>NC_035445.2:169990969-170660835 GCF_002127325.2 Helianthus annuus
ATATATATATATATATATATATAGAGTAAGGTTAACATACAAAAAGCCTTATCATACATCACGTAGGAGACAATGGTAACCGTTGGATCAGGGGTATAATCACGCATGGGACTATAATCACGCACGTTCTATGATAATAACGCACGTTATATTTTTTGTCATGTATGTTAATGTAGGTTAAGCCTTGAAGTACATTATACTTTCTATATATATATTATATATATATGTGTGTGTGTGTGTGTGTGTGTGTAGGGGACCGCTAAAATAAAAACCACCTCCAGTTGTAAGAACCGCGAGAACCACTTTCTAGCCATTAGATCAAGTAGATGGATGGCTGAGATTAAAAGTATTAAAAAATAATATTAAGTATTTTTTGTCTTATTATATCTTTTATATTTTAATCCAAAAGGGTATTTAAGTAAAATTACACTATTTTGTCTTTTTGTATTTATTGTTTTTTATTACTTTTTGGTATTATTATATTGGATTTTTATTTTTTAAACTTAGTTTTTTTATTAAACATTTTCAAATTCAGATTTATTTACAGATTTTTACGTTTAACGTTTTACGTTTTTACGGCCGGCCTTTTCACGCCTCGTTTTTTTACGCGCCGTTTTTACGTTCTACGCGTCGTTTTTACGCCCGGCTTTTTCACGCGTCGTTTTTTTCAACGCGTCGTTTTTACGTTTTACGCCCCGGTTTTTTTACGTTAACGTTTTTTTACGTTATACGCGCCGGTCGTTTACGATACGTTATTTTACGTTTTACGCGTCGGTTTTTTACGTTTTACGCCCCGGTTTTTTACGTTTTACGCGTCGGTTTTTTACGTTAACGTTTTTCTACGTTTTACGCGCCATTTTTTACGTTAACGTTATTTACGTTTTACGCGCCGGTTTTTTACATTTTACGCGCCGTTATTTTTTGCGCGCCAATTTTTTAACGCCGTTTTTACGCCGGGCTTTTCAAGTGTCGTTTTTAACGGGGTCGTTTTTTAACGCGCCGTTTTTACGCCGGGCTTTTTCAAGCGTCGCTTTTTTAACGCGCCGTTTTTACGTCGTTTTTTTTACGTTGTACGTTTTACGTTAAAAATTTATACGTTTTACAACAACAATAGCAAGACCCCCAAACACTATCAAGTAAAAAAGCTCTATTGGAAGTTGTGAGTGATTAGTGAATGATGAGCGAAGGGCGCCCCTACCCCCCTAATAAAATGTAACACATATCTTGAAATACTATTTTAAATAATATATCTTTAAGTTTACCAATATTTATTGTTAGATTAAATATGTTACACCTTCCCATTAATCTGCCCCATACTTCAAATATATCTTTAAGTTATTTATAATTTTACTGAGTGAACTCAAAGTGTAGGTATATGATCACTATATATGTGTGGGTGAATGTGCATGTAACTATTGTAGTGACTGGCTTGATATCATTTGATGAATAAAGTTTGATGTTTCATTTGACTTTGTGTTGGGGCAAGAATGAATGTTAATGTGAAGGATGATCCGAAGATACCACTTCTGAAGTACCTTATCTATTTAGTGATTTTTAATGTCAAATGCACGCTTGTATTACATCATGTTATTTTTTCAGCTACAGTGCGAACATACTTCAAATTGGAAAAGACTATTTCGTTTCTTAATCCTAAAATTACTAGACTAGAGTATGATATCAATTATCAACGATGAAATAGGTGTCCCTGGTACAGAGGTTTGTTACAGAATTAAACTACCTTTGTTTATATATATACAGCATTCATTAAAATAAAAGGATTTATACCGTTTTAAATTTTATTAATTAAAATACACTTTGGATGAATTTTTGAGCTCTAATTTGCATTTCTCATCCGTGTTTCATATCTGGATCATTTTCCCGATAATTAATCTTCGATTACTTTAATCACTTCACTTCTAACTTGAATTGTGTGTATTTGTGATTTTGCTTTGAGAAAAAACTGGAAAACTTGTTGCTCGTAAGAGATGCTGGTGGCGTTGAATCGTAATGGAATTAATTTCATCAACTGTTTATTTCATTTTGCTGAATGGCATCCTTTGGAGTTCAGTGGAATAAGATTCAATTTAATAAGGTTATAGGTAAAATTCAATTGAATGGAATCGAGTTCAGTTCGTATGATTTAATATGTGTTTTGTTCATAATATATATATATATATATATATATATATATATATATAGGGAGCCGCTAAAATGAAAACCACCTCCAGTTGTAAGAACCGCGACAACCACTCTCAACCAATCAGATTTTGCCAAATAAAAGGGCATTTTGGTCTTTTACCCTAAATGTCAAATCCTCCCCTCTCTCTCTTCATTTAATGGTTGTCTCTCTCCTACTTTTTATTTCCTTTCATCTCTCTCTCTCTCCTAATTTCTTCCAAAACAGATTCATCTTCTTCATCCCAACCCATTACCCACCACCATATTCTACCACCCACAAAACCTCTCATCTCTTCCAAAACCTCCTTTTTAAACCTTCACTTCCTTTATTTAATTTTAAAAACCCTAAAATCCTCTCATCTACAGCCGCACACCCCTCCCTAGTCCGAGCAGAGATTCCGGCGATTGCTCCAGCGAGCATACAGTGACTCCGGTCACACACCTAAATCTCCCAGCAGACTAGACCCCCACCTCCCTTCTCCCGGTATCTTTCCATAACACCTTACCCACAACCACCTTCCTTGAAACCCCTTACTCACAGATCAGAAATGGAGGTTCTCGTGGTTCTTACAACTCGAGGTGGTTCTCATTCTAGCAGCCCCCTATATATATATATATATATATATATATATATATATATATATATATATATATATATATATATATATATATATATATATATATATATATAGGACAAAGATCCGTTAGGAACCACCCCTTATTGCGAGAACCGCGAGAACCAGTGTGAACACAAACAGTAATTCCTAAAAAAATCTAAAAAACACCCTAAATTTTTTTTTTATTTTTTTACTATTTTTTTTGAAAAAATCGCTATATTTTGTTAATAAAAAAAATAAAAAAAAATTTCAAAAAAAAAAAAATAGTCAATTGCACTTTCATTTACACGTGTTGCATTGGATGTATCTTCAAGCTAAAAAATTTTCAAAAAAATTTAAAAAAAAAAAATGTGCATATGTGTCGTTTCTTTGTCAAATTCCGTAATTCATTACAAATAATAGTCAATTGCACTTTCATTTACACTTCTACGTGTAATACACTATCTTTTACATTACCAATGTTAGAAATGCACATGTGCATATATATGTATCAACAGGAAATAAGGTGTTTTGGTACACTACTTTCTCTTTCATCTATCATTCCATCCATAATACACAAGCATGCACATGTGCATTTCTGTCATTTCTTTGACAAATTCCGTAATTCATTACATATATTAGACAATTGCACTTTCATTTACACTACCATATGTAATACACTACTTTTTACATTACCAATATTAGAAATGCACATGTGCATTATATGTATCAACATGAAATAAGGTGTTTTGGTACACCACTTTGAATACACTTTCCCTTTCATCTATCATACCATCCATAATACACTACCATTACCTCTTATCATCCATAATACAATACCATTACCTCCTACCATCCATAATACAATACCATTAACAATATTTTCACTTTATTACATGTATGTAAACACCATTTATACCATCCAATCAACATATTACATAAAAAATTGACAACTATAACCAAACCATCAACCACTAGATATAACTAACCAAAAAACATGTATATGGGTCTACTTCTCCGTTCAAAATCACAAACTTTTTATACCAAAACACGTTATATCATGGTTATACCTAATTATGCACATGTGCATTTTGAATATTGGTAATGTAAAAAGTAGTGTATCACTAATGGTATTGTAAATTAAAGTGCAATTGTCTATTCCTGATAATGTATTACCGAATTTGTTGAAGTAATGATACATATGCACATGTGCATGGATAACTGTTACTCGAAAAAAAAAGTTTTTTTTTTTTTTTTTTTTTTTTATGGAACGAAATATAGCGATTTTTTGTTAAAAAATATTAAAAAAAAAAATTTGAGTGCTTTTTTGATTTTTTTTAGATTTTATTTTGTGTTCACATTGGTTCTCGCGGTTCTCGCAATAAGGGTGGTTCTCGCATGAACCTTACCCTATATATATATATATATATATATATATATATATATAGGTAGAGGATCCTGTAAAAAGTGCTCAAAGTGTATTATAACACTATATAACACCATATAAACACCGAATAACAATATGTAACACCATATAATACTATATAATACTATATATCATTATATAACAAATATAACACTATAGTTTGTATGATAGCATGTCTATGATAGATGTATAGTGTTATATTTGTATATAATGTTATATAGTGTTACATAGTGTTATATGGTATTATATGGTGTTACATATTGTTATACGGTGTTTATATGGTGTTATATAGTATTATATATAGTGTTATAATACACTTCTCACACTTTAGGTCCTTTTTACACTATCATTACCCTCTATATATATATAGGTAAAGAGTATGGTACAAATATGGTTATCCTACATTATATACGCTATATTGTGAGCCGTACACGTGTCCTGATTCATTTCGGTTTAAGAAGGTTAAATCAGACAATTAACCTAATCATCAGAGGGCAAATTCGTCTCTTCATTCATTCAGCGAGAAGTTCGTTACATTGATATCCCGGTAATTTGCAGTTTTCGTTCGTACGTGATAGGGTTTCTTTCAATTTGTCTATTTCGATGGATCCATAGAGTAGCACTGGACGAACAAAAGTTGATTTTGAAGAAAATCGACCGATTGGTGATCATGCTCAATTATCTGCTTATCAGAGAGTTTCGATTGAGGATGTTTTAAATCCGCGACCTGCAAACCCAATTCCAATTCCAATTTCAAGTTCAAGTGCTGCAAACGAGTTTTCTATTGGTAATTATGTTAATTTAGATATCTAAATTGTTCGTATAATTGTTTTTTGTTTAATTGTAGCATTGTTGTAGCTGTTTTTGTAGTTTGAATGTTTTTTATTACACTTTTGTATTTTTTTGAGAAGAAACATGTATAACTTCGCATGTTATTACTCTTTACAATTCGCATTTGATTTTTTTTTTTTTTTTGCAATTTCGCATGTTACTATGTAATAAATCGCATATGTAATTCAGATTAATCAATATCATCATTTCGCATGTTTTGATCAGACGATTTCGCATGTGGTTTATATGACGTTTTATGTTTATTATTTTGATTCATGTAGATGAAAGGGTTTACACTCCGGAGGTTTAGGCATCAGCTACACCTGTTATTGGAATGCAATTTATCTCCATTGAACAAGCATATGCGTTTTATCAATCATATGCTAAGTTAGCTGGTTTTTCTATTCGGAAAGGTGGTGAAGTATACAGTGGTGGTATAATCAAAACTAAGTATTTTGTTTGTTCTAAAGAGGGACATAAGCCTTTGTGTATTGATGATCATTCGAAGTCAAAAAAGCAATTCAAAACAAGGAATAGGGGGACTATTAGGACCGTATGCAAAGCTCAACTTATGATTTGCACTGTGGATGGTAGATTATATACAGTAAAGAGATTTGTTGATGGTCATAATCATAAGTTTGTTTGTCAAAATGACATTCACATGCTCCCAGCTAACAGATAATTGTCAGATGTCCAGGAGGAGATGGTATGGGAACTAGGCACTTTAAACCTTGGCCCTGTCAAAGCTTTCCATATAATGAGGAAACGTTATGGTGGTTTTGAGAATGTTGGTGCCACGGTTGATGATTGCAAAAATTTTAGGAAGCGAATAAACAGCTATATAGGAGAGTATGACGCTGACATGGTTATAAATAGGATGACTGAAAAAAAAATATTTAGCTGATTATTCATTTGAATACTCTGTTGATGATGGCAAACAGTTAACTGGTTTGTTCTGGGCTGATGGTTTATGCAAGCTTAACTATATGGAATTTGGCGATGTGATATCGTTCGATGCAACCTTCAAGACAAACAGGTAACTGTTTCAAAGACAAGCATGTTTTGTTACTGATTTTTCGCATGTTTGTTTGCTAATGAGTGTTCAATATCGCACGTGTAGACACAGAGTGGTGTTGAATATATCGCATGCCTTTTTCCTCTGGTTTCGCATTTGGTTTTTATTAATTCGCATATAATAAACGTGATTTCGCATTTGTTGTTCAGGAACAAGATGGTGTTTGTTCCTTTCACAGGCATTGACAACCACTGTCGGAATGTAACACTCTCAGCTGGGTTGTTGGCATCAGAGAGTATTGAATCATATAAATGGCTTCTAAATTCATTTTAAAGTCATTTGGTCGGCAGCCTAATGTTGTAGTGACGGATCAAGACCCTGCTATGAAACAGGCTATTGAGGAGGTTTTCCCTATTAGTAGACACAGATTGTGTATGTGGCACATAATGAAAAAAAGTGGCAGATAAGGTAGAGCATGCAATATTTTTGTGTTTTGTTGGTGTTATTTTTTATTATTATAGTTTTTGCAATAGACTGATATAAAATGCATTTATTGTTAAAGGTTGGACACGAGTTGTGCAATAATGATGAGTTTAAAAGGAGGATGTGCGACATTGTTTGGACTGATTCGATTGAGCCCGAAGAATTCGAGAGACAGTGGAAGTTGGTGATGATTGAGTTTGGTCTTACTGAAAACAAATGGATTGATGATATGTTTGGGATGAGATTATGTGGATTCCGGCTTTTTACCGGCATGAGCCAATGTCAGGTCTTATGAGAACAACTTCAAGATCAGAGAGTGAGAACCATTTTTTTGTCTGGTTGCTAATTCACAACTCACACTCGTAGAGTTTATGAATCATTTTGATGGGGCAATGGATGTACAAAGGTTCAATCATAGAAAAAATGATCATATTTCAAGATATACTGAGCCAGCTGTTTGGAGTCAAACTACCTTGGAAAAAGATGCTGCTAAGATCTACACCAGGTCTATATTTTTTGATCAGCAATTAGAGATACATGGAACAATTTCCGAATGTTTGCCGATGGACACCAAAGTTGAAGGTCCACGTATCAGAATATTGTTGAAGGACTTTAAAGCACATGGAGATGGTTTATTGGAGGTATTTTACATGTTTTTTTAGATATGCGAATTTGTTACATTACATATGCGATTTTAGTTTATTCATTTTACATTATTTTTTAGATATGCGAAATTGTTATGTTCCACATGCGATATTAATTTACTCACTTACATGATTGTTTAGACATGCGAAATTGTTATGTTTATACTTGCGATTTTAAATTTTATTATTATTATTTTTTTTTTGGTTATTTGCTAGGTGTGGTTCAAGAATCTTGAAAATGATGTAATTGCACAGTGTAGCTGTTTCCGTTTTGAGCAGTATGGGCTGCTATGTAAACACATCTATTTTCTTTTCAAGATGTTTGGTGTTAAAGAAATTCCAAACAAATATGTTACGAAGAGATGGACGAAGGATGTGGTGCCCAATGAGTTAAATGTGAAGTATAATCTAAATATTGGTGGTAAGGATGTGCAACACAAGGCTAAACGGATTGCTCGTGAAATCATCCACACAGGGGAGTATTTGGTTAGTAATTTGATTTTCGACCTTGATCAACCTGTCTTAGTGAGGGATCAAATGATGCAGCTTAAAGAGAGAGTTGATCAGAGTCGCATAACCAAGCAACTTGATCAACCTGTCTTAGTCAAGGACATGTAGCGTATGCAATGAAAAAGGTCATGACATTCGGACTTGCGGCGAGCTTAAAGCCAAACAACAAGGTAAACAGGGAAAAAAGAAGATGAAGGGTGTCCAGATTGAAGATGGTTTGAGAGACAAAGACAATGAGGGTGAAGACGACGAAGAGGAAGATGACTTTGAAGATTACAGTAGTGATGATGGATCTGAAGAAGAAGATCAGTGGGAAGAGGTGTCTGGAGATGAAGATGATGAGGATGAGTAATGTTTTTTTAAATGTAAATGCGAATTTATACGAAACACATGCGGTTTTATATTCATTTATTTATATCATTTTTCACATGTGATTTTAGTATTATAAACTAGTGATTTTATATGCATCAGTTTATATTTAGTTTATATCATTTTTCACATGCGATTTCTCTTTTAATACATGCGATTTTGAATTATAATAAAGCATAAGATTTGTTCAAAGATCTCTAATTCATTCATGCGATTTTAAATTATAAAAAGCATAAGATGTGTTCAAAACATATATCGAAAATACAAAATAGATGTTATTGTCAAACACAACTACAACCATAAAACGATTAAACAGAAATTAGTTACTTGAAGCAAAGATTTTGTCACGTTCAGTAGAGCTGGACTCCATCTTCTCCTTGACAGTGTTTAGAGCATCTGTCAGGAAAGAGAAGGCTAAGTCATCAGCTCGAGATTGCTCTTTTATGTGATCCAAAGCTTTGTCTCTGAAGCTTGTTGGTGGTTCTTGAAGTAGCTTTTCCCATACTGCTTGATTGTTCTTGATTTGTTCAAGGATTTTGCCCTGCACATCAAGAACCAGATGAGAAGAGGTGACATCAATGCTTATTTCTGTCAACGTGCGAGTTGACAATAGCTCTTTGATTGCAATGTATTTAATTTTTTCTATATCTTCAGATGCCATTTTTGTTTTGTCTGTGTTTTCGTGTCTTAATATGGAAGGTAGTTATCAAGTTTTTTTTTTATATTAATATGGTAAATTTATTATATAGGTAGGGTGGTAAGTTTAGTAGTATTTATTGTAAAATTCATCATTACATGTCAAATTATAGTCACATCGTTAATAAATTAACTTTTTTATATAAAATAATATCCTTGTTAGTTTTTAAGATTGGTAGTTTTTTTTTTTGCATTTTTATTACAAAGTATTTTTTTAAAGTTTTTTTTTTGCAGTCTTCCTTATTCGAAATCGCACTTGATTCGAAAGAAATTCGCAAACTGTAAGAAACAAACATTTAAATATCATTTTTTTATGATATCGCATGTGTAAATTATCTGAAATCGCACACTATATGAAGAGTTTTTTGAAAAGTTTTGAAATCGCATGTGCATTATCATGAATTCGCAAACTATATGAAATCTCAAAGAATTCTTAACTTTTTACTGATATCGCATATGTATCACATGAATTCGCAAACTATATGAAATGTCAAAGAATTCTTTTTATTCCGAATTCGCATTTGCATTGTCGACGTTTTCGCACATGATTTGACATTCTGCATCATCTTCTTCGATATTCAGTGCATACAGAATTTCTAAATTCATCAGAAGTTCATTTTCTTAGAAGAATTTGGTGAATACGAATCGATCGATTTGGTGAATAAGAATCAATCGATTTTTGGTTAATTGTTATAATTTCGTTTTTGGTTTTGATTTAGGATCTTACGTTATGATTTTTGAGGTTTTGTTTGCCGTTTATCAGGTGTTTTGATCTTAAATTTGATGATTTTAACCTTGGCAGTTTCTTTTTTATTAATCCCATGTTGATAAATTTAATAGAAAAACGCGCTGTTTAAGAAAGATGATCCGACGGTTGTGGATGACACGTACATAATGTACGATTAGGTTATTTGTATGATAACGGGCCTCTATATGTATAGGTAAATAGTAAAATACAAATACGCTTATCGTACGATACGTACGCGATTATCCCAGCCGTTCGATCAGGTGCGGATTCAATACATATCGCATGTGAAAAAATGGTTAGCATGGGGTAGTGTGAAAAATGGCATGGGGTGTGTTGATGGACAAAATCGCATGTGTAAGATTTGAATATCGCATGTGAAAAAAATGGCATGGGGTAATGTGAAAAATGGCATGGGGTGTGTAGAATCGCATGTGAAAGATTGAATATCACATGTGAAAAAATGGCTAGCATGGGGTAATGTGAAAAATGGTATGGGGTGTGTAGAATCGCATGTGGAAAATTGAATATCGCATGTGAAAAAATGGCATGGGGTGTGTAGAATCGCATGTGGAAGATTGAATATCGCATGTGAAAAAATGGCTAGCATGGGTGATGTGAAAAATGGCATGGGGTGTGTAGAATCTCATGTGGAAAATTGAATATCGCATGTGATAGCATGGGGTAATGTGAAAAATGTCACGGGGTGTGTAGATGGAGAAAATCGAATGTGGAAGATTGAATTCGCACAGCTCGTACAGTTCGCATGGAGGTATGAAATCGCATGGGAGATGAAAATCTGACGGCTGGGGTTATCGCGTACGTAATGTACGATAAGCCCTATTGTACGTTAACCAGCCTCTATATATATATATATATATATATATATATATGTGTGTGTGTGTGTGTGTGTGTGTGTGTGTGTGTGTTTTTATGTAATTTATAGCTTTACCTTGATTAGATAAGTTAGTATTCCATTAGTGTGTGTGTGTGTGTGTGTGTGTGTATATATATATATATATATAGGATAGGAGTTGGCCAGAAAGTCCAAATTTCCTAAAAAGTGTAAAAAGTCATAAAACACTATAATGTCAACCATAAAACACACCAAAAACCCACAAATAATATGATGAAGATTACTAAAACATAATGTATTTGGGTTTTGTGTTGTGTTTTAGATGTTAAGGCTCTAATTGTGGAATGACAAATATTATTGTGTTTTATGTTGTTTAGCATTGTGTGTTTTATATTCATAGTTCTACGATGGTGTGTTTGAAGTTTTTATGGACTATTAGAGTTTGAATATGGTGTTTTAGTAATATTCATTCTATTATTTGTGAGTTTTAGGTGTGTTTTATGCCTGAAATTATTGTGTTTTATGACTTTTTACACTTTTTAGGAAAAACACACTTTCCGTAGGATCCCCACTCATATATATAGGGGAAGGTTCTATGCAAAACACTAAATATTGTGAGAACACGCAGAACAAAATGAATCACCCATTTTTTCAATCCTAAAAACCTAAAAATTAAAGGGAAATGTTACAAATGGAAGATTTATGGTTTCTCACGCTAGAATTTAAAACAAAATATGAAAAATTTTCATTTTTTATATAACCTACACATATGTGTATTCTGTGTAGGTTAAATTACCTACATGTATGTAGGCTAAGTATAGGTAAAAAAAATAAGGTTTTCCATGCATATATAATATACATACGAATGTAGGAAATATAAAATTTAAAAAATATGAACTTTAAATCATAAAATCTAGTGATTTAGAGTTGTTCTATTTGTTCTCGCAATAATTAGTGTTCTGTAATGATTCTTATCCTATATATATATATATATATATATATATATATATATATATATATATATATATAGGACAAAGATCCGTTAGGAACCACCCCTTATTGCGAGAACCGCGAGAACCAGTGTGAACACAAACAGTAATTCCTAAAAAAATCTAAAAAACACCCAAAAATTTTTTTATTTTTTTACTATTTTTTTGAAAAATCGCTATATTTTGTTAATAAAAAAATAAAAAATAAATAAAAAAAAAATTCAAAAAAAAAAAAAATCGAGTAACAGTTATCCATGCACTGGTGCATATGTGTCGTTTCTTTGTCAAATTCCGTAATTCATTACAAATAATAGTCAATTGCACTTTCGTTTACACTACTACGTGTAATACACTATTTTTTACATTACCAATGTTAGAAATGCACATGTGCATCTATATGTATCAACAGGAAATAAGGTGTTTTGGTACACTACTTTCTCTTTCATCTATCATTCCATCCATAATACACAAGCATGCACATGTGCATTTCTGTCATTTCTTTGACAAATTTCGTAATTCATTACATATATTAGACAATTGCACTTTCATTTACACTACCATATGTAGTACACTACTTTTTACATTACCAATATTAGAAATACACATGTGCATTTATATGTATCAACATGAAATAAGGTGTTTTGGTACACCACTTTGAATACACTTTCCCTTTCATCTATCATACCATCCATAATACACTATCATTACCTCCTACCATCCATAATACAATACCATTACCTCCTACCATCCATAATACAATACCATTAACAATATTTTCACTTTATTACATGTATGTAAACACCATTTATACCATCCAATCAACATATTACATAAAAAATTGACAACTATATTTTCACTAATGGTATTGTAAATTAAAGTGCAATTTATTCCTGATAACGTATTACCGAATTTGTTGAAGTAATGATACATATGTACATGTGCATGGATAACTGTTACTCGAAAAAAAAAAGTTTTTTTTATGGGAACGAAATATAGCGATTTTTTATTAAAAAATATTAAAAAAATAAAAAAAAATTTTGAGTGCTTTTTTGATTTTTTTTAGATTTTATTTTGTGTTCACATTGGTTCTCACGGTTCTCGCAATAAGGGTGGTTCTCGCATGAACCTTACCCTATATATATATGTATATATATATATAGAGTAAGGTTATTGTAAAAAAGACCAAAAGTGTGAGAAAGGTAAGAAAGAATCTCGGCCGTTAGATCTAAATTAATTGAAAAGGGTAAACAAGTAATTTTATCATTAATTCAATTAATTAAAAACTTCTCATAACCGCCACCTTAATTATAGGAAGTATATAACACCATTCAGCAAGTATATAACACCATTCAGCATTCAGCAAGTATATAGCAGCATTCAGTAAGTATATAACATCATTCAGCAAGTATATAACACCATTCAGTATATAACAGCATTCACCAAGTATATAACACCATTCAGTATATAACAGCATTCATAAAGTATATAACAGCATTCACCAAGTATATAACACCATTCAGCAAGTATATAACACCATTCAGTAAGTATATAAACCATTCAGCAAGTATATAACACCATTTATCAAGTATATAACACCATTCGTTGACTAAACATCTAATCGAAACATATTTTTTTCTCTATATAAGTATAGCAATATGGTACTCATATTAAAGATAAAAAACGCTCGTTATTATGGTGTAATTTTTTTAAAGTTACGTATAAAAAGTTATTGACGTTTAAAAAACACGGGGGGAGTTACATGTGCATTGCCTAATTTCTAGTGGGTTTAAAAGACTATATTGCCACTAGATATTTCAAATCAGTCCAAATTAATGAAAATATTTTACAATTTGCTCCCTACTGGTCTCAACCATTAGATCAAAAGATCTAATGGCTCAGATTCTTTCTTACCCTTCTCACACTTTAGACATTTTTTACAGGATCCTCTACCTATATATATATATATATATATATATATATATATATATATATATATATATGTGTGTATATATATATAGTGGGGATCCTACGAAAAGTGTGTTTTTCCTAAAAAGTGTAAATAGTCATAAAACACAGTAATTTCAGGCATAAAACACACCTAAAACTCACAAATAATAGAATGAATATTACTAAAACACCATATGCAAACTCTAATAGTCCATAACAACTTCAAACACACCATCGTAGAACTATGAATATAAAACACACAATGCTAAACAACATAAAACACAATAATATTTGTCATTCCACAATCAGAGCCTTAACATCTAAAACACAACACAAAACCCACATACATGATGTTTTAGTAATCTTCATCATATTATTTTGTGGGTTTTTGGTGTGTTTTATGGTTGACATTATGGTGTTTTATGACTTTTTACACTTTTTAGAAAATTTGGACTTTCTAGCCAAATCTTAGCCTATATATATATATATAGGTAAAGGATCCTGTAAAAAAGGCCTAAAGTGTGAGAAAGGTAAGAAAGAATCTCAACCATTAGATCTTTTGATCTAATGGTTGAGATCAATAGGGACCAAATTGCAAATATTTTTTGTTAATTTGGATTGAATTGAAATTTATAGGGGCAATTGTGTCTTTTTATCTTCATTTGTAAATTAAATCCCTGCAATTTCGTTCTCTCTCTCTCATACACACGATCACAATTTCTCTCTCACTTTTCTTCTTCCATGTTCAATCAATCGGAAGATTATATGTTTTATTTGTATGTCTGGTCTGTCTCCGGTCAATCAAGCGGCAGTGGCGGTGGTCTGCCCGACGATGATTATCTGTTATATTTGTATGTCTGGTCCGTCTCCGGTGTTGATTATGACGACAACCGGAGATGGAGGTTGACGATGAATGTGATGAACGACGCCCGGAGAATGTCGGAGATGATGGATGGCAGTGGTGGTGGTCGTGCGATCTCTCTCTCTACATCGAACAGTGCCGGAAGTGGAGAAGATGATACAGAGGTGTTATATTTCTTTCAGTCATGGTGTTTATTTTCTTTTCTGAATGGTGTTATTTTCTTTTCTGAATGGTGTTATTTTGTTTCTGAATGGTGTTATTTTGTTTCTGAATGGTGTTATTTTCTTTTTCTGAATGGTGTTATATTTATTTACTGAATGGTGTTATATTCTTGTACTGAATGGTGTTATATTATTGACTGAATGGTGTTATATTTTTTATTGAATGATGTTATTTTTTGTTTACTGGATGGTTTTTTTTTTTTTGTTTCTGAATGGTGTTATTTTGTTTCTGAATGGTGTTATTTTTTGTTTACTGAATGGTGTTACATCTTGTACTTAATATTGTTATTTTGTTGTCACGACCCCCGACCCCACCCTGGATGGAATCGGGCGCCGCGAGCAGGCAAGTGGTACCGGTGGTTATTTAGAAAAACATTGTTGCGGAAATTTCATCAGAACCGTGAGTTAGGAAAAATATCATAGTTTAGAAACACCGGATTTTATTTATTTAATAGATGGGGATAAACCCATGTTTTATAAAGGTAGCTTTTAATATGGGATAAACCCAAATACATAAAATGATAATTCTTAATTTAATTTAATTGATAAAACGAGCCACTTCTGTAAGTCTTGTTGGTGCCGTATCCAACTCTTACTCCAGTCTACTGTAATTACCTGAAACGCGTTTTAAAAAGGTTTTGTCAGCATGAAATACTGAGTGAGTTCATTCAGGTTTTATAAAATGACCCTTAGTTATAAATTACAGCATAAGAGCAATTACAATGGCAGTGTCTTATTTTTATCTGGCGCCGGTGTCACTTCCTGGTGACAATGGTCATGCCACTATTGGGTCCTTTCACCCAAGTAGTGACGATTATCACTATTAGGACTTATTTGCCTAACCTGTGTTAGGGCTTATTAACCTAACCGTGAGAAAATTAGTAATGTGCACAATACCCCACTAGCCAGTGATTCAAGATAACCACGACTTAATCCCTGTAATTATAACTTTTGAAAATAATTTGAGGTATTGTAAAACAGTTGATAAAAAAGAGAGTGACTCACAGTATAAGCATGCAGTATTGATTTAACAAGCTTCTTGATTCTACTCCTTCTGATAATTAAGCATATACTTTATTATTTTGGATCTTCTGATGATTAAGCAGCCATTTTGGTTGTGAGAGTATAGTTGGGAGTATTCAGATGGTTAAACATATAGTTTAACAGAATGGAATACGTAATTGTGTAAAACCCAAATCAAACCTTAACGGTAGTCACGAGATTCGAACCTTAACGAATTTCACAAAGTATAGTCTTATTCAGGCAGTACTTTGGTATCCATTTAATGAACTCTCAAAGTATAGTACTTTGGATTCCGTTTAACGAAATTCACAAAGCACAACACTTCGGCATTCGTTAGATGGTTCCTGAATCGATCGGACAAAACATCGCTTTGGTGATTATTGGTTAGAACACCAACGTATAGAGAGAAGAATAGAAGAAATGAACAAAGAAAAATGAATCCTAAGCTTCCTATTTATAGGCAAGAGGATAAGCCTTACCCTATATAGAATTTCCCTGGATAAGCTTTCCCCAGATAAGCCTTCCCTGGATAACACCTTCCTAGATAACATCTTCCCTAGATAACACTTTCCTTAGATAATACCTTCCCTAGGTAATACTTTCCTTAGATAAAATCTTCTTTAGATAATATCTACCCCATATATATCTATTTTTCATGTTTATCTATTTAGTAGCTTAATAAATCTTGATTAACTTAATTAATCTTGATTAACTTAATTAATCTTGATTAACTTAATTAATCTTGATTAACTGATTAATTAATCATACTTAATTTAATTAACAGATTAATTAATCTATTCAGTTAACTTAACTGCTAAGTTTATTTAACTATTAGGTTTACTTAGCTATTAAGTATTCTTAGCAGCTTCCTGTTTACGAGTTCTAATTTCTAGACACAAAGGAACTCGTATTAGTGTATTAACTCAGTTCAACTTTAACGATAATCACGAGATAGAAACCCTCACAATGAATGACAAAGGGCGGTACTTAAACATCCAGTGGATTCGCAACGAATGACAGAGTATAGCCCGAGTTCGGGCGACACTCAAACATCCTGTCGGAATCACGATGAATGACAAAGTATAACCCGAGTTTAAGCAGTACTTAAACATCCATTGGATAGTCTCAATCGATCGGATAAAGTATCGTACCAGTGATTAGAGTTATTACCCCAATAACGGGCAAAGTTTAGGGATTCAGAGGGTAAAATCCCGAGCTATTATTTACAAAAATAAAAGCTGACGGAAAGAAAAGAATTGAACAACGATCGAGTTAATACCCGGCATCGTAGCAGCACCCCGACATACTAATTAGTGATTCGTATGTGTGTTTTTAGAGTATTTGGACGATAACTCGGTGTATAATTGGAATTTGATCGTCGAATGAACAGCAAACTACAAGTGCCGATGCCTGCTATTTATACACGAAAATTGACAGGCTTACGGACCGTATGCCTTATCCCTTACGATCCGTAAGGGAAGCAGACATGCTTACGGACCATAAGCCTTTTTCCTTTACGGTCCGTAAGGGACACCTAAGGGTCATAGGGTTGCCACGCGTGGGAGTGGCCTGCTGAGTTGACAGATTTTTATTTTAAAATTTTGACAACGAATTATTGTGATAATCGTTGGCTAGGTTTTACCCCCTCCGAGTTTTAGGGGCCCTGATCCTGATTCCGATTGTTCTGGAAATTTTAGGGTTTATGCAAAATCACTTGGGTGTCTCAATTAGGGTTTCCTTATTGGATAATTATCATACTAAATATAAATTTTAGTGAGAGTTGTTACATTTGTGTACTGAATGGTGTTATATTTTTGTTTACTGAATGGTGTTATATTATTTTCGTAAAAACACCATGAATTGAACTATGAATTTTTTTAAAACACCATGTCATGAACATGGCTCTGATTCTGTGAATGATGCAAAAAAATAAAATGAATGATGTTATGGACGGTTATATTCCTTAAATCAAGGATTTTCTCTCTCCAAATCCTTAAATCAAGGATTACCATATTTGAATTTGTTAATGCATTTACAATCTTACCTTTTTCAATTAATTTAGATCTAATGGTTGAGATTCTTTCTTACCTTTTTCACACTTTTGATCTTTTTTACAATAACTCCACCTATATATATATATATATATAGGGGAAGGTTCATTGGGGAACACTTAAAAATTGGGGAACAGCGGGGAACCGGCTCAAACGAACTCCGATTGGACTCATTCCAGCGGCGTTGGAACCGGCTCGTCGAACCCTAACTAAGATCTTTTAACCCTAAACCCTAAATCCTAACTCCTAAACTCTAAACCCTAAAGCTAAAAAAATAAGGCTAAAACCTAAGATAAACCGTACAATCTAAACTATAAACCCTAAAAACTAAACCCTAAAGGCTAAACCCTAAGCTAAACCCTAAAGCTAAACCCTAAAGCTAAACCCTAAACCCTAAAGCTAAACCCTAAACACTAAATCTAAACCCTAAAGCTAAACCCTAAAGCTAAACCCTAAAAAAAACCCTAAAAGCCAAACCCTAATATATTTAGGGTTTAGGGGTTATGATTTAGGGTTCAGGGTTAAAAGATCCTAGTTAGGGTTCGACGAGCCGGTTCCAACGCAACTGAAATGAGTCCAATCGGAGTTCATTTGAGTCGGTTCCCCGCTGTTCCCCACTTTTTAAGTGTTCCCCAATGAACCTCACACTATATATATATATATATATATATATATATATATATATATATATATATATATATATATGTTTTTATGTAATTTATAGCTTTACCTTGATTAGATAAGTTAGTATTCCATTAGTGTTCTTGGATGTGAGCAGGGTGTTCATTATTCGGTTTCAAACCAATTAAACTTGAAGCCAAACTAAACTGCACCGAAGGCTTTTAAAACTTAGCTGAATTCAGATTCAGTTTTCGGTCAACGAATATGAATGCGGATCAATCAGATTACGTTTACGGATTTTTATTTTCTGTCACTTAGCCAATCCAATTATATCGGTAGCACGATCTTATATACTCGAACTTAATATATATATATATATATGTATATTTGTTGCTGCTTATGTAGTGAACAACCCAAAAAAACGTCCATCATCAGATAACCTTTTAAAGGAAAAGCAGTTTCAAATGTTATACAACTTAAATATCGTTGAAGGAGGAATTATAAATAAAGATTGTACAAATACGATATGTATATATTTGTTATAATTTTTTATTTATTTCATTTTTTTATTACCCAAATCCGTGTACCACGCGGGTTTTAACCTAGTAACTTATATATTACAACTAAACTTTTGTAGTGACATATCCTAGGATCTTCTGGGTGATGGAACTTATCAAAATTGGATTTATTTCATCTTCTAATTTTTATTTTTTTTTATTTCTTAACTAACAATTCCCCCAATAATTATTTACTCAAATACTTTATAATATTTAAACATAATAATGTATTAAAAACGCATTCAAAATATATATTTTATAGTATACTATATATATTGATTGTTTAACTTTTATATTAAAAATAAATAGGGTAAATTACTTTTTTAGTCCCTTTGTTTTATGGGTTTTAACTAGTTGAGTCCAAAAGCAAAAAGTTTAACGACTTAAGTCCCCAGTCCCCATAAACATTTTCTTTAACCATTTGAGTCCAAATTTCTAACCCAATTAATATTTTGTTGTTAACTTTTGTTAAATTACCAAATTACCCCTATAAAACACATAAAACACAAACACTCAAAAAGAAAAAAGAATATATTATTATTATTATTATCATTTAATTTAAAAATCATATCATCATCTTCACACACAATAGACCAAGGTGCTGTTTGTTTTTTCTGCGGGAAAAGGTCTGCAGTCTGCGGACCACATCTGTAGGCATCTACAGGAGAAGAGGTGGACCAAATGTCTGCAGTCTGCAAGGAGAAGAGGGTTTGTTTTTTTCTTCTACAAAACCACTTTTCACACACACAACACACACACTTCTGCCTCAACTCTCTCTCTCTACTCTCTCTACAATCTGCAGACCACCACCGCCCATAGCACCACCACCACCGCCTTCGTCGTTCAACCACCACCACCGCCTTCGTCTTACAACCACCACCACCGCACCACCTCCGCCATCTCGCCACCTCCATCATCTTCGTCGTTTAACCACCACCACCCCGTCGTCGTTCAACCACCACCACCACCTTTGTCGTCTCCAATTTGGGGGTTTTGTTCGATTTGGGGTTTTTCGTTCAACCACCACCACCGCCATCATCTCCGATATGTCTCTCACTCTCTCTACGGTATCTCTCTCACTTTCTCTCTCTCTCTCTCTCTCTACGGTATCTCTCTCACCGATCTCTCTCTCTTCTTTCTCACTCTCTCTCTACGGGCTCTCTTTCTACGATCTTCCCCCTCTCTCTACGGTCTCTCTCCGATGATGGTGGTGGTGATGTATCAGGTGGCGGTGGTGGCAGGGATGTGGTGGTGGAGGTGGTGGCAGGGATGTGAAGGTGGAGGTGTGGAAGAAGAGGTCTGTGCCAAGAAGAGGTTCCAAGAAGACATGACATGGGTGAATGTTTGTGTGGTGAAGAGGTCTCGGAGACCTTTTTTAATGAAAGGTCTGCGAGAAAACAAACAAGCTGCGGACTCCAAACCTCTGCGCGCGTCTGCACGACGCAGACATAAGTGGCCAGAAGTGCTTCTGGCTAAAAAACAAACACCACCCAAGTCACTCTGACCACTTTCCTCTCCCGCATGTTTACTCCAAAATGGGAAAACGCCGGCGAGCAGATTCCGATTCCGACGACGACACCACCACCACATGCCTCCCCTTCAAAACCCTCTAAAACCAGACTCCTTCATCTTATCCACCCTCAAAACCCTAACCGCCGCCACCAAATCCGCATCCACCTCCAAAACCCTAACCCTAACAGACCTCTCGACCTCTCTCTCCTCCAACTGTCGTGAAGTCAGCGACCTCCCGTTATCCTCCGTCCAAAACCGCATCCTCACCCTCGCCCTCAATCTCACCAAATCCATCCTTGCCGGTAACGGCTTCTCCTTCTCCGTCCCCTCACGCGCCGCCACGAACCAGCTCTACGTGATTTGTTTTATACCGAGGCGAAGCTGTTTCAGGACCAGAAGTAATCCGACGCCATTTTGGATGACGTGTCGTGTATTTTGGAGTGCACTCGGTCGTCGTTGAATGTTGTTGCTGCTGAAAAAGGAGTGGTTGTTGGGAGACTTGTGTTTAGTGATAATGGTGATATGATTGATTGCACAAAAATGGGGATCGGAGGTAATGATATTGTAATTTGTGTATATGGGGTAAGTCGGTTCGAAATGCTTATATGTAAACGATTTGCCTATTGTTGTGATTATTTATTCATCATAAAAATATCTATACATAAACTGTTTCCTGCATAGTGATTTGATTTTGTAGTGATGATTTGATTTGTGACATCCAACAGGTAAAGCGATTCCTCCAAACATCAATAGAGTAGGTGATATGAGTTGAATATGGTTGAAAAGATTGGGTTTGTTGATCCATTTGGTGAAGATGATGATATGATTTTTAAATTTGGTGAAGATGCTGAAAAAGGAGTGGTTGTTGGGAGACTTGTGTTTAGTGATAATGGTGATATGATTGATTGCACAAAAATGGGGATCGGAGGTAATGATATTGTAATTTATGTATTCCTAATTTGTGTAATTTGTGTATATGGGGTAAGTCGGTTCGGAATGCTTATATGTAAACGATTTGCCTATTGTTGTGATTATTTATTCATCATAAAAATATCTATACATAAACTGTTTCCTGCATAGTGATTTGATTTTGTAGTGATGATTTGATTTGTGACATCCAACAGGTAAAGCGATTCCTCCAAACATCAATAGAGTAGGTGATATGAGTTGAATATGGTTGAAAAGATTAGGTTTGTTGATCCATTTGGTGAAGATGATGATATATATGATTTTTAAATTAAATGATGATAACAAAAATAATAATAATAATAATTATATATTCTTTTTCTTTGGTCATTTAATAAAACTTAACAACAAAATTCTAACTGGGTTAGAAATTTGGACTCAAATGGTTAAAGAAAATGTTTATGGGAACTCAGGTCGTTAAACTTTTTGCTTTTGGACTCAACTAGTTAAAACCCATAAAACACAGGGACTCAAAAAAGTAATTTGCCCAAATAAATAACTTTTGTTTGTTTTGAAATAAAACTAATTGTTTTTAATATTATTATTTTTAATACAATAAAAATAACCATATGTTACAATTAATTGATAAAAATTTAGGTTGGATTGGGTTGGGTTGGGTTGTGAATGTGTTTCAAAAATTGACTTGGGTTGTGTTGGGTTGTAACTTGTGTATACGGAATAAAGAAAAATTAGTTTTTTTTATTAAAGATTGGATTAGGTTTTGAGTGTGGATAATCTAATATTAGTTTGGCCTTAAGTGACTTATATAACAAGCTGGACTCGGCCCAACTTAACCAACAATCTCCAACGTGACTCAAACGAGTTACATTTTCCAACAGCAAAGGTGAAGAATATTAGTTGAGACGGACGTGTAATACTTGTAATTACAGTTTCCATTCACTTTATCATCACCGCTCTCACTTCAACTCTGATTATCATCGATTTAATGTAAATTCGCTTAACCTAACTTTTTAATTAAATGTCATTATGTTTTTTTATGGTTTTAGTTATTTATGATGACTATTCAATATTCAATGAGCATGTGAATTGCGTAAGAATTTAATATAAATATTATACTAAAATATTCATTAAAAAATCGATGAGCTTAAATACAGCCACAATACACGGGAAAGCATGTGAATGTAAAGTAAACGTTGGCAACTTGTCATTAATTTAATCCATTAAGTATTATAAAACGTACTAACCAAGAGGTTGTCATGTGGCTGACAGCTATTCCTTACAAAAGAATTGTTAAAAAATGTCCACTAGCTAAGCAAGAACATGGATACAATCACTATAAGCAGCTGTGAGTTCTATCATTATCTACACTCTTGTCGTTCTATCAAATATCACACATACCAAATATTCTCGTTTTTCATCATCACTGTCTGTTAACAATGGCTGAAGCTGCTGCTGCTGCCCTCGTCAAAGTCATTTTTGAGAAGCTAGCCGATGAAGCCTTCAAGAGATATGCTCGTTCCCAGAATATTCACTCAGAGCTCAAGCAACTGGGGAGCACGTTGTCCCAGATCCAAGCTCTGCTTAATGATGCCTCTCACAAGGAAATCACTGATGAATCTGTCAGACTATGGCTCAATAGTCTCCAACATCTGGCTTACGATATCGATGACGTGCTCGATGATGTCGCTACTGAAGCTATGCATCGTGAGCTGACCCCGGAATCAGAAGCAAGCACCAGTATGGTAAGAAAGCTCATCCCAACTTGCTGCACAAACTTCTCACTAAGTCATAGGCTGAGTCCCAAGTTAGACAGTATTACCACCAAGTTACAACATCTACAAAAACAAAATCCTGGTTTGATTGTGAAAGGTGAAAAGCCAAAAATTAATACTAATAGAAGAAACGAAACCTCTTTGCCAGAACGTGATGTTGTTGGAAGAGAAGTTGAGACAAAGAAATTGCTCAACCAGTTGTTAGTAGGTGAATCATCTAAGGAAAACTTTAGTATCTTACCCATAGTTGGTTTGGGTGGAGTGGGAAAGACCACTCTGGCTAGAATATTGTATAACGATACGCGGGTGAAGGATCACTTTGAACTCATGGCTTGGGTTTGTGTTTCCGATGAGTTTGATGTATTCAAAATAAGTGAAACCATCTTTGAATGTGTGGCTACAGAAAACAAACAGTTCAAAGATGTAAATCAGCTTCAAATTGCTCTTAGAGAGCAATTTAAGGACAAACGATTTCTGCTAGTACTTGATGATGTGTGGAATCAAAACTATGATGATTGGGAAATACTAGTGCGTCCATTTCATTCTGGGGCTGCTGGAAGTAGGGTAATCATGACAACGCGCCAGCAGGATCTGCTTAAAAAGATAGGTTTTAATCATGTAGACAATCTCGAGAGTTTGTCGCATGAAGATGCTTTGTCTTTGTTAGCTCTACATGCATTAGATGTAGATAACTTTGATTCGCATGAAACACTTAAACCACAAGCTGAAGGTATCGTGAAAAAGTGTGGTGCTTTGCCTTTAGCTTTAAAGGCAATTGGAAGGTTACTCAGAACAAAAACCGAGGGAGAAGAATGGGATGACGTGTTGAAAAGTAAGATATGGGATTTAGAAAATGCTGATGCAATTGTTCCAGCCCTAAGGCTAAGCTACCATGATCTTCCTGCTGATTTGAAGCGCTTGTTTGCATACTGCTCTTTGTTCCCAAAGGACTTTATGTTTGACAAGGAGGAGTTGATATTACTATGGATAGCTGAAGGGTATCTGAACGAGTCAACTGCAAACAAGTCACCAGAACGCTTGGGCCATGAATATTTTGAGAAATTGCTATCAAGGTCCTTTTTTCAACCCGCACCTAGTGGCGAACCCTTTTTTGTGATGCATGATCTCATGAACGACTTGGCCACATTTGTTGCTGGAGAATATTTTTTGAGGTTTGACAATCAGACGGAGATGGCAGAGGAAGCTTTAGGCAAGTACCGACATATGTCATTTATGCGTGAGGACTATGTAGGTTTCCAGAAGTTTGAGGCATTTCCAAGAGCAAGAAGTTTGAGAACACTGTTAGCTGTATATGTTGGGGTAGAACAAAGCTGGAACAAGTTTTACATATCCAATAAAATTTTGGTTGACTTACTTCCTCAGCTAACACTGTTACGGGTTCTTTCTTTGAGCCGTTTTGACATAAATGAGGTACCGGATTCCATTTGTAGTTTGGACCACTTGAGGTATCTTAATTTGTCTCGAACAAATATCTCAAAGTTACCTGAGAATGTTGGTAATCTTTACAATTTACAAACATTGATCGTTTTTGGTTGTAAGAGCTTGAGTACATTGCCTAAAAGCTTCCTAAAGCTCAAAAAGTTGAGGCATTTTGACATCAGGGATACTCCGCATTTGAAGAAGCTGCCCTTGGGAATTGGTGAGTTAAAAAACTTACAAACTCTCCCCAAGGTCATCGTTGGAGGAGACGGTGACTTTGCAATAACCAAGCTTAAGGGATTAGAGAATTTACGTGGGGAACTTTCCATTGAAGGATTGCAGAAAGTGCAAATCCCAATGCATGCAAGGGAGGCAAACCTATCTCAGAAAAGGCTTACTAAGTTAAAGATGAAATGGGGTAATGATTCACAGAGAGGATCACTTGAGAAGGAGGTTCTTGCTGAGCTCAAGCCACACACTGATACGTTGAAACATTTTGAAGTTGAGTATTACGGGGGAGTAGAGTTTCCATGTTGGGTCGGGGATCCCACTTTTCATCAATTGGTTCATGTGTCGCTACGGGGTTGTAGAAAATGTACATCTCTACCGCTGCTTGGGCAGTTACCTGCACTTAAGGAGTTGTTGATTCAAGGAATGGATGATGTTAAAGTCATCAGTTTGGAGTTAAGTAGGACTACTGATGTTACCTTCCCTTCACTTGAAATTCTAAAGTTTGAAGATATGTCGAGTTGGGAGGTATGGTCAACCAATAGCGAGGCAATGTTTCCATGCCTTAGAGAGCTTCAAATAATCAAATGTCCCGATTTGATTGATGTCTCACTTGAAGCATTACCTTCAATAAGAGTTTTGAGGATGGAGGGATGTGGTGAAAGTGTGCTGAGAAGTCTGGTTCAGGCAGCTTCATCAACCACTAAATTGGAAATAGAATCAATTTTAGGGCTTACGGATGAGGTGTGGAGAGGTGTCATAGTGAATTTTGGGGCGGTTGAAGAGTTATTCATACAAAATTGTGATGAGATAAGATACCTATGGGAATCAGATGCAGAGGCAAGTAAAGTTCTTGTAAATTTAAAGGAATTGAAGGTAAGGGATTGTAAAAAATTGGTGAGTTTAGGAGAGAAAGAGGAGGATGAGGATAACACTGGGAGCGACCTCCTATCATCTCTAAGGATTTTGGAAGTACGTTGTTGTGAAAGTATGGAGCGTTTGTGTTGTCCAAATAGCATTGAGAGTTTAGTGATCAAGTGGTGTAGTTCAGTTATAGATGTCTCCTTCCCAAGAGCAACAACAACAACAGGTGGAGGAGGGCAGAATCTCAAGTCACTTACTACAATAAATCAATTGAGTAACTCCACTCACCTCACCTCTTTGTCAATAAGAGGTTGTGAAAACATGGAGTTATTTTCTGATCTTCATCAGCTATCAAATCTCACATCGTTGTACATACGTGACTGTGAAAACATGGAATCATTTTCTGACCTTGAGCTATCAAAGCTCACCAGGTTGAGAATAGAAGGTTGTGAAAGCATAGAGTCATTTCCTAACCTCCATCTGCCAAATCTCACAGAACTGGAGATAGAAGGTTGCAAAAACATGAAGGCATTTGGTGACCTGCAGCTACCAAATCTGATCAGTTGGAGCACAACAGATTGTGAAAATCTGGAGTCATTTCCTGACCTTCAGCTATCCAATCTCACCATGTTAAAAGTTGTGAAAATCCGTGAGTGTCCAATGATTGATGCTTCCTTTCCTCGTGGTCTTTGGCCTCCCAATTTGTGGTTCCTTGTAACAGGGGGGCTGAAAAAGCCCATCTCAGAATGGGGCTATCAGAATTTCCCTGCTTCACTTGTTGACCTAAGATTATTTCATGAACCCAATGTGAGGAATTTTAGTCAATTGTCCCCCCTTCTCCCTTCTTCTCTTACGACTTTGTTAATATTCGGATTTGATAATCTGGAATCACTTTCAACGGGACTCCAACACCTCACATCCCTTCAACATCTTTCAATTAGCATGTGCCCAAAGGTGAACGATCTACCAGAGACGCTGTTACCTTCACTTTTGAGTTTGAGAATATGGAGATGCCCAAAATTGAAAGAAAGGTGTGAAGGAAGAGGCTCCCACTACTGGCCACACATCTCTCATATCCCCTGCATTGAAATATAGACTGGAGGTACTTGTTAATTAAATACCCTCTGATTTCCATATGATAAACTGGTATTCTCAGACATCATGTGCGTGTTTTTTTTTTTTTTTTGGAATAGGATTTGTTGCTCAAAACCTAAACTTGAATTTTAATGATCACATTAATTTATATGTTGAAATCAGTTTTCGTGAGTTTAAACTATTATGTAGCTGCATCATACGTTGGAACTCATTTCACAATGTGTAGGTACTAATTTTAACTTTCGTGAGTTAAACTTGCCAACGAATTATTATTATTGTTTTGTTTGTGAGTTTTGTTGATCTTGCTTTTGTAGGTTGATAGGGTGCGATTTTAAGTTGTTAGACAGTTGATTTGTGTGATTGTTGAAGTGTTATAGTAATAGATAATGAAATTTGATTGAAGTTACTTCGAGTCTCCATTACAAAGTTGAAGATACAAATCAGAGTTTAGATCTGCATTTTGTTTACTGCGGAGTTATGATAAAAAAAACATAGCTAATTTGATTAGTTGTATTAATACTTGATATGAAGTCTGTGATTAGCTAATCAGAGTTTAGATCTGCATTTGGTTTGATTAATTTAGGCATTTTGTTTACTGCGGAGTTATTTTGCAGGAACATATCCTAAAGGATCTTCTGGGTGATGGAACATTCACAGTTGACCAGGTCATATTCAAGAACAGAGAAAAGTCTCAAGGTGTGAATTTTCAGGGTTATCTTGAGTAAAGTGCAGTAAAACTCGCGCATATAATTACCGAATCAGCTAATAACAGACAAGGTGTCGATGACATAAGTGTAAGTTCCTTTTAAGTCAACAACATTTGACTACCCCATAATATAACAAACTGGTTTTGATTATTAGTATTCATGATATAACACAGGATTTATTCATGAAAATCAGTTGGATTCAATATTCAAAGTGAAGGTCTTAAGAAATTGTCAAACATCGGACCAGAGGCTAAGTTAAAGGAAAGGGTCAAAGTGCTTGATGATGGACAAGATCATTTCTGGTAAGCTTATACTTTTTTCCCATAAAAATTATGGGTGGGTTGGATAACGAGTTAAAACAGGTTCGGGTTAATAATATTGTTGACTTTTTAGTAGGGTTGAACTGAGGCGGGTTGGAGTGTTGGACTTTGGTACAAACATTTTAGTTTTCTTTTGACCTTATGGCCAATTCATGTTTTAACTATGATTATAGAAAATATACTATTTAGAATAGTCGTCTAAACATTTTCTAAAGGAGTGTTTAAAAAGTAACATGTGTTTTGATTATGTCGTAATAACTTTAGAACCACTTGTATGGTTGTTCCTATTCTTTTGTAAGTTTTGGGGTAAAATGTAAATAAGGTTCCCCCTCCTAATATATTTTTTTATGCCTAAAAGATCACAGAATTATATTTCACACACATATTATTTATATTACACACACATTATTTGGTTGAGCCCATCTAAATATCACAGAATTATATTATGTGTCACACATATTATTTGGTTGAGACCATAGCTTATTTGTTGTATATAATTGAATTGAATATAAAATAAATAGAGGTTGGCTTCTATACAAGACGAGTCTTGTACGAAGCATATGTGAGTATTTAAGCCATTGATCTTTTAAGATCAATGGCTCAAAGTAATCCAGTGGCATTTTCGTAAATATGAGATTCAAACAATTGAAGAAACAAATAGCAAAAGGGTATTCTGGTCCTTTCCCACTTGAACTCCTTCCCCCTTGATTTTCAAACGGCTATAACTTTTTCATATGTTAATAATTTTTTTTAATCATATTGAACGTGTAATCACGTAGTGGATTTATACTGAATGTGTAATCACGTAATAAGTATTCAAAATCACGTAGTCATGTGCTGGGTATTCAAAATCACGTAATGAACTAACGGGTATTCAAAATCCTGTAATTGTTTTAAGGAAACTATAGCAATGGGGTGCTCGAATTAAAGAGAATGAAATGCTCGTTAGTACGGTGTAATTTAAAAAAAAAAAATATTAACGTATAAAAGAGTTATATCCGTTAATGGGTTAGGCCATTAATATCAAAGTGTAATGTTTGACCCTTGAAGTTTTTTAATTGCAGTTGAAGAAAGAAGATATTCTGCAAATCAACAACACACATCCAAAATACTTCATAATTGGTGGAAAGGAGGCTACATCTATTTCCATTATTTTGGTTCATTTACATGCTCTTGAAACATCCTGAGATTCAAGATATGGTTGAATAAGAAATCAAAGAAGCAGCAAACATGAGAAACAAATTCAAGATAAGCTTCATGTAACTTGGAACAAAACTCTCGCGAGTCTATCCTGCATCTCAGTGGTATGCAACTCAAATATTTAGCAATTTCTCATTCTTTAACTTAACCAAAACTTTGACTAATTAACATGGTTACTAGTAGTTGTTGGAGTCGTTCAAAATGGATCGGATTGGATCAATCCAAAGATCTTTTTGTCTAAATTTATACAAAAATAATAATTATTATTATTATTAAGTGATAGGGATACGGAGCTAATCCATGATCTAGCAGACTGCAGACTCGTATTTGGTGCAACTGGACAAATTGAAGTTATACGAGGATAAGTAATGGACAAATGTCTCAACAAGCCACACGCGTGGACAAATGCTATAGGTGAGTTTTCCCAACTCTCAGGGACCCAATTTCGTCATCTAGAGCTCCGATTTTGAAGTCAATGTTTTCCCCAATTAAGCATTTTTAATTAATTTCGCTTGGTTGTAAAAAACGGCTGGATTTTTTAACTAGATATTTATTCGTTGTTTTTTAGGCTGTCAATTTCAAGGCATCTTGGTGGTGGGATAAGACTTTGGGACCAATAGGTCTTGGGTTCGATTCCCACAAAGGGGGTTTTCCCATATTTATTGGGTTTCCTCCTGAATTGGTGTATAGGCATTATGCCTAGTGGAGATGGATATGATCGGGTGGTTCCGCTGGTGGCACGATGATACTCCAGTGGTCCGTCAGTGATCCAAATTTGCCGTTCAAAAAAAAAAATTCAAGGAACTTATAATTGATGAAGAATTAATGGAGATTACCTCTGATGGTAAGTTACCACTAATGAGGATTATGGAACTAGCCTATGATGTCATTTGACGAAGACAATCTGTTGAGAGGATGTTATACATAATTCTCACTTGTCAATTTCGTACGTCTCGACAAGAATATAGATACACGAGTTTGCATTGATATTATTATCACTTGGCCCCATAGTTTAATGTGTCAAGCAGTTGAGTGTGAAGTCGGTGCATGAACTTATGTGTGCAAATTCAGAGAATATTTGCATGTCACCCTCTTCATAGCTAGAGCGTTAGCTAGAAAACCATCTTTAAATTCAATTTTAATTTATAACTAGTTTTACATGATGTATTGAAACAATCGATTTTGATGAATACCTTGTGCTTATAGCAATTGTTCTTCTACTCTTGTTTATTGTTTTGCGCCAGTTGACGATGAAACAGTGATACCTTGCACATTGATTAACTAATATCCCGCTGCAAACTAACTCACATTGAATGTAGGGTATTAGTAAGTTTTAGCTTGATTGTGATGCACACAAATTTAATTTTCCAACAACAATGTATCCTAGAAAGATCTAATTCTCTTGGTAGTAACTCGGAAGGTATTCATGCAGTTGCAATCTCTTATAAATAGTGGATAAACAAAGTAGACATAACCTGTAAAGTTTACACAACTATTGCCCTAGGTTGTTAATAGATTTATGTAACAACTGGTGATTGCGATTTAGATGGCAAGAATGCACAGCTACTATTACGACACGATTGTTTGATAACCCTATACTAGCAACTTCAGTTGACAAATTACAATAAAAAGAAAGATTAGTAAAGAGGTAACAAAACAAAGGAAATCATAAAGTCATGCTGAATGTAAAAATGTATCAGGAGATCACAAAAACCAAACTCATATCAAGAAATTTATAATAAAAAGAAAAGAAAAAAACACATACACACTGCAAGTCAACCTTCAATCAAGAAACTAAACAAGAAACATCACAACACTTAAACTAATGTGTTCTATATTTTTGAATACCATAAAATGATACAAATCCAACCAAATAAAATTTGCTCTATTAGCCATGAATCCTACAATAATACTAATACAATAAATTACATTCGCGCGAGTTAACAAGAACACAAAGTTCTCAAAAGAAGACCCCGATGGACCACAGAAACTTGTTCATCGTGTGAGATCCCTCTTTCCTCCTTGATGCATAATCGTATACCAACAGTTGAAAATGAGATAATTTGTTTTCGGAAAGTGCAGGAGTAACAAATCAATCATGCAATCATGCGAATATATCAAAAGAAACAAGAATTCAAGAACAAGCTTACAACTTTTTGCATCAATGTGTTGTATTGCGCCTCAGTGATCACTCTTCTTTCCTGAACCATAATACTTCTCGTACCATTTAACAAACTTCCTCAACGCCAAACTCCCTTTGCGCCAAACTAACTTTCGCATGAGTAAACGGGACATCACCAATTCTAGGCAACTTCATCACACGTCTTATCGCTTTCACTTTCAAAAACTTCTCCAGAATACTAACAAGCTCCGAAACAGGCACAGGCGAAGTATTCCCTAAATTAAAAATCCTAAACTGAGCCACCCCTTTTTTCCTCCCACCACTTCCCGTACTCTTTTCAGCGGTGTCTAAAGCACCTAAACAACCCTTCATCAATATAAGTAAAATCACGCGCAGACTCAAAAATGGGAATCGATTTTCGTTTCAAGATATCTTTAGCAAAAAAAAAAAAAAGCTATATCAGGTCTACCCCATTGTCCATAAACCGTAAAGAACCTCAAACCCGTCAAAGACAACCCATAAATATGATTATACGTATGAACTATTTCTTCACCCGCTTCTTCGTTGAAGCGTATAAAATCCGTTCGATCTTCTTCCGAAAAGGGTACTTCTGTATTCAACCCATAAACAGAACTAGAAGATGCCCAAACAATTGCAGGCTGTGGATTTGCATTTTTGCATACTTCAAGAACAATAACAAAACCAACAATATTACTATGAGTATAAGATTTTGGGTTTCTGCATTGCATATCTAACACCAGCTTGAGCAGCTAAATAAATAACATGAGTAAAACGAACTACCTCAAAGAGTTTGTTCAACAAACCGGTGTCCTTTATGTCCCCTTCCACAATGAAAATCCCACTTTTTTTCCACACATGTTGACGAGCCCTTTTGAGGGTAGGACCGTAATAACTGTTAAAATTGTATAACCCTAAAACGTAGTCACCAAGGCATCTCAAGGCGGCGCTGATGTGGATTCCGACGAAACCGGCTGCTACGGTGACCAAAACAGAGTACCCTGTTTTCAATCCGATGTTGACTGATGACTTGACCATTACTCCCATCGGTATCCCTATACACACACACAACTCTCAGTTTAACCTAATCGAACAGAGAGTGAGTGGTCATGTAAAAGATAGCAGTATTAGAAAGGTAACCTAGGACACAAAAATAATTAAGGTGTTGTATATTAATAAAACAAATAGCAAAAAGTAATCTAATCTAATAAAATGAAATTATGGATATAAAAGAACCTATAGGGTTTGTATGAATAACAGCTAACAACTAACTGATGTTGAAAATAAAAAAATCAGAACATACCTACTTTTTAAACTACTTTCAAAGTGAACATTAGCAGCCTAAAATATCCAAAAGAATCACATAGATATAGTCCAATTAACAGATTAAGTGACCATTTCCAAAAGCAATCTGCATGCATGGTACGTATGATGCAACATACAAATCTACACACAGCCATCAAACTAAACTTCTACTTTATGAACAAATAACATAATTAGTTAATAAAAGCTCATAAACTTTCCTGAAAAAGAAACGGGTCAGTGGGTCACTCGTTCAAGGGTATGTGAAATTTATCCATATGTAAATATGAGTCTAGGTATATATCGACATCCATATAAGCTGTTATTTACAAACTTTTTTTTCTTTGAATCAATTAAATCAAAAACCTCGACTTTTAGGTTCAAGAACCCTAATTTAGCACTCGTCCCCAATTTGGACATGAAAAATGATCTACTGGATACTACAACATGAATGTCGATCTAGTATACAAAAGAAGCTCTGGAATACACATGAATGAAGAAAGAGGCATCTTTCATTGAGGCATTAAACCAAACACCTGGTGTGCATGTAAACTTTAATACCTAAAAATCTCTTCCAAAACAAGCAAAAACAAAACTAATAAATGTACAACAGCACAACAAACGTCCCCAATTTCACATCTGCGGAAAAAAAAAACCCTACGAACTGAACACAAAACACCCTCTAGTTCATAAATCAATCGCAAAAAAAAAAAAAAAAAAAAAAAAAAAAAAAACACGAACAAGAAATAGCAGAAATTTACAATCAAAAGCAAACCCACAAAGGGGGCAACGATTGAAATTAAAACAGCAACTAGAACTAGAACTAGAACAGAGGTATAGTTTACTTTTTGGGAGGGTGATTATGGGGAAAAGTGGTGGTTCGAACGCACGCATGCACCTAATCATTTGCAGCAGATGAATCAACTGAATCTCTCCTCCATTCCAGCAGTGTTTTTCTCATCTAAACTAATTACTAAACTCACCTGGAATGGAACAGGGAAGGGAAATTAAAGAAGACGGTGTGTCACCGACCAAGACACCCCCCTAACTTTTGACATAGGACATAAACACCTTCAAACATTTTTTAACATATAAACAAAACTCCCCCAAACTTTCACAATAAATTAATACCACCAAACTTTTACAACTTCACTCTCTTATCTCTCGTCTTTAAGCAAGTTACATATTCACTTTTAGCTTTTGATAATTAACAACTTTAACCCTCTCCTTGATAACACATGACTATACTTTCTTTTATCCTTGTCTAAAATATTTTTATGACTTTACCCCGCAATGACCGACACACACTATTTTTTATGTTAATGATGTTAATGCTACGCACATAACGTGTGAAAAAAGTATACAACGTGTAATGTCACGTGCGGGTACCACAAACTAATGTCATCATCGTACAATGTAAACACAATGCTCATATATGTTACACTCGGTTATATTGGATACGTTGAAACATTCGTTTTCATATGGTTAACACATCACATAACGTGTTGCCAACTATAAACAACTAAGGAGTTGCAACCACAACGCACGGCCTATTGCAACAACCTAGTGTATATGAAATGGTAAAATTAACTACATGTCGCGTGCGGGTACCACCTCATCTATTTGTTTCTATTGTGGGTATCATTTTTTTCCCTGTGTATTTGAGATGCATATTTGTTGAAGAATGCATATTGAAATGCATGTTGTCAGGTGGTGGGGCCAAAGGGTGAGGGGTTGGGTGATAAATTAAAAAAAAACCTTTAAATATATAAACCTTTAAATATTAAAGTAAAAAACTAATAACTAAAAATAAATTAAAATTTTCAAATTTCAAATTTTTTAAATTTTTATCCATCAAAATAATTTATAGGATTCTTAAATATTTTATTGAAAGAAACAGATAGGTAATTAAAATTAAATGTAAAAGGTGGTGATGATGTGACAAATTTTTATGTGTTTTTGTGTTTTCTTATTGGGTGGGCTTTTGGTGTTTTTGATGGGTGAGTGTTTTTCTGATGTGCCAGCTAATTGGACATGTTTTAGGTGTTTTTAATGGGTCTTATTGTGAATGCTCTTGCAACTTACAAACCTGGTTACAAGACTTTATTGAGTTTTTATTTTTCAAATAGTTACAAACTCGGTAAATGATTTTGTAAATACTTATTAGTTCATCAATTTTGAATATCATTTTTTTTTTGGAATCGATAAGTATGTAAAATAAAATAAAACAAAATATGAGGGTAAAAATATTTACGGGTTATAACGAAATTCGTGTACGCTTTGATGTTGGTTTGGACCATGTCTAGTTTTTAATGAATAGTTTGGTTGGGTTGGGTTGGGTTGGGTGTGAATAGGGATGGTCTTAGCCCATAGATGAAAACAATTTCCTTCTCTTTGAAGTCCAATACGAATGAATGGTCAAAATTCAAAAGTCAAAATTCGTTGCAAGAACCTTTTGCCCTCCGCCCCTGCCCTTTCTCTATTTTGGTTGCGGGCAATATGAATGAGAATGAATTTGAAATTGAACCTTAGAAGTCTGTATGCAAAGCATTTTATGTTTCTTTATTTAGAAGCTATGAGTTAAGTTACAAAGAAAAAGCAATCTTGAGAGTTTGCTTCATTCTTCCTGTCTTCATAATTTTTACATGCTATTTCTCCTTCTCATGTATAGTAAATACACTTCATTTAGCCTTATAGTAACAGCTTTCCTATTAATTTCACTCTATTATGAAATTCTTATATTTTTATAAAACTAAAAGTTTTTTTAAAAAAAGAAGTGGATTAACCCAACTTAATTATCCCTTAATTTTTATTTTAATGACTCTATTATCAAATGACCTTTTATGAATGTTCTTACAGGTAATATTAAGGGCATGTTTGGCTAAGCTTTTTGAAACAACTTATTGACTTATTGGCTTTTTGGAAAAGTCAGTATGGAGTGACTTTTTTGAAAAGTCATTTTTCGCTCACATACGAGCTCATTGCCAAACATCATCTAGAGCTTATAACTTATTAAAAAGTCAATAAGTCAATAACTTGTTTCAAAAAGCTTAGCCAAACATAAGTTTCGCTTAGGTGACTAGTTTAAGATATCAAATCACCTTTTATACATGTCACAAGTAATATTAACTTGGGCTTGTTTAAGAAGGTGGACTGGGCCCAATTAAAGCAGCCTATGTGACTCAAAACGTGAATCATTTATATTTGAACAATTGAACTACTTAATAATTTAACCTAAATAAATACTACTGTCTGTGTTACTACTGGTTTCTTGGATTCAAAGTAGAATAGAATGTCTGTTTCTTTTTCACATGAACTTGTAAATATAGATCGAATAATTGGGTGCCACCTAACATTCGTTACTTCACCTGGAGAGCAGTGTAAGGAAAAATAGCGACCCTTCTCTCCTTACAGGCTAGAGGAATCACCCTGCATTCCTTGTTGTGCACTAACTGTGGAATTCATAATGAGGATCCAGACCACTTACTTGTCTCTTGTTTGTGCGCAAATATGGTGTGGTGGTCGATTTGCACATGGTTTAAAATCCCGGTGATGGCAAATATATCAGCAGTAAGAGGCATGCTGGAGGCGTTAGATGGATAAAAAAATATTTGGTGCAAGGAAGAAACTCACTCATGTCATTTTCCTTGCTTTTTTATGGAAAATTTGGCTACTGCTACATGAAAGAAGATTAGAAAATAAAGCTACTTCTGTTCACAAATGTGTGGACGATATAACGGAGATTTATTTCATATGGGTGATAAACAAATCCAAACACAACACAACCTGTGGACGTGGGACTCTTGGCGAAATTTTGGTTCTTTAAGAATACATAATTTATTAATGTATTATGAATTTACATCGAGATAGTTGGTAAACGGGCAACAAGCTGCGCCGCTACCCCTTTTTGAATAGCAAAACTAAGCCTTTTAAAAACTACGTCCATAGATCTCGGGGTCATAACATTACTATGCATGACCCTTTGAACTCGACTAAGTAGTTCCACAGCCTCTGGCGCCAGAAAACCAAAAGTATCAAAAGCAAATGGGATAAACATGTGTTGGTTGTCAAGGCACGCTTTCTCATGTTTGGTCACTTTACCCGAAGCAGCCTGACCCACCGTAAATGCACTACCCCTAGGCCCACAAGCGGGGAAACCCCTGTTAGATCCACACAGGCATGTTTTCCTCCTACCCATCCAAAGACCAGAATGTCAGCTGGTCGAAGGGTAGATCTCCCTTTTGTTCTGTTTATCCTCATGTTCGTCACAAAAGTCAGGCGTATCTCAAGGAAAAGCTTTTGGCACATCTTTTAGTAAGGGTTACATTTTTATGAACTGTTAACATCTCAGAATCTAGTCTTTTGAAGGCATCAGGTGTTTCTCAAGGAAACGTTTTTTGGCGTATCTTTTTGTCAGGGGTCAATCATGATGTTTTTAACTACTACTCAACAAGATTCATATAAATATCCTAATCTCATGCATTCGTTTTCCACAACTGCTGCTATAAATTCTAGTCTGCAATTGCTATTATAAAGTCTTGGTGCAAAAAGATGTTGGGTCGCATAATGCTAAGGGTCGAGTGATTCTCGAATCTACACCAGTTTCTGTCACAAATTAATCTCCGATGGTAATACTTTGGCTGCAATCCCAAACTGATTCTTAAACCGGTAGCGTGCAGTTCATGTGCAGAATGCCAAACCAATTCCAAACCATCGGTTTCAATCGGTTCGTCTTATCATCTGTTCCAAACTAAAACCGGTTCGGGTCGGGTCTTCGGTTTAGGGTTGTATCTCTAGTTCCATCCGCTTTTTTCTAGGTCGGTTCCCACATTTTATTCACAAGAGTTCGTGTATTATAGTGGCTATTTGTTAATTCATATAATTCAATTATGTATTCATTTTGGTACATATAAAAATAAGAGCAAAAACATGTTGTTTTGGAATAGGCCATCAATTTCAAAGTATTGGGTTAACAGTTAAATGCATTTCAAAGTGGATCAGACCAAGCCCACCATACAACTTTGTCATTAAGTATTGGGTTAATAGGCTCACAATTGTGTTGAAGGTCTAGTGCTCCTCGAACTCCAAAAGTTTTATGTTATTCTTCTTAAACGGAAATCTTGAACAATTAGGGTGAGCAATTGAGTTAAATTGTATGTGTAAGTCTTGATAAAAGGTATGTGTGAGTCTTTATCTTATTTTCTATAGCAAACTAGGTTTAAATAAATTCGCCGTAACGCGGTGAATTTCTTTTGTTATTTAATCTGTGTTTACATGTGTTTTGAAATCACTACGGGCGCATTGCGAACGGAACAGCTGACAAGAATAAAAGAAAATGTATAAAAAAAGACTAAAAGATAACCGAAAGAAAATCAACCAAGAAAGTTGTATGGTAATGATGTTAGTTGTATGAAACCCATGGTCAAAGATGAGCAAATGGTTCTGGGTACCGGTGCCAAATTTGGCGAACCGAAAGATCTTAAGTACCAATTCGGTACCGACTTTTAGCGTTCCTGGTGTTGGTTCACTACCGTTTATTACTTTCATATGCTGGTACTGTAACCGGTATTTTCGGTATCAGTACAGATTCTGTATCGGTTGGCACCGAGCTCATCCATACCCCTGAAACTAAAAAAATTAAAAATAAAAAATTGAAGAAAAAAATCAACAACAAAAAAAAAAAGTTGTACGATACCGTTGTTCGTACGGTACCCCTGATCAGGGATGGGCAAATGGTACCGGGTAGTAGCATTGAATTTCCCGAACCAAAAGATTTCCAATATCAATTCGACACCAACTTTTGGCGTTTTCTATAATAGTGCGGGTTTTTACCTTCATGTACCGACCGAACAGGACCATACCGGTATTTTCGATACAAGTACTGGCTCGATACCGGTTGATATCAAGCTTATCCCTACCCATGATATTAAAAAATTAAAAAAATGATTAAAGTTAAAAAGTAAAGAAAATAACCATTATTATAGAAAAAACTATATATTTGTTGTAAATCAACGGTCTATTAGCAACCAATATATAACTCTAATAAATATGAGAGAACAAGACTATAAAGATCATGTAGAGAACAAGAATATGGAAAATAAGAGAACATGAATTCTTATTCATTAAGATACCATCATGCAATACATAAAAACCTATATATATTGGGTTCTTACATAATACAAAGAAAATGAAGAGATGGGAGTTAGGATGTGGATAGTCACTTTAGTATAGTTTATTTATTACACTCCCCCTTGACTATCCACGTAATAAAAGAAAACAATGTATTATACATTTGGTGTTGTTGCCTCGTTAAAAACCTTACTAGGAAAACCCAGTGGGACAAAACCTCAGCTAAGGGAAAAAGAGTGCAACGTGTATTTTCTCCACCTGATACTTTTGGATCAGGCATGTTACCTCATTAAAAACCTTACTAAGAAAACCCATTGGGATAAAACTTAGTTAAGGGAAAAAGAGTGCAACCTGTATAATGCTCCCCCTCATTTTTATATGTATCCTATAAGTGACTTAGGTCCGGCATCTTTGAAACTTGCTCAAACCTCGTAATCCATTTATGTGCAGCTTGGTATGTTGCTTGATCCATTAATGTCAAATCCTTCAACGAGCATTGATGTATGATCTTCATGTGAAATTTTAATTGCCTTCACTTGTAAGTAGATACCATAAGATCCATGAATATGTTTTGTTACATTCCCCGCACTTACAAAACTAACCAAACTTGTTGATGGGTTAGTAAAATATGAATCCATATCTTTTGTACCTTAAGGGTATTAAAATATATGTTTTACCCATTACATTATCTCCTCATTATACACGAGTTATATCTTGTCAATGAATTTCATGACATGTGTCTGTCTATAAATACTAGCAAGATATATAATTCGTATTTAACTATGGTACTTCTGGACCAATGATCTTTACTTCTCTGATAGGAGATGATAAGAGTCATTTTCTATACCAACTACTTGGTCATCATAAAATGTATGTATACCATAAGCTTTGCGCGTATGAACATGTCCACCATCTTGTATTATGATTGATGGACAATAATAATACAAATGCTTATTCTACATATCAAGCCATATATTTGCAATACCATCTTTAATTTGCAAATTCTTCCTTTAATAATTGAGCTCATTTTTATCTTTTCAGGAGATTCAATGATATCATCAACATATATTAGAATACTCATAAACCTCATGTTGTTCTTTTAATGAAAACAAATGGATTCACTACAATTTATGTATCTCTCTTTGCTGAGCTCATTAGTAAGTCGATTATACCACATTTGAATTGACTATTTTAGTCCATACTATCTTTTTTAACTTTATAAATATACATTCTCATACTCCTTTCCACTTTGACCAACAATGTTTGTGCATACACTCTTTAGGAGTGTTGACACGTAAACCTCCTCATTGATTTTATGCAAGGATATCTTAAACACTTGCTTCATTTGTAAAATCCATATTGTACCATGCTTATACATTGTGTACATTGAGATACCATAATTACTAGGTGCACATTTTCTATGTATCTTTATTGGAGTATTGGTGCACAATAATTACATGCATAAGGTGTTTCAATTAACCTCTTAAGCACTCAAATGCTTTAGGATACTCATGGGGAGTTCCAGTTATATTCAATTCAATAACATATACAACATGTATACGTATTCAGATCCGAATTTAAATAATAATCATAATATTCTCGAGAACTTATTTTATATAACTTAGTATCAAGTGATACATAACTTTCATACGACGCATGTCAATTCTCTTTTATATATTACCAGACTAATAAGATATTGGAAAGTCAAAACATCCACCACGGGAGAATATGTCTCCTCATAATCAGTCATAAGTCTTTGCAAAAATTCTTGTGCCACCAATTTTGACTTATATCACTTAATTTGATTATCACATGATTCGCGTAAAAGACACATTTGTATCCAACATATTTTACAACTTCAGTTGTATGGACTGTTGTTCCAGAAACTTTCCATTTCATTAGAGAACTAAACTCTGCCTTATTTGTGTCTTTCTATTTTTGGCCAATCATTTCTTACTATTCATTCATAGGCAGATCTTAAATCTGATCCTCATCATTTAATCATTTTAAGTGCTACATTATATAAAAAAATATCACGACGTCGATTTTTATTTCGATTCCATACATATCTTAGACATGATACAACTTATCGAGATCTCTTTATTTCCAGGTACAGGTACCTGAGGTTCTTCTTGAACCATCATGTCTATTGTCTCTTCTTTAGATCTTATTACTATAACCTCGATTTGACCATCTTAATTACTTGCTCCAATTTTCGAGGAATTTTATTATTGGAATCGACTAGTCTACCACGCTTCAGGCGTGCAATAGACTCATTACAAAATATGTGGTTGTCCTCTTGGACAAATATAACTGGAGCATAAGCAGTTGATTATGTGATTTACTTAGTCACTCTATTTAGGTCAGTGAACTTGTCTGGTAATTTGTTCTTTAATATTGGTAAATGAATTATACTTTAAATTTCTAGTTCATAGTTTATAGTATGAGGATCAAGATGACATGATAATTCATTTCACTTTTCACTTTCCAACTGCTTGTTATCTCCCCCTAATGTTGGGAACATTCATTCACTAAAGTGAAAAACCAATGAGCCATAAACAAATTTCTCACAAATGGCTTTAAGTATTCAATTATAGATGATTATTATACCCAATATATTCTTAAACTTTTTAGAAGTCTCATCTTTGTACGGTTTGGTGGATGAGTTTCAATATATGTCGCACAACCAAAATCTTTGATGAGACATTTTTGGTTCCTGACCAAAAACCAATTATGTGGGGGGAACTATAACTTATTGGCTTGATGTGAATTGATGATACTATATATAAAATTACATATAGCTAAATGAACTTTTGCTCCTCTCATGATCATTGGCTTTGTAACCAATAGTAATCTGGATTAATATGCTTGCTATCACATTAGCTAAGCCACAATCACACAAGCTTCAGGTTGTGGATTTGATAACCATTTAGACGATGCATCGATTTCAAAATACTAAATGGTATCATGTCGGGATACACATATTCCCTTATTATTTCCAAAATATTTAGGGATCTAAACCATACTTTAGTTGGTATATCATTAACTTCCCTTGAGAGCAAATATTGCATGCACTTAACAAGAATAATCTTGTAGTTCTTCATTAAATTTCACATCATTATCGACTCGGTGTGGTCTACCGATCATGCCAATTAATCAAATAATCATTATTCATAAAATTTTGATTTATGATCAATATCATAATATGTGAGATAACAATGTGTTCTTATAATCACTCCCATAATTCCTCACTACAAGTTGTCAATCTCATTGTGACCATTATTACAATTTTGATAGTCGGTTTCATTATTAACTTGGCTATCTTACAACTTTTGATAGCAGGATCTCATTAGTAACATGATCAGCATTATAAGTTTCTCAATTACATCCATCATCCCAACATTTTCAAAGATCTTATAAGCATATTCACTTCAAGGAATGATGTAAACCAACCAAGTTTCATGGTTTGGACAAACGGATATGAAATCGTTTCAAAGTTGTTATCCTTGTTACATAATACTGCTACTTTAGCATATTTGAGAACGACAAATGAAAACTGTTTTATCCGATTTTACCTTGTAATCTTCTCTTTGCATTACTCCATAGAGAAGTAATTACATGTCTGAATCATATAAGGTCTAACATCTTATGACCTTCTACATACTCAATATGAGATTTAGGGAGTATGACATCTCGGGTGTCATGTCTAAACTTTTGATTCCCTTTCATGGGAGATATTAAATCAATTTAGATGATCGATTGAATACTACAAATGAGTATATGATAACATATGAAATACACAATATAAAATAAAGTCAAATTATATATTACATGGCATCTTAATATAATATGTGACCACATAAAACAATTCACAATATGTGACCACATAAAAAGTTGGTATGAAAACTTTATGAAATGTTCATCACACTTAAAAGCAAATATTTAAATCATATGTATTACCTGTAACCAAATAAAATTTTCACTTTTGATAACATCATTTACGATAGAAAATTCATTAATTCTATTGTATCAATGGTTCAATCATCTCTATCGAAATCGACCACAAGACTAAAAACGTTTGTACAAAATAATATTTGTATGAAATACAAATTCATATGTTGAATCAAAATATTAATAACATTACTTGTTAATCTTGATCTTGTAGTAATACCTTATTTTTAAAGCACTACACCATAAAAACCTTTTGTATTTCTTAAATTTTGTGTAGTATTTATAATCATACAAACCACACGTTGGAGCACTTATCTAAGATACTTCATAGTATACTTTGGAACATAAATGCATATTTATATAATTCAAGTAGAAACATAAAAAGTATTTTAGCACTACATTAAACAACTAAAAATTTCACGGTAACGCTTACTATTTCATGATCCCTTAAATAGCATTTGAATTTCAATTCCATTATTTATCAAGACTTATAAATCTTTAAAATGGTGTAAAAACAATAATTACCATATAAGAAATATAATTTTCTTGAAAATCATTTACTAACATTTCAAACCCATGTGTATACTAACATATTAAAAGAAAACATAACAATTGACATTTAGTGATAAACTAGAAATGGCCGGGAAGTATTAAAACCTATAGCTCTTTTATATTTCAAACAATTAATCCAAATATGAAATTAATACACATTAAGGAAGTTACAAATATGAAATTAGTAGTTATTATTTATTTATTTAAAAGTCATCTACATCTAATTGTGTAAAAGTCTTTTGGCATGCTATATATTAACAATGACTAATGAAAACAATTAATTACAAAGTTATCTATATGTAATTGTGTAAAAGTCTTTTGGCATGCTATATATTAATAGTGACTAATGAAAACAATTAATTACGATCAACATTAATATTTTATTTTCTTTTACAGCCAACAAGCAAGCAAATTCAGTTAAAGGAATAAAAGGGACTTCACCTAGGGTTTAACAGAAAAAGTGTATATATTATGTCCATGATCGAGTATCCAATCAAAGAAACTTTGTATATAACAAAGAGAGAAAATACTTACACCCGGATTCAATTAATTTTCAATCTTCTTCGTATATGACACTCGATTCATGAACACTAGTAAATAAAAAGTTAAAATAACAATATTACAGTAAGATCAAATAAAACCGATTCATGAACACCGATAAACATAAAAGTTAAAATAACAATGGTTACGGTAAGATCAAATAAAACAAAATTGTTAAAGATGATTACAATATATGTGGAAAATCTCTTTTCATGATTCTTATTAATAATATTAAGTATATTTGGACATATTAAGAATTTTTAACTTGTATATTCACAAATAATACCAAAATAATGATTCTATCCAAATCATTAAAAACAATAAATATTAAAATTATAGTATGCAACTTTGATAACCGTAGTAGTACAAAGTGTGGATCGTCAAATTTATATAATATTTTAACTTCATTTACCAAACATAAATATTCAAACTAATCATCATGACAGATCTCTAAACAGCCTAACATGAAATACTATGTTAAGTTAACAAGAATAAATTATAAAAAAATCACATGCCATTCGTTTAAATAAATAGAGTTGATTTGTGGGACACCACACCACATGAAGTATAACTCAAATCAAAATACGATTTTATGATTTTATTTTTTAACCACTAGAGTAGACAAATCAATTGACTTTAATTTCTACACAATACATTCTACTTTTTATTATTTACCTTTTTAAATGCCGTCGGATATATACATATAAAAATGCAATGCAAAATTTCAAATAGCGGCATGCACATGTTTAATATATCATAATCTAAGAGGATTTTATAAGGTTACCTTTTTTCTCAAATGAGCATCCTTTTGCAAGGTGTGGATTTCACATCATCCAGAAAAGTGACCACCATGTTTACAATCCTTACAGGTGATTCGGGTTTGTGTGATGTCGCTAGCGGCTACAAAAACAAGGCTTTCGAAAAACACCGTCGTGCTAATAACGTGTTGTAAATCAACAGTCTATTAGCAACCAATATATAACTCTAATAAATATGAGAGAACAAGACTATAAAGATCATGTAGAGAACAAGAATATGGAGAATAAGAGAACATGAATTCTTATTCATTAAGATACCATCATGCAATACATAAAAAACCTATATATATAGGGTTCTTACATAATACAAAGAAAATGAAGAGATGGGAGTTAGGATGTGGATAGTCACTTTAATATAGTTTATTTATAACAATATTATATTAAAACTACTGTTCATTAGCTTCTATTTGTTATAGTATCATGCAATACATAAAAAACCTATATATATAGGGTTCTTACATAATACAAAGAAAATGAAGAGATGGGAGTTAGGATGTGGATAGTCACTTTAATATAGTTTATTTATAACAATATTATATTAAAACTACTGTTCATTAGCTTCCATTTGTTATAGTAATAATAATAATAATAATAACTTTCATTCCTCTATCTTAGAGGGAAATTGTTAAAAGTTTGATTTATTTGATTCGACTTGGATGATAACTTTCTCTTTAATGAGGCTTTGAAGCAGCTACAACGAATGGATCTCGCAAAATGTAAGTTTTTCCTTTTGTACTTAATAAGCAGATTAAGCTGAAACTTTGCATACACACCATTTGATTGTTGCCTATTTCTTTTTTAATTCACTTATTTTTTTGTTGTCATTTCTCAGTAAGAAGTAGTGCACTGTATATCTTTGTTCAAAGATCAATGCCTTTTTATATATACTAGTGTTATTAAATCAGCGCGTTGCGCGGTGGGTGGATATCTGTTCGTTTAACTACGGTACTGACACTTATTATAGCAATCAATAGAGAAAAAATCATGATATGACCAAAAATATACCAACACGGCGGGAATTTGATCGGTATCGGTTTATTTTGTTATGCCGCCTACACTCGTTACAACAACTCATAGAGAAAAAAATCTTGATATGATCAAAAAATACTGACACGTGAATTACATCGATAAAAAACAAACACAAGTTACATAAGATATATAAAAGAACCACATAACACATATAAAAATCACTAAATAACATATATAAAAAAACCTTTAAAACAAATATAGTTACTATTCATTTACTTTGTCTATCAATAGTATACAATAGTAATAATAATAATAATAATTAACAAAAGGTATGTGTGACTTTTTATCTTATTTTCTATAGCAAATTAGCAATGGTGTAATCATAATTGAGTTAGGTACTGTAGTTGAAGATTCAAGTTATGTAAATCACGGATATAAGAAATTAAGAATGAAATGGGAATTATTCTTGCAATAAGGTTATACACTTCATTAACAAATGAGTAAATTACAAAAATCGTCCTTTACATTGACATTAAAATACAAACTATATCCTTTATCTTTAAAACGTGCAAAAAACGTACTTAATGTTTGCAAACCCTTGCACATTACGTCTTTTGACCCTAACTCAGTTGATTTTCATAGTTAAAATATGAACAAGTGGACCCCATGTGAGGTCAAATTAGTCTTTTTACCCCTATATTTATATAAAACATTTTAAATAGATATTTTAGCTATTTATTCAATTCTCTCTCTTTCTCCATCTATCTCTCGCACATAGTTGTTAAAAGCCATCGCCTCTTGCGCCTAGGCCCATTTTTTAGGCGAGGCGAGTCAGTTGTGCTTTAAGCCGAAGAAATTGCGCTTTAATTCTCCAGGTGATGGTTTAGGCACACATTCCGGCGAGATTCCTAGATTCCGGAGAGTTTCCGGCCAAATTCTCTAAATTCCGACAAGATTCTAGCCAGATTTCTTCTTTTATCCAAGGAAAACTACTTTTCTACACTAATACACTAATATTTTAAAACTTTTTGTACTAAATAGATGATATAAAGTGTTATATAATAGATTTTGGTTATTTTATTTAAAGAATAGTATTCTTTTTCTAATACATAACATATTTAAAAAAAAAAATCATTATGTGCTTTATTTTTCTTAGGCCCTCGTTTTTTTTGCGCTTTGCGCCTAGGCCGCAGGCAAGACCTATGCGCCTTGAGTGCGCCTAGCGCCTTTAATAACTATGCTCTCACACACACACTCACCACCACCTCCACTACTACCACCAGCCACCCCCACCATCACCTAACCTAACCACCATCGCCCGCCTGCCACCGTCAACCTCTCCCATCGCAACCGTTACACAACCACCACTGCTGCCATCAAACCACTACCATCAAATTTAACCATGAAAACCCCCTTTTCAAATTAAAAACCCTAATCCGATATGAAAATTCGGTAAAATTAGCTGATTAACAATTACTCTAATGTTACCTTTACATGATAATATACTAATGCATTAAAGTTGAGCAGGTTCCATTACATGATAATATACTAATGCATTAAAGTTGAGCAGGTTCCATACGGTCTTGTCTATTTTCTTGCCTTTAATATCTTGTGCAGATATTTCTGGAATGCTCAACTAGTTTTCTTAGGCTACATGGATTGGGGATGATTCTTCAAGGGAGGATGATCCGCCACGTCATCGCCACATCACCGTCCTTGGTGTTAGTGCATTCATCTGTCGACTTCGTCTTGTATCGAGTCTTGTACTAGATAGGTTAGATAAGGGCACGCTGTACGAGAAAATAGCAGAATTAGGTGTCAAATAAGGTGTTTAGTCATTTCAAGCGAAATCATAAGTTTAATTCCGCTTGAGTGTACAATGTGGAGATTTCGCTTGAGTTGTTGATTTCGCTTGAGCATGTTCAAGCGAAATCAGGAGCCCTATATATACGAAGTTCAAGCGAAATCAGATTAGAGTTGTGACATTTGTGATTTTAGATACCGAAGTGCTGCCGATTTATCCGGGGGCTATAATTGTTGTTATTTCAATCAGAATCAAGTGTTAAAGTTAATTACAAGCTATTTCTAAGTCAGTTTCTTAGTTTCCGCATCTGATACTGATCAAAACTCCTCCGAACGACTCGTTTGGGTCAATCACACGATCCTACACTTGGGAGGATGGTCAATCCCACAATTTTAGTGGAAATGGAAGGATGATCCTAGATGATCCTATCCCACCACTATTTTTTTAATATTCCACTATTTTTAACATTTAACAAATAAATTAAGAAAATATTTTCATTAATTTTAAAACACAATACATAAACTTAAAAAAATATAAACTTAAAAAAAAACATAAACTTAAAAAAAATCCTAATAAGTTAAAAAACATAAACTTAAAAAAAATCCAAATAAATATTAAAAAAAGCTACTAGTCTTCGTCCTGCATGTGGTCGTCTGGTTCGTTTTGAGCGTTGTTCCAAATGTACTCCACCAAGTCCGCTTGTAGATTATTATGTGTGTACTCGTTACGTAGAGAGAACATGTTCAAATCTTGTTGTTCCAAACTAACTGGAACAGAATTTCCACGTAGACGAAGAAGATGAAGAAATGGAAGAAGGTGAAGCCATGGTAAATTTTGAGAGAGAGATGTGGTGGTAGTGGGTAAAAATGGTATAAAAAATGTTGAGTTTATATAAAAAGGGAAGAGTGTTTATAAAATGTGAGAGAGATATGAGATTTTAGTGGGTGAAAAAGTGTGAAAAATGGTGTCAAAGTGGTGAGTATTTATAAAAGTTGGAGTGAATTTGGTATAAAAAAAATGGTCGTTGGTTTATTTAATTGAAATTGGATTTTTTTAATCAAACGGTCAAAAGTCCTCGAAACCCACAATGTTTTGTCATTTTGTGGACCGTCTCAAACGGCTAGAGGTGGACGGTCAAGACGGGGACGAAGGGGGGCGGCACGGTGTGTGGACCGTCGCCGGCTCTGGATGCATCGAGGACTAACCTCATACCGTCCAGCCTTGTGATATGTAGTCATGTAAAGAATGAGTATTAAATCATTAAAAATGTGATTATCAAGCTCAGTTAAATACCAAATGATATGAATCCTCAGATAGTGCTCAAATCTTTCAAAGATTCGCCTTTTAACTCGGGAGGTGGAATAGGCGACCGGTAGCAAGGAGGCTCCCAAGCACATACCCGTGAGTTTCCAACATCCACAAGATCCTGAGATACGTAATTAACTCAGAACCGAAGCAAATAATTCAGGGTGGGTTTTCATATTTGGGTTTTTAATTTGAATAATGGGTTTTTATGGTTAAATCTGGTGGTGTGATGGGTGCAGTGGTGGTTGTGTGATGGTTGCAGTGGGAGAGGTTGACGGCGGCAGGTGGATGTGGTGGGTGGTGGTGGTTAGATCCGATGATGGTGGGGTGGCTAGTGGTGGTAGCAGTGATGTGAGTGTGTGTGAGAGAGGTGGAAGAAAGAGATAGAATTGAATAAATAGCTAAAATATATATTTAAAATGTTTTATATAAATATAGGGGTAAAAAGGCTAATTTGCCATCATATGAAGTCCACTTGTTCATATTATACATATGAATTAAAAGTGATGATAATTAAAAGTGATGATGAATAGTACACAACAATTTTTAAGTATTTTTTTTAATTTTTAATAGTTTTTTTTTTTACTATTTGATTTGATTTATTATGAATAACCTGTGTTATATATTCTAAGTTATTTGCCCGCGACATTATGACAGTACGTTACCATGGGCATTGGATCAGTACGATTTGCTTCAATACAGTAGAGGTCCGATATGCACTTGGTATAGAAATCAACAAATGTTTTACATCGATCAAAAATGATAAAAACAAACACTGGTACCGGCACCAATATTGTTCAAACGGTATTGATCGGTTTAGATTGTCACGGTATTGGTATTGATATTCATTTATCGTCGCATACAAAGTTGTAGAAATTAAAACTTCTCTAAACCTGAAATCCTAAAAATGAATACACGTACTGGTACTGGTGTTATGTGGTACGATAGCGTAGCGGTAGAGTGTCAATTTATCGAAAGAAAAGACAATAAAAATAAATACCAGTACCGAAACCAATGTTGTTCGTTCTGTTTCGGTTAAGTTCACTAAGGTAGAGGTACTATATCCGTTATTAAACAAGAAACCATAAAAATGAATACATACCAATACCAACATTTTTCGGTTTAGTCATGTATGATAGTGATACGACGTTAGTTTAAGAAAAGCAAAAATAATAAAAATAAACATTGGTACCGATACAGATGTTGTTCAGTTGGTTTTGGTTCGGTTTGGTACGATAACGACACAATATATGTTTTCAATAAAATATATATCTCAATGTTGAGTAAAAATAAACATGGAATGCAAACCAACCAAACTAATATTACTAAACAACATCAGTACCGATGTCAATATTTGTTTTTAGTGTTTCCGATTGATGTAAAGTTTTCTCTTTCGATAACTATAGCGATTGTCAATACCGTAACAGAAAAAATAGATATCGACTAAATTTTCGCCGCGAAGCGCAGGATAAATTCACTAGTTTAACTATGAAAATCAACTGAGTTAGAGTCAAAGGACGTAACGTGTAATGGTTTGTAAACATCGACTATATTTTTTGTACTTTATGAATACATATAGGGTCAAGTTATTCTACAAAGACTTCTAATTGTAAGAAGTGTAAGAAGGATTTATAGAGTGACTAGTGTCCAATAACCTAAAACTAAACCCACTACATCACCACCAAAAACCTAAACACCCACCCCCACCCCCACCCCACCCCACCCCACCACCCAAAAACCTAAACCCCCTCCCCCCCCCCCCCCCCCGGGCAAAAATGAAAAAAAAAAACTATACCTCACCAAAAAAACCCCCAAAAAACCTAAACCCCCCCCCCACCCCCTCAAAAACCTAAGAAAAAACCTAAACCCCACCCCCCAGAAACCTAAAAAAAATCTAAAAAAAAAACTAAACACCCACCCCCACCACCACCCAAAAACCTAAACCCCCACCCCCCACCCCCTCGGCAAAAAAAAAAAAAAAAAAAAAAAAAAAAAAAAAAATTGGGGGTGGGTGATGTGTGTGGGGGGGGGGGTTAGGTTTTTGGTGGTGGTGGTGGATGTTTAAGGTTTTTTTTTTAGTGGGGTTTTTTTGTATAGTGGGTTTTTTTAGGTTATTGGACACTTGTCACTCTATAAATCTTTCGTACACTTCTTACAATTAGGATCCTTTGTATTTGATCCTAATCCATATAAAGGATATAGTTTGCAGTCTGAAGTTAATGTAAAGACGATTTTTGTAATTTACTCTTAACAAATTTTATCTTTTTATATATAAATTGAAATTAAGAACTGAGGTCCTTTTAAGTGGCTCTGGGTAGTTTACTAGATGATTCTTGGATCAGCTATGCAAGGTCTCTCTAAGAGTACAATAAGTCATGCATGTTTATAGCTCTTAACACATCTATTCGGGATGGTTTACAAAATTTGTGTTATTTGACTAGCAATATGATATTTTAACTCCAATCGATTTGAAGGCTTTATCCGTTAAAAAAATATAAATTTGACGTGTTTATTTGTAGCTGCTTTGTTATAGTATGGTTAAAGATATAATATAATACAAATTGGCCTATTGGGGCGTCTTTATTTTTAATAATCAATGGATATTATAAAAAGAGTAAACTGCAATTTTACCTCCTGAGGTTAGGGGTCATTGACATGTCTACCCCCTAAGGAAATAATTGCAATTTTACCCCCCCACTGTTTGCTGTTATGTCGCAACTTTACCCCCTGCCTCAAATTTGTTGACTAATCTGTTGACTATGACTTGAAATGACTATAATGCCTTTTCATATTGACGGGTGGTCCGTAGGACAACCCGTAAGACCTTTAAATAGAATAAAATCCCATATTTTATCCGGTTATTTGCGTGAATTAGGTAATCACAAGATATTGATTATGCAGGTGTGAAAGTGCTCAAAACACGAGTTTTAGGAAGTTTGGATGGATGATAGAAGTTTGAAATAAAAAAGATGAAGAGAGCAAGTGTAGAAGGAGAAACAAGGAGAAGAAGGCCACTCAGGACTGTAACCTATGGCTGGGAGCCGTAGGTTACGGTCACCAATGTTCCAAGAAAATGCTAGCCGTAAGACAGGAGAGGAGCAGCGTAAGACCCAATGCTCGCCGTAACCTACGGCTGGGGGCCGTAGGTTACGGCTCCTGGTTGACTGGTGTAATCACGCTGACTGCCGTAAGCTACGGCTGGGAGGCGTAGCTTACGGCTCCGACTGATCTAAAAATGTAACTTCCTCATTTAATTGCCATTTTGAGGGGATTTATGATGACTTATCATTTCCAATCGGTTATGCTTCACTTGTGAACGAATTGGGGAGCTTCATGGAGACTTTTTGGTGGGAAGAACATCTGGCAATCATTAGTTTTTGGTCTTGGATCTTTATGAACAATAATATTTTCGTTATGATGTTGATTCGAGCCATGTGTGGCTAAACATTTATGATCGTCCTAGATTAAAGGTTTGCTTGAGACATTTTGTATTTGATTTCTTAATTTCTAGAATAGCAATCCTTATCTTTATGGTTGGTTTGTTATGGTGTGTGATTGTTTGTTAGTAGCTTGTTAATTCTTATGTTCATCTAGTTTGAAACCATACGTTCTTGGTGCCATTGGCAATCGAGATATCATGGGTAGAATTAGGATTGGGTAAGGGTTGATTGATCATCGGGTAACAACCTCACGTTCTAGGAATCTGAGTACTTAGTTCCCTTTCATCACTGCAAGTAATCACACATGAGCTATGTCTATGTAGTTCTTTCTAGTGGAATGATAATATGAATGTCGAAACAAACCGGAAATCTAGGATGGTCATTTGTCTCTAATTTGCTTACAACCAAACTTTTCTCTTGCAATTTACTTAGTTCAATTTAGTCTAAAACCAATTCACTCACATAAACTCTTGAATTTTATTTCTTTTGCAATTAGATTAATTTAGTTAAATTAGACAAACTTTCAAATAAAACATATTCCACAAACTCCCTGTGTTCGATACCCACTTGCCACTATCTATATAGTTGTTATTAGGATTAAATTTGATTGTGACCACGACATCATGTCAAATTTTGGCGCCGTTGCCGGGGAGTAGTGCGCAACGTGTGTTATTTTTGCTTTTCTTAAGTTTGTTATTTTTCTGGTTTACGCTGGGTGTGTTAATGTGCAGGTATTTACAGGTGCATGCGTACTAGAAACTCTCACAAGCTTTCACCATTGGCATTTGATCCGGAAATTGAACGAACTTTGCGAGCAAACAGAATTTTGTTAAGGGAAAACACAATCAGCAGTTCACCAACAACACCAATTACACCGATTACACCACTTCGATACATGGATCCACCACCACCACCACCACCCACTACGGGTGAATCCACCTCATCATTTATACCAACATCCACTCAACCTTCACCAAATACCACCATTCCACCAAATACTACCGAACCCACCATACTTCAAAATGTCACATCAACCAACACCACACAGCCCATTACTACACAAGAAGAACCAACCATCACATTTAACCCTTCCACTACTATACCACCATTATCCCATTTCTTCCCGGGTGCGGGTCCGTCATATTCAAGCCATACCATAGCACCAATTTCGTCCATTTTCCATGCTACACCGTTTCGACCATCAAACCAGTCGGGTTTCCAATACTCGACTCTTCCATTTGGGCAATCGTCGGGAATTCAAAGAGATGGGTATGATGAAGGATTTGAGGAGTTTGAGGGGTATGATGAAGATGGGTATGCTTACGGAGGTTATGGTGATCAAGGAGAATTCGGTTATGTGCAAAGTCAATCGCAAGGGATGGCAAGTGTCGGTGGAATGCCACAACAACAACAACTCATACCACAAAACATTCGGCCAAGACCAAAAGGGCCACAAATGCAACGCCCTATACCATTGCAACAAGTCCGGCCGCAACATGTGCAACCACAATTTCAAAGACCACCTCAACGCCCACTAATGCCGCAACAACAGTTTCAACAACCAATTGCACCACAAGGGCATGTGCCAAGGCCAATGGGTCCTATTCCCCCAAGGGGTAGGTTCGGTGTACCAAGGAGGCACCTTAGAGAAAACGTGAGGGGCATCGAAGCACATTTTAGGCCGTAATCACTCATAACCCTTCACCGGTAGTCATTCCTCACAATGATCAAGGGAGGACATTTGAAGTGAGGACCAACTCTTTGCAAAGTTCACCAAAATATAAGGGGTTAGCAACGGAGGAGCCTTACTTTCATTTGGAGGCTTATGACTCAATTTGTAACACTCTTGGGAGTCAAGGGTTCTCGGCTGACGATATTAAATTGGTATTATTCCAATTTTCTTTGGAAGATAAGGCGAAAAAATGGTTCTACACATTACCTTCAGCATCCATATATACATGGGGGGAAATGCAACAAACTTTCTTGGATGAGTTTTACGCCGCCCAAAAGACCAACGATGCTAGGAAGGGGTTGAGGAGCTTTCAACAACAACATGGTGAGATGTTCCATGAGGCATTTGAACGATTCAATATGATGATCAAAAATTGCCCTCACCATGGAATCGAATTGTGGGAATTAATGAATGCCTTTTACGAGGGGTTGAGTGCCGAAGATGCTCATGATTTAATGTCCATCACCGGCGGGACTTTTGGTACAAATTACGAGAACGATGATTGGGAGTTTTTGGAGAGCATGGCAACTACATCAAAGAGAAAAGCTCAAGCATCAAGAAGAGCACGACCGGCCATTGCCCGACCTCAAGTGCACGCAATAGATGACGGTAATGTTCAAACTTCTAACCAAATTTATGATGTTTGTGCATTGTGTAATGAAATAAGTCATGCGGCTAAAAATTGCCAAGGGATGGTGGAAGGGCAATATGAAGAAGTTCATGCCGTTCAAGGTCAAGGAGGGGGTGGTAGAAACTTCAATATGAATTCTAACACTTACCACCCCGGGTTGAGAAACCACCCGAATTTTCGTTATGGGAACCCTTCGAATCAATCAAACCCGAATTTTCAAGGTAGCCAAGGAAACTATGGTTCGCGCCAACCTTACAACAATCAAAGTGGATATCGAGGTGGGAATAACCAAGGATACCAAAGGCAATATCAAACGGGTCAAGAAGAAGGGGGGTCTTCGGGTGGTAGTGAAATGATGGAAATGTTGAAGAGCATGCAAGCGGAGATGCAAAAGAGGAACCAAATGGATGATGCTCTCATTCAAAAGGATGAGGCCCGAGACAAAGCAATTCAAACCTTGACCATCCAAATGGGTCAACTTGCAACCGAAGTGTCCGAATTGAAGAAAAACAAAGGTCAATTACCAAGCGACACTAAGGTAAATCCGTCTCATGGTACTTCAAGAGGTAATAATGTTAATATTCACCATGTAAGTGTTTTGAGAAGTGGAAAAGAGTACAAAACCAATCCTTCACCGGATTTGGTTGATGGGGTGGTTGAGGATATAACGGGTCAAGAAAGTGAGGAAGAAAATGAACCACCTATTGTTTCTTCTAAAAAACCCAATTTTGAAAAACCCGAAGTTAATAAAGAAAAAGAAAAAGTAAATGAGGGTGAGGGTGAGGGATCTAGTGAAGTACCATTTCCCTCGGCTTTATTAGATCCGGGTAGAAAAAATTTTATTTCAAAACGGGGTCCTCAAAAAGAGGAAATGTGGGAGGTTTTTAAACAAGTTAAAATTAATCTTCCTTTACTTGAAGCTATCAAACAGGTACCCGCTTACGCCAAGTTCTTAAAAGAATTGTGTACTCAAAAGAGGCAACAAAAAGTGCCTAAATTGGTAGACTCGACGGAGCGGGTAAGTGCGGTATTGAAAGGAGACCTTCCTCCTAAGTTACAAGATCCGGGAACGCCCCTAATAAACATTCAAGTTGGAAATTTTCAAACCACAAGGGCTATATTGGATCTTGGAGCCGGAGTAAGTATCCTACCGGGGGGGGGGGGTTATACGACCAATACGATTTTGGTCCATTGAAGCGAGTTGAGACAACAGTTGTATTAGCCGATTTGTCTCATAAACTTCCCCGGGGTATCGTACGGGATGTGATAGTTAAAGTCGGTGAATTTTTTTATCCCGTTGATTTCCTTGTGCTAGATTACTCATCCGCGGACCCAATTCAACAACAAAATGTTATTTTGGGTCGGCCATTTTTGAACACCGCACATGCTATTATTGATTGTCGATATGGTACGGTGGACATGACATTCGGTAATAGAAAGATGAGATTAAATGTTTTTACTAACGGTACTAATGTGTATGGTGATGAGTGTTTCTTAGCAGATTTCATAGATGGTTATGACCCGAAGGAGTTCGAAGAAGAAATTTTGGGTTCTTATGTTTGTGATGTGTCTTTGCAGATGCACGCATGTGATTTGGAGATGAAAGAGAAAGAGCAAGAGGCTCTTGCGGTGAAAGAAGGAAGACCGCCATGGACCCATCAAACGGACTCCTTACCGGTAGAAATCGATTCGGGTACAAGGCCTTCCTTGGAAAGTCCACCAAGTGTGGAATTGAAGGAGCTACCAAAACATCTTAAGTACGCATTTTTGGGGGAGAATGACACTTTACCGGTGATCATTGCTTCAACTTGGCGGTAGCTCAAGAGGAGGAGTTGATATGGGTGTTGAAGGCTCACAAGGCGGCAATTGGATGGACGATAGCCGATTTGAAAGGTATTAGTCCATCCATTGTGATGCATAAAATTATTACAAGTGAGGATGCAAAGCCGACCCGTGAAACACAAAGAAGGTTGAACCCAAATTTGAGAGAGGTGGTAAAGAAAGAAGTTATCAAGTGGTTGGATGCGGGGATCATTTATCCCATTTCGGATAGTGCGTGGGTAAGTCCGACTCAGGTAGTGCCTAAAAAATCTGGCATCCAAGTAGTAAAAGATGAACAAGGTGAGCAAATCGCCACCCGCTCGGTAACCGGGTGGCGGGTTTGTATTGATTATAGAAAACTAAACGCTCCTACCTCTAAAGACCATTTTCCGTTGCCCTTCATTGACCAAATAATTGAAAAACTTTCCGGTCAAAAATATTATTGTTTTTTGGATGGGTACTCGGGATATAACCAAATTGCTATTCACCCGGACGACCAACACAAAACCACGTTTACATGTCCATATGGTACATTTGCGTTTCGGTGAATGCCATTTGGGCTATGTAACGCCCCGGCCACATTCCAAAGATGTATGATGAGTATATTTTCGGACATGGCCGGGGAATCTCTTGAAGTGTTTATGGATGATTTTTCCATCTTTGGACCAAGTTTTGAATATTGTCTTAATGAATTAGAAAAAGTTTTAAAAAGATGTGTTGAGACAAACTTGGTAGTAAGTTGGGAAAAGAGCCATTTTATGGTTCAAGAGGGTATTGTGTTGGGACATGTGATTTCGGACCGGGGAATGGAGGTAGACAAAGCAAAGATTCGGGTAATTTCATCTCTACCCCCACCATAGAATGTTAAGGGGGTGAGATCTTTTTTGGGAAATGCGGGGTTTTATCGAAGGTTTATTAAAAGCTTTAGTGTAATTAAAAAACCTTTATGTAACTTGTTATTAAAAGATGTTCCATTTGATTTTACTGACGAATGTTTGCAAGCGTTTCATGTTTTGAAGGAACAGTTGGTGAAGGCTCCTATCTTGCAACCGCCGGATTGGTTAAAACCGTTCGAGATTATGTGCGATGCTAGCGACACGACCATTGGAGCGGTTTTGGGTCAAAGGATCGATAAGAAACCGGTGGTAATATATTATGCAAGCAAAACTTTGTCCGAGGCACAACTCAACTACACCACAACCGAGAAAGAATTATTAGCGGTGGTGTATGCCTTGGACAAATTTAGATCTTACATTTGGGGGAGCAAGGTGATAGTGTATTCGGATCATAGTGCGGTCCGATATTTGATGGAAAAGAAGGATGCGAAGCCCCGGTTGATTCGTTGGGTGCTGTTGTTGCAAGAATTTGATCTTGAGATTCGGGACAAAAAGGGATGTGAAAATGTTGTTGCGGATCATTTGTCCCGAATCCCGTTGGAAGGTGTTGATGACCCAAGTGAAATCAATGAGCGGTTCCCCGATGAACATTTGTTGGCCGTCTCTACTTATGTTGCACCTTGGTATGCCCATTACGTTAACTATTTGTCTAAGGGTGCAATTCCAAATCATTGGACTAAGAAGAGACGACAACAGTTTCTTAGTCAAGTGAAGCAATATATATGGGATGAACCGGACTTGTTCAAAATTGGGGCCGATCAAGTGATACGAAGATGTGTTCCCGAAACTGAAATTTTAGAGATTTTGACCCATGCTCATTCATCGGCATGTGGAGGGCATTTTAGTGGGAACAAAACGGGTTATCGGGTGTTATCTAGTGGGTTTTATTGGCCCATGATTTTCAAGGATTCTTGCGAGTATGCCCGGAATTGCATCAATTGTCAAAGAGTGGGAAGCATTTCAAAACGGGATGAAATGCCGTTACAACCGATTTTAGTAGTGGAGGTATTTGATGTTTGGGGAATAGATTTCATGGGTCCTTTTCCAAACTCAAATGGGTTTTTGTACATATTGGTTGCGGTTGATTACGTGTCGAAATGGATTGAAGCTATCGCCACAAGGACCAATGATCATTCCATCGTATGTAAGTTTGTGCAATCCAATATTTTTGCTCGTTTTGGTGTGCCTAGGGTGATAATAAGCGATGGTGGTTCACATTTTAAAAACTTCAATCTTGGAAAATTACTAAAAAGATATAATGTGAACCACCGCGTTGCTACACCGTACCACCCGCAAACGAGTGGTCAAGTTGAAGTTTCCAACCGGCAAATTAAAGAGATTTTAATGAAGACGGTGAGAACGGATCGGAAAGATTGGTCAAGCAAGCTTGATGATGCGTTATGGGCGTATCGAACGGCCTACAAAACTCCACTTGATACCACTCCTTATCGAATGGTTTACGGGAAAGGATGTCATTTGCCTATAGAGTTGGCACATTGGTCATATTGGGCAATTAAAACGGTGAACGCAAACTATGATGAAGCGGGTCGGGCGAGAAAGCTTCAATTGAATGAAATTGAGGAAATAAGGGATCAAGCTTGTGAGTGTGCATCCGCATATAAAGACAAACTGAAAAAAGTCCATGACGCGAAGATAAGAAAAAAAAAACTTTGAAGTGGGTCAAAAAGTGTGGTTATATAATTCAAGATTGAAGATGTTCGCGGGGAAACTCAAAAGCAAGTGGATGGGCCCTTACGTTGTCCGACGAGTGGGAAGGTTCGGTGATGTTGATATTCAAGATGAACAAACAAATAAGCAAAAAACGGTGAATGGGCATCGACTCAAACCGTACTTGGAAGGTAATGATATAAATAATCTTGAGCTCGACAAAGTGGGGTACATTTTACACCCGGTAGATAACGAAGAAACGTGAAAGAGGCCCAGGTTTGGTGTTTGTAAATATTTAGTTTAGTTTATTTCGCGTAGAATAAGTTCCGTTTAAACCGGTATTCGAAACAAGTGTGGGGAAATTTTTACGGATTTCCCGAACATAGTGTTGAGGACAACACGGGTTTTTAACGGGGGGTAGGGTAATAATTTTCATGTTTTCATAAAAAAAATTTGCAAGTAAAAATCCCCTTGATGCCAGCTCTAGCCGTAGCCTACGGCAGGGAGCCGTAGGTTACGGCTCCATGTAACAAAAAAGGAACCATACGGCCCCTACCTTCTGTCTTACGATAGACTCAATTTTGCCCAGATCCAGCCGTAGCCTACGGCTGGGAGCCGTAGGTTACGGCTCGCACTGTAATGTTCCCTTTCTTGTGTCGGCGGTACATATATAAAAAAACCGAAAATAATCATTAATAATAATACTTTAATAATAATAATAACTAAAAATTTCCCCCAACCACAACCACATACCGTTCATTATTCCCCAACCACACAATTCTCCATCTTCTTCCTCACTCAAGAACCCTAATTTCCATTACTTCATATCTTCATAACTCTCTCAAATCAAGTCCGATTTCAGTGATTTTTGGGTCCATTTTGGGTGAAATTTCACAAGGAATTCAGATTTACTCTTGTATCTTGAAGATTCTTTTGTTTTGGGGTCGGATTTGAGCCTAGGGGGTGCCGAAAATTTGGGGCTTTTTGTGGGTTTTTGTGTGAACTTCAAGTTTTTGTGATTCTCATCTTCTACAACACCAAGGCATGGTGACGAAAAAGGGGAAAGAGATTGCAAGTTCTTCTAATGCGCCTCAAGGGGGTGATGTGCAACAAAAGAGGAGGAGATTGACCCGGGTTGGTGACCCGGACTCGGAGGAGGATGCACCTCCAAGAGGTCCGAAGCCGGATTGGACAACCGGTTCATTGTTAGACGAACCCGCGGAATGGAGAGAAGATTTATTTCATGAACAAATGAATAATTTGAAACAAAGAGGTGAAGTATTTATTTGTGAAAAAGAGATTCGGGAGGTTGATTTCGGGCCATTCGGGATACGGCCAAGTTTAATGCATTGGGTTGGGGGCGGCCATGAAGTGTTATGATGGTGAGGTAAAGAAGATGTATGACAAGCAAATTCAAGAATGGGTGGCATCACTTGAATGTCCCCCTTTTAAGGCCCCAAGAAAGATGAGACTTGTTGGACGGTGTAATGGAGTGAAAGTAGAAATGTCTTATGACTCTTTGCGCCGGATAACAAGGTTTGATGACAAGCCGACCCATGAGTACATTTACCCGAGTCTCAAAGACCTCTATCACGAGCCCAATCAGCATCCACAATGGCAAAATATGCTTGATTACCTTTTCTTTCCGGGTACAACACATGGGAAGTTATATAGAAGCAACTTGAGGATGGAAGCAAAGTTATTGTTGACATTGTGCATGTATAATGTTGTTCCAAGGCGGGGTGACAAGATGGAAGTGCGGCACCAAGAGGTACCGATCCTATATATGTTGATGCATGGTTCTCCTAAGGTCCCATTTCGATTCCTAGTATTGAATAACATATGGTTGAGCAAGAATAGTGGGGAGAGGAAGATTATACTTCATTGCCGGTTGATTACGGCATTGCTTAAAAATATGGGACGATTAAAGGAGATGAAAAGGGTTCTTACAAGAGGTTTAGACCATTCGACCTTAAGAATCTTGGGCCGGGGTGGATTTACACAGAATCGGAGAGGTTTCATAAGTTGAAAACAAATGGGAGAAGGTGGAGAGCATTAAAGGCGGATGCGAGACCGTTATGACCGGGAGAGGCCGAGGAACCTAAAACAACAGATGATGAAGTGAGCGGAGATGATGACTACCGTGAAGACACATTCATGGTGGATGCTCAGATAGGGGGTACCGGTCAGGCAGGAGTGCATGGAGGTGGTGTACAATCAGGTTATGTGGGGAGTGCATTTGATTATGCACAACAGGCTTATGATCCATAATGGGCCCATTCGGGGGATATGGGCCAAATCATTGAACAAAGGCGGCCACCCACTTTCGGTGATTGGAGTGAACCAAAACAAGTGCTATTTGATCAACAAACTTTCATGGGTGCTAGTGTGGAAAGGGCTATCAAGAGAAGTTATGATAGAAATAAGCAATGGAACCATGCTCATAGATATGCCCATGAAGAGGAGATAAACAACCGCTATTTGGATGATCGCCAGAGACGCATGCATGACCAATGGCATGCGGGTCAGCCAGTTGTAGGAGATCCGCGCGTTGTGGACTACACCACATTGCCACCAAATGATGGTAGTGTGTTATACCCCACCCCACCATTGCATCACTCTCAGTGGGTGGATCCACATGCTATGAGCTACCAACAGGCGAATCCAAGTGGTGATCAAGGAAGCAGCAGTAGCGGTGGAGCATTTGGCTTTGGTGAGTGGATGGATATGATGACATCCATCTTCGGGCCTCCACAGCCGAAGTACTACTAGCCAGGTTGTATTTTGCTCCTTTGTACATTTTTGTATATATGATTATGTTATGTTTGGGAGGTAGGGTGGTGTTTGTGTTGATATATTGTTGGGTTTTGAAAGTTGGTGGTTTTTCGTAATATCATAAAAAAAAATTGGGGTTTGAGAATACAAGCAAGTGGGATGTTCTTGGTTAAAGCGATCTTTCCCTCAAAACCATTCATTGGGACAATGTATCCAAAGTGTGGGGATGGGGGAAATTTTTGAGGTTTAAAAATTTTTTTTTTTTAAATCAAGCAAAACATTGTGAGAATTTGAACACCTTGGATTAACTCCAAATGATGCACCGGCAACCCTTGATACCCCTTTTGTTCTTGGTGAGAGTTGAAGTCACACATGTAAATAAATAATACTTGTCTTTAATGAGAGTGGCAACGGGTGGGGGTGCATTAGAACTTGTGCCTCGATACGGTTTGAGTCCTTAGTTGAACGTTAATGTAAAAAGGATAAGGGCAATTAGGTAGCTTCGTCTTAGTGAGTGCGAGTGTGGGATTTGGGGGGTTGGACCTCATTAATTGTATATATGAGCATGGTTGCGAGAGGGGCGGGGGTTTGGACATTTAGTTGCCCATTTTGTGCCTAAAGCCTATCATTTGTTACCCCTTAGCTAGTTTCCTAAAAAGTTTATCCGACTTGACCCGGTCTTATAGTGTTAGTAGTTATTTTAGTAGTGTGTAGATACGTTCGATTTTATGTCGAATGTTTGAAAAAAAAAGAGAAAAAAAAACTGGAAAAAGCAATGAAAAAAAAAGTAATGTTGAGTTCTCTTGTATATAAGTTTAAGTTTGTTTGTTTGTTTATTTCATTATGTAATAAAAGACCGGGCAAGTCCTTCGCTACTTCATATATATTCCATGTCCTACCCATTCACCTAGCCTTATTACAACCTTAAAAGCCCCTTTGATTTGCATTCATATTTGACACCCGTAGGAGGAGGACCGATTTAGGTACAAGCATATAGTTGTGCAACCGCCCGTTTGCCTTTTGTGTGTCTAGTTTACAAATGCTAGTGCTTACTTGTAGCCAAGAGGGGAGATTTAGAGAGGGGTGTATTGTTTTGGGTGTTAAGAACGGGTTACTAAAAGGACAACATGTTTTTGTTTGGTTTATGTTGATCGCGTATGTGTGAAAATGGTTTTTGAATGATTTGCTTGGGACAAGCAACGAGTAAGTGTGGGGATGTGACGGGTGGTCCGTAGGACAACCCTTAAGACCTTTAAATAAAATAAAATCCCATATTTTATCCGGTTATTTGCGTGAATTAGGTAATCACAAGATATTGATTATGCAGGTGTGAAAGTGCTTAAAACACGAGTTTTAGGAAGCTTGGATGGATGATAGAAGTTTGAAATCAAAAAGATGAAGAGAGCAAGTGTAGAAGGAGAAACAAGGAGAAGAAGGCCACTCAGGGCCGTAACCTACGGCTGGGGGCCGTAGGTTACGGTCACCAATGTTCCAAGAAAATGCTAGCCGTAAGACAGGAGAGGAGCAGCGTAAGACCCAATGCTCGCCGTAACCTACGGCTGGGGGCCGTAGGTTACGGCTCCTGGTTGACTGGTGTAATCACGCTGACTGCCGTAAGCTACGGCTGGGAGGCGTAGCTTACGGCTCCAACTGATCTAAAAATGTAACTTCCTCATTTAATTGCCATTTTGAGGGGATTTATGATGACTTATCATTGCCAATCGGTTATGCTTCACTTGTGAACGAATTGGGGAGCTTCTTGGAGACTTTTTGGTGGGAAGAACATATGGCAATCATTAGTTTTTGGTCTTGGATCTTTATGAACAATAATATTTTCGTTATGATGTTGATTCGAGCCATGTGTGGCTAAACACTTTATGATCGTCCTAGATTGAAGGTTTGCTTGAGACATTTTGTATTTGATTTCTTAATTTCTAGAATAGCAATCCTTATCTTTATGGTTGGTTTGTTATGGTGTTTGATTGTTTGTTAGTAGCTTGTTAATTCTTATGTTAATCTAGTTTGAAACCATACGTTCTTGGTGCGGTTGGCAATCGAGATATCATGGGTAGAATTAGGATTGGGTAAGGGTTGATTGATCATCGGGTAACAACCTCACGTTCTAGGAATCTGAGTACTTAGTTCCCTTTCATCACTGCAAGTAATCACACATGAGCTATGTCTATGTAGTTCTTTCTAGTGGAATGATAATATGAATGTCGAAACAAACCGGAAATCTAGGATGGTCATTTGTCTCTAATTTGCTTACAACCAAACTTTTCTCTTGCAATTTGCTTAGTTTAATTTAGTCTAAAACCAATTCACTCACATAAACTCTTGAATTTTATTTCTTTCGCAATTAGATTAATTTAGTTAAATTAGACAAACTTTCAAATAACACACATTCCACAAACTCCCTGTGTTCAATGCCCACTTGCCACTATCTATATAGTTGTTATTGGGATTAAATTTGATTGTGACCACGACATCACGTCACATATTACCCCCTGTATTTTGTGCACTCTGTGATATTACCATCTGCCACCACTGCCACCGCCATTCACCACCACAACACTACTGCCACCTCCAGCCACCACCCACAACCACCACTACCACCGCCATTCACCACCACAACCACCATTTACCACCACAACCACCACTGCCACCTCCAGCCACCACCCACAACCACCACTACCATCGCCATTCACCACCACAATGAAGATCTGCAGCAGCAGCATCATCAGCAGAGATAATATAATGATGAACAAGCCATAATGAAGATCGGCAGCAGCAGCATCAGCGGCGGTGGAGGAAGAGGCGGTAGTATTAGAGAGCAGCATCAGCCCCCTGTTCTTTGATTTTGGTTTCGATATCATCATCATTTTTTTTATCTCCATACCTGTAACTATTTGATGATGATGATCGGTGCTTTTCGTACCCCTGCTGCACCACCGTTGTAGTAATACCGCCACCATTACCGCTGCTGCTGCGTTTATGAGAGCTCATATTCATATTCATTCTTCTTACTTCCATAAATTAGAGCTACTCAAATTTATTTTATCAAAGTTGTTCACTGATTTTTAAACACATGTGGAATTGAATCTCAACTGATTCCAGATCTGTAGATTTTCAACCTGTAATTCGTGCATAACAATCAGCAATCTCAAATTACGAATGCAAAAAAATGCAGACAAGTAGATAACAAAAATGGCAGTTGTGGATATTATGATTGCCGGAGGTGATCGGAGAAGTGAAGTTCCGGTGAGAAATAGCGGCACCTATTGCCATTGTGGACCAGACAGATAATTAACAAACAGCTGGAGTTACGATATTATGTAGCGGATTTACGCCATAATTTCACTTAATCGCTTCTCTCTCTCTCTAGGTTTTAGAGTGAGAAGAAGAGGATAAACCCTGCAGAAGAGATATTCTTCATACGATTTTATTATGACAAAGAAAAAATAAATTGTTTTTGTTTTTGTTTTTGTTTAATATTTTCTGGTATTTGAAAAAGTGGAAACCATGATATTAACAAGAGGCTCAGGTGAACGGCGGTGGCAGTGGTGGTTGTGGGTGGTGGATGGTGGTGTGCAGTGGTGGTTGTGGTAGTGAATCGCGGTGGCAGTGGTGGCAGGGGGTAAACATGCGACATAACAGTAAACGTTGGGGGGTAAAATAAAAGGGTAAAATAGTCATTTCACCCCCGAGTCAACAAACCAGTCAACAAAATTGAAGCCGGGGGGTAAAGTTGCGACATAACCTCAAACAGTGTGGGGTAAAATTGCAATTATTTCCTTAGGGTGGTAAGGGTGCCAATAACCCCTAACCTCAGGGGGTAAAATTGCAGTTTACTCTTATAAAAATATGTACCATAAAAATACATTTTAAATTTTAACCTTATTATTAGGATGTGACAAAATACTGTCATCGTCATTGTAATAATGCAATCTATCAAAAATTATGAAAATATACAAGTGCGTTTCCTCTAATAGCTGCCGGCCAGGGCATGCAAAATAATAATAACTAGTATAAAGCATTCACGCGTTGCGGTGGGGGCGATTAATAGTAATGCCACACTACTGCCAGCAACCACCAACACTAAGTTGCGGCGTGTTAAAAAAAAAAAAAGTTTCATCAAAGTCGATCCCTTCTCTTTGATTGAAACCTTTGGCAACAAGTCTCGCCTTATACCTTTCAATTTCACATGTGGACCTATATTTGACTTTATATACCCATTTACAGCCTATAGATCTTTTTCCTTTTGGAAGATCAACAATGGTCCAAGTATCATAGAATAAAATAACTAAGTTGATCTAGGACACGCGCGTACGATGAACCCACGTCTATTTTTTCTCGTTTGATAGGTTCATGGTAATCTATATATAATATATATCATTACCACTATACAAACTATAATGCATACATTACAATAACCATTGCATTTGCAAATTATATTTATAAAAGATTTTGGCTAAATTAATTAGATTATTATAAATAATAATTTACAAACAAAACAACACAACTTTGAATGGATCAAACCAATTGAATTTGGTAAGATAATGAAACCATTATTTGATTAGGGTACAACCACTTAAGCACAATTTACAACCATACATGCATACAAAACATTGTTAGATAATAAAACCATTAGTTGATTAAGGTGCAACAACTTAAGACCGTGGGGTATGATGGGGCCTGAGTTGGGGGCATGAGTTGACACGTGGAATTGAAGATTAACAAACCCAAACCCAAGTTTTATGGTGGTATGGTGGGCGTGGCTTGGCCGGCGTCGCCAAGCCACGTCAACTTTTTTTAATATATATATATATATATATATATATATATATATATATATTTATAACCTTTAAAGAATAAACATACATAATATTTATCAAAATAAAAAACAATCATTTTTCGTCGGTTTCGAACCCAGGAATCGTTGAAACATGATCCACCAAATTTAAAAAAATGTTACAAATTAATGGTATATAAATAAATTAGATAATAAAACCATTATTTGATTAAGATACAACAACTTAAGCACAATGTACAACTATAAATGCATACAAATGTTACAAAAAATATAATAATAATAATAATAATAATAAAGTTTTGACATAGCGTTTGCAGCAATTTAAAGTGGATTAATCATGTTTGTAATAGGTAATTACGGTTAAATATGTATTCAACACAGTGCTGCTTAGGCTTCTGGGTATGGGGACCGTCCCCAGATGATTCCGGAACAGCGCCGGTGGGAACATCATCCTGCCCCCCCCCCCCCCCCCGGCTTTGTCCTCGGCGTCGAGTATGGGATGATGGTGACGATCCACAAGAAGACAAAAACCATCACTCTCCCTCTCTCACATACATATACATACATACAATATATACATATACATTTTAAGTCAATCCCCCTATTTCCATACCTCCATCTTCTTTGCCCCATCCTCACACCCATCCTACGTGGATCCTACGTGGCGAATTATCCTCCTAGGAGGGACCATCACCATACCACATAGCCTTATACTTGCAGCCGACAAAAATCAATGTCTTGTAGGGTTTACAATTAGTTACCACATATGTTCATTATGGTTGGTTACTATTAGTTACAATGTGTAAAAAAAAAGAAAAAAAAGCCTTAAATACTTACGGTTCATTTGATTCAATTATTAATATTAAATAAATTAAATAAATATATAGATAATATGTATATAATTATAAGTACGTGACAAAATATTGCCATTCTCATTGTAATAATTTAATCCATCAAATATTATGTACATATACAAGTGGGTTTCTTTTAATGACTACCAACCCCCTTCTATAATGGCTGCTAGCGAGATCACACCGCACAACAATAGACAAAAAGAAAAAAAGTTTGACCGTAACAATTTGTAGAAATCACTACAAACAATGGTTGCAGTCCTAGTTTAGTGTAATTTTATATTAAGGTAATTATATGGGGATTTTTGTGAATGTAGAAGAGCCATTATTCATTAATTTTATTATAAGTGCTCTGTATGTTTTATATGTTTTACCGTCCGTTTTAAACCTGGATAAAAGTTTCAAGTTTTAACCAAAATCCATTATGATCAAGTCTATTTTCTTAAGGTTGTGGGGTATGGGGCGGGGGTTTGGGCGTGGGTTGGGGAAAACGCCCAAGCCATCACCCCAGGTGGGCTTGGGTTGGGGTGTGGCCCTTGGGGCTTGGGTTTCAAGCCGGGCGTGGGGTGGTGTTGACATCCTAGCTGGCTGCCTCCCATTCGCTCACCCCGCCATGTCATAGCGGCCACTTGAAAGTTTGAATTTTAACAAAGGCCCCAACCCAAGCCCCGCCATACCCCGCTGACACGTCACTAGGCGGTGGGGGGGGGGGCTCCCATTCCACGTGTCAACAAATACCCCAACCCAAGCCCCACCATACCCCACGGTCTAAGGGTCCCACTACATATACACCAGGTGATGGGCCGTGTTTAAGGGTAAGAGTGTCTCTATTCATGATGATATTCATGCCATAATTCATAAATATGTATTAATTCATCACATTCCGATGAATATTTGATGACTATCGTAAGGGTCATGCAAAAACCTAATTAAACTAAGTGGATAGCGTAAGTAGCATATCGTATCTATGGGGAATTTGTGGTTAGTGTAGAGATTTTAACTAAACTAAAATTATCTAATTGGGGGTTTGATTAATTGATTTAAAAAAACACAAAAACTAATTAAGAAAGTTGTGATCAAGATGAGACAAGTAGCCTCCACCTTGAATCCCGATTGCCCGTTTTAACATAAAAACTCGTTTACAGATTCATAACACCACATAGACATGGCATTGGAATTAATGATTTTGATTAATTATTAGGGTTAGTTTTTAAGACTCACCATACAACCTAATAACCCGTTTAATTATATCAATTACCCACCAATTTACCAACCCCCTAGCGATGCAAGGAAATTGCCAATACGCTTGATGAACGACAAACAATTCAGATATAATAAACATTTCACAAAATCAACACAAGTGGCCAAGATTTACCAGTTAAAAAGAATCTGAAAAACAAAGTTTCAATGTAAAACAAGACAATCCTTCATCCGGGCGGAAACCACAACCGTTTAGCCGCGCATAAATGTCATCACAGCTTCAGTTGTCATCGGGAATTGGTCGAACATGAAAGAACAACTTGAAAGATGGAAGAATACTGTCCGAATAGCCTAAAATCGCCTCTGAATTCGTCTCTGACGGTTGGGAATAAGATTAGCTCCTCAAAATGCGAATTAGATCGATATTTATACTTTCCCGTAAATGACCTCTCTCGCGCGTCGCGGGAGAGTCCTTGCCTTCTCTCCCGTGGCGCATGGGTTATTTAAACCCACTCACCAATTAACATCCCTAGCGTGTCGCGAAGATGATGAAGGTATCCCCCGCATGGCGCGGGGGTTTCTCTCTTTGACTTTTCCTGCTACAGCTTGTATGCTCTTTTTACCATATTTTGCACAAAAACCCTTTATATAATAAGTACGTATACCATTACTAATAAACATATTAACATCCTTAAACCTACTAACGCAAAGTATACAAAATACAACGTGTTTTCACACGCACATCACATCCCCACACTTATCTTTTTTTCGTTTCAAAAAAAATTCTTTGCAATGGAATCACAATCAGAAACTTCGGTCCTCAATATATGAAATTAAATTATAAACAAATCGAAACACACATTAACCAAGATTGTTGTATATCCACCTAAACCCAACCACTGGTTTCTTAATCACAATTCATTAAGTTCAAATGAATTATTCATCTATGGATCTAACACTCAAAAGACCAAAATGCTACCTAATCCCCCTTTGAGCTTATGAGATTACCATCTTATATAAAAAACTTATATATATTTCCGATTAAACTTAGAATGGATAATGGATGATGTTTATAGCTTCGACATGCTTTTGCTTATGATCAACTTAGCAGACATACCCCACCCGAGTCACCATCCCAGTAGTTAATGCCATAAGCTTCACATATTTATCATTTTTTTCTAACTTCACCTAGAGGGTGTGTACCAACTAACTCACATATTTATCGGTTTCTGAGTTAGAAGGAAATGAAAACAAAAGTTAGGATTTAATGTATTGTAAATCATTTTCTTTAAATCTTTCTAATTTGAAAGGATTTACAATGAATGAAATAAAAATAAATTTTTCTTTTCATTGCTCTCCATTTTCTTCCTTAAAAAATTATGTAACACGATTTTTTTGACATCCTTTCAAAAAATCGGGAACAGAACATAAGAGTACAATAAGTCATGCATGTTTAGCTCTTAATACATTGGATGGTGTTATTTCACTAGCAATGTGATATTTTAACTACAACTAATTTGAAGGCTTTGTCCAGTTTTGAACCATATGACATGTTTATTTATAGCTACTTTGTTATAACTTATATTATGGTTAAAAGTGCAATACAAATTGGCCAATCCATAAGTAATGTGAAATTGACCATTTGTCCAAGTTGGCGTCTTAATTTTTTAATCACCTAAGGATATTATAAAAATTATGTAGAGTAAAATACATTTTAAACTTTAACCTTATTATTAATAGAATGTGATAAAATATTGCCATTGTCATTGTAATAATGCAATCCATCAAATATTATGAAAATATTTCTTTTAATGACTACCTAATCTTTTTTCTAATAGCTGCCGTCCAGAACATGCAAAATAATACAAACAAAAAAAGGATTTGATATGGCAATTGCGGCAATCACTACAAACAATATGTAGTCGTTATTTAGCTTCATTTTGTATTACGGTAATTATATGGTGGTTTTTGTGAAGTTTAAAGAAAAGTTGATTTTGTAAGTGCTCGATCTGTATTTTTTATATGGTGTTTTCCCCATCCGTTTTAAACACATATAAAAAGATATTATAGTTTCAGCTTTTACGCAAAATTCATTATGATCTTGTCTTATTTTCCTATGGGTCCTACACCATATACATCGGGTAGTGGCGGAGCATGATCAAAAGTTTCAAAGGGGCGTAAAGTGATGGGATCCAAATTTGTTTCCTATGATTGGGTTTGCTATTCGATTTAAGTCGGGTCAAATAATAATAGTTTCAAAGAAAATAAAGTGTATAAATATTTAGGATATACAATTTTAAAACCCTATATAATTTTAAAATTTTCGGACGAAAAATCGGAATCTATACACTTCTAACCGAAACACTGGGGTGGACAGGTGTAACCCCTGGCACCCACTATACTTCGCCCCTGACACCGGGTGATGTTATCATATGGGTGGTGTGTGAGGGTAAAAATGTCTCTACGGGCCCTATGACTTTCGTAGTGGTCAATGTATATACCGAATGCATTTAAAAATGATTTCAACCTATTTCGTTACGAATTAATTGATTTTGGATTGTCTTTTACCATAACTGAGTCATACCAGAAAGTAAAGATAAAACGTTAATGGATAAACTAGCATGAAAGCCATCCAGTGTTTATTTCCAACGCATACAATCCTCTAAATTAATTAGTGATATCAAAATATTCACATTACTCCTTATACTTGCAGCCGACAAAAATCAATGTCTTGTACGGTTTACGATTAGTTACCACTTATGTTCATTATAGTTGGTTACCATTAGTTACAATGTGTTAAAAAAAAGAAAAAGAAAAAAAAACCCTAAATACTTACCGTTCATTTCATTCAATTATTAATATTAAATAAATTAAATTAATATATAGATAATATGTATATAATTATAAGGACGTGACGAAATATTGCCATTCTCATTGTAATAATTTAATCCATCAAATATTATGTAAATATACAAGTGGGTTTCTTTTAATGACTACCTACCCCCTTCTCTAATGGCTGCCAGCGAGATCATGCTGCACAATAATAGACAATAAGAAAAAAAGTTTGACCATAACAATTTGTAGAAATCACTACAAACAATGGTTGCAGTCCTAGTTTAGTTTAATTTTATATTAAGGTAATTATATGGTGATTTTTGTGAATGTAGAAGAGCCATTATTCATTAATTTTATTATAAGTGCTCTGTATGTTTTATATGTTTTATCGTCCGTTTTAAACCTGGATAAAAGTTTCAAGTTTTAATCAAAATCCATTATGATCAAGTCTATTTTCTTAAGGTTGTGGGGTATGGGGCGGGGGTTTGGGTGTGGGTTGGGGGAAAACGCCTAAGCCACCACCCCGGGTGGGCTTGGGTTGGGGCGTGGCCCTTGGGGCTTGGGTTTCAAGCCGGGCGTGGGGTGGTGTTGACATCCTAGCTGGCTGCCTCCTATTCGCTCACCCCGCCATGTCATAGTGGCACTTGAAAGTTAGAATTTTAACAAAGGCCCCAACCCAAGCCCCGCCATACCCCGCTGACACATCACTAGGCGGTGGGGGGGGGGGGGGGGAGGCTCCCATTCCACGTGTCAACAAATGCCCCAACCCAAGCCCCACCATACCCCACGGTCTAAGGGTCCTACTACATATACACCAGGTGATAGGTGATGGGCCGTGTTTAAGGGTAAGAGTGTCTCTATTCATGATGATATTCATGCCATAATTCATAAATATGTATTAATTCATCACATTCCGATGAATATTTGATGACTGTCGTAAGGGTCATGTAAAACATAATTAAACTAAGTGGATAGCGGAAGTAGGATATCGTATCTATGGGAAATTTGTGGTTAGTGTAGAGATTTTAACTAAACTAAAATTATCTAATTGGGGTTAGATTAATTGATTTAAAAAACACAAAAACTAATTAAGAAAGTTGTGATCAAGATGAGACAAGTAGCCTCCACCCGGAATCCCGATTGCCCGTTTTAACATAAAAACTCGTTTACAGATTCATAACACCACATAGACATGGCATTGGAATTAATGATTTTGATTAATTATTATGGTTAGTTTTTAAGACTCACCATACAACCTAATAACCCGTTTAATTATATCAATTACCCACCAATTTACCAACCCCCTAGCGATGCAAGGAAATTGCCAATACCGCTTGATAAACGACAAACAATTCAGATATAATAAACATTTCACAAAATCAACACAAGTGGCCAAGATTTACCAGTTAAAAAGAATCTGAAAAACAAAGTTTCAATGTAAAACAAGACAATCCTTCATCCGGGCGGAAACCATAACCGTTTAGCCGCGCATAGAAATCATCACAGCTTTAGTTGTCATCGGGAATTGATCGAACATGAAAGAACAACTTGAACGATGGAAGAATACTGTCCGAATAGCCTAAAATCGCCCCTGAATTCGTCTCTGACGGTTGGGAATAAGATTAGCTCCTCAAAACGCGAATTAGATCGATATTTACACTTTCCCGTTAATGACCTCTCTCGCGCGTCGCGAGAGAGTCCTTGCCTTCTCTCGCGTGGCGCATGGGTTATTTAAACCCACTCACCAATTAACATCCCTAGCATGTCGCGAAGATGATGAAGGTATCCCCCGCATGGCGCAGGGGCTTCTCTCTTCGACTTTTCCTACTACAGCTTGTATGCTCTTTTTACCGTATTTTGCGCAAAAACCCTTTATATAATAAGTGCGTATACCATTACTAATAAACATATTAACATCCTTAAAACTACTAACGCAAAGTATACAAAATACAACGTGTTTTCACAAGCACATCACATCCCCACACTTATCTTTTTTTCGTCTCGAAAAAAATTCTCTGCAATGGAATCACAATCAGAAACGTCGGTTCTCAATATATGCAATTAAATTATAAACAAATCGAAACACACATTAACCAACATTGCGGTATATCCACCTAAACCCAACCACTGGTTTCCTAATCACATCATTAAGTTCAAATGAATTATTCATCTATGGATCTAACACTCAAAAGACCACAATGTTACCTAATCCCGCTTTGAGCTTATGAGATTACCATCTTATATAAAAAACTTACATATATTTCCGATTAAACTTAGAATGGATAATGGATGATGTTATGAGCTTCGACATGCTTTTGCTTATGATCAACTTAGCAGACATACCCCACCCGAGTCACCATCCCAGTGATTAATGCCATAAGCTTCACACATTTATCATTTTTTTTTCTAACTTCACCTAGAGGGTGTGTACCACCTGAGTCACATATTTATCGGTTCCTGAGTTAGAAGGAAATGAAAACAAAAGTTAGGATTTAATGTATCGTAAATCATATTCTTTCAATCTCTCTAATTTGAAAGGATTTACAATGAATGAAATAAAAATAAGTTTTTCTTTTCATTGCTCTCCATTTTCTTCCTTAAAAAATTATGTAACACGATTTTTTTGACATCCTTTCAAAAAATCGGAAACAGAACATAAGAGTACAATAAGTCATGCATGTTTAGCTCTTAATACATTGGATGGTGTTATTTCACTAGCAATGTGATATTTTAACTACAACTAATTTGAAGGCTTTGTCCACTTTTGAACCATATGACGTGTTTATTTATAGCTACTTTGTTATAACTTATATTATGGTTAAAAGTGTAATACAAATTGGCCAATCCATAAGTAATGTGAAATTGACCCTTTGTCCAAGTTGGCGTCTTAATTTTTTAATCACCAACGGATATTATAAAAATTATGTAGAGTAAAATACATTTTAAACTTTAACCTTATTATTAATAGGATGTGATAAAATATTGCCATTGTCATTGTAATAATGCAAACCATCAAATATTATGAAAATATTTCTTTTAATGACTACCTACTCTTTTTTCTAATAGCTGTAGTCCAGAACATGCAAAATAATACAAACAAAAAAAGGATTTGATATGGCAATTTCAGCAATCACTAAAAACGAGATGTAGTCGTTATTTAGCTTCATTTTGTATTACGGTAATTATATGGTGGTTTTTGTGAAGTTTAAAGAAAAGTTGATTTTGTAAGTGCTCGATCTGTATTTTTTATATGGTGTTTTACCCGTCCGTTTTAAACACGTATAAAAAGATATCATAGTTTCAGCTTTTACACGAAATCCATTATGATCATGTCTTATTTTTCTATGGGTCCTACACCATATACACCGGGTAGTGGCAGAGCTTGATCAAAAGTTTCAAGGGGGCGTAAAGTGATGGAACCCAAATTTGTTTCCTATCGTTATGTTTCAGGTCAGATTGGGTTTGCTATTCGATTCAAGTCGGGTCAAATAATAATAGTTCCAAATAAAACAAAGTGTATAAATATTTAGGATATACAATTTTAAAACCCTATATAATTTTAAAATTTTCGGACGAAAAATCGGAATCTATACACTTCTAACCGAAACATTGGGGTGGGCGGGTGTACCCCCTGGCACCCACTATACTTCGCCCCTGACACCGGGTGATGTTATCATATGGGCGGTGTGTGAGGGTAAAAATGTCTTTACGGGCCCTATGACTTTCGTAGTGGTCAATGTATATACCGAATGCAATTTAAAAACGATTTCAACCTATTTTGTTACGAATTAACTGATTTTGGATTGTCTTTTACCATAAATGAGTCATACCAGAAAGTAAAGATAAAACGTTAACGGATAAACTAGCATGAAAGCCGTCCAGTTTTTATTTCCAACGCATACAATCCTCTAAATTAATTAGTGATATCAAAATATTCACATTATTCCTTATACTTGCAGCCGACAAAAATCAATGTCTTATACGGTTTACGATTAGTTACCACTTATGTTCGTTATGGTTGGTTACCATTAGTTACAATGTGTTAAAAAAAGAAAAAGAAAAAAAAAACTTAAATACTTACCGTTCATTTCATTCAATTATTAATATTAAATAAATTTAATAAATATATAGATAATATGTATATAATTATAAGGACGTGACAAAATATTGCGATTCTCATTGTAATAATTTAATCCATCAAATATTTTGTAAATATACAAGTGAGTTTCTTTTAATGACTACCTACCCCCTTCTATAATGGCTGCTAGCGAGATCATGTTGCACAATAATAGACAAAAAGAAAAAAAGTTTGACCATAACAATTTGTAGAAATCACTACAAACAATGGTTGCAGTCCTAGTTTAGTTTAATTTTATATTAAGGTAATTATATGGTGGTTTTTGTGAATGTAGAAGAGCCATTATTCATTAATTTTATTATAAGTGCTCTGTATGTTTTATATGTTTTACCGTCCGTTTTAAACCTGGATAAAAGTTTCAAGTTTTAACCAAAATCCACTATGATAAAACACTAGTTAACACCCGGGTTAGCTAGTGGGATTGTTTCTTCTGAGGGTTCAATCTCCTTTTCTGCTCGTCGGATGGCTATGGTCCTGCAAAACAGCAACACCGTTAGCTCGTTAAGAGGGGAATATGGGGGTTTCCCTCTTAACCGGGCTCCGGCGTGAGAATAAGTATTGTTCTGAGGGATAAAACAGTGTTTGTTAAGAGTGAGAATGTGAGGAATCGAATAGAATTAACCTGAATGGTGAAGGGTCCTATTTATAGCCGGAGGGTGAAGGAGGGAGGAGCAACCTTGCCAGCTGCTATAGGGCGCCAGCTGTCCGGCCAAGGGGAATATCCTCTTGGTCTTCTCTGTTGTGGTCAGGGCGGTGGTACATGTGGCGCGCCTATATTTGCCCATACTGGAGACGTCGTACCGCTGCTGTCGGTCTGCTCCCGGATTTGCTGTAGGTCCTCATGGCGCTTGGTGACTGGTGACACGTGTTGTCCATTATGTCGGGAGGGGCATCTTTTGGTGCCACCTTGACGTCTTCCAGAAGCTTCTGGATGCACTTGTTGATGTAGGCGTCATGTTGAATGGAAAAGTGGTGTGGTCTTTGCCATGTAAGCAAAGGATTGGGACCATACCTCTTCACATTATGATCAAGTCTATTTTCTTAAGGGTCCTACTACATATACACCAGGTGATGGGCCGTGTGTAAGGTTAAGAGTGTCTCTATTTGTAACACCCTGTGTTTTCAGAAGTCAAAGTCAAAGTCAAAGTCAAGATTGACTTCTTTGACTGAATTTATTCTATTTGATATTTATTTTTAGTTGTATTATGTGGAGTAAGTGTTGTTAATCAAAGAAATCGAAGTAATCGAAGATCTATCGCTACGAATCGCTGTACGACTGTGAATTATAGGAAGTAACAGTGCGATAAAATCTATTAAACGATAATCATGTTATGGTAATCAAATCGACATCGAGACGAACTCGAAACTCGAACTATGCGAACTTTGGTTGTTGTTATACGTGTGTGTGCCTTATGTGTTACTTGTGCGTGTTTACTTTATGTTATGTATGGTGATCAGTCGAACCGAAATCGAACTCAATCGAAACGTAATCGAACCCAATCGAAACTCAATCGAAATCGAATCGCAAATCGAATACGAAATAAGGATGATTATTTGTTAGATATAGTAGTTGGGATTAAAAGTAATTTGAATAGGAAACTCTATCGTATTCGCATCGTCCTCAATCGAAATCGAAATATCAAAAATCATCGCATCGAACAATCGAATCAGGCAGCTGAATGATCAGGCTCTCAGCCGATCGAACAGCCCAGCCGATCGGACTGCTGTCCGATCGGACACGCTGTCCGATCGGGGTGCCTGGCCGATCGGCCAGCCCTTTCCTCTTTTGGAGCCTATAAATACCCCTGTCATTGTCAATACTTTCTACTTTTGGAAAGCTCTGACCGACCAGCTCGTGTTCTTCACCATTTCTCAGATTTCTCTCGATTCCGGTAAGATTTCATCCTAAATCTTGTACTTTCTTGATCTACACACACTCCTAGACCTTTCTATCTTTCAAATCTTGAATTATAACCGTGAAATCATCAAGATCTAATGGTTCTAGGATGATGTCATCATGGTGTTCTTAAAGAACTACATGTTTTGGCTTCAATCCACCATGAATCGCTTGGATCTAGCCGATTTCCACATAAACAAACAAAGATCTTTCATAGATCTGAACATTTACACGGTGAAAAGGATTGAAGGATGGTTTTCCAACTTTCTTTCAACTCTTTTACACTCAATGCCTTCAAAACCGATAGAAACGGAACTTGTGCCAACTTGCTAACCATCTCAAAGGTTGCATGGCCAAGATCTGGATTCTATCCACGAGGTACACCGATTTCGGGTGGAACGTTAAGCTCTGTTCCGAACAGTTCACCGGCCGGATTTGGGTGATTCCTGTCCGAGCAGGAGGAACCGGTAAGAACGAGGGCTCTGTGGTTTAACTTGTTGTCCAAAAACACCTCGATATAATGTCAATAATCAGAACAGCCAAGTGTTGGACGAACATGCTGATCAGGTCAGGAAGCTGACCGATCGGAGTGACTGTCCGAACGGACAGCCCAGTCGATCGGACAACCAGCTGATCGACCAGGCCAGCCGATCGGCTAGCACATGGCCCCACAATTGAACTATTTATTGAAGTAGAGTATTAAACGAACTGTTGTTCGATCGGTCATGCTGTCCGATTGAATTACTCTTCGAATCATGAGATACTATGCTTCAACACTTAATCAGTTTTCAACTCATTCGACGTATTGGAGTGCCACTCGATCGAACATGCCATCCGATCAAGTGACACCCTGCTGAGAACTGTGACTGAAGTACCTAACCGATCGGGCAGCCGGCCGAACGGACAACCCGTTCGATTGATCGGCCTGAAAGGTTAAAATACTTCAATGTTTTCAAAATGCTAAAGCAAAAACTTCGAAAGTCAAGCCATCATACACAAACACATCCTACCCAAAGGAAGAAACAATCCACTCGAACAGCCCAACCGATCGAGCCTACCAGCCGACCGAGCAGGCTGTCCGAACGGATTGTCAAACCGAACGAATAAGTCGTCCAATCGAACCCACCGTTCGAACGACCAGGCTGTTCGACCCATCAACCCTTGTCTTCTTTTTACGCGTTACTTATCGTTGTGCTATCGAACTATTCAGGCTAAACCTACTCGCTAGTGCTCCCTCCAATCCATCAATCACTGTGAGTATACTCGATCCCTTTTTGCTTTTAGCACTTTTGGGTGTTACATACGTTACTTATGCAAAATCACATCGAACACACTACTCAACTATTTGAACGCTAACCGTTACCGCATGTATTACATGACTAAATGAATGCTTGTTGTTATGTTTACACGTGGAATGCTGTCTACCTGCCTTAACGACGATGGTACTATAGTTTGGACTCAGCACCCGTTCACACGGGGGTTGTTAAGGACAATTACTTGCATGATTACGGTGGTGATCATGTATTGCGAACTGCCTCGGGCAGTCAACCCGCAGTCACTGGTATCGATGGGTCCATGTCGATAATTAACATGCTTCGTTTTCCTATATGTACGTGCTAGTTATGCGTAAACTATTTCGAACTCTATATGCTATTATCAAACTTGTATGCTCACCTTTACATTATATGTATTGACTTTATTTTAACGTATGTGACAGGCAATTAGGATGCTTATCTGCTAGGAAGGCGAGCTTAGAATAAGCGTCTAGAGCATAGTTGTCTGTAGATCTTGTAGATTGAGTCTCTAGAAGCATTTGAACAATAATTATATTTTTTTTTAATATGAGTTGTCGGAACATAATATTTGACTGGTTGTTATCTGTAATAATTTGTTTGCTATTTGAGGTACGGTATGGGACGTATTATATAAATTGAATAGTAATGATAGTTGTTATGGAAACTTCTGGACAATCTGTTTCGCTCAGTGCCATGCCCCGATGTTTCCGCCATCGGTTGGGGTGTGACGCTATTCATGACGATATTCATGCCATAATTCATAAATATGTATTAATTCATCACATTCCGATGAATATTTGATGGCTGTCGTAAGGGTCATGCAAAAACCTAATTAAACTAAGTGGATAGCGTAAGTAGGATATCGTATCTATGGGGAATTTGTGGCTAGTGTAGAGATTTTAACTGAACTAAAATTATCTAATTAGGGGTTTGATTAATTGATTTAAAAAACACAAAAACTAATTAAGAAAGTTGTGATCAAGATGAGACAAGTAACCTCCACCCAGAATCCCGATTGCCCGTTTTAACATAAAAACTCGTTTACAGATTCATAACACCACATAGACATGGCATTGGAATTAATGATTTTGATTAATTATTAGGGTTAGTTTTTAAGACTCACGATACAACCTAATAACCCGTTTAATTATATCAATTACCCACCAATTTACCAACCCGCTAGCGATGCAAGGAAATTGCCAATACGCTTGATAAACGACAAACAATTCAGATATAATAAACATTTAACAAAATCAACACAAGTGGCCAAGATTTACCAGTTAAAAAGAATCTGAAAAACAAAGTTTCAATGTAAAACAAGACAATCCTACATCCGGGCGGAAACCACAACCGTTTAGCCGCGCATAGAAGTCATCACAGCTTCAGTTGTCATCAGGAATTGATCGAACATGAAAGAACAACTTGAAAGATGGAAGAATACTGTCCGAATAGCCTAAAATCGCCTCTGAATTCGTCTCTGACGGTTGGGAATAAGATTAACTCCTCAAAACGCGAATTAGATCGATATTTATACTTTCTCGTAAATGACCTCTCTCGCGCGTCGCGGGAGAGTCCTTGCCTTCTCTCGTGTGGCGCATGGGTTATTTAAACCGACTCACCAATTAACATCCCTAGCGTGTCGCGAAGATGATGAAGGTATTCCCCGCATGGCGCGGGGGCTTCTCTCTTTGACTTTTCCTGCTACAGGTCCCATTCTGACCCGTCACTCTCATTTTCGTGCTTGTATGCTCTTTTTACCATATTTTGCACAAAAACCCTTTATATAATAAGTACGTATACCATTACTAATAAACATATTATCTGTTGGTGCACTACATCTGTCGACTTCGTCTTGTATCGAGTCTTACAATGTATTGTATAGATTAGGGCGCGATATACGAGAAAACTGGAGAATGTATGTGAGTTAGGTTGAGGTTTCGCTCATAGGGACATTTGCTAGAGGTTTCGCTTATGTGTCAGATTGAGGTTTCGCTTATGTGTCAGGTACATATGAGCGAAACCACAAGCACTATAAATAGGGTCATGAGTGAAATCATTTGTAACTTGATACAATTCCATACCGAAGTGCTGCTGGTGTGAAGAACTGCGTGTAATTGTCTTCTAATCAATACAATTAGCAGTTATATTGAAGAATCAGCTATTTCTACCTCCGTTTCTTGTTATTCCGCACCTGAAACGAAGTTGAACGCCTCTGAACGACTCATTCGGGTTAAATCACGATCCTACAAGTGGTATCAGAGCTCAGGAGGAGGAGTTCTGCAGAGATTAGCTGGATTTCATCATCATTTCTTACTTCTACACCTTCTTTCTTCAATTCAGAAAGTTTTACCGGTCGAAATTTGCTTAAAAATTCACAGATCATACGTAATTGGACATAAACAAATCCTGGAAAGTTTCGGATCAAAATACGGACTAAAAATGGGTCAAATTGCATTCGGACTAGATTTCGCTCTGACAGACAGTTCGTGATTTCGCTTATTTGTCATCAGGGTTTCGCTCCTGTGTCACCAAACTTGAGAGGCTTCGCTCTTGAGTAACCAGTGGTTTCGCTCCAAAGGCCTATTATTGTCTAATTTCGCTTTTGTGTCAGGCAGATTTCGCTCTTTGTAACATTAGGTTTCGCTCCTGAGGCACATTGTGTGAGGGTTCGCCCATAAGGACAATCAGGTTTCGCTTTTACGGACATCTGAGATTCCGCTCTTGTGAACAACATCCTATTTCGCTCATAAGGATTCATCAGGTTTCACTCCAAAGGTCATCTGGAACACTATTTCGCTTTTAAGGACTTCTAGGGTTTCGCTCTTAGTGCACAAATCTCCTAATTTCGCTTATTTGTCACTTATTTTGAAAAACGTGCTAAGTCATTATGGATACCGAGTTCTACAACGCATTTGCAACACCGTCTGGTCCAGCTGCTATTGCTCAAGCTATGAATCTTGAAAACGAGACAGGAACCACCCAAAAGCCCCCGAAATTGATGAGTATCGAAGAATATTATGGGTGGAAAGATAGATTTGAGAACTGGGTTCAGGCAAACCATCTTAGATCGTGGGAATGTATCTTAAAGAAATACGTGTTGCCGAGAACAGAGTTGCAAGTTCTGAAAGAGTTATCTAAGTTTACTGATCAAGAACGAGTTATGTACAAAGCTGAGAAAATGATGATCAGTTTATTGTAGCAAGCGATCAAAGAAGATATTTTCATCTTGCTTCAGCACGACAAAACAGCAAAATCAATCTGGGATGCACTTAAAGTCAAATTCGAGGGTAGTGAAAATATGATAAAGAGCAAGAAGGCGTTGCTAAAGAAAGAGTTTGATTTGTTCAGTAGCTTACCGGGAGAGGATACGAAGAAGCTGACCGAGCGTTACTGTCACTTAGTGCGATCAATGTCAATGCTCAGTATTACCAAAGATCGTGAAGAGTGGGTAGATAAGCTTGCTGATGCGTTACCACAGAAAGAGTGGGGAACGTATTTGATGATTCTGAAAAATACCGGTGTTTATGATGGGCTAACGATCTCACAGTTTATCGAAAAGATCGAAAGTCAGGATCTGGAACAACAGAAAATCGCTAGGATGAATAGTCCGAGTGGTCAACAGGATGTAAAGATGTATTATAAGGGTAGCATTCCAGTTCCAGAAGCTGAGAGAAGTCCGAAAATCCAGACTGCATTTAGTGCTGGGGACTCTACAGAAAAGGTTGATCAGAGTTCAAACAAAAACAGCAGTGGATTCTCGTCATTTCCAAGTGTCAATCCTAAAGAGTCAAATACAAGCTTTCAGTCTCAAGGCACAAAGACAGGAAATGGTTACATAATTCAATGCAACATCGCTCTAAATCTTCCAGAAGGTCAAAGTTTTTCTGAGGAAACTGCAAAAGACCACATGGCTCTACTTGGATCAGTGTTACTCTCATATGAAGGTCTTTTTGCTGGTCGGATCGGGAATCCTATGCTCACCAAAGAGGATTACGATCAAATAGACGCCGAAGAGATGGAACTGATGGATATCAAATGGTGTCTTGCGAGTGTTCTTAGGCGTGCTGAAAAGTTCAAAATAATTACCGGGAGAAATGACTTTCTTAATGCTCATGTATCTACTTTAGGTTTTGATAAATCTAAAGTTACTTGTTTTCGATGCAGGGAGAAAGGCCATTTCAAACGGGAGTGCAAGGGAAGAGAAGCTAGTGGTGCTCAGAATCCATTCGGAAAAGACGACTATTACCGGAAAGCCATTTATCAACAGGTTGGTCAATCACAAGATTCACAGACAGCTCATGGTAGGAAGATAGAGGATTCAAAGAGAGCATGTTTAGTAGATTTCAGCTGGAGCAACTACATATCATCTGAAAGCAAAGCATGTGTAGTTGATCAAGATGATGAGAGGCTACCTGAAGGCTTCAGCTGGGATATGTTTGTTGATGAAAAGGGTGATTACAAAGCTTTCATCGCCAAGATTGTGAGAGAACCAGACATGTTTGCCACATGGATGAAGTCTATTGGTGAAACTGTAAAGTCTGTTGCTTCTGATGAAAGTTCACTTAGTGGTGATGATAGTTCACAGAGTTCAGATGAAAGTGTACAAAATGATGTTAACTCAGAAAAAGAAGCTGTTTTTGATCAAACACCATCTATGTCTGATGTGTCAGATGCTGATTCTGAAAAATCTGCAAAGTTTGATCATTCACCTGTTGAAAGCAGCAGTGATGATGAGAAGAAGAAGGAGCAGTTACTGTTCAACCTTAACTATGTGAAAGAATCTTATGATGTCTTGAACAAAACAGTAACTGGTCTCCAAAAGACAAATTCAGAAAGAGAACAGGCACTGACGATGATGAATGCAGTCATGATGACAAAGCAGAAAGCTATCAACTTCTACATCAAAGAAAGTGCTAAATGGAAGCAAGAGTTGGAGACAGAGAAAATCGAGAATGAGAGAATTAGAAGATTATTACAAAGTTATTCAAGTTCTGATTATCTCATTGATCGTATTTACCCAACTGTTGCAGGTATGGAAGCTTTTCAAGTGAGAAGCCGAAGAAAAAGAAAGATAGTGGTAAGAAACCGACTGTTAGCTATAACAAGTGTCCGCCTCAGATTTGGGAAGGATATTCACCTAGAAAACCAAACGAGGAGCAACTTGAAAAAGCAGTCAATATAAAGCTAAAAACCGACACAACTGATGAGTTACCAGAAAACATTGACGTCACGTTTACCTCGTCTGACACTGATCATGAGTCTGAGTTAATCAAAAGGGTGGTCGATCAGGTGTTAGATACTGATGAGGATGAGTCAAAGTCTGAGTCTGGAGGGTCAAACTCATCGGTCAACAGTCCAAATTCGTCGGTCAAACGGTCTTATAGTAAAGAATTTTTATTATCGAAAGCAAATTTGGATGATGAAACATTTGAAGTCGCATACACTTTAAATGATTCTGACAAATTATACTCTGACAAAGAGTTTCCAATAAGAAGTGTTCGTTTTGACAGGATTAAAAAGGTTTTCAAAATGACAGAAATTGACATTTCTGAAATAAAAGATTTAAATCTTAGTGAAAAACCTAAAAAATACACTTCAAGAGTTCAACAACGGTTAAACAAGAAAAAGGGTTACAATTCTGGTTCGGGATCTCAAAAGAAACCAAACCAAAATCGTAGCTACAAAATGAAAGGTCTCGGTTTTATTCCGTCAGAAAATGATAAAAATTTGAAAAATTCTAAAACAAAAACAAAATTTGTTTCAGGAGGTAGTTCTGAGGATGAACAGAAGAAACCATTTTGGAGACAGTCAAATCAAGAGTTTCTTGCTGAGAGGAAGAAGAATGGGACTGAAGTGTGTCATTCAAGAGAGACTCGTACCTGTTACAAATGCAATGAAACTGGTCACATTGCATGTAACTGCCCAAAGAACATCAAGAAAAAACAGGGAGTTTTTCAGAAATTCAAAGAAAAAGTTGTTGCTGTTGAACTACCAACGGAAATCTTCAAAGTTTTTGAAAATTCGATTCATGAAGTTGGTGAATGTTCAAAAAATGCTTATAAACAGAAAGCTGAAAACAACCAAGTGTGGGTTGTTAAAAAGGTAAGTAAAAAAGTTGGCGATGAATCTGGTTCCACAAAGCCAGAGGAGCCACAAGGTGAGGTAAAGATTTCAGTGAATGATGATGACTTTCCATCACTGAAATTTGAAGAGATTAAAAAGAAAGATGGTAAAACTGAGATTTCGAATCAGTTTTACACAGAGAAAAAGGAATTTGATGTCGAGAAAACATTCAACGGGAATGTTAAAAAGATTTTTGGAAAAATGTTGAATGGAAAAGCAAAGGGGGTTAAGGATTTTTACGCTACTAAAAAGGCAACTTACAACCCCACTACGCAAGAATTGAAAGCTATCAAGTCTGAAAAGACTTGGATGGAAGTCTGTTTCCCTTAATAGTCTCAGGACTATGCCGGAGATCCCAAGTTTATATCGTGGATCAGGAATCGGCATCATTCATGTTTTATGAGTTTGTATGAAAGTTGTTAAAATTGTGTTGACATTTTTGCAGATCAAGGACTACGCCGGAGCTTTCAGGTTGGTAAGAGAGAAGCAGGAATCGACATCTTTGTGATCAATTCTACAAGTGGTAAACTGGTGATGTAGACGTAATATTCCTACAACTGATATTGCTTGGTTATACCTACAAGTGGTATTGTGTGTTTTACGAGTGGTTATTTTTTTTACAAGTGGTATTATTTCGGATATACTTACAAGTGGTACAGAGGTTTCTGCACTGCAAATGGTAAATCAGGGACATTAACTTGTACTTGATCTACTAACATACTAGTGGTTGAAAGACAGATTGATGAACCACATCCCCGATTTTAACAAGTGGATATAACAAACACATTTTCCGAAAAAATCATTTTGATTAAAACAAATTTAAGTGTTTTGAAATCTAAATGAGAAAACGGTTTGTGATAGGGGGAGATCGGATTGTTTATGCTAAGTGAATGGCTAATTGATGCAATTCGATGTCGGTTGTCAAGTTTCTGTATAGTTTGTGTTGTGTTTCATGTTTCAAGTGGGTCTAGAGTTTAGTTGTTTTTTAATTTTTCTTTAATGTGTTTGCATTTTAGGGGGAGTAAGAAAATTTTCAGAAAATCCAAAAACATTAGAAAATTTGAAAAACCAAAAACATGATAAATTCAAAAATGAGTTTTGTTGTGAAAAGAGGAAATGATAGTACAACAGTGGACTGTCACAACATGCTAAAGAAATGTAATGATAAAATGTGATAAACAATCTTACTGTGGATGTGTCAGTAGATTTTTACACACTTAGTAAATTGTGACGAGATATAAACCTAAAAATCAAACTTGCTTATTCTGTGGGTTAAAAACTGCTTGGATATATAGGTAACCCCTGAAATCTTGTTTGAAAGGTCCCTTATTCTGAGATACTAGGTCTTTATGCTCAATGATATCTGGGGTATTATCCCGAGACTTCTGCTGTATGGAAGTACTGGCCTAGTCCCCGGATAATGCTTTCTGCAAATGCTTGAAAAAGCATCGCCCTCAGCAAGCTGATGAAACAATAAAATTGATAGTCGCTGCTGTTGAAATCAAAAGATCCTCTAAAGGGGACACACCGAAAAGTCGAAGCCGTCATCTCTTTGCGTATACGGAAGTATCGACCTGAGCTCTCACGGCCCTCGCATCTAACCCCTATACAGATATCATTTGTGGTATACTCACCTGTAAGACTGAATATTGGGATCTGGATACGGGAGTATATTCAAATAGTAGGACACACGAATAAGTTTAAGTTGTTTAAAACATTAACATCGTATCTCGAAACAGTTGAACTTTGTGTGAAAATTTAAGTGGACCAATATACTGACAATCTAGGTGAATTGTTTAGAACTTAAAATGTAATGCAGCTTAACGGTGTTAGTGACATGTCTCAAAAACTGATATGATCCTCTTTCACAAACTCACAAAAATATTGTCTGTAAATATTTCATTTCTGCATTATTCTGATTTTACAAGTGGTGTCAATTACTTTCTTTCAGAAAATCAAAAAAAAAAAAAAAACTTTGTGTGTGTTTTAGCATAAATTTTTTGAAAAAGTCAAAAAGATTTTCAACAACTGATATCGGAAAGCTGATTTTCAAAATTCCAAGTGCTAAACATGATGACATTGTTGTGAGAGGGAGCATGCTTTGAACTGAAAAAAATATTTTTTTAATCAACACGTGGTTTATCAAAGAGAAGTTATTTTTGAGGGGGAGTATGTGTTGGTGCATATGTTTATGAGAGGTAGTCGTTTGATTAGATCAGAATTGGTGCACTACATATTATTAAATTGTAGAAAATTTATCTCTGGGTTAAGAATGTGCAGGAATAGCCAAGTTTCGATCCTGAAAATTGAAGACTCGGTAGATTGAGCAAGGTTTCGATTTTGAAACATGAAGAGCCAGACAACGATCCTGATTCAGATATTGCTAAAGAACAAAAGAATGCCAAAGTGGGGGAGTCTGAAGATAGAGAGAGAGAAGAGCCCAGAGACTGATCAAGACTGAAGATGTGAAGACACAGCATTATCGTGACTCGATAGTCGTCTCGTCAACATCTGAGGGGGAGTCTGTTGGTGCACTACATCTGTCGACTTCGTCTTGTATCGAGTCTTACAATGTATTGTATAGATTAGGGCGCGATATACGAGAAAACTGGAGAATGTATGTGAGTTAGGTTGAGGTTTCGCTCATAGGGACATTTGCTAGAGGTTTCGGTTATGTGTCAGATTGAGGTTTCGCTTATGTGTCAGGTACATATGAGCGAAACCACAAGCACTATAAATAGGGTCATGAGCGAAATCATTTGTAACTTGATACAATTCCATACCGAAGTGCTGCCGGTGTGAAGAACTGCGTGTAATTGTCTTCTAATCAATACAATTAGCAGTTATATTGAAGAATCAGCTATTTCTACCTCCGTTTCTTGTTATTCCGCACATGAAACGAAGTTGAACGCCTCTGAACGACTCATTCGGGTCAAATCACGATCCTACATTAACATCCTTAAAACTACTAACGCAAAGTATACAAAATACAACGTGTTTTTACACACACATCACATCCCCACACTTATCTTTTTTCGTCTCGAAAAAATTTCTCTGCAATGGAATCACAATCAGAAACTTCGGTTCTCAATATATGCAATTAAATTATAAACAAATCGAAACACACACTAACCAAGATTGTGGTATATCCACCTAAACCCAACCACCGGTTTCCTAATCACAATTCATTAAGTTCAAATGAATTATTCATCTATGGATCTCACACTCAAAAGACCACAATGCTACATAATCCCGCTTTGAGCTTATGAGATTACCATCTTATATAAAAAAAACTTATATATATTTCCGATTAAACTTATAATGGATAATGGATGATGTTTATGAGCTTCGACATGCTTTTGCTTATGATCAACTTAGCAGACATACCCCACCCGAGTCACCATCCCAGTGGTTAATGCCATAAGCTTCACATATTTATCATTTTTTTTTCTAACTTCACCTTGAGGGTGTGTACCACCTGACTCACATATTTATCGGTTCCTGAGTTAGAAGGAAATGAAAACAAAAGTTAGGTTTTAATGTATTATAAATCATTTTTTTTTCAATCTCTCCAATTTGAAAGGATTTACAATGAGTGAATTAAAAATAAGTTTTTCTTTTCATTGCTCTCCATTTCCTTCCTTAAAAAAATTATGTAACACGACTTTTTTGACATCCTTTAAAAAAATCAGGAACACAACATAAGAGTACAATAAGTCATGCATGTTTAGCTCTTAACACATCGGATGATGTTATTTCACTAGCAATGTGATATTTTAACTACAACTAATTTGAAGGCTTTGTCCTTTAAATGATATAAATTTGACCACTTTTGAACCATATGAGTGTTTATTTATAGCTACTTTGTTATAACTTATATTATGGTTAAAAGTGCAATACAAATTGGCCAATCCATAAGTAATGTGAAATTGACCCTTTGTCCAAGTTGGCGTCTTAATTTTTTAATCACCAACGGATATTATAAAAATTATGTAGAGTAAAATACATTTTAAACTTTAACCTTATTATTAATAGGATGTGATAAAATATTGCCATTGTCATTGTAATAATGCAATCCATCAAATATTATGAAAATATTTCTTTTAATGACTACCTACTCTTTTTTTTTTTTTATAATAGCTGCAGTCCAGAACATGAAAAATAATACAAAGAAAAAAAGGATTTGATATGGCAATTGCAGCAATCACTAAAAACAAGATGCAGTCGTTATTTAGCTTCATTTTATATTACGGTAATTATATGGTGGTTTTTGTGAAGCTTAAAGAAAAGTTGATTTTGTGCTTCATTTTATATTACGGTAATTATATGGTGGTTTTTGTGAAGCTTAAAGAAAAGTTGATTTTGTAAGTGCTCGATTTGTATTTTTTTATATGGTGTTTTACCTGTCCGTTTTAAACCCATATAAAAAGATATTATAGTTTCAGCTTTTACCCAAAATCCATTATGATCATGTCTTATTTTCTTATGGGTCCTACACCATATACACCGGGTAGTGGCGGAGCTTGACCAAAATTTTCAAAGGGGTGTAAAGTGATGGGACCCAAATTTTTTTCCTATCGTTATGTTTCGGGTCGGATCGGATTTTGCTATTCGATTCAAGTCGGGTCAAATAATAATAGTTTCTAATAAAAAAAGTGTATATTTACCAACTACCCATTATTTATATACAAAGTGTATAAATATTTAGGATATACAATTTTAAAACCCTATATAATTTTAAAATTTTCGGATGAAAAATCGGAATCTATACACTTCTAACCGGAAACATTGGGGTGGGCGGGTGCACCCCCTGGCACCCACTATACTTCGCCCCTGACACCGGGTGTTGTTATTATAGGGGCGGTGTGTGAGGGTAAAAACGTCTCTACGGGCCCTATGACTTTCGTAGTGGTCAATGTATATACCGAATGCATTTAAAAATGATTTCAACCTATTTCGTTATGAATAAACTGATTTTGGATTGTTTTTTACCATAAATGAGTCATACCAGAAAGTAAAGATAAAACGTTAATGGATAAACTGGCATGAAAGCCGTCCAGTATTTATTTCCAATGCATACAATCCTCTAAATTAATTAGTGATATCAAAATATTCACATTACTCCTTTTATATTATTTTTTTTTTTTTTTGCAAAAATAGTAAACTGTTTTAAAACATCAGTACAAGTAATAAAAATGAATGTCGGCAACTTGGCTTCTCGCAATATAAACATATGATAATCAATATATTAAAAAACTGCACGTTGACCAAGACAATTGGTTGAAATGTCTATAAACTGTATCCTTTTTTCTGTCCGCTCATTTCTTATCTCCTCTCAGACCACTCCCATCTTATCTCCACTTGTGTCTTGTTTACTTTACATTCATAGCATACAGATTACGCACCAACTACTCTCATTCCAATTTCCAATTTCCAGTTTACCTCTTCACTGTCTGTTAACAATGGCTGAAACTGCTGCTTCTGCCCTCCTCAGTGTCATTTTTGAGAAGCTAACCGATGAAGCCTTCAAGAAATTTGCTCGCTCTCAGAAAATTGATTCTGAGCTCAATGAACTGCAGAGCACACTCTCCCATATCCAAGATCTGCTTACTGATGCTTCTGAGAAAGAAATAACCGAAAAATCTGTTAAAAAATGGCTCAACAGTCTCCAACATTTGGCTTACGACATCGACGATGTACTAGATGATGTGGCTACCGAAGCTATGCGTCGTGAGCTGACCCAGGAATCGGGAGCAATCACCAGCAAGGTAAGAGACCTCATAGTCCCAACTTGCTGCACAAAATTCTCACTAAGTCAACGTCTGCATCACAAGTTAGATAGCATCAACACCAAGTTACAACATCTAGAGAACCAAAAGGGCGATCTTGGTTTGATTGTGAAAAATGAAAAGCCAAAAAATAACAATAGAGGAAACGAAACCTCCTTGCTAGAATCTGAAGTTGTTGGGCGAGAAAGTGAGAAAGAAAAATTGCTCAACAAGCTGTTGCAGGATGAGCCATGTAAGGAAAACTTCAGCGTCTTACCCATAGTCGGTATGGGTGGGGTTGGTAAGACCACTCTAGCTAGATTTTTGTACAATGATGCACAAGTGAAGGGTCGGTTTGAACTCCACGCATGGGTTTGTGTCTCTGATGATTTTGATATCTCTAAGATAACCAAAACCATCTTTCAAGCTGTGTCCGACGAAAACAAGGAATTTGCTGATCTAAATCAGCTTCAAGTGGCTCTTAAAGAGAAACTTAAGGACAAGCGATTTCTACTAGTACTAGATGATGTGTGGAGTGAAAACTTCAACGATTGGGAAAACCTAGTGCTCCCATTTCATTCAGGGGCTCGTGGAAGTAAGGTAATCATGACATCTCGCAAGGAGCAATTGCTTAAGATGCTAGGTTTTGATAATCTAGACCATCTTAAGACTTTGTCGAGTGAAGATGCTTTGTCTTTATTTGCTTTACATGCATTGGGTGTAGACAACTTTGATTTGCACCCAACACTCAGACCAAAGGGTGAGCGTATTGTGGAAAAGTGTGGTCGTTTGCCTTTGGCTTTAAAGGCAATTGGAAGGCTATTGAGAAGTAAAACAGATGAAGAAAAATGGGATGAGGTGTTGAATAGTAAGATATGGGATTCAAAAAGTGTTGGTGATCTTTCTGCAGATTGGAAGGTGATTTTTCCTGCCCTTATGTTAAGCTACCATGAACTTTCAGCAAATTTGAAGCGGTTGTTTGCATATTGCTCCTTGTTTCCTAAGGACTTTTTGTTTGACAAAAAAGAGTTAGTCCTGTTGTGGCTGGCCGAAGGGTTTTTGTACAAACCAAATGCAGCCAAGTCACCAGAACGCCTTGGTTATGAATATTTTGAAGAGTTGTTATCAAGGTCATTTTTTCAACAATCACCAAATGAGGAACTGTTATTTGTGATGCATGACCTGATGAATGATTTGGCCACATTTGTTGCCGGAGAGTTCTTTTCAAGGGATGACAATCGGATGGCGACAGAAGATTTAGCAAGGTACCGCCACATGTCATTTATTCGTGATAAATACGTAGCTTACCACAAGTTTGAGGCCTTCAAGGGAGCTAAAGGTTTGAGAACATTGTTACCGGTATATGTTGGGGTGGATCAATGGTGGGACCAGTTCTACTTATCCAGCAAGATTTTGGTTGACTTACTTCCTGAGTTACCGTTATTAAGGGTTCTTAGTTTGAGTCGTTTTATTATAAGTGAGGTACCGAATTCCATTGGTAGTTTGAAGCACCTGAGGTATCTTAATCTATCTAAAACTGATATCAAAGAGTTGCCGGACAATGTTGGTAATCTTTATAATTTAGAAACATTGATAGTTTTTGGATGTGAGAGTTTGACCAAGTTGCCTAAAAGCTTTTTAAAGCTAAAAAAGTTAAGGCATTTTGACATGAGAGATACTCCATGTCTGAAAAAGTTGCCCTTGGGGATTGGTGAGTTGAAAAGCCTACAAACTCTCACTAAAATTATCATTGAAGGAAACAATGGCTTTGCAATTACTGAGATTAAGGGATTAAAGGATCTCCATGGGGAAATTTCCATAGAGGGGTTGAACAAAGTACAAAGCTCAATGCATGCACGAGAGGCGAACTTATCTTTGAAAGGGATTAATAAGTTAGAGTTGGAATGGGATGATGTTTCAGGAAGGGAAACACTTGAGAAGGAGATTCTCAATGAGTTAAAGCCCCATAGTGATAAGTTGAAAATGCTTGAGGTTAAGTATTATAAGGGAATAGAGTTTCCAAATTGGGTTGGGGATCCGTCTTTTCATCAATTGGTTCAGGTGTCGCTACATGGTTGTAGAAAATGTACATCTCTACCGCCACTTGGGCAGCTACCTTCACTTAAGGAGTTGTTGATTCAAGGAATGGATGATGTTAAAGTCATAAGTTTGGAGTTAAGTAGGAGTACTGATGTTACCTTCCCGTCACTTGAAATTCTAAGGTTTGAAGATATGTCTAGTTGGAAGGTATGGTCAACCAATAGCGAGGTGATGTTTCCACGCCTTCGAGAGCTTCGAATAAAAAATTGTCCAAAATTGATTGATGTCTCACTTGAAGCATTACCTTCACTAAGAGTTTTGAGGATAGAGGGATGTGGTGAAAGTGTGCTGAGAAGTCTGGTTCAAGCAGCTTCATCAACCACTAAATTGAAAATAAGATCAATTTTAGGGGTTACGGATGAGGTGTGGAGAGGTGTCATGGTGAATTTTGTGGCTGTTGAAGAGCTATGCATACAAATATGTGATGAGATAAGATATCTATGGGAATCAGATGCAGAGGCAAGTAAAGTTCTTGTAAATTTAAAGGAATTGAAGGTATGGAAATGTAAAAATTTGGTGAGTTTAGGAGAGAAAGAGGAGGATGAGGATAACACTGGGAGCGACCTCCTATCATCTCTTAGGAAGTTGGTTATAGATTCATGTGAAAGTATGGAGCGTTTGTGTTGTCCAAATAGCATTGAGAGTTTAGTTATCGAAAGGTGTGGTTCAGTTAGAGATGTCTCCTTACCAAGAGCAACAACAACAGGTGGAGGAGGGCAGAATCTCAAGTCACTTGATATATGGGGTTGTGGAAATCTAAAATCAATAAATCAATTGAGTAACTCCACTCACCTCACCTCTTTGGCAATAATTTCTTGTCCAAACATGGAGTTATTTTCTGATCTTCATCAGCTATCAAATCTCACCTCGTTGAATATACAAGGTTGTAAAAGCATAGAGTCATTTTCTGACCTTGAGCTATCAAACCTCACCAGGTTGAGAATAGAAGGTTGTGAAAGCATAGAGTCATTTCCTAACCTCCATCTGCCAAATCTCACACATCTGTGGATAGAAGGTTGCAAAAACATGAAGGCATTTGGTGACCTGCAGCTACCAAATCTAATCAGTTGGAGGATAGACAATTGTGAAAATCTGGAGTCATTTCCTGACCTTCAGCTATCCAATCTCACCATGTTAAAACATATGTACATCAAAGGGTGTCCAATGATTGATGCTTCCTTTCCTCGTGGGCTTTGGCCTCCCAATTTGTGTTTCCTTCAAGTAGGGGGGTTGAAAAAGCCCATCTCAGAATGGGGAAGTCAGAATTTCCCAGCTTCCCTTGTTGACCTAACGTTATATAATGAACCTGATGTGAGGAATTTTAGTCAATTGTCCCACCTTTTCCCTTCTTCTCTTACTAGACTTTGGATAGAAATGTTTGATAACCTGGAATCACTTTCAAGGGGACTCCAACACCTCACATCCCTTCAACATCTGTACATTGACAATTGTCCAAAGGTGAATGATCTACCAGAGACGCTGTTACCTTCACTTTTGAGTTTGATAATAAAGCATAATTGCCCAAAATTGAAAGAAAGGTGTGAAGGAAGAGGCTCCCACTACTGGCCACTCATCTCTCATATCCCCTGCATCTACATATAAGAGACTAATTGAAAGAAAGGTACATACATGTTAATTAAATATCAGTTAATAATTATTACTAGACATTGTTTTAAATAAATAACCCTTACCTTCTTCTTCTTTCTCTGAGTTTTAAATAATAATTAAATTAGGGTTTAGATCTGCATTTGGTTTGATTAATTTAGGCATTTTGTTTACTGTGGAGTTATGATAAAGAAAACATACATAGCTAATTTGATTAGTTGTATTAATACTTGATATGAAGTCTGTGAATAACTTATATATTACAACTAAACTTTTGCAGGAACATTCACAGTTGACCAGGTCAAATTCAAGAACAGAGAAAACTCTCAAGATGTCAATTTTCAGGGAAACTATCTTGAGTAAAGTGCAGTAAAACTCGCGTGTATAATTACTGAATCAGCTAATAACAGACAAAATGTCGATGACATAAGTGTAAGTTCCTTTTAAGTCAACAACATTTGACTACCCCATAATATAACAAACTGGTTTTGATTATTATTATTCATGATATAACACAGGATTTATTCATGAAAATCAGTTGGATTCAATATTCAAAGTGAAGGTCTTAATGAATTGTCAAACATCGGACCAGAGGCTAAGTTTAAAGGAAAGGGTTAAAGTGCTTGATGATGGACAACATCATTTCTGGTAAGCTTATACTTTTTTCCCATAAAAATGATGGGTGGGTTGGATAACGAGTTAAAACACATTCGGGTTAATAATATTGTTGACTTTTTAGTAGGGTTAAACTGAGGCGGGTTGGAGTGTTGGACTCTGGTACAAACATTTTAATTTTCTTTTGACCTTATGGCCAATTAATGTTTTAACTATGATTACAGAAAATATACTATTTAGAATATAGTCAGTCCAACCCACCAGACATAACCACATCAACCATTAAATGAAGTACAGATTGACTCTTGAGGTCAAACAAATTAAAATTGACTTCAAAATTGATTACTATGATGTTTTGAGAATAGTTTTTTAGCTGGTACAGAAATGCAACAGGGTCCACATCATCTTCAATGGAAAAAGTTGTTTCTGTAACATTCTTAAATTTGAAAAGCAATGGGTTTGGCCATTAATATCAAAGTGTATTGTTTGACCCTTGAAGTTTTTTAATTGCAGTTGAAGAAAGAAGATATTCTGCAAATCAACAACGTACACATCCAAAATACTTCATAATTGGTGGAAAGGAGGCTGGCTACATCTATTGCCATAATTTGGTTCATTTACATGCTCTGCAAACATCCTGAGATTCAAGATAAGGTTGAATAAGAAATCGAAGAAGCAACAAACATGAGAAACAAATTAAGTCACAGATGTTAAAGATTTTGCAAACAGTGCGAGTGAAGAAAGCCTAGAAATGATAAGTAGCTTCATGTAACTTGGAACAAAACTCTCGCGACTCTGTTCTGCATCTCAGTGGTATGCAACTCAAATATTCAGCAATTTCTCATTCTTTAACTTAACCAAAACTTTGACTAATCAACATGGTTACTAGTAGTTGTTGGAGTCGTTCAAAATGGATCGGATTTGATCAATCCAAAGGACTTTTTGTCTAAATTTATATAAAAATATTAATTATTATTATTATTAAGTGATAGGGATGCGGAGCTAATCCATGATCTAGCAGACTGCAAACTCGTATTTGGTGCAACTAGACAATTTGAAGTTATACGAGGATAAGTAATGCTATAGGTGAGTTTTCCCAACTCCCAGGGACCTAATTTCGTCATCTAGAGCTCCGATGTTGAAGTCAATGTTTTCCGCAATTAAGCATTTTTAATTAATTTCGCTTGTTTGTAAAAAAACGGCTGGATTTTTTTAACTAGATATTTATTCGTTGTTTTTTAGGTTGTTAATTCCAAGGAACTTATAATTGATGAAGAATCAATGGAGATTACCTCTGACGGCAAGTTACCACTAATGAGGATTATGGAACTAGCCTATGATGTCAATTGTCAAGTTACCATCTGGATGAAGATCAAGGGAACTTACCACTGAAGCAAGTTACCTCTAGTGAAGATTGATGAAGTCTCGCTAATGAAGAAGAGATGCCACGTGTTAGCCTATCATTTGACGAAGACAATTTGTTGAGAGGATGTTATACATAATTCTCACTTGTCAATTTCGTACGTCTCGACAAGAATATAGATACACGAGTTTGCATTGATATTATTATCACTTGGCCCCATAGTTTAATGTGTCAAGCAGTTGAGTGTGAAGTCGGTGCATGAACTTATGTGTGCAAATTCAGAGAAAATTTGCATGTCACCCTCTTCATAGCTAGAGCGTTAGCTAGAAAACCATATGTAAATTCAATTTTAATTTATAACTAGTTTTACATGATGTATTCAAACAATCAATTTTGATTAATACCTTGTGCTTATAGCAATTGTTCTTCTACTCTTGTTTATTGTTTTGCATATTGTGAATCAGTTGACGATGAAACAGTGATACCTGACACATTGATTTACTAATATCCCGCTGCAAACTAACTCACAATGAATGTAGGGTATTAGCTAAGTTCTAGCTTGATTGCGATGCACACAAATTTAATCTCCCAACAACATTGTATCCTAGAAAGATCTAATTTTCTTGGTAGTAACTCGGAAGGTATTCATGCAGTTGCAATATCTTATAAATAATGGATAAACAAAGTAGACATGACCTGTAAAGTTTACACGACTATTGCCCTAGGTTGTTAATAGATTTATGTAACAACTGGTGAATGCGAGTTAGATGGCAAGAATGCACAGCTACTATTACGACACGATTGTTTGATAACCCTATACTAGCAACTTCAGTTGACAAATTACAATAAAAAGAAAGATTAGTAAAGAGGTAACAAAACAAAGGAAATCATAAAGTCATGCTGAATGTAAAAATGTATCATGAGATCACAGAAACCAAACTCATATCAAGAAACTTATAATAAAAAGAAAAGAAAAAAACACATACACTTAAACTAATGTGTTCTATATTTTTGAATACCATAAAATGATACAAATCCAACCAAATAAAATTTGCGCTATTAGCCATGAATCCTACAATAACACTGATACAATAAATTACATCCGCGCGAGTTAACAAGAACACAAAGTTCTCATAAGAAGACCCCGATGGACCACAAAAACTTGTTCATCGTGTGAGATCCCTCTTTCCTCCTTCCTTGATGCATAATCATATACCAACAGTTGAAAATAAGATAATTTGTTTTCGGAAAGTGCAGGAGTAATAAATCAATCATGCGAATATATCAAAAGAAACAAGAATTCAAGAACAAGCTTACAACTTTTTGCATCAATGTGTTGTATTGCGCCTCAGTGATCACTCTTTTTCCTTTTTCCTGAACCATAATACTTCTCATACCATCTAACAAACTTCCTCAACGCCAAAATCCCTTTGCGCCAAACTAATATTCACATGAGTAAACGGGACATCACCAATTCTAGGCAACTTCATCACACGTCTTATCGCTTTCACTTTCACTTTCAACAACTTCTCCAGAATACTAACAAGCTCCGAAACAGGCACAGGCGAAGTATTCCCTAAATTAAAAATCCTCAACTGAGCCACCCCTTTTCTTCTTCCCACCACTTCCTCTACTCTTTTCAGTGGCGTCTAAAGCACCTAAACAACCCTTTACAACATCATCAATAAAAGTAAAATCACGCGCAACAGTCCCATGATTACTAGACTCAAAAATGGGAATCGATTTTTGTTTCAAGATATCTTTACTAAAGAAAAAAATAAGCCATACCGGGTCGACCATGACATCATCATGACATCACAATGATGATGTCATGGTGATTACTAGACTCAAAAATGGGAATCGATTTGTTGATACACTTTGTGTGGACGCGACTCGACGTGACGCAGCTCGGCTTAGCAACGGCATTCCTCCGTCGTTTGTAAGAAGATCGCAACCAAGCCAAGAGAACAAAGGACTTGATTTTGTCCTTGGGCTTATAACACATCCACAAATCAAAGTCTTGGGCTGATCTCAAAGTCAACGAAACTCTACTGGGCCCAAGCCCATATTTGGCGAAACACATAGAGTGTCGATGAAACACATGTGTTTCATCGACCTGTTTCCTTTTCGTCAAGCATGGATGTGTTTCACCAAGATCTGTTTCACCAAGATCTGTTTCACCAAGATGTGTTTCACCAAGATCTGTTTCGCCAAGATCTGTTTCGCCAAGATCTGTTTCATGGTGTATGTTGCTATAAATAGTCTGATATCAGAAAGAGAACACATAGAACAGAATAGAGAGCACACACACACACACACACGAGAGTTTGAGAGAGTTTGCAAAATACATTTGTAAACATTGAGCTTGTAACTGAACCTTTCATACGTATTAATACAGTGGTGTTAATCGGTGAATATTGCGTGTCGTGTATTTGCGTGTTCTATCTCGGTTTGCCTTTCCGGTTGGATTCCGCACAACCGGGTTGGTTCGTACACAAGGATTAGGCGACTAGATCCTCCTAGCCGGACCTACAATTGGTATCAGAGCATTGGCTCTAATTCTTGTTTAAAACCAAACAAGTTTGGTTTTTATCAAGTGGTTTTTTAGTGATTTTTTTTTATTACGAAACAGATTTTAACTTTTAATCTTGACGAAACAAGGAGCTTGACGAAACGTCCCAACAACAACTTAAAGGGCCACTCGGCGAAACAAAGAAAGTCGACGAAACAGAAGTGTTTCGTCGACAACCATTTCATATCCAACTTTTGTTTCGTCATATGTAGAAGCCCAAAACAAGTCAAAGGCCCAAATCAAGTTTCACGGCCCAGATGTAGTTTCGGTCAACTTTTCCCAAATTCAAAGACCATGACATCATCATGACATCACAATGATGATGTCATGGTGATGTATAATCGGGACTTGGTTCGCGGCACGCCGTGCTTCGCGTGTCGAACTCTGGGGCGCACGACGGAGGAATGTCATGACGTCGGGCTTGAGCCGGACCTAACCGAGTCGAAACCAAGTCGAACTGAGCTGAGTCGAACCGAGCCGAGTCGCATCCACACAAAGTGTATCAGCAAACTCCCCCTTGGACGCTACTCGTGATAGTTCGTCTTCTGTGATGATTCGTCTTCTCTGTCTTTCATGTCGGAGGATCTTCAAAGTCTTCACGCTTCGAAAGAAGAAAGTGTATCAACACATGGTCCATAAACCGTAAAGAACCTGAAACCCGTCAAAGACAACCCATAAATATGATTATACGTCTGAGCGATTTCTTCAGCCGCTTTCTTCGTTGCAGCGTATAGGATCAGTTCGATCTTTTTCCGAAAAGGGTACTTCTGTATTAAACCCATAAAAGAAGTAGAAGATACCCAAACAATTGCAGGCTGTGGATTTGCATTTTTGCATACTTCAAGAACAATAATAAAACCAGCAATATTACTATGAGAATAAGATTTTGGGTTTCTTCATTGCATATCTAACACCAGCTTGAGAAGCTAAATAAATAACATGAGTAAAATGAACTACCTCAAAGAGTTTGTTCAGCAAACCGGTGTCCTTTATGTCCCGTTCCACAATGAAAATCCCACTTTTTTTCCACATGTTGACGAGCCCTTTTGAGGGTAGGATCGTAATAACTGTTAAAATTGTCTAACCCTAAAACGTAGTCACCACGGCATCTCAAGGCGGCGCTGATGTGGATTCCAACGAAACCAGCTGCTACGGTGACCAAAACAGAGTACCCTGTTTTCAATGCGATGTTGACTGATGACTTGACCGTTACTCCCATCGGTATCCCTATACACACACACAACTCTCAGTTTAACCTAATCGAACAGAGAGTGAGTGGTCATGTAAAAGATAGCAGTATTAGAAAGGTAACCTAGGACACAAAAATAATTAAGGTGTTGTATATTAATAAAACAAATAGCAAAAAGTAATCTAATCTAATAAAATGAAATTATGGATATAAAAGAACCTATAGGGTTTGTATGAATAACAGCTAACAACTAACTGATGTAGAAAATAAAAAATCAGAACATACCTACTTTTTAAACTACTTTCAAAGTGAGCATTATGTCACGTGCCAAATATTTGAAGGTCGCAATGCTGTGGGTTGTGCTTAAACGCTTGGGTTACTGGCTAGTCCTGGACTTTATCGGGGACGGAGTCAGTGTCAAGGAAGAGGTGTACGTGCCTAGTCGTGCAAACGACGAAGGCACCACTGGTCGAGAGCTGGCGCCGCTCTCCTGATGAGTCCAAGGCAAGACGAAACCAGTGACCCACAAAAAGAAGCGGGATGGATTGGCTTGTCCCCGGGGACTTGTGGACGCCACACGGGGGTCGAAAACTAACCCCGTGACAACTTGGTATCAGAGCAGAACGATTCTCGGATACGTTGGAACGTGACTCTTAACCAAATGAGCTTAACTTTTAGAGTATGGTTGCGCAATGGTGGTGGGAGAAGACCAAATATGGGTTTGCTTCGTCAAAGGTCTTTGTACTCCGCGAGTATGGGATCGTGAGAGCCGCTCAAGTATAGTTGCAGTGAAGCCCTCCGTGTTATGTTCAAAAATCTACGGTCCAAGCAACGCCGTAAAAAGGAAGTTTTGTGAAAGCTGCTACAATTATTCAGGTTCCACGTATTCCTGAAACAAGGTGAATCATCGGCACCTAATCCGATGCGGCGGACGTCAGCGCCACTTAAAACCAAAACTGACGTACTATATTGAACATGCACGACAGAAGATCATTGTTGTTGTGCTTCCGGGTGTCCTACCCTCCCAAAGTGAATCATGCTCAACATAAGGGGATCATGCATTGTCAAGTATGCGAGCTGGTATGGGACGGCGAGCATGCACGAGGACGTGCATGAAATGGTGGTGGGAGAGTGTCACAGGCCAAATATTTGAAGGTCGCAATGTTGTGGGCTGTGCTTGAACGCTTGGGTGACTGGCTAGTCCTGGACTTTTTCGAGGACGGAGTCAGTGTCAATGAAGTGGTGTACGTGCCTAGTCGTGCAAACGACGAACGCACCACTGGTCGAGAGCTGGCGCCGCTCTCCTGATGAGTCCAAGGCAAGACGAAACCAGTGACCCACACAAAGAAGCGGGATGGATTGGCTTGTCCCCGGGGACTTGGGGACGCCACACGGGGGTCGAAAACTAACCCCATGACAATTAGCAGCCTAAAAGATCCAAATGAATCCCAAAGATATAGTCAAATTAACAGATTAAGTGACCATTTCCAATAGCAATCTGCATAGTACATATGATGCAACATACAAATCTATACACAGCCATCAAACTAAACTTCCACTTTATGAACAAATAACATAATTAGTTAATAAAAGCTCATAAACTTTCCTGAAAAAGAAACGGGTTAGTGGGTCACTCTTTCAAGTGTATGCGAAATTTATACATAAATAAATATGAGTCTAGGTATCCATATAACCTGTTATTTACAAACTTCTTTGTCTTTGAATCAATTAAATGGAAAACCTCGACTTTTAGGTTCAAGAACCATAATTTAGTACTCATCCCCAATTTAGACATGAAAAAGATCTACTGGATACTACGACATGAATGTCGATCTAGTTTACAAAAGAAGCTCAGGAATACACATGATCAATTTTCTGATTTTATTAAAAATCTACACTAGATACACACTGAAGTCGATTGAACCAATAGCATGAAAGCAGTAAAACAAGTTGAAAAAAGTCAAAGTCAGTATAAGAGTTTTTATGCTCCCTCAGTTCAGCAAGAATGTATTGTCTATCAAAATGATGCATAAATTATAAACTAAAAAAAATATTAACTTATAAAAGCTTAGACAGAGTGAAATGGCAAGCATGCATGTTCTCCAAACCCCCACAACTGAATTTATATATATAAAAAATTCATCTTTAGATAACTGAAAATTTTTCTGAATTACACTTGTTAAACAAACAAAAAGTGGATATACACCAATGGAGGCCAGAAACGGGTTGGTTAAAACGGGTCAAAGGGGTAATGTTTTGACCAATAAATATTCTAATTTATTCAGATATACATGTAAGCCTATTTGTTATCGAGTAATTGCTAATTTCTTTATATGGGTTCTCAAATAAGAAGCCAGCTTAACTAATTCATTTTACCAAGTGTTCAATTACATCTATGATTTAGATATGAATAGAGCAAAATACCCAAAGCAGTCATCTGATGTACTAAACAAATTAACAACCTGAGACCCGCTCCAAAACGCCACATAGTTACACACTGAAAACAAAGTCTTTTAAAAAATTGTAACAAAAAGAGGCATCTTTCATTGAGGCATTAAACCAAACACCTGGTGTGCATGCAAACTCAATAGCTAAAATCCCTTCCAAAACAAGCAAAACCAAAACCAACAAACATACAAGAGCGCAACATACATTCCCAATTTCACATATGCGTAAAAACCCTCTATTTCATAAATCAACCGCAAAAAAAACAGGAACAAGAAAACACTAGTCACAAATAGCAGAAATTTACAATAAAAAACAAACCCACAAAGGGGGCAACGATTGAAATCAAAACAACAACTAAAACGGAGGCATAAATTACTTTTTGGGAGCGTGATTATGGGGAAAAGTGGTGGTTCGAACGCACGCACCTGATGTGAAGAACACAAATGCAACCGGCCCACTGTGATTGTTTTTAAAAATATGTACTGCATTTTAGGCTGCTGGTTTGAGCCCAACAACAACTATTTATCATAGACAAATGGCCACTTAATTTCCCATTTTCAGCCCATGTAGGCCCAAATTGTATCAGGTATAAGGAGTATATACACGTTGATTAAGTTAACTACATTTTTATAACAATAGACTTTTTCTATATAGGATGTTTAAATAAAATTACAAAAATTAACGATTTAAACACTTTGATATATTTTTTATTTGAACGGCCAACAAACTCAATCCCGAGCACTCTCGGGGCACCCACTGGACAAACGGAGTACTCCGAGAGTAACCCGAGTCCACCACCAATTCCGGGGAAAACCCGGTAACCCACCCGCCCGTAGGCACGACAGTGAAATTACCGGTAAAACCCGTTTGGCTCAAGGATCCAACCCAGGTTTCCATGGGTCTCCTATCATTGCCCACCAATGCCTCACTCTCCACCAAGTGAGAGTCGAACTTGCATCTCTAAAGAGAAATGTAAGCCCTCCACCACTTGATCTAGAGATCATTGGCAGATATATTTGTTAGTGTCATAAATGATTATTAATGGAGATTTTAATACCATCGTTACTCTCATTTATATTGAACTATTGGTTGAGCCTATCTGAAATTTTCATTTAATAGAGCAACGTCAATCACCTTACCTGCCTACCTTTGTATATATCATTGTTAACTTATTGAGTCATCTCATGACGTCCAACCGGTCACCGATTTGAGAATATGATTGTCAAAACATGGAGTCAAGCTTTCAACTATCATATCTCACATTGTTAAAACATTGGTAAATCACACATTGTTCAAGCAGTGCTGCTTTGTTTCCTAGTGGGCATTGGCCTTTCAAATTGGTTACTTTTGTATAACTATACTATTGTGTCCGTTTACATTAAATTAAAGAATGGTCAAGTTTTCTAGTCATACAAACTTCATATTAGTTTATTTCCATTCAAGCTCAATAAACAATTTCTTTCATCGGACCATGGGTGTGACACAGCAATAAACGATTTCTTTCTGTGTTTTGTAGCATCTCCGTATTAGTTTCTTGTTAACTGTGGTTGGCCTCTTTGGTTCGTTTTAATGAAAGTTGCCGTTTAAAAAAAAAAACGATTTCTTTAACCATTGACAACTTGACTTTAATTATAAATATAATCCATGAAATTTAATAAAAAAGTACAAACCAATTGTTGTTATGTAGCTAGCTGACAATATATACCTACACTTTACCTACTCCCAAACAAAAGAATTGTTAAAATATGTTGACCAAAAGGACCAAGAACATCAATAAACAAATATGAAATTTATTATCAACATCCCTATCATTCTTTCAATATTACACAAACTAAATACTGCAATAATTACCTAAATGCGAATGCAACAATCATTCAGAGGCGATAAGTTACTGGTTTACATTAGTTTGGGCAAATTTACAACAAATAAGGGTGTAAATTAAGTTAACTTATAGAAGGAATACAGAACACATATCTCCACAAGAACTAGGAGCGAGAGAGAGGTAACCTAAATTAAGTTGAAGACAAGACCAGGTAGTATTAATGGATTTGCATCCATTGCTTTAACTTTTTTTAACCTAGAAAAAAAATGTGAAAGTGATTATCAGGCGTCAGAAAAAAAAAATTTGTTTGGATGGTTAGTGATGTGGATGATCACTGACTATTGACCACTCACCAATTGGTTGATGATGTGGAATGCCACATTAACGAATAATTTGAATGTCACTAAGGCTATGAGGAGTGGATGAAGCCCCATGGGGCTTTATCAAGTCCACGCAGGATCCACGTCAACAATGGAGCCCCTCTTTAATTTGTAGGGTGTGGATGAAGCCCCTTATTAAACAGAATTAAAAAAAAAATCCGATTGGTTTAAAACTAGTGGGCCCCACCTGAATATGTGCATATGGGCGCTACCACTAGTTGCCATGATGGAGCCCCACATGGAGGGTGTGGTGATGGATGGTAACGTGGCGGGGATGGAGCCCCATAGAGCCCCCACACCTCATAGCCTAATGTGGTTCCAACAATTAACTGTTGGACAAAGAAAATAGATGGCAGAAAAAAATTAGAAAGGATTCTTGAACTCAGTTTTCTGCATATTCATTAATAAACTCAAACTTCCTTTTTAAAAGGATCACAACGTAACAAGAAGCCCCATAAAACTAGGACCATTACTTGAAAATGTAAACAAACATAAACATAATAAGAAAGTAAACTAATTAATAAAAACATCCAGTGCAGAACTCGTTGACTACATGCATGGCACTTCACGGTTCACCAATAAAGGCACACATCATTCATGTACACAAAGTGACTAAATAACGTAAGTTGTATATACATGATCAAGATGAGTTATGATCTAACCCTATAAGATCAACAGGGGTTACTTTAAATTTACTAAAACAAGCTTCTAATCTTACTAATCTTGTAGAATGTTTTTTGGATTGCATCCTCATGTATAAGTCAGAGAACTTAAAACAAAAGCAGAGCGAAATGAAGATACGGGATCAAGAAATATGCCTTGACAATAAGAAGTTTATTTTTTTCAAAGAAAACATAGCAACCACCATATTCAACGGGATCTGCAAATGCTGTTTAACGCGGAACCATGTAACAACCAGTATTGTTAATTGAAAATCGACAAATCTCTGGATGTTAGAACCATATGACAACCACTATTGTTCGACAATTGTCAACTCCATACAGGGATTTAAGTCAAGAATTATATACTAATACAATTACCAACTTGAGTCACACCCCTTAGTTTAAACATTATGTCTTTACATACCAAAATCAATTGATATTTTTACGTATGCAACACTAGCGTTTCAAGAAGGAAAAAAAAGGGACGGTTCAAAAGTCAAATCGTTAATTGGACTTTATCCCACCGTTTCAACATCTACATTACATATAAAAAAACAACGCAACGCTAACAGAATTCCGTCACCGCAATATGTTTACACCTTCACGCCTTCCTACAAGATTCACCACCGCCATCTTCTTCGTATGTTCACCAATATCTCAAATTTCACCATTGCCATCTACGTTTATTCACCGTATCCTTTAATCTCTCAAATCCGATCACTCGATCATTGACATAATCTTCTGGCGATTAATTCCGGTATGTATTTCTACACCAGTGGTTATGGATTGCAACTATGAAATTACTAAATGTTCTTGATAACTAAATTATTCTTCAATCATTTTTACATATCCTTCATCCGTAAGTGGTAATCTGTATATAGTGAAATTAGGTTCCGATTCTGTTAATTTGTTATTATAAGCGTTACATTGTCGGAATGATGGTTGTTTGAAATCATGATTGTGTTGATGAGGGAAAACTTTTGCATAATTTGTTAATTGTCACCATAAGTGTTTCGTTGTAGAAGTGACAGTTATTTGGAATCCTACATGATCTATGAAAATGCATGATACAACAATCAATGAAATTACGCTCCGATTTCATTAACTTATTTGCGGATGTGTTCCATTATAACACTTATGGTTATTTGGAATCATGAATATGCTCATGATCGAAAAAATAGTGAAATTAGATTTCTATTATCATCTGCATTTAATTTTGAATTAACGATTATTTTCATTCATTTTTATAAAAAGTTTATTGAAAATATGCTGAATGCCCCTGACCCTTTATGCTAATTGAAATTTATGTTGCTTCAGTATTCTAATTTATGCACTCTAATTAGTTTATTTTGATACATTAAGTAACCCAATTTTCTTACTGCTGCTGCGAAGAGATACAAAAACCTTACTCTTAAAAGAAATTCAGATTAAAAAAATAGTAAAATGTACATTAAGTGCAACACAAGTGGTAATTAGTAAATTTAATATCTGCAGATTCACAGGTTATATCGTTCCCCGTTGATGCGGTGACAAATACATATGGAACATTTCTACCTGATGGAACAGCTTTACAGTTTCAGCAGATTCTGAGCTTAAGTGTTTTAGCGGTGCCAAAATGGGTTGGTTGGACATTTGAATAACAGGTCAAAGTGAGTAAACTTTGTACTGGTCAAACATGTCGTGTACTGGGTTGACCCAAAAATACTTTATGTCAAAACATTTTAAATATGTTTATAAACCATTAGTTGTTTTCAAGTCTCAAACCTGATTACAAAAACTATATTAGTTGGATAGACAACTTTTGACCCGTTCCAGCCATTTGACCTTTTCGAAAATAAAACATAGCCCCAGTCTACATGTTGTTAAGTAGTGCATTGGAATTGTCATCTCTACCTTAACCCATCAAATTCTAATCTTGGTTTGTTACCACCAATTTTTTGTTAAAAGATTCTCATGTCAATCATACCATTTTGCATGATCCAGGATTCCCGAATCACCTCTTGTGACACAAGCAGTCCAAGTGGTGATAGCTACGGTGCCGCATCCCAAAGCCAGTACACCAAAGAAGATGTTCTTACCATAGCCTAGAAAAGACGCAATATCTTCATGCAGCTTTAAAAGAACAGTTCCAATGGTATGCAATTTCAGATATCAAAATCTCTCATACTTTGTCTTAACCGGACCTTTGATTAATCAACATGGTTACTTAGGCTAAAGGTTGTGGTCATGACCCTCATGACCATCATGACCATCCTGTAAAATGGTATGGATCTAAATCAATCACAGCAGAAATACACCAAACACCAGAAATAGTGACAAAACCAGTGACAAAAACTTTATTGATTATCCAACCCAGAAATAACCCAACCAGAACCCTAGATCTCAAAAGTCTGAGATCTTAAACAATACAAAGTATAAGTTCAACAGATTGAATAAATCTGTTGAACATAAATGGAAATACAAATACAAAATACAAAGGATATAAACGAAGAGATTAACACAGTCTCTAAGACTACAACAATCTCAACACTGAGCCATAAACCACCAACAGATGATCAACAGCAGATGAAGATCTTCAACAACAGATGTTCGTGTACGAACAAATACAGAGAGAAAGTGAAGAAACCCTAGAAAATATCTTGAACAACTGAGCTCTCATTCTCTCTCATCCATTATATAGCTAGAAAGAACAAAACTTCACAAACCACCCTTGAACTTCTCAAATGTTACCGTTTAGTCCTTGGCCCATAACAACTTAAACAACCTAAACCACCACTTGTAACAAGACGTAACAAACAAGCCCAATAGAATAGCCCAAGAGATTAACATGTTTACATAATATGGCCCAATAAGATGTTTGCATAATGAATTATAACCTTTTAACATCCCCCCATAATTCAAACTGCAAACATATCATATAACTCTACCTTTTCACACAACAAACTATGTTGAACAAGGTTTAACCCTTTTGTAAAAATGTGTGCTAACTGTTCATCAGTAGCAATTTTATATGGTTCAATAATGCCACTTGCAATTTTTTCTGGCAAAAAATGCAAGTCTAATTCAAAGTGTTTTGTCCTTTCATGGAAAACAGGATTTAAAGAAATGGATATAGCAGATTTGCTATCACAAAACAATTTTATAGTCAAAGTACAGTTCACTTTCAACTCCTGCAAGACATTCTTTATCCACATTACCTCACACGTGGCTGAGCACATTGCTCTGTACTCAGCCTCTGCAGTGGATCTAGAAACAATTCCTTGTTTCTTGCTTTTCCAAGATACAAGAGTATCTCCAAGAAACACTCCAAATCCTGTAACAGATTTTCTAGTTTTGGTACACTTTGCCCAATCTGAATCAACATAACATGAAAGATCATAACTATCTGTTTTCCTGAACATAACACCCTTACCTGGACATTGTTTTAAGTACCTCAACAGTCTTAAAGCAATATCCAAGTGTGATTGACATGGTTTATGCATGTATTGACTCAAAAACTGAACTGCATAACTTATGTCTGGACGAGTTAATGACAAGTATATCAACTTGCCTATTAACTTTTGAAACCCAGTCACATTTTCAAGAAAATTTTCATCTTTATCAGTTCTAGCTGTAACAACATGTGACTGTTCAATGCGGGTTCCAACAGGTTTACAACCTAAATATCCAAACTCAGCTAGAAGCTCAAGACAGTACTTTCTTTGGGACAAGCAAATAGACTCACCTGAGTATAAAACCTCAATACCAAAAAAAGTATTTTAACAAACCTAAGTCTTTAATTTGAAAATTATCACTTAAACATTTCTTAACAATCATAATTTCAGAAGAACTATTTCCTGTAATTACAATGTCATCAACATACACTAACAGAATTACCACAACATCATTCTTATTCAAAATAAACAAAGAATGATCACACAAACTTTGAACAAACCCCATATTTATTATCACAGAGGTTAATTTTTCATTCCACTTTCTTGGGGCTTGTTTAAGTCCATAAAGGGACTTGACAAGCTTACAAACCTTATTCTTATCATTATCATAATACCCTTGTGGCAAAGTCATATAGACCTCCTCAGACAATGACCCATACAAAAATGCATTATTTATATCGAGTTGATATAATGGCCAACAACTATTCACAGCAAGTTTTAACACAATTCTGACAGTAACCATTTTAACAACCGGCGAGAAGGTTTCACCAAAGTCAATACCTTCTCTTTGGTTAAAACCTTTAGCTACTAACCTAGCTTTATATCTCTCAATTTCACCATTAGCCTTATACTTTATTTTATACACCCATTTACAGCCAATAGGTTTTCTACCCTTTGGTAAATCTACAATTTCCCAGGTTTTATTCCTAAGAAGAGCCTCCATTTCATTATTCATAGCTTCTATCTACCTAGAATCTTTAACAGCCTCACTATATGAACAAGGCTCAACAGACTTATTTAAAGAAGTAAATAAACAATTTCTTTCATCGGACCATGGGTGTGACACAACAATAAAACGATTTCTTTCTGTGTTTTGTAGCATCTCCGTGTTAGTTTCTTGTTAACTGTGGTTGGCCTCTTTGATTCGTTTTTAATGAAAGTTGCCATTCAAAAAGAAAAAAAAAAGATTTCTTTTGACCATTGACAACTTAACATTAATTATAATAGAATTTATGAAATTTTATAAAAAAAAAGTACAAACCAATTCATTGTTATCTAGCTAGCTGACGCCAACCGTGGGGTATGGTGGGGCTTGGGTTGGGGCATTTGTTGACAAGTGGCTTGGGGGGCAGACATGGGGCGACCCACATTTAAACAGGGTATGGTGGGGCGGGGGTTTGGGGCGTGGGTTTGGTGGGCTTCGCTGGGCTGACCCGGTGGGCTGTTTGTTAAACAACAAATTTATTTTTTTTTAATATTTTTAATTAAAGAAAATTACATAAAAAATTTTCTAATGTTTATATTTGTTTTTTTTATCTCTTCTCTCATCTCCAAGACTAGTTGTAATTCGTCACCCTGTAGGTGATCAATCGGCTGGGATGGAATTTTCAAATCATCACGTCTTTGTCTCAGGGCATCTCTAGCGGCATCTCTAGCTTCTTTGCTCCTTCGTTGTTCGACCCTTTGTTGTTGGATGACGTTGAATGTATCTAACTTGGATGAAATGTCATCCAACTGCTCGCTGTATATTCTCCTACGCAAGCCCGAACTCCCAGCTGAAGGCGATGCCGTACCAGATCTTGATTTTTGAGCACGGCTTTTTGTGGGCTAGGATTATTTTCTTGGAATGCATACGGATGGTTCGGGTCAAAAGAACGGTTATGAGGATGCATTTTTTCGTTTTGTAGAAGGAGAATTGAAGATGATTATAGAAGATGTGGTTGAATGTGGTAAAAATGGAAGAAAAATTTGAGTTTTATAGTGGAAAAATAAATTTTTTTTAAGATAGCCGTTGGCCAACGGCTAGCCCAACGGTTACCTTGGTTTGTCCAGTGAGAGCCCGCCATGTCAGCTTGGCCAGACCGCCCCACGCCTGGCTTGAAACCCAAGCCCCAAGGGCCACGCCCCAACCCAAGCCCACCCGGGGTGGTGGCTTGGGCGTTTTCCCCCAACCCACGCCCAAACCCCCGCCCCATACCCCACGGTCTTAGTGGGAGGTCTTGGGTTCAATCCCGAGCAAGGGTGAGTTATTTGTAAATATAGTAGTTTGGGAGAGTAACGTTAGCCATTTAAAAAAAAAAAAAAACCTAGCTGACAGCTATATATACCTACACTTTACCTACTCCGAAACAAAAGAATTGTTAATTTATGTTGACCAAGAGGACAAGAACATCGATAAAATCACTATAAACAAATGTGAATTTAGAACATATATATTTAGACATACATATATGCATAACAACTAGGAACGAGAGAGAGGCAACCTGAATTAATAGGTCTTGGGTTCGATTCCCACAAGGGGGGTTTTCCCATGTTTATTGGGTATCCTCCTGAATTGGTGTGGCATTATGCCTAGTGGAGATGGATATGATCGGGTGGTTCCTCTGGTGACACGATGATACTCCAGCGGTCCGTCAGTGATCCAAATTTGCCGTTCAAAAAAAAAGTATTAGTGGATTTGCATCTATTGCTTTAACTTTTTTAACCTAGAAAAAAATGTTAAAGTGATTATCAGTGCATTTGGCATTAGAAAAAAAAATATGTTCACATGGTTAGTGATGTGGATGATCATTGACGATTGATCACCGACCAAGTGGTTGATGATGTGGAATGCCACATTAATGAATAATTTGAATGTCACATACACAAAATGACTAATTTACGTAAGTCACTAGTACACAAAAGGTTAGAAGGTGCAGTGAAATTAAATTGATCATGCGGTGCTGGAGCTGCACCAATAATGTACGCACCATTAAATCATAATTTTAGAAGATGCTGTTGGAGGAAACAAAAGCAGAGGAATTAAAACAAAAGCAGAGTGAAATGAAGATACAGGATCAAGAAATATGCCTGGACAATAAGAAGTTTATTTTTTTCAAAGAAAACATAGCAACCACCATATTCAACGGGATCTGCAAATGCTGTTTAACGCAAAACCATGTAACAACCAGTATTGTTAATTGAAAATCGACAAATCTCTGGATATTAGAACCTTATGAGTATGACAACCACTATTGTCCGACAATTGTCAACTCGATACAGGGATTTAAGTCAAGAATTTTGACACATTAAGTAACCCAATTTTCTTACTGCTGCTGCGAAGAGATACAAAAACCTTACTCTTAAAAGAAATTCAGTTTAAAAAAATAGTAAAATGTACATTAAGTGCAACACAAGTGGTAATTAGTAAATTTAACGTCTGCAACTTGACGTCATAGAATATCAAATAACTGTGCAATATGCACAAGAATATTTAAAGAATTGTTGAACCATCCCACCACCCAACGTAGCATCCAACCATCGCACCACCGAATTGTTGCACCACCCAAAACCGTCGCATCATCCTGAGGTACCACCACCGTATCGTGGAACCACCACCGACACCGTGTCGTGGAACCACCATCGGCATCGTGCCGTGGAACCATCCAACCATTTTTTGGTGACCACCATGCACATGAGAATTTAGTTCTTGATGGATATAAAGTGATGAATGGATGAGAATAAAGATATGCTAAACTTCGTAGAAATTTAGTTCAAACTAAATTGTGATGAATAGATGATTATATGATGGATGCAAACTTCATATTTGCTTTATTGTTTGATGATGACCTTCAAATTAAACTTCATATTGATTAACCATATGCAGTTTTTTTAATAAAGTTGAATTTAGTTCTTGATGGATATAAATTTTAATATCTAAGATTAATGATACATCTATTATTTAATAGAAGCATTTATTTATGTCTATGTTCCCAAAATAAAGTCGGATCAATCTTTAAGGCTATAGGGTATGGTCATGACCGTCATGATCACCATAACCCTCCACATCAGCGTCACGTCTACTTCTGATCCATCATCTAAAACCACTATCCTAAGGGCGTGGTCATGACTTAAACCACTATTATATTACTTTAATTCATTTTTGTGAAAAGTAAAGAAAATATTGAATAAGGAAAGTAGGCTCATGGTTGCCATGGTTTAGTCCATGGGAATCATGGTGGATGAGACAAGGGGATGGTGTAGCCAGTGGCGGAGCCACACTTTGAACACCGGTGTCGTCCGACACCATTAAATTTTGTGTAGCAAATACAACGTATGATTGGAAAAATTTGAGCGACACCATTGTTTTTTACGAGCGACACCATTGTCTTTTTACAAACGACACTATTGTTTTGTTTTCTTCTGAGAGAATTACATAATAAACAAATTTATATTTCAAAAATTAAGCCCAATTACTTGAATTTAATTAGTATATTTTAAATCACTAAAGGTCTATGCTTAATTTTTATTTTTTCTAATCCAGTAAGCATTATAGCCCCATGTCTAACTGGTTTTGTTTCAATTGCTTAACCTAACATGATGTTTGATAATCATTTGAATGATGCGTGCACTTGTTTGTTATAATGAAAAACAGGTTTTTTTTTTTTTGCAAGTTGCCAATGAAAACGTTATGAATTGTTTTCAAAACATTTAAATGCGTACATAGCAACTATTAAATGCATTTTTTAAATATTTTAAATGACTTTGTAATTTTATTATGTGTTTTTATTCAATGACATTGAACTTTTACTGTGATATTTGCTTTTATTATGTGATTTGACCCGACTAGATCCAAACCGATCCAAAAAGTTTGACTCCGGGTTACTATAAACCAGGGTATCCATAAAAAATGACACCATAAGAAAAAATTTCTGACTCCGCCACTGGGTGTAGCAATTCATTAATGATCCTACGTGGCGATTAATGACCCAACCATGCACCTCACACCCTATAGCCTTAATATGTTTATATATATGTTAGCGCGCACTTGCCTTTGCAGTCAGGACGGGGTTCGAGTCTTACTCATCCCTACTGTAGATAACTTTAGTATTAAGCCGGTAACTGTTTGTAATGTTCGAGTCCTACATATCTTCGCAGATTTTCGTACAATTTTCAAACACCTTTTACATTCACCCGTGGCATCGCACAGGTGAACCTTCTAGTAATAAAATAATAAAAATAAAACTTTTTCAAAATTCCCAGCCTTTACCGCTAATTCCCCCAAATCCCCACTCTCCGCGATTCTAGCTTCCTCCAATCCCCTAATTCACCATGGAATTATCATCTGTTATCAGTGGTGTGTGAACATTGGAACATAACGAGCTCACTCATGCATCGTGTGTCTAATTGACGAAAGTTGAATCTGGAGTTGCGCATAGGGTTCTAATCGGACCAAAGGTTGAAGCTATAGTGAATTCAAAATGTGGAATCATCCTTCTCCGACACCGATTCCCATATGGACAGGTACACAATTCCGATCTGTTGATTTTGTTTCCACAGTAAGGATATTAGGGTTTTTTTTCGTGTGTGTATTTTATACCTAATTTGGATCTGCTTGGAAGTTTCATGATCTGTATGGTTTTTGATTATGTTTTGTAAATGGCTATGTTTCTGTATGAAATGCTTTACAGAAGAATTGCTTTTAAAATCGACATTCATTACATGTGGTGTGACAATTTATGAGTTGTATTGTGGATTTTTAAATTGATTTGGTTAGATACATGTAAGCGGTATCTGTGACATTTATTTTCCCGTAATTTTGCGTGTTTACTAATTAGGAGCTTGAGTAAATGTTGATCTTATTGTTGTTTGTTCTCAATCTGTATGAGGAATTTAAGCCTCTCTTTCGTCTAATTCCGGACTTGGAAATTAACCCATTCCGGGGTAGATCCGTAGCTATAAAATTGTCCCATTTGTTGTGTGATTTGTTGATAGTTATAAGAATGGTCTTTTCAGATTCTGATTTGAATCTTAATTTGTTGTTTCTTATGTTTTGTCAACTCCATTAACCACCACAAGTGGCCTAGTGGTGGAGTGACTTGGGTTCTCCAATGGAGACCCAAGTTCAATTCCCATTAGTGCCACTTTGGTGGCCACCGACACCCGCTTTAAAGCCGGACCGAGGACACTCGAGGTCTCGGGTTCGAAACATGTTTCTTACCCCTCTTTGATGGCTATGGGTATTTGCCGCCAGGGATCCTTGTCGGGTGGTGAACTGGGAAGGGAGATCCCTTCCGCGGTCAGGGGTACTGTGCAATTACCCTTTTTTTTTACTCTGCGATTTTGATGGGTTAGTCACCGTTGATTTGTAAATCAGATTGGTAAGAGAAATCCGGACGCTAATTTACTTTTGTTGATTTTTAGTTTTATTTTAAAGCCAATCTTAAACTCTTATTTTTGTCATTTGGTGTGTGTACGATAACTTCATTTTTTTGCTTGGTTTGATTAGCTATTTTGCTTCAAGATTTGCGTACTAAATGATTTAGATTCTTTGCTAACTTCATAAATTTGTTGTCTTCTATCTGGGAGTCTAAAAGTTTACAATTTGTCCATGGCTTTATAGCCTAGTGGCATCTTGGGGGTGGGATAAGACACTTTGGGACCAAGAGGTCTTGGGTTCGATTCCCACAAGGGGGGTTATCCCATATCTATTGGGTTTCCTGCTGAATTGGTGTATAGGCATTATGCCTAGTGGAGATGGATATGATCGGGTGGTTCCGCTGGTGGCACGATGATACTCCAGTGGTCCGTCAGTGATCCAAATTTGCCATTCGAAAAAAGATTACAATTTGTTTTGTTTATTTTTATGTGTTTGTAGTTTGATTAGCTAGTATACAGCAGCTGCATTTGAATGGCTGCATCTATAGCTACAGTGTAACAACTCTTCTTTCACATAATGTATATCAACATGCACCTTATTGACCAATTGTGAATGTATTTTATACAGGTTCAAAGAGAAATATAATAGCATCTCCATCAGTACAAGAAACAAGGCAACTTTGGGAACATTTCTACAGTATAATCCGGCCGAATATAGTGTAAGTCACTTCTTTTCTCAGCTATTTCTATCGCAATTATGCGCTGATTTATTAAGTTAATTCATACTTAACTGGCAGACTTACTATGAATTGGTGTGTGGGTTAATTATTGCCTTTGATGCATGTATACTAAGTTATATACTCAATTAAAACTTTTAAACCCCATATATAAAAATTGATGCAACAGGTTCGACGTTTTTTCTTTGTTCTTTGGATGACTTGGCGAAATGTTTGAGAAGTTTTGTATTTTGTTATGAATTTGAATAAAATGGTATTGTGTTGTATGTTGTGTATACTATAGGCCTGAAAATATCTATTTATTTACACTTTAGCAACTGGATTTATTGCTATACAACTTTTCAAGCCTATTGGTTGTATATAAAATCTTATTTGTGATTTTTTTGTTTAAGTTTTCATTTTTTTATATTTAAATTTCTGATGAAACATCCCACACATTTTGGTTGGTTTTAAACAACTAATGTTTTTGTTTAGAATACAACATTGTACCATTAATATACCCGTCCACCAGACGGTATAGAACTAGTATGTATATGTTGTCAAATTCCTGTTTACTCATCATTGATTTTGTAACAAACTCTGATTTGGCTTCTAAGGATTCACGAATTCTCTTATAATATTTTATCTTGAACGAATTGTGTTGCTTTGCATGAGAGATGCACCTGTCAGTTTCAAAATAAGTATTTACTGGTTTATAATGAATTAGGAAGGTGAATTGAGTTGATTTAGGGCATGTTTGGGATTGCTTATTGAAACTCCTTATTGACTTATTAACTTTTATACGTTAAAAAGGTATTTGGCAAAATGACTTTTGCCCCTCCTTATGACTTTTTGAAGGTGTTAAAAAGAAGTTTTTAATAAGTTAGGGGAATGTGACTTTTGCAAACTCCTTGTAACTTTTTGCAAAAGTCAATAAGGAGGTTTGAAAATGAATCCCAAACACCCCCTTAGTTATATGTAACTGATAACATCTTAGAGGTTAAGTTTTTTAGCACATGAAATTTGGAAAAGCTTGGGATCGTTAATGGCGGTTGTCAATTTGACCAAGAAAATGAAGTAAAAATCAAAATTTCAATTTTATAACTGTTTGAAGATTTATAATAAAAAAATTCAGGATTTTAAGAAGTCAATTATAAAAGTCAAACTTGTTCTTAATAAAGTCAACTGCAGAATTAAAACGATGATGAACAAGAAATTCAGTTATGTAATTATGTTAGTTAGCTAGAATGGTTAAATAACGGTCGTATTGTAAGGGTATAAATACCCACTGATGTCTTCATTTGTATGTGTGAAATTTAGAAGTTTATATTGCATATTTTCTTTGTCTCTGTTTCACCAAACGAGTCCCTGCACATATTCTGTGCATACTCAAACTCACAATTGTTCGTGAATGTTAATCGATCCCCGATCCAATAATAACCGGTGGGGCCAATTGCCGGGCTGTGATTTTGTTACGGTTTTCTTTGTTGATCTGGACACAGTCTTGGTTTCTCTTTTGCTGGGCTGTTATAGCCATAGTTGTTAAAAGCCATCGCCTCTTGCGCCTGGGTCCATTTTCCAAGCTAGGCGAGACAATTGCGCTTTAAGTCAAGGCAATTGCGCTTTAATTCTCTAAGTGATGGTTCAGGCGCAGATTTCGGCAAGATTCCTAGATTCTAGAAAGTTACCGGCTAAATTCTCTGAATTCCAGCAAGATTCCAGCCAGATTTCTACTTTTATCTAAGGAAAACTACTTTTCTACACTAATATTTTACAAATTTTGGTACTAATAAGATGATATTAAAAGTTATATGATAGCTTTTGTTTATTTTATTTAAAAAATAGTATTAATTTTCTAATACATAAAATATTTTAAATTTTTTTCATTGTGCGCTCTTTTTTTTCTCAGGCCCTCGCTTTTTTGCGCCTTGCACCTAGGCCCCAGGCGAGGCCTATGCGCTTTGAGTGTGCCTAGAGCCTTTAATAACTATGGTTATAGCAAATGAAAATGTACAGAACGGTATTCAGTTGCCATGATGTTCTTTTTAATGAATGCTTGATTTTTGTGACCATATATACACTTTGACTTACTAATGTTATCTCTAGGAGATCACATAGCTTAAAGTAACAAGGGTAAATAGCAGCTTTAAAAGCAGTGGTGACAATTTAAGTTTGAGTTGTCAGTTGTCATACATAGGTTGATTTGTTTGACCCGTTTCATTAATGATAAGTTGACATGTATAACCCGTTTTTTTTAAACAAGCCATGTAGACCGCTTTAGATAAATGACTTACTTGAGGCAAAAAGTTGTTCTATATATAAAGAAACCATAATGCAGATTTACATTGTAATCCTCGATCCTTAGTCTAAATGCACAATATCTCTTGACCTTTACAATATTGCAAGCCTAGTCCTTGAAGTTATCAACAGGTTTGCCTAAAGAAACAAATAACCACCACACATTAAATCAAAGCTGCAACTGAAATTGAATTAATACTTTTTAACAAATCGTAAAACGCTAAGCACGTATATTCTGAAGTTTATAGTCTCGTCCATTTTCTTCTGCTCAGCTATATACTTGGTTAAGTAGAGTAGTCTGAGACATGACATTCAGAATTATGTAGATAGGTGGATGAGTCGGGTAATGGGTCAAACTCGCCAGGCCGGGTTGACTCACTATTGAATTTTCAAATGGAGCTGTGTGATTTTGTGCCTTTTAGAAATCATATAAAAATGTGTGTTATCATATTCCCACGTGTAAGGATCTTAAGGAAAAAAATACGAAAAGGATCCTAACTAAAACACGCTAGGCACGTATATTCTGAAGTTTATGGTCGTGTGCATTTTCTTCTGTTCAGCTATATACTTGGTTAATTAGAGTAGTCTGAGACACGACATTCATAATTAGGTAGATGGGTGGATGAGTCGGGTAATGGGTCAGACTTGCTTGGCTGGGTTGACTCGCATCATTTAAAGCAATTATCTATCCCTTTTAAAAGTTTAATATAATTTTTTTTAAATAGAATAATTTAGGAGGTTGGATGCATTGTGTAGTCTTTGTTAATTTTAATTTTCATGTTCTTCATCATTTAAAGCAATTATGTCAATAAATCTGCCGGTTTAGATATTTATTTTAGACAATTGAACCTTTTTAAATTGTTTTGTTTTAGGAACAAAAAATAATATTTGTGCCAAAAAAATAAAAATAAAATCTCTTATTCACGTAATAGAACTTGAAGTATTATTTTTGCATCTTGCTGACCAAATCCGCCCACTTTATGAATACTTTTGATCCAATTTGATAAATTGGCCTGATGAACTTTTCAATTTTTTCCTAGGTTTTATCATACTATAGAGACTATTTGTATAGTTTACTCGTTTTAATATTCTTTTTATTTACAAAAATAGTAATCTGCTTTCTTACAGCAACACAAGCAATAAAAATGAAGCATCTCAAAATATAATTAATAAATCATAACAAAAATGTTCAGGCTCATTAAATAGTGGGAGCTACTCCTTGCACAATATATTAAAAAGAAAAAACTGTTGACCAAGACAATTGGCTCAAATGTTGATAAACGTATCCTTCTTTCTATCCACTCATTTCTTATCTCCACTCAGACCACTCCTATCTTGTCTCCACTCACTCATGATCTCTCATTTACATTCATCGCACATACAGATTACACTACACACCAACTACTCTCATTCCAATTTTCCAGTAAACCTCTTCACTGTCTGTTAACAATGGCTGAAGCTGCTGCTGCTGCCCTTGTCAAAGTCATTTTTGTGAAGCTAGCCGATGAAGCCTTAAAGAAATATGCGCGCTCTCAGAATATCCACTCAGAGCTCAAGCAATTGGGGAGCACGTTGTCCCAGATCCAAGCTCTGCTTAATGATGCCTCCCACAAGGAAATAACTGATGAATCTGTTAGACTATGGCTCAATAGTCTCCAACATCTGGCTTACGATATCGATGACGTACTTGACGAAGTGGCTACTGAAGCTATGCGTCGTGAGCTGACCCCGGAATCAGAAGCGAGCACCAGCATGGTAAGAAAGCTCATCCCAACTTGCTGCAAACAGTTCTCACTAAGCCATAGGTTGAGTCCCAAGTTAGACAGAATTACCACCAAGTTACAACATCTAGAAAAACAAAATCCTGGTTTGATTGTGAAAGGTGAAAAGCCAAAAATTAATACTAATAGAAGAAACGAAACCTCTTTGCCAGAACGTGATGTTGTTGGAAGAGAAGTTGAGAAAAAGAAATTGCTCAACCAGTTGTTAGTAGGTGAATCATCTAAGGAAAAGTTTAGTATCTTACCCATAGTTGGTTTGGGTGGAGTGGGAAAGACCACTCTGGCTAGAATATTGTATAACGATACGCGGGTGAAAGATCACTTTGAACTCATGGCTTGGGTTTGTGTTTCCGATGAGTGTGATGTATTCAAAATAAGTGAAACCATCTTTGAATGTGTGGCTACAGAAAACAAACAGTTCAAAGATGTAAATCAGCTTCAAATTGCTCTTAGAGAGCAATTTAAGGACAAACGATTTCTACTAGTACTTGATGATGTGTGGAATCAAAACTATGATGATTGGGAAATACTAGTGCGTCCATTTCATTCTGGGGCTGCTGGAAGTAGGGTAATCATGACAACTCGCCAGCAAGATCTGCTTAAAAAGATAGGTTTTAATCATGTAGACAATCTCAAGAGTTTGTCGCATGAAGATGCTTTGTCTTTGTTAGCTCTACATGCATTAGATGTAGATAACTTTGATTCGCATGAAACACTTAAACCACAAGCTAAAGGTATCGTGAAAAAGTGTGGTGGTTTGCCTTTAGCTTTAAAGGCAATTGGAAGATTACTCAGAACAAAAACCGAGGGAGAAGAATGGGATGACGTGTTGAAAAGTAAGATATGGGATTTAGAAAATGCTGATGCAATTGTTCCAGCCCTAAGACTAAGCTACCATGATCTTCCTGCTGATTTGAAGCGCTTGTTTGCATACTGCTCTTTGTTCCCAAAGGACTTTATGTTTGACAAGGAGGAGTTGATATTACTATGGATAGCTGAAGGGTATCTGAACGAGTCAACTGCAAACAAGTCACCGGAATGCTTGGGCCATGAATATTTTGAGAAATTGCTATCAAGGTCCTTTTTTCAACCCGCACCTAGTGGCGAACCCTTTTTTGTGATGCATGATCTCATGAACGACTTGGCCACATTTGTTGCTGGAGAATATTTTTTGAGGTTTGACAATCAGACGGAGATGGCAGAGGAAGCTTTAGGCAAGTACCGACATATGTCATTTATGCGTGAGCGCTATGTAGGTTTCCAGAAGTTTGAGGCATTTCAAAGAGCAAGAAGTTTGAGAACACTGTTAGCTGTATATGTTGGGGTAGAACAAAGCTGGGATGAGTTTTACATATCCAATAAAATTTTGGTTGACTTACTTCCTCAGCTACCACTGTTAAGGGTTCTTTCTTTGAGCCGTTTTGACATAAGTGAGGTACCGGATGTCATTTGTAGTTTGGACCACTTGAGGTATCTTAATTTGTCTCGAACAAATATCTCAAAGTTACCAGAGAATGTTGGTAATCTTTACAATTTACAAACATTGATCGTTTTTGGTTGTGAGAGCTTGAGTACATTGCCTAAAAGCTTCCTAAAGCTCAAAAAATTGAGGCATTTTGACATCAGGGATACTCCGCATTTGAAGAAGCTGCCCTTGGGAATTGGTGAGTTAAAAAACCTACAAACTCTCCCCAAGGTCATCGTTGGAGGAGACGGTGACTTTGCAATAACCAAGCTTAAGGGATTAGAGAATTTACGTGGGGAACTTTCCATTGAAGGATTGCAGAAAGTGCAAATCCCAATGCAAGCAAGGGAGGCGAACCTATCTCAAAAAAGGCTTACTAAGTTAAAGATGAAATGGGGTAATGATTCACAGAGAGGATCACTTGAGAAGGAGGTTCTTGCTGAGCTCAAGCCACACACTGATACGTTGAAACATTTTGAAGTTGAGTATTACGGGGGAGTAGAGTTTCCATGTTGGGTCGGGGATCCCACTTTTCATCAATTGGTTCATGTGTCGCTACGGGGTTGTAGAAAATGTACATCTCTACCGCTGCTTGGGCAGTTACCTGCACTTAAGGAGTTGTTGATTCAAGGAATGGATGATGTTAAAGTCATCAGTTTGGAGTTAAGTAGGACTACTGATGTTACCTTCCCTTCACTTGAAATTCTAAAGTTTGAAGATATGTCGAGTTGGGAGGTATGGTCAACCAATAGCGAGGCAATGTTTCCATGCCTTAGAGAGCTTCAAATAATCAAATGTCCCGATTTGATTGATGTCTCACTTGAAGCATTACCTTCAATAAGAGTTTTGAGGATGGAGGGATGTGGTGAAAGTGTGCTGAGAAGTCTGGTTCAGGCAGCTTCATCAACCACTAAATTGGAAATAGAATCAATTTTAGGGCTTACGGATGAGGTGTGGAGAGGTGTCATAGTGAATTTTGGGGCGGTTGAAGAGTTATTCATACAAAATTGTGATGAGATAAGATACCTATGGGAATCAGATGCAGAGGCAAGTAAAGTTCTTGTAAATTTAAAGGAATTGAAGGTAAGGGATTGTAAAAAATTGGTGAGTTTAGGAGAGAAAGAGGAGGATGAGGATAACACTGGGAGCGACCTCCTATCATCTCTAAGGATTTTGGAAGTACGTTGTTGTGAAAGTATGGAGCGTTTGTGTTGTCCAAATAGCATTGAGAGTTTAGTGATCAAGTGGTGTAGTTCAGTTATAGATGTCTCCTTCCCAAGAGCAACAACAACAACAGGTGGAGGAGGGCAGAATCTCAAGTCACTTACTACAATAAATCAATTGAGTAACTCCACTCACCTCACCTCTTTGTCAATAAGAGGTTGTGAAAACATGGAGTTATTTTCTGATCTTCATCAGCTATCAAATCTCACATCGTTGTACATACGTGACTGTGAAAACATGGAATCATTTTCTGACCTTGAGCTATCAAAGCTCACCAGGTTGAGAATAGAAGGTTGTGAAAGCATAGAGTCATTTCCTAACCTCCATCTGCCAAATCTCACAGAACTGGAGATAGAAGGTTGCAAAAACATGAAGGCATTTGGTGACCTGCAGCTACCAAATCTGATCAGTTGGAGCACAACAGATTGTGAAAATCTGGAGTCATTTCCTGACCTTCAGCTATCCAATCTCACCATGTTAAAAGTTGTGAAAATCCGTGAGTGTCCAATGATTGATGCTTCCTTTCCTCGTGGTCTTTGGCCTCCCAATTTGTGGTTCCTTGTAACAGGGGGGCTGAAAAAGCCCATCTCAGAATGGGGCTATCAGAATTTCCCTGCTTCACTTGTTGACCTAAGATTATTTCATGAACCCAATGTGAGGAATTTTAGTCAATTGTCCCCCCTTCTCCCTTCTTCTCTTACGACTTTGTTAATATTCGGATTTGATAATCTGGAATCACTTTCAACGGGACTCCAACACCTCACATCCCTTCAACATCTCAGAATTAGCAATTGCCCAAAGGTGAACGATCTACCAGAGATGCTGTTACCTTCACTTTTGAGTTTGAGAATATGGAGATGCCCAAAATTGAAAGAAAGGTGTGAAGGAAGAGGCTCCCACTACTGGCCACACATCTCTCATATCCCCTGCATTGAAATATAGACTGGAGGTACTTGTTAATTAAATACCCTCTGATTTCCATATGATAAACTGGTATTCTCAGACATCATGTGCGTGTTTTTTTTTTTTTTGGAATAGGATTTGTTGCTCAAAACCTAAACTTGAATTTTAATGATCACATTAATTTATATGTTGAAATCAGTTTTCGTGAGTTTAAACTATTATGTAGCTGCATCATACGTTGGAACTCATTTCACAATGTGTAGGTACTAATTTTAACTTTCGTGAGTTAAACTTGCCAACGAATTATTATTATTGTTTTGTTTGTGAGTTTTGTTGATCTTGCTTTTGTAGGTTGATAGGGTGCGATTTTAAGTTGTTAGACAGTTGATTTGTGTGATTGTTGAAGTGTTATAGTAATAGATAATGAAATTTGATTGAAGTTACTTCGAGTCTCCATTACAAAGTTGAAGATACAAATCAGAGTTTAGATCTGCATTTTGTTTACTGCGGGGTTATGATAAAAAAAAAACATAGCTAATTTGATTAGTTGTATTAATACTTGATATGAAGTCTGTGATTAGCTAATCAGAGTTTAGATCTGCATTTGGTTTGATTAATTTAGGCATTTTGTTTACTGCGGAGTTATTTTGCAGGAACATATCCTAAAGGATCTTCTGGGTGATGGAACATTCACAGTTGACCAGGTCATATTCAAGAACAGAGAAAAGTCTCAAGGTGTGAATTTTCAGGGGAAGTATCTTGAGTAAAGTGCAGTAAAACTCTCGCATATAATTACCGAATCAGCTAATAACAGACAAGGTGTCGATGACATAAGTGTAAGTTCCTTTTAAGTCAACAACATTTGACTACCCCATAATATAACAAACTGGTTTTGATTATTAGTATTCACGATATAACACAGGATTTATTCATGAAAATCAGTTGGATTCAATATTCAAAGTGAAGGTCTTAAGAAATTGTCAAATATCGGACCAGAGGCTAAGTTAAAGGAAAGGTTCAAAGTGCTTGATGATGGACAAGATCATTTCTGGTAAGCTTATACTTTTTTCCCATAAAAATGATGGGTGGGTTGGATAACGAGTTAAAACAGGTTCGGGTTAATAATATTGTTGACTTTTTAGTAGGGTTGAACTGGGGCGGGTTGAAGTGTTGGACTGTGGTACAAACATTTTAATTCTCTTTTGACCTTATGGCCAATTAATGTTTTAACTATGATTATAGAAAATATACTATTTAGAATAGTCGTCTAAACTTTTTCTAAAGGAGTGTTTAAAAAGTAACATGTGTTTTGGTTATGTTTAATAACTTTAGAACCACTTTTATGGTTGTTCCTATTCTTTTGTGAGTTTTGGGGTAAAATGTAAATAAGGTTCCCCTCCTAATATATATTTTTTGCCTAAAAGAAGTCGCTCAAAATATCACAGAATTATATCACACAAGTATTATTTGGTTGAGCCCATAGCTTATTTGTTATATATAATTGAAAATAAAATAAAAAGAGGCTGGCTTCTATACAAGACAAGAGTCTTGTACGAAGCATACGTGAGTATTTAAGCCATTGATCTTTCAAGATCAATGACTCAAAGTAATCCATTGGCATTTTCGTAAATACTTTGGCAGTTGAATGACAGACTTTGGCAGTGTAAAGGATATTCTGGGTGATGTTGGAACATTCACAGTTGAATGAGAGACTTCGGCAGTGTAATCTTCAGGAAAATGGTGTAAATATGATGACTAAATCAGCAAATAACAATCAAAGCATCAATGACATAAGTGTAAGTTCCTTTTAGTCTACAACATTTGACCATCCCGTTATCATATAACAAGCTGGATTTGATTATTGGTATTCATGATATAACACAGGATTTATTCATGATAGCATGTTGGATTCATTATTCAAAGATGCTTTTGAAGTTGATTTTCACAGCATGTGTGGTTCAAGTGAAAAAGGTCAATCTAAATATAAAAGAATTATGTTACACACATATTATATACATATACACACATATAAGTATACATAACGCATTTTGAGTATACTTTTTCAATAATACTATATGATCCATTTGAGATAACCACATGAACCCTTGTATTATATTTATTACAAAATTGATTACTACTCTTCTCATTGTTATGAACATAGTTTTATAACTGGGATAGAAATGCAACAGGTTCCACATCATCTTTAATGGAAAAAAGTTGTTTTTTAGCATCCTTGTTATATTTACTTTTAAAAGCAATGGATTTTGGACACTAACGTCAAAGAGTGTTGTTTGACCCTTAAATTTTTAAAATTGCAGTTAAAGAAAGAAGAAAATCTATCAAGGTTTCTTCAAATCAACAAAACAGATCCAAGATACATCATAATTGCTGGAAAGGGCACTACGTCTACTGCGTTAACTTGGTTCACTTACATGCTTCAAGATTAGGCTGCAACAGAAATCAAAGAAACAGCAAAAATGAGAAACAATGTCACAAATATTGTAGAATTTGCAAACGGTGTGCGTGAAGAAAGCCTCGAAATGGTGCAGTATCTTCATGCAGATTTCAACGGAACTATCAAGACCATCATCCAGTTCCAGTGGTATAAATTAATAATTATTAATAATTAGCATCTCAACAAAAGAAGTACTATTTCAATGATAGCCTAATTTTTTACTAAATCAATTTCAAGGGTGTTATTTTTTTAAAAATACACTTTGGGTAACTTTACATCCTCTAAAGTTGATTAAAAAAGTGAAGTACTACAAATGTGGCAACTTTTCATATGCTCTTGTTTACTAGACTGAAATGTTTAGGTGGAAACAATACCATCAGATGCCGATTTATATGCTTTGCGGGTGATGATGTTTTCTGTTGGTTATGAGGTGAGGAAAGGGGATACCATACCTTATCAGCCATATGGAATGGAAAGGGTCAAGTTCGATAAGTTCGAACCAGAAAGATGGTTTCATCACATTGTTGCATTCATCAAGAAAGTTCCTTTGTTTCCAGCTTTGCAGGTTAGTAAAATACAACCCATATCGATCATTTCTTTTTCATTCAGATATGTAAAATTTTATGTGGTCTGTTTTAACAGACAACCTTCAAGTTATGTCGTATGACCAAAGCAAAAGTATCTAGATTATCATAAAATGTATATTGTATGTTTACGGTTTTGACATGATTTACCGTTTTGATGCAGAAACACAAGCGAGATAAAGAATTTGTTTGGCTCAAGAATCTGCGTGTGTGCAGATGAAGACTTTGCTTCTATGTAGTTAAGTTCTTTCATTTTCTAGCTGATTGAAAACAAAAGTGCAAAGTACAGAATGATGCTTAATCTTCACATTGATGGTGATACAGAGTTGATCCATGATCTAGCACACGCGTATTTGGTGCGACTAGACACACGGAAGTGGACTGGAAAATGGTTCAAGCTAAAAAGGGCATTACTTTCATTATGTTTGAAGTTATACGGGGATAAGTAATGGACACAAACACCTCAACGAGCCACACGCATGGACAAATGCCATAGGCGGGTTTTCCCAAATCTCGGCACCCAATTTCGTCATCTAGAGCTGCAATTTTGAAGTCAAGGTTTTCCCCAATTTTAGCAGTTTCAATTAATTTCGTCTGCTTGTAAAAAACGGCTGGATTTTTTAACTAGATATTTATTTGTTGTTTTTTAGGCTGTTAATTTCAAGGAACCCTTGGAGTGGTTACAAGTTGCGTCTGATAGCACTTGGCATTCATGGACTAAGTTACGCACCTCTGATTGGAACTTATAACCAGTAAAGAATTAATGGACTTGCCTTTGATGTCAAGTTACCATCTGATGAAGATTAAAAAGAACTTACCACTGAAGCAAGTTACCTCTAGTGAAGATTGATGAAGTCTCGCTAATGAAGAAGAGATGCCACGTATTAGCCTATCATTTGACGAAGACAATCTGTTAAGAGGATGTTATACGTAATTGTCACTTGTCAATTTCGTACATCTCAACAAGATAACAAAAACATTAGTCCGCATTGTTATTATCACTTGATCCCATAGCTTATCGTGTCAAGCAGTTGAGTATGAATTCGGTGCTTGAACTTATGTGTGCAAACTTCAGAGGAAATTTGCAAGCCACCCAACCTAACATATCTAGGAAATCGTGTGTAAAATTTATGACTAGTTTTACATGATGTATTGAAACATTTGATTTTGATTAATACCTTGCGCTCAAAAGAATTGTTCTTCTACTCTTATTTATTGCTAAGTTAAACTGATTGAGGATGAAACAATGATACTTGACATATTGATTAATTAATATTTCGTTACAAACTAACTAATAATCAATCTAGGGAATTAGCTTGATTGTGATCCATACAAAGTCAATCTCCCAACAACATTGTGTCCTAGAAAGATGTAATTCACTTGGTAGTAACTTGAAAGGTATCCATTCAGGTTACAATATCTTATAAAAAATTGATAAATAAAGTAGATAGGACCTGAAAAGTTTACACAAATATTGTCCTAGGTTGTTAATAGATTTATGTAACTAGTGATTGCGATTTAGATGGTAAGAACGCACAACCGCTATTACGACATAATGGTTTGATAACCTTAGGGGGAGTTTGGTTCATGGAATTGGAATTGAAATTGGAATTTGAATTTGAATGGAATCCTTTGAAAATTCATGGAATGTTTGGTTTTTATTAATGGAATTGAATTGTTTAAAAACTTAAAAGACAAAATTAACCCCCTCACCAACTCAACGAAAAATCCGCCATGGATTGTGAGCAGTTGTCATTGATCACTACAATTTTTGTTTGATAAAAGAATTTATTGTTCGATCTTTTTTTATTATTTTAATATTTTAATTTCAATCAATGTCTAGAACTCGTTAATCAATCCTTTTGATTTCATTCTCATAAGTAATCAATGGAACTTTAAGAGCACAAGATATTATTTAATTATAAAAATTCATTCTATTGTGATAAACATGACCATTTGATTGTATACGAAGAATTAATTTTGATATAGAGAAAATGTGGACCAGTTTGTTAATGTGGATCAAATTGTTTTTAAGGGTTATTCTTGTCATTTGCTCAACATTCCATTGGAATGAAAACTTTTCTTGGGTAAGAGGAAGGATTCTTAAATTCCTTCGACTAAAGGAATTTGATGTTTTCATTCCAATGTCCAACCAAACATGATTATGGTTCTGTTTGTTTTTTGGCCAGAGTACTTCTGGCCACTTATGTCTGCGCCGCGCAGACGCGGGCAGATGTTTGGATGGTGCAGATTGTTTGTTTTCTCTTAGACCTTTCATTAAAAAAGGTGTGCGAGACCTCTTCACCACACAGACATGTTCCCATGTCTTCACCACACAGACACAAACCTCTTCTTGACTCTTCTTCCACACCTCCACCCCCACATCCTGCCACCACCTCCACCACCACATCCCTGCCACCACCACCACCTGATACATCACCACCACCTCCACCACATCCCTGCCACCACCTCCACCACCACATCCCTGCCAAAACCCCCCCAAAAAAACTATCAAGTGAAGACGATAAGGTTTCATAAACAGCAGTTGAGATATCATCATCATCATCAAAATCAACCAATCCCAAATCCCCCTCACCCCCAAACTCTCCTTTCCCTTTTTACAATGAATCCTCGTTGAATCCATAAACAAAAAAAAAAGACATGGTGGGAAATGGAAATGGAAATGGAAAGCCAAAAATATCATTAAACAGAACCGATTCACCTTCACACGCATCGGATTATAAACTAATTGAAGCTTCCGTTCGGAAATTGATGACATCAGATGAAGATGATGTTAGAATTAGGGTTTCAGAACGTGATTTGATTAAAAAAACCCTAAATCGAACCCCAAATCGGAGATCGAGGGAGCGGTGGGTGGTTGTGGTTGTGGTGGTAGATGAAGGCAGAGGAGAGAGAGACGGTGGAGGCGGTGGTTGTGGTTGTTCTTGGCAGTAGATGAGGCCGAGGAGAGAGAGGCCGAGGAGAGAGAGACGGTGGTGGCGGTGGTGTAGTGGTGACGGTGGTGGTGGGTTTACGGTGGTGCTTGGTGAGTTGGTGGTGGTGATGAAAGCAGAGAGAGGGATCGAGAGGAGAGAGATCCGTGGAGGGTGTGTGTGGGAAGAGGAGCGTGTTTATGAGAAGTGGTTTATGTATAATAAAAAAACAAACCCTCTTCTTCTTACAGACTGTAGATCTTTGGTCCACCTCTTCTCCTGCAGATGTCTGCAGATGTGGTCCGCAGACCTTTTGGATCTTAAAAAACAAACACCACCTATGAATGTAATAAATTCCAATTCCATGGAATTCCAAGAACCAAACGACCCCTTATACTATTGCAACTTCAGTTTACAAATTACAATAATAAGTTTAAATGCAGATTTAAAAGACCCCATGTATCCAATATCCAGAAAAAGAAAGACAAGTAATGAGGTAACAGAACAAAGGAAATCATAAACTCAAACCTGAATGAAAAAAAAAATTATCAACAGATCACAAAAACCAAACTCATATCAAGAAATTTATAATAAAAAGAAAAGGAAAAAAAACACACGCAAGTCTTCAATCAACAAACATCACAACATTTAAACAAATGTGTTCTGTTTATTTGAATACACTATGAAATGATACAAGTCCAACCATACAAATTTTGCTCTATTAGTCATGAATCCTACAATAATCAATAAATTACATTTGCGCGAGTTAACAAGAACACAAAGTTCTCAAAAGAAGACCCCGATGGACCACAAAAACTTGTTCATCGTGCGAGATCCCTATTTCCTCCTTACTTGATGCAACATCTTATAGCAACAGTTGAAAACAAGATAATTTGTTTTCAAAAACTGCAAAATTAACAAAAGAATCATGCGAGTATATAAAAAACGAATAAGAATTTAGGAACAAGTTTACCGCTTTTTGCATGAACATGTTGCGCCATGCCTCAATGATCACTCTTCTTCCCCGAAACCATAATACTTCTCATACCATCTAAGAAACTTCTTCAACCCCGTTTGAAGATCCGTCATTGGCTTATACCCGAACTCCCTTTGCGCCAAACTAATATTCGCATGAGTAAACGGGACATCACCATTTCTAGGCAACTTCATCACACGTCGCTTCGCTTTCACTTTCAATAACTTCTCCAAAATTTTAACAAGATCCGAAACAGGTAGTCAGGTACAGGCGAAGTATTCCCTAAAATTGAAAATTCTAAACTGTGCAGCCCCTTTTTTTCTTCCCACCACTTCCTGTACTCTTTTCAGTAGTGTCTAAAGCACCTAAACAACCCTTTACAACATCAATATACGTAAAATCACGCGCAATGGTCCAATGATTACCTGACTCAAAAATGGGAATCGGTTTTCGTTTCAAGTTATCTTTAGTGAAGAAATAGTCAGCCATGTCCGGTCTACCCCACAGTCCATAAACCGTAAAGAACCTCAAACCCGTTAAAGACAACCCGTAAATATGATTATACGTATGCGCGATTTCTTCTCCCGCGCTTTCTTCGTTGCGATGTATAGACTCGTGGGTTGATCAGTTCGGTCTTTTTCCGAAAAGGGTACCTTTGGATTTCACCCAGAAACAGAACTAGAAGATGCCCAAACAATTGCAGGCTGTGAATTTGCATTTTTGCATACTTCAAGAACATTAACAAAACCGACAATGTTACTATGAATATAAGATTACGGACTCTGCTTTGCGTATCTAACACCAGCTTGATAGCTAAATGCATCACACGAGTAAAATGTACAGCGTCAAAGAGTTTGTTCAGCAAAATGGTGTCGTTTATGTCCCCTTCCACAATAAAAATCCTACTTTTTTCCAACAAAACTTGACGAGCCCTTAGAGGGTAGGATCCTAATAATTGTTAAAATTGTCTAACCCTAAAACGCAGTCATCATAGCGTTTCAAGATGGCGCTGATGTGGGTTCTGACAAAACCAGCTGCTCCAGTGACCAAAACAGAGTACCCTGTTTTCGATCGGATGTTGGCTGATGAATTGACCGTTTTCCCCCATCCGGATCCCTATACACACAGAGAGTGAGTGGTCATGTAAAAGCTAGCGATACTAGAAAGTGTATTGTACAATTGGGCTTAACGTACATTGCGTACGCTGTGAATATATAACATGCGAAGTTTGTACTTACAACATGCGATTTTTTGGTCAGTATAAGAGTTTTTATGCTCCCTCAGTTCAGCAAGAATGTATTGTCTATCAAAATGATGCATAAATTATAAACTAAAAAAATATTTAACTTATAAAAGCTTAGACAGAGTGAAATGGCAAGCATGCATGTTCTCCAAACCCCACAACTGAATTTATACATATAAAAAATTCATCTTTAGATTACTGAAAATTTTTCTGAATTACACTTGTTAAACAAACGCTATACACCAATGGAGGCCAGAAACGGGTTGGTTAAAACGGGTCAAAGGGATAATGTTTTGATCAAGAAATATTCTAATTTATTCAGATATACATGTAAGCCTATTTGTTATCGAGTAATTGCTAATTTCTTTATATGGGTTCTCAAATAAGAAGCCAGATTATCTAAGGTCTAACTAAAAAACAATAGTTAACAACAAATTATGCCCTTTCTTCTAAAGTTGTAATGCGGTAGTGTCAATCACATGAAAGTGTACTCTTAAAAGAGGGTAAACATATCTACAGATGCAATGTTATTATTGTTATAAGCCCTTACTCTAACACCAGTACCATTCATAAGAGCTTTTTATGATACTTTATTGGAGTAAAAGGTGAAAAAGGACAACTGATTTTTTCCATGAATATCAGTTGGAATGCAAAAGCATTCGACTGGATTGAGCCAGACTGAAACTAAAATCAAATAAATGATCAAATATACTGGTGTACACTCATTTCACAAAACCTTAGGGGGTGTTTGGTTCGCGGAATGATTTGGAATTGGAATTGGAATTTGTATAGGAATTAGAATTTGAAGGAATTGGATTTGGAATTTAAACATTCCAATTCCAATTGGAAATGGAAATTGTTGGAATTGGAATCTCAATTCCATTTTTGTTGTTTTTGGTTGTCAAATGAATTGGAATCCACCCACAACCACTAGTTCGGGCCGAAACTCAAAACTGCTAATTTTAAACAACTTATCTCACCCCAAAATACCCAGATAAGATACGCAATAGGCAGATTAAATCAGCAGTCTTTTGAATCAAAATTCACCCATGGTTGTTTTCTAAAAAACGAACTGTTCATCCTGGATTTCCTCTCTAGCAATGAACACTAGGGTTTACACGCAAAACCCACTAAAATCAGTCACCTAATCTTATTGCTGAAGGGTTTGAAAGTGGGTTTGAAGGAGATTAGGGATTTGGAGGTGAATGGGGATTTGTTTAGGGTATTGGTGAATGAAATGATTTAGGGGTGAGCGGATGAAGGAGAAGATGCAGCCGCCATTGGTGAGGGTGCATAGTGGAGGCATAAAGTGATGTGGGTTGAAATGATTTAGGGTTTGAAGTTGATGTGTTGTTGAAGATGATAATGTGTTCTTGAAGATTTGGGTTTGATGATAATTATTGTTTTATTTTTTTATAAAGTCATTAAAAGTAAAGGGGAGGGGAAATTACCAATTTACCCATCATGTGACTAATAACTAACCAGGGTTTGGGGTTGAGTTAGTCTCAGGGGCCAAAATAGTTAGTTATAGAGACCATGGGGGCAAATATGTCAAAAAATCTTATTTTGGGCTAATATAGTAAAAGTGATATAACCACAGGGGCCAAAAACGTAATTTACTCTATTTATTTTTAAAGTTTTAGGCTCCTAGTTTCTTTCTAGTTTGGACCTGGCCCAGTACTGTTCTAATGTTGGAGCTTGGAAGCCCAACTGGTTTACATTTAAGGAATGATTACGCCTACCTGGTCCCATGTATAGAATATAGTAGAGGTGTACATTTGTTCTTTTTTATTTAGCAAAACCGGCTTAGTTTGGCCAGGTTGTTTGGTTAAAACCGTTTTGAGTCAAAATCGGTTGGGTTGTAAACCACTTATGAAGGAAAATATTTGATTCTATATATACTAATCGTTTTTGAGTCAAAATCGGTTTATTGTTTTGATTTTTCAAACAAGTTCGAGTTGGTTTTTGTAACCACAGTAGGAACAAATATACATATTGGCGGTTTGGGTTGGGTTAGAATTAGTGTGGGTCAAACCGATTCGAGGTGTGGTGTCAGGTCAGGTCGGGTTATCCAAACCAGTTTTTTTTTTTTTGTACATCTATCATTTTTTATTTAATTAAGTAAATACAAATTGCCAATTTCTAAAATTTTACTTAAAAGAGTCTTGATAAACCTAGATAGGATGTATATTGTTCTTAAATGTTAATGTGCATAATTTTACAAATATTATGTTGGTCAACAAAAAATAAAAGATTGCTCTAATATAAAAGGTGTGGAACAAAAAAATGTGAGACTGCTAATAGCCAATAACGTCTAGTAGAGATTATTAGAGGCGAATATCCCTTATTTATATCACCTACACTTTTGGTTTGATTAATTCAATAATCTATTCAAATCAGAGGAGCTAAATGGATATGTGCTTTTTTTCTTGAATTGAGTGTGTTCAATAATTCATGAATTGAGATAGTTCAATGACGCATTTTTAGGAATTCCATTCAAAATACGGCATTTTGTAAAACACGTAAATCAAGCATTTTTCGCATTATCTTAAATGAGAAGTGTCAATTTAGTTGGACAATCGAATCAAATATCATATATTATACAACTATGTTTTGCAGGTTCGTCAAACCATGACATTGTAAAGGATATTCTGGGTGATGTTGGAACATTCGCAGTTGAATGAGACTTTGGCAGTGCAATCTTCAGGAAAATGGTGTAAATCTCGGGCATATGACGACTAAATCAGCAAATAACAATCAAAGCATCAATGACATAAGTGTAAGTTCCTTTTAGTCTACAACATTTGACCATCCCATTATCATATAACAACCTGGTTTTGATTATTGGTATTCAGGATATAACATAGGATTTATTCATGATAGCACGTTGGGTTCATTATTCAAAGATGCTTTTGAAGTTGATTTTCACAGCATGTGTGGTTCAAGTGAAAAAGGTCAATCTAAATATAAAAGAATTATGTTACACGCAAAACTGATGCATTTTCTAACTTTATAAAACATCGTCTATATATTTCAGGTTCAAGGTTCATGTGAGGGTTCAAGATGAAACCGGTAGTGTGTCTAAACTTAATCAGTCGACAAGTTTAATGTATTCTTAAGTATAATGTGAATGTGAATTCATTAAATAATTTCACAACATATTTTACATATAAACGTAGGCTTACATTCAATGTTTACGATGTACCCGCGTCCATCGAACGGGTGTCCACCTAGTAAGTATAAATAACACATTTTCAATGATACTATTTGATCCATTTAAGATAACAAAATATGAACTACAGTTTGACTCTTGATGTCAAATGAACAAAACAGATCCAAGATACATCATAATTGCTGGAAAGGGCACTTCATCTACTGCATTAACTTAGTTCACTTACATGCTTCAAGATAAGGCTGCAACAGAAATCAAAGAAACAACAAAAACGAGAAACAATGTCACAAATGTTGTAGAATTTGCAAACAGTGTGAGTGAAGAAAGCCTCAAAATGATGCAGTATCTTCATGCAGATTTCAACGGAACTATCAAGACCATCATGCAGTTCCAATGGTATAAATTAATAATTATTAATAATTAGCGTCTCAACAAAAGAAGTACTATTTAATGATAGCCTAATTTTTTTTACAAAATCAATTTCAAGGGTGTTATTTTTTCAAAAATACACTTTGGGTAACTTTACATCCTCTAAAGTTGATTAAAAAAAAGTGAAGTACTACAAATGTGGAAACTTTTCATATGCTCTAGTTTACTAGACTGAAATGTTTAGGTGGAAACAATACCATCAGATGCTGATTTATACGCTTTGCGGGGTGATGATGTTGTCTGTTGGTTATGAGGTGAAGAAGGGTGATGACTTTGTCCGTTGGTTATGAGGTGAAGAAAGGGGATAGTGTACCTTATCAGCCATATGGAATGGAAACGGTCATGTAGATAAGTTCGAACCAGAAAGATGGTTTCATCACATTATTGCATTCATCCAGAAAGCTCCTTTGTTTCCAGCTTTGCAGGTTAGTAAAATAAAACCCTTGATATGTAAAATTTTATGTGGTCTGGTTTAACAGTCAAAGTTATGTCGTATGACCAAAGCAAAAGCATCTAGATTATCATAAAATGTATATTGTATGTTTACGGTTTGACATGATTTACCGTTTTGATGCAGAAACACAAGCGAGACAAAGAATTTGTTTGGCTCAAGAATTTGCGTGTGTGCAGAGGAAGATCTTTGCTTCTATTTAGTTAGGTTGTTTCATTTTCAAGGTGATAGAAAACAAAAGTGCAAAGTACAGAATGATGCTTAATCTTCACATTGATGGTGATACAGAGTTGATCCATGATCTAGCATACTCGTATTTGGTGCGACTAGACACACGGAAGTGGACTGGAAAATGGGTCAAGCTAAAAAGGACATAACTTTCATTACGTTTGAAGTTATACGGGGATAAGCAATGGACACAAACGCCTCAACGAGCCACATGAATGGACAAATGCTATAGGCGGGTTTTCTGACTCTCGGCACCCAATTTCGACATCTAGATCTCCAATTTTGAACTCAAGGTTTTCCCCAATTTTAGCAGTTTTAACTAATTTCGACTGTTTGTAAAAAAAGGGATTGATTTTTTAACTAGATACTTATTCGTTGTTTTTTAGGCTGTTAATTTCAAGGAACCCTTGGAGCGGTTACAAGTTGCGTCTGATGTCACTTGTCGTTCATGGTCCAAGTTACATACCTTTTATTGGAACTTATAACCGATGAAGAATTAATGGAATTTTGCCTCTAATGGCGAGTTACCACTAATGAGGATTATGGAACTAGCCTATGATGTCAAGTTACCATCTGATGAAGATTAAAGGAACTTACCACTGAAACAAGTTACCTCTAGTGAAGATCGATGAAGTCTCGCTAATGAAGAAGAGATGCCACGTGTTAGCCTATCATTTGACGAAGACAATCGGTTTAGAGGATGTTATACGTAATTGTCACTTGTCAATTTCGTACATCTCAACAAGATAACAAAAACATGTGTCCGCATTGAATTTATTATCACTTGACCCCATAGCTTATTGTGTCAAGTAGTTGAGAGTGAATTCGGTGCATGAACTTATGTGTGCAAACTTCAGAGGAAATTTGCAAGTCGTAGAATCTTGCATAGCTAGGATACCGTCTTGAATTTTAATTGTGATTTGTGACTAGCTTTACATTATGTATTGAAACATTCGATTTAGTAATGTTATGACCCCGAGATCTATGGATGTAGTTTTTAAAGGACTTGGTTTTTCTATTCAAAAAGGGGTAGTCGTGCAGCTTGTTGCCCGTTTACCTTCTATCTTGATATAATTTTTTATTGACAAGTAAAATTTCAAAATAAATAGAAATTAGAAGCTGAAAACGAAAAACGTTTTTTAATTAATACCTCTTCTTAGAAACCATACAAGTCCAACCACATAAACTTGCTTTGTTAGTCAACAATCCTACAATAATAATGCTACATAAAAATTACATTTGCACGAGTTTGAGATCCCTCTTTCCTCCTAATTTGATGCAACATCATATACCAACAGTTGAAAACAATATAAGTTGTTTTCAAAAAGTACAAAATTAACAAAAGAATCATGCTGAGTATAAATATCAAAACGAATAAGAACACAAGAACAAGTTTACCACTTTTTGCCTCAGTGATCACCTTTATTCCCCGAACCATAATACTTCTCATACCATCTAACGAACTTATTCAACCCCATTTGAAGATCCGTCATAAACCCAAACTCCCTTTGCGCCAAACTAATATTCGCACAAGTAAACGGGACATCACCATTTCGCTTTCACTTTCAACAACTTCTCCAAAATACTTGCAAGATCCGAAACATGCACAGGCATAGTATTCCCTAAATTAAAAATTCTAAACTGTGCAGCCCCTTTTTTCGTCCCACCACTTCCTGTACTCTTTTCAGCAGTGTCTAACGCACCTAAACAACCCTTGCAATATCATCAATATACGTAAAATCATGCACAACCGTTCCATGATTACCCGATTCAAAAACAGGTATCCGTTTTCCTTTCAAGATATCTTTAGTGAAGAAAAAGTAAGCCATGTCTGGTAGACCCCACGGTCCATAAACCGTAAAGAACCTTAAACCCGTTAGCGACAGCCCGTAAATATATACGTATGCGAGATTTCTTCACCCGCTTTTTTTGTTACATATAGGCTTGCGGGTGGGGTTGATCTGTTCGGTCTTTTCCTGACAGAACTGTGTGTTTGCATTTTTACAGACTTAAGAATATTAACAAAACCAGCAATATTACTATGTACTACCTCAAAGAGTTTGTTCAGCAAAACAGCATCATTTATGCCCCCTTCCACAATAAAAATCCCACTTTTTTCAAACAATTGTTGACGATCCCTTTTGAGGGTAGAATTGTAATAATTGTTAAAATTATCTAACCCTAAAACACAGTCTTTTCAAGGCGGCGCTGATGTGGGTTCTGACGAAGCCGGCTGCTCCAATGACCAAAACAGAGTACCCTGTTTTTGATCGGATGTTGACTGATGACTTAACCGTTTTTCCCATCTGGATCCCTATACACACAAACAGCTCCTGGTTTAACCTAATCGAACAGAGAGTGAGTGGTCATGTGAAAAATAGCGATATTAGAAATGTAACTTAGGACCAACAAATTATTAAGGCGTTGTATAATAATACACTAGAAGGAACCCGCACAATGCAAATGGTTCAAAAGGTTTCGACTGGATTGAGTCAGAATGAAACTAAAATCAAATATATGATCAAGTACACTCATTTCACAAAACCTTAGTAATTCCCAAAATGTTAAATGTCAGTTTTGGTCATTTTACCTATTAGTTTCATAAATAAACAGCGCTTGCCTAACATTTAAGTAACTAAATTTTACAGCTTCTAACATAAGCATGTCGAAACGCATCTAAAAAAAGAGGTGTATAGTTTCAATATTTTCAGATCGAGGTGTGAATTCTTCTTATAGTGTAACATTACCACAAGAAAAGTAAGCTTCATAGTTCACCATCAAAAATCAGCATGCAATACAATAACCATCTATAAAACCATATGTGACAACAACTCAGCAATTGAAACTCAGTTATAGCAAATTCGACCCGATTACTTATAAATGAATGATTAGTGGTGTATTTACTCTAAACGTACTTAAAAGATGATAGGGCTGAGAGTAGCCAAATGTCTATTTAAATGCATGCATCATCCTAAATTAACTTATTCGAATATTAAGATTACTAAAGCAACATTTAGTTAAAAAAGAAATGAACTATAAATGTTTGCGGGTCAACCTATATAATCTGTTGAGGACACATTTAATTTAACTGCTATATAATCAAATTTATTTAAGTTCAAATATATGAAAACGAAAAACCAACCTCTACAATCTAAGCCTCTTCTGAAATTGAGTCTTCATGCTCTTTGGTTGCCAATTTCAAGTCAACCTCTACCTGTGGGTTGACTTGATTCGAGTCTTTAATATTTTCTCAAATGTCATTCCTCCCAATCTGTAAGCTGAAAAATAAACAAAACAGCTTTAGAAAGTTAATAACACTAAAAGTAATAATAGCGCATTCAAAAAAATATCTGAAGTTAATTTAATCTCAAACCAGCCTATTCTAAAAGCGGATAACAAAACATTGTGAAACCAAGGGTGTTACTTTGGTCTGTTAAATCATTCTACCAAGTGTTCAAATTCGATCTATGATTTAGATATGAACAGAATAAAATACCCAAAGCAATCAGCTGATATTCTAAACAAATTAACAACCTGAGATGTGCTCCAAAACCCCACATAGTTAAACACCGAAAACAAAGTCGTTTCAAAAATTGAAACAAAAAGAGGCATCTTTCTTTGAGGCATTAAAACAAGCACCTGGTGTGCATGTAAACTCAATAGCTAAAATCCCTTCCAAAACAAGCGAAAGCAAAACTAATAAACGTACAACAGCGCAACATATGTCCCTAATTTCACTTCTGCGGGAAAAATCCACAAAGGGGGCAACAATTGAAATGAAAATAGCAGCTAAAACGGATGTATAAATTACTTTTTGGGGCCGTGATTATGGGGAAAAGTGGTGGTTCGAACGCAAGCACGCACCTGAGGTGAAGAAAAACTGCAACAGATTAGAAAGATCAATCAATCAACTGAATCTCTCCTCCAGCTGTGGTTTTCTCATTCATACTAAACTCATCTGAAACAGGGAAGGTATATAGAAGACCCTATGTTGCACACGATTTAAGAATCGAATGAAGGAAGGGGCGATTTAAATTCGACATACGGTGGATATAACAAGGGTGTTTTGAGTGTTTCATCCCTCAATGGGCCGGGAGGAAGCCCAATAAATCATCGGGCAGCCTAGTCTAGAGATGCACAAAACGAACCGGTTTTGTTAACCAAATCGTCGACTTATCGGTCGTTTTATCTCATTTTTGCTTTAACCAGGATTTATCTTTTTTTTTATCCACTTTGGTCAGATTCCTTCCGGTTAATTAACCGGTTTTTTCTTATTTTTTTTAATTTTTTGATTTTTTATTGGTTAACGGGTAAACAAGTTAAAACTGGTTTCTTCTAAAAATTCCTTAGCCGGTTACGACGGTTAAAAAAATCACTAATTAGTTGTTAACCAATTACAATTTCGGTTAATAAACGGTTTCAGTTATCTAACTGGTTATTTTGTGCATCTCTACTAGTGATTTCTAGCTTACAATACTTTAGCCCTTAATTGGTGAGCCCAGTATAATTTATAAATTATAATCAAGAGATTCAGGATTTTTAGAAGTCAATTATAAAAGTCAAACTTGTTCATAAAAAAAGTCAACTGCAAAATTAAAACGTGATGAAAAAGAAATTCGGTTATGTGGATATGTTAGTTAGAAAACGGTTAAATAACTATCGTATTGTAAGGGTATAAATACCCACCGATGTCTTCATTTGTATGTGTGAAATTAGAAGTTTATATTGCATATTTTTTTTGGCACCAAACGAGTCCCTGTGCATATTTTGTGCATACTCAAACTCACAATTGTTCATCCTATGTTCATGAATGTTAATCGATCCCCAATCCGACAATAACCGGTGGGGCCAATTGCCGGGTTGTGATTTTGTGATGATTCTTTGTTGAGCTGAACACAGTCTTGGGGTCTCTTTTGCTGGGTTGTTATAGCAAATGAAAATGCATGGTACATTATTCAGTTGGCATGATGTTCTTTTTAATGAATGGTTGGTTTTGATGACTGTACACTTTGACTTACTAGTGTTATTTCTAGGAGATCACATGGCGCTTATAGTAACAAGGGAAATTACAGCTTTAAAAGCAGGGGTGACAATTTAAGTTTGAGTTGTAATAGGTAGGTTGACCTGTTTCGTTAACAATCATTTACCCGTTTTTTTAAACAAGCTGCATGCAGACCGATTTGGAGAAATGACTTACTTGAGCCCAAAAGTTGTCCTATTTATAATGAAACCATAATGCAGATTTACATGGTAGTCCTCGATTTGCGGCCGAAATGCACAATATCTCTTGATCTTTACAATATTGCAAACCTAGTCCTTGAAGTAATTATTTAACAGGTTTGCCTAAAGAAACAAAATACCACAACACATTAAATCAAGAGTTTTTTACATATTTCTCCCTCCTAAGGTGGCTTATTACGTATTTCCCCAAACAAAAAAACAATTACATATTTCCACTCCCTAATCCATATATATTACATATTTCCCCTTTTTATTAAAATTACTCTTAGAATGACTATTTTTTCCTTAAGGAACTATTAAATGAATATTTACATATTTCTCCTTTCTAATATCATCAATCAATTACATATTTTACAATTCATGTAGTATTTCCCCAATTCTTCTACTTAGTACTCTTAAAGCATTTATTTTTTTTTTTATAAAATACATACCTTTTTAACTAGTTTTATGCCCGTACAACGGACAAGCATTTTTATGTTAAAATGAACTCAGATGCCAACAACAAAGCCAGGATGAGTCTAAAAAGATCCAAATACTGAATCCCCCACACATCCCAAAACTGCATACAACCACAGGAAAGCTTAGCTACACTCTAAAGACGGCGAACACTTGCATTATTGTTGTATTTCTCTTTTAACTAAGGCACATCACCAATTTAGGCTGATTATAATATCATGTTTTAGTGTATCAGGAAGAAGAGATATAGTATTTTAATGTTTGACAATGCCTACAAAAAAAATTATTCGATAATATATTTTTAAATAACACTTTAAGAATAAAAGTTGTGACACGAGCACGGACCTCTACACTGTTAACAAATAAATAAATAATATTCAATCTTATTGTATTTATTTTTACATATTGTATTTTAGGTTGTCATCTACCACATTAAATAGGTAAATAAGTTTGTTGTAACCGTAGCTTAATCTTCTCCTCAATTGATGCTTGTATTCTGTATATATTCCCTAAAGGGTAAATGAGAAATCAAGTTCTTTTGACCATTCAATTGTAACTCAATATGGTATCAAGAGCCTGACCTCCTACGAGATCTCACAATCCTCTTTTCCTTTTTTTCTCCCCTTTTTTCGATCCACACCCCTGCACCATACTTCTTCTTTCCCTGCTTCTGTTCACACCTGCAACCCTACAGCAAACCAGCCATGGCACCCAAACAAATCGTCCCTCTCACTGCTGCAACCCACTTCCCCATCAAACTCACATCCAGGAATTTCCCCTCTTGGCGCAAACAGATCCTCTCCACCCTGATTGGTCTTGAACTCGACCACCACATTACCGGCACCTCTGAACCTCCGGCCAAAACAATCACCATCGGTGAAGTCTCTACAACCAACCCTGAATTCATGGCCTGGTTTCGACAAGACCAGATGGTGATCAGTGCACTCTTAGGAAGCTGCTCGGACGCCATTCAACCACTCGTCTCCGCTGCAGACACCGATCGACAGGCGTGGAACACCCTAAATGCGAGCTACGCTAGCGGCTCTCGCTCTCGGATCATATCCCTCAAATCCAAACTTTCCAAAAACCCAAAGGGTACTCGTTTTGTTACTGATTTCCTATACGATATGAAATCACATAGAGGGGCGACTCCACTGGAGCTTAGGACCTTAACCGCAGCCGTAAAATGTCCATCCCTAACTTTTCGGAGACATTGCTTAATATTAGGGTCCTTATCTTTGTCTCCCTCCGTCCTGCATTCTCTCCTAAGAGTCCCCACCTCCCCCACGCTATCCAATAGGGACGAGACTAATTCATCAAAACCAGACCCATCTTTCCAAATTGTAAGCGCATGCAGGATGTTATTACACTGCAAAGATTTCCTGTTCCCTGATCTTTGTTCTTGTCGGGAGGACGGTCTGACCACCCGTAAGGTGCAACGCGGCAACAAAAGTAATTGGACCCAATTGTCGACTGATCCTGGTGACACAACCACTTTGCGCAATGCACCTGTTAAACCCTGAGCAAACATCAGCCGACAACTGGGAGGAATGCTTTTAACAGTCTGAATAGGGAGGGAAAAAACTCGCTCGAGGAGGTTAACACCACCCCCGACCGTTGCTGGGTGACATGGGCTTGTGTCAACCACCACTTGACATGGTTTCCGGATCCCAACGATGAAATCTTCCACGTCCCTCGAGACTATGGCAAACGACACGACCTCATCATCATGCTTGCACCCTCTACTGAGAGCATGCATGACCATGCAGCGGCCACACAACCATTTGTCTCCTGCTCTAAGAACTTCCCCAACGTCCAAAAAGAGGTCTACGTCCCTAGAGATAGCCTCCTTTAAAGTTAGCTTTCGGTTTTCAGTCTTGAAGTGTGTGCTTTGCATGTGTTCTAGCAGGCGAAAAAACCCAGATCCCGGCTTCCCATCTTTACATTCGTGAAAAAATTTGAAAGGACAAGTCCTTAGACCACTAGCAGAACCCTGCACAGGGCCAACTGACTTAACATCCCTTCCCCGTCTCGTAGGAGCCATACGCGTATTTAAGCTACCATTTTTGGATGGAAACACACAAGTGATAAGCCAAACTCGAGATGAGTTGTGGGAGTGGAAAACCAAAGGAGGGCAGCAACCGCGAGTTGCCCACCCTCTAAAAAGAACCCCACGCTACCCGCTAGCTCATGGTTGGATAGAGATTTTTGTTTGTGTTTTTGTTATAAAATCTGATCTATATTCTTCCAGATCTGAATCAGTTGCGACAAATTGAGAATGATGAAGACAGAATGCTGATTTTGAAACGGATTAGATGAAAACGTTGAATCCGAATGAAAACGGAGATTTATTAGGTTTTTAGAAACAAAATGTTGATTGCGGATGATTATAAGAAAGATAGATTCTACGGATGAAAACGAAAATGAAATACGGATGAAACCGTTGATTTCGAATGATATCGGATTAGATGAAAACGCTTATTTCGGACTAAAAAGTTGATTTCGGATGAAAACGGATTGGATGAAAAGGCTGATTTCGGACTAAAAGCTGATCCCAGATGAATACGGATTGATTGCGGCTTGGATGAAAAGCTGATTTCCGGCTAAAAGTTGATTCCGGATGAAAACAGATTTAATGCGGCTTGGATAAAAGACAAAGTTTGGAGCGAGTAGAAAACTAAAAGTTGATTCCGGATGAATACGGATTGAATGCGGCTTGGATAAAAGACAAAGCTTGGATGAAAAGTTGATTCCGGATGAATACGGATTCAAAAAATGAGTAAATGAAAAGGAGAAAACTAAAAATGAGTAAATTGATTCCGGATGAAAAGTTAATTCCGGGTGAATACGGATTCAAAAAATGAGTGGATTCAAAAATACGGATTCAAAAAAATGAGTGGATTCCGGATGAAAAGTTTATTCCGGATGAATTACTTACGAATGAATACGGATGAAAAGTTTATTCCGGAACCAAGAAATCAGAATGCAACTAATCTCACGTTTTGTAAGAGTACAAAATATTTACCCTACATTTTAGCTAAAAAAGATTGTTAAGTATCTAATGAATGTGTCTTTGACTTGATCCGCTTCAAGTCAAATTAATAACCTGAGATCCGCTTCAAAACGCCACATAGTTACACACTGAAAACAAAGTCATTTAAAAAATTGTAACAAAAAGAGGCATCTTTCATTGAGGCATTAAAACACCTGGTGTGCATGCAAACTCAATAGCTAAAATCCCTTCCAAAACAAGCAAAAACAAAACCAACAAACATACAAGAGCGCAACATACATTCCCAATTTCACGTCTGCGTAAAAAACCCTACGGACCGAACACAAAAAAACCCTCTAGTTCATAAATCAACCGCAAAAAAACACGAACAAGAAAACACTAGTCACAAATAGCAGAAATTTACAATAAAAAACAAACCCACAAAGGAGGCAACGATTGAAATCAAAACAGCAACTAAAACGGAGACATAAACTACTTTTTGGGAGCGTGATTATGGGGAAAAGTGGTGGTTCGAACGCACGCACCTGCTGTGAAGAACAATTGCAACCGGCCCACTGTAATTGTTTTTTAACTTTGGGCTGCTGGTTTGAGCCCAACAACAACTATATATCATAGGCAAATGGCCACTAAATTTCCCGTTTTCAGCCCATGTAGGCCCAAATTGTATCAGGTATAGGAGGAGTATATACATGTTGATTATTGATTTATTGCTACAAGTTAACTACATTTTTATAACAATGGATTTTTATGTAGGATGTTTAAATGAATTATTATTTAATAGAGCAACGTCAATCACCTTACCTGCCTACCTATATATCATTGTTAACTTATTGAGTCATCTCATGACGTCCAACCGGTCACCGATTTAAGAATATGTTGTTAAAACATGGAGCCAAACTTTCAGCTATCAGATCTCACATTGTTAAAACATCGGTAAATCACACATTGTTCAAGCATTGCTGCTTTGTTTCCTAGTGGGCGTTGGCATTTCATATTGGTTACTTTTGTAATATGTATCAAGGGGGGTGGTATAACTATACTATTGTGTTCGTTTACAAACTTCAATCAAATGAATGGTCAAGTTGTCTAGTCATACAAACTTCATATTAGTTTATTTTCATTCAAGCTCAATAAACAATTTCTTTTATCGGACCATGGGTGTGACACAACAATAAAACAAAACGATTTCTTTCTGCGTTTTGTAGCATCTCCGTGTTAGTTTCTTGTTAACTGTGGTTGGCCTCTTAATTTGGTCCGTGTTTTAATGAAAGTTGCCGTTCAAAAAGAAGAAACAAAAAGCGATTTCTTTAACAATTGACAACTTGACATTAATTATAATATAATTATTTTATAAAAATGTACAAACCGACCAATTCATTGTTATGTAGCTAGCTGACAACTATATATACCTACACTTTACCTACTCCCAAACGAAAGAATTGTTAATTTATGTTGACCAAGAGGACAAGAACATCCATAAAATCACTATAAACAAATGTGAATTTCATTTATGTCTACATACCTATTATTCTATGAGCATTACACATACTAAATACTGCAATAATAATTACCTAAACGCGTATGCAGCAATCAGTATATAAGTTACCAGTTTACATTAGTTTGGGCAATTTTACAAAAAATAAGGGTGTAAATCAGGAAGGAATTTAGAACATATATAGAGACATACATATATGCATAACAACTAGGAACGAGAGAGAGGCAACCTGAATTAAACAAGACCATCTAGTATTAGTGGATTTGCATCTATTGCCAGTTTTTAGAAAATTCAATTGCAAAATCTCATATTTTCCAATGTTCTTTTGCAAATTATTATAATAAAATAATAAATCACTATTATTACCATAACTTCTTAATTATACGCTTATTAAAATCTGGTTTTTTCAATCCAAAAAAAATATTAAAATCAAGATAGAGAACTTGTTGCCCGACTACCTGCCATTGCTTTGTAATTGCCCTTTTTCGTGTGGAATAATATTATGGTTTAATTGATTAAAAAAACAGCATATTATAATCATTACAAAACTTATTATTATGTTTGTTAGTTATTGTGGTCATGTAAATGTCACATTATTCTATCACTTGAAACTAAGTGTTCAGGATTTGGATGAAAAAAAAAATAATTAAAGCAATTCGTTATGAAAATTTTAACTACAATCATAAACAGATTTTCTGACACCTCTTTTTCTCCTTTTATGTCAAATCATAAACACTAGTACGGGTTTTGTTGCTGGAACTCATGTATAAGTCAGAGAAATTAAAACAAAAGCAGAGCAAAATGACGATACGGGATCAAGAAATATGCCTTTACAATAAGAACACCATATTCAACGGGATCTGCAAATGCTGTTTAACGCGGTGCCATGTAACGACCATCGACAAATCTCTGGATGTTAGAACCATATGACAACCACTATTGTCCGACAATTGTCAACTCGATACAGGGATTTAAGTCAAGAGTTTTGACACATTAAGCAACCCAATTTTCTTACTGCTGCTGTGAAGAGATACAAAAACCTTACTCTTAAAAAGAAATTCAGATTAAACAAATAGTAAAATGTACATTAAGTGCAACACAAGTGGTAATTAGTAAATTTAACGTCTGCAACTTGACATCATAGAATATCAATTAATTGTGGAATATGCACAAGAATATTTAAAGAATTTGTTGAAATGTAAGCATCCTTGTTTTGTCCACTGCTTTCTTGTCTCCACTCATAACTTGTACCTAATTAACCACTCCACTCATATATCTTATTTACATACATTCATAGCCTACAGACCAGCTATTCTGATTCCAATTCATAGCAGCCATTTCTTTAACTTTTATAACTTAGAAAAATATATGTTAAGGTGCTTATCACAGGATTTCACATCAGAAAAAAAGGGTATATTTCACAGAATAGTAACCAAGTTTTAAAAGTGTTCTAATTAGGTTACTGGTGTCGTTTTTGTTCCAATTAGATAACTTAACATTCAAATCGAGCCATGTCCTTTTTTCCACGTGTCAAGAAAGAAATGAGGCATAAGATGCTAGGGTCCAATTATTTTAATATATGAAATTATATTTATTAAAAACAAAAACCATTTAATAACATTAAAAAACTAAAAAAAACAAGTTACAATCCACGTCATCACTCGACGTTAGCATCAAATAAAAGAGAAAAAATAAACAAAAATCCACATCACCACGGTTACCTATGAAATTGATGAAAAACCCTTAATTTTAATCAAAAATGAATGTTGAGTGACCTGATTGGAACACTTTTAAAACTTAAGTGACTTAATTGAAACATTTTTAAAACTTGGTTACTATTCTACAAAGTTACAAAAAAAAAAAAATAACATGGTTGGTGATGTGGACCATCATTGACCACTGACCAATTGGTTGATGATGTGGAATTCCACATCAACAAAAGTTAGAATGTCCCGTTAACAAAAATACTAACAGAGGTAAATTGGATGAACAGTTATTTAACCCTTAAAACCGATAACGGTCTTTTTAATTTACTAAAACTAACTATTAAGCTTATTATTGGTGTAATAGGAAGTCTTTGACTAAGAAGTGCTGTTTTTATGTCACTTTCTTTCATATTTGCCATTTGTTTTTGGTGCAGCGTTCCATTTTTAGAAAACACAATTGCAAAATCTCATATTTGCTCATCAAAGGTTGCTGCGATTATTGTAAAATTAAGAGTGATGTTTAGGGGGTTTATGATGATTACTGAGACATCAAAGGTTGAGATACTTGAAGTTATCTATAAATGAGTACAATATAAAAGCATATGCAAGTACAGGATATTGACAAATGAAAGTAACCAAAATTTTAAATTAAATAAAAGAACTCAATTTTGAAAAATAATAAACTGCTTTCTGAGAGAAACACAATTATTAAAAATTGGTGCTGGCACCTTAATATAAAAAAATACACGGTCATTTGATAATAATAAATTCTCCATTATGAATAGGAATTATAAAATAATTCGTTAAAAAGACTTCTTTCTTGTCTCCATTCCTATCTTGTCTCAAATAAACCACTCCCAAATTATCTCCATTCATGTTATCTTATTTACCTACATACATTCATACCATACAATCCAATTACTCTCATACCAATTTCCAGTTTACGTTTTCACTGTTAACAATGGCTGAAGCTGCTGCTGCTGCCCTCGTCAAACTCATTTTTGACAAGCTAGCCGATGAAGCCTTCAAGAAATATGCTCGTTCCCAGAATATTCACTCAGAGCTCAAGCAACTGGGGAGCACGTTGTCCCAGATCCAAGCTCTGCTTAATGATGCTTCTCACAAGGAAATAACTGATGAATCTGTCAGACTATGGCTCAATAGTCTCCAACATCTGGCTTACGATATCGATGACGTGCTCGATGATGTGGCTACTGAAGCTATGCATCGTGAGCTGACCCCGGAATCAGAAGCAAGCACCAGCATGGTAAGAAAACTCATACCAACTTGCTGCACAAAGTTCTCACTAAGTCATAGGCTGAGTCCCAAGTTAGACAGGATTACCACCCGGTTACAACATCTAGAAAAACAAAATCCTGGTTTGATTGTGAAAGGTGAAAAGCCAAAAATTAATACTAATAGAAGAACCGAAACCTCTTTGCCAGAACGTGATGTTGTTGGAAGAGAAGTTGAGACAAAGAAATTGCTCAACCAACTGTTAGTAGGTGAATCATCTAAGGAAAACTTTAGCATCTTACCCATAGTTGGTTTGGGTGGAGTGGGAAAGACCACTCTGGCTAGAATATTGTATAACGATACGCGGGTGAAGGATCACTTTGAACTCATGGCTTGGGTTTGTGTTTCCGATGAGTGTGATGTATTCAAAATAAGTGAAACCATCTTTGAATGTGTGGCTACAGAAAACAAACAGTTTAAAGATGTAAATCAGCTTCAAATTGCTCTTAGAGAGCAATTTAAGGACAAACGATTTCTACTAGTACTTGATGATGTGTGGAATCAAAACTATGATGATTGGGAAATACTAGTGCGTCCATTTCGTTCTGGGGCTGCTGGAAGTAGGGTAATCATGACAACTCGCCAGCAGGATCTGCTTAAAAAGATAGGTTTTAATCATGTCGACAATCTCGAGAGTTTGTCGCATGAAGATGCTTTGTCTTTGTTAGCTCTACATGCATTAGATGTAGATAACTTTGATTCGCATGAAACACTTAAACCACAAGCTAAAGGTATCGTGAAAAAGTGTGGTGGTTTGCCTTTAGCTTTAAAGGCAATTGGAAGGTTACTCAGAACAAAAACCGAGGGAGAAGAATGGGATGACGTGTTGAAAAGTAAGATATGGGATTTAGAAAAGTAAGATATGATCTTCCTGCTGATTTGAAGCGCTTGTTTGCATACTGCTCTTTGTTCCCAAAGGACTTTATGTTTGACAAGGAGGAGTTGATATTATTATGGATAGCTGACGGGTATCTGAACGAGTCAACTGCAGACAAATCACCAGAACGGTTGGGCCATGAATATTTTGAGAAATTGCTATCAAGGTCCTTTTTTCAACCCGCACCTAATGGTGAATCGTTTTTTGTGATGCATGATCTCATGAACGATTTGGCCGCATTTGTTGCTGGAGAATATTTTTTAAGGTTTGAAAATCAGACGGAGATGGCAATGGAAGCTTTAGCCAAGTACCGACATATGTCATTTATGCGTGAGCGCTATGTAGGTTTCCAGAAGTTTGAGGCATTTCAAAGAGCAAGAAGTTTGAGAACCCTGTTAGCTGTATATGTTGGGGTAGAACAAAGCTGGAACACGTTTTACATATCCAATAAAATTTTGGTTGACTTACTTCCTCAACTACCACTGTTACGGGTTCTTTCTTTGAGGCGTTTTAACATAAGTGAGGTACCGGATGCCATCTGTAGTTTGAACCACTTGAGGTATCTTAATTTGTCTGAAACAAGAATCTCAAAGTTACCAGAGAATGTTGGTAATCTTTATAATTTACAAACATTGATCGTTTTTGGTTGTAATTGCTTAACTACATTGCCTAAAAGCTTCTTAAAGCTAAAAAAGTTGAGGCATTTTGACATCGGGGAAACTCCGTGTTTGAAGAAGTTGCCCTTGGGAATTGGTGAGTTAAAAAACCTACAAACTCTCCCCAAGGTCATCGTTGGAGGAGACGGTGACTTTGCAATAACCAAGCTTAAGGGATTAGAGAATTTACGTGGGGAACTTTCCATTGAAGGATTGCACAAAGTGCAAATCCCAATGCATGCAAGGGAGGCGAACCTATCTCAAAAAAGGCTTACTAAGTTAAAGCTGAAATGGGGTTATGGTTATCAGAGAGGAACACTTGAGAAGGAGGTTCTCACTGAGCTCAAGCCACACATTGATACGTTGAAACATTTTGGAGTTGAGTATTACGGGGGAGGAGAGTTTCCAGGTTGGGTCGGGGATCCCTCTTTTCGTGAGTTGGTTTATGTGTCGATAATTGGTTGTAAAAAATGCACTTCTCTACCACCATTTGGGAAGCTACCTTCACTTAAGGAGTTGTTGATTCAAGGAATGGATGATGTTAAAGTCATAAGCTTGGAGTCAACTAGGACTAACGATGTTACCTTCCCTTCACTTGAAATTCTAAGGTTTGAAGATATGTCTAGTTGGGAGGTATGGTCAACCAATAGCGAGGTAATGTTTCCACGCCTTCGAGAGCTTCAAATAATCAAATGTCCCAATTTGAGTGATGTCTCACTTGAAGCATTACCTTCGCTAAGAGTTTTGGAGATAGAGGGATGTGGTGAAAGTGTGCTGAGAAGTCTGGTTCGAGCAGCTTCATCAAACACTAAATTGAAAATAGAATCAATTTTAGGGGTTACGGATGAGGTGTGGAGAGGTGTTATAGAGTATCTTGGGGCGGTTGAAGAACTAAGCATACATCATTGTAATGAAATAAGATACCCCTGTGGAAATCAAATACAGAGGCAAGTAAAGTTCTTGTAAATTTAAAGGAATTGGAGGTATGGGATTGTAAAAATTTGGTGAGTTTAGTAGAGAAAGAGGAGGATGAGGATAACACTGGGAGCGACCTCTTATCATCTCTTAAGAAGTTGGATATAAAGTTCTGTGAAAGTATGGAGCGTTTGTGTTGTCCAAATAGCATTGAGAGTTTAGTTATCAAAGGGTGTAGTTCAGTTAGAGATGTCTCCTTCCCAAGAGCAACAACAACAGGTGGAGGAGGGCAGAATCTCAAGTCACTTGCTATAGATATAAATGGTTGTGAAAATCTAAAATCAATAAATCAATTGAGCAACTCCACTCACCTCACCTCTTTGTCAATAAGTGAATGTAGAAACATGGAGTTATTTTCTGATCTTCGTCAGCTATCAAATCTCACCTCGTTGTATATATATGGTTGTAAAAGCATAGGGTCATTTCCTGACCTTGAGCTATCAAAGCTCACCAGGTTGGAAATAGCAGGTTGTGAAAGCATAGAGTCATTTCCTAACCTCCATCTGCCAAATCTCACAGATCTGGGGATAGAAGGTTGTGAAAACATGAAGGCATTTGGTGACCTGCAGCTACCAAATCTAATCAGTTGGGGGATAAGTAATTGTGAAAATCTGGAGTCATTTCCTGACCTTCAGCTATCCAATCTCACCATGTTAAAACATATGGATATCATGAAGTGTCCAATGATTGATGCTTCCTTTCCTCGTGGGCTTTGGCCTCCCAATTTGTGTTCCCTTGAAACAGGGGGGTTGAAAAAGCCCATCTCAGAATGGGGCAATCAGAATTTCCCAGCTTCCCTTGTTCACCTAAGGTTATTTAATGAACCAGATGTGAGGAATATTAGTCAACTGTCCCACCTTTTCCCTTCTTCTCTTACATCTCTGGATATATACTATTTTGATAATCTGGAATCACTTTCAACGGGACTCCAACACCTCACATCTCTTCAACATCTTGAAATTTGGAGCTGCCCAAAGGTGAACGATCTACCAGAGACGCTGTTACCTTTACTTTTGAGTTTGAGAATCAGAGAATGCCCAAAATTGAAAGAAAGGTGTTCAGGAAGAGGCTCCCACTACTGGCCACTCATCTCTCATATCCCCTGCATTGAAATATAGACTAGAGGTACTTATTTATTAAATACCCTCTGAATCGGATTGTACGGTTAATTTTGTTTTTTGGTTGCTAGTTTATCCGATGGATGTGAGTTGGCTTTAGTTAGGGTTTTGGTGTAGTTTATGGGATTATTGAAGTGTTATAGTAATAGATAATGAAATTTGATTGAAGTTACTTTGAGTCTCCATTACAAAGTTGAATCTGATTCACAAGTTGAAGATACAAATTAGGGTTTAGATCTGCATTTGGTTTGACTAATTTAGGCATTTTGTTTACTGTGGAGTTATGATAAAGAAAACAAACATAGCTAATTTGATTAATTGTATTAATACTTGATATGAAGTCTGTGAATAACTTATATATTACAACTAAACTTTTGCAGGATCATATCCTAAAGGATCTTCTCGGTGATGGAACATTCACAGTTGACCAGGTCAGATTCAAGAACAGAGAAAAGTCTCAAGGTGCGAATTTTCAGGGAAAGTATCTTGAGTAAAGTGCAGTAAAACTCGCGCGTATAATTACTGAATCAGCTAATAACAGACAAAGTGTCGACGACATAAGTGTAAGTTCCTTTTAAGTAGACAACATTTGACTACCCCATAATATAACAAACTGGTTTTGATTATTAGTATTCATGATATAACACAGGATTTATTCATGAAAATCAGTTGGATTCAATATTCAAAGTGAAGGTCTTAAGAAATTGTCAAACATCGGACCAGAGGCTAAGTTAAAGGAAAGGTCAAAGTGCTTGATGATGGACAAGATCATTTCTGGTAAGCTTATACCTTTTTCCCATAAAAATTATGGGTGGGTTGGATAACGAGTCAAAACAGGTTCGGGTTAATAATATTGTTGACCTTTTAGTAGGGTTGAACTGAGGCGGGTTGGAGTGTTGGACTCTGGTACAAACATTTTTGTTTTCTTTTGACCTTATGGCCAATTAATGTTTTAACTATGATTACAGAAAATATACTATTTAGAATAGTCGTCTAAACTTTTTCTAAAGAAATGTTTAAAAAGTAACATGTGTTTTGATTATGTATTAATAACTTTAGAACCACTTGTATGGTTGTTCCTATTCTTTTGTACCTTTTGGGGTAAAATGCTACAGGATTATATTACACACATATTATTTGGTTGAGCCCGTAGCTTAGGTTAAGGGGTATGGGGATCATGGTTGGGTGGATTAAACCACGGCAACCACGACCCTCCCATTTGAAAGTTTTAAGAAAAATAAATTAAAAAAATAAAGCGGATGGTGGTTTGGGTCATGACCACACCCTTAGTGTAGTGGTTTTGGATGATGGATTAGAGATTGATGACATCATACCTATGTGGAGGGTCATGGTGGTCATAAGGGTCATGACCACACCCTATAGCCTTATTTGTTATATATAATTGAATATAAAATAATGAGGCAGGCTTGTACGAAGCATCAGTGGCGGACCCAGAAATTATTTGCAGGGGGTGTGGATAAGTGGTTCAAGCATATTTTCAGAGGGTGCGGTCGGGTTTTTTACCTAAAAAGTACACTAAATTTTTTTTGAAGGGGTGCGCCCGCCCACCCTGGGCATCACCTAGGTCCGCCCATACGAAGCATACGTGAGTATTTGAGCCATTGATCTTTCAAGATCAATGGCTCAAAGAAATCCAGTGGCATTTTCGTAAATATGATATTCAAACAATTGAAGAAACAAATAGCAAAAGGGTATTCTGGTCCTTTCCCACTTGAACTCCTCTCCCCTTGATTTTCAAACGTTTATAACTTTTTCATACGTTGATATTTTTTAAAATTACGCCATATTAACAAGCATTTCATCCTCTTTAATTCGAGCAGTCTATTGCTATAGTTTTCTTAAATTCTTTTTATATGATTTTGAATATTCATTACGTATGAAAGAGTTATAGCCGTTTGAAAATCAATGGGGGAAGTTGTTTAAGTGAGGAATGTCTAAATTACCCTTCAAGGCAAGGACACTTGTCCTCCTCCCTTGGTCGCATACACTTCGTACAAATCTTATGTCTTGTATATGATCCTTTACCTAAATAATATATTTAGTATATTTTTTCCATAATATTGATAGTATTGCTATATAAATTTGCTCCCTAAAAATCATGGGCCCTGGATATGCCCTACCCTCCACGGTGGATCTGCCCATTTGACTCGTTATCCATATAGTTAAATTTTTCAGTCCAACCCACCAGACATAACCATATCAACCATTAAACGAAGTACAGTTTGACTCTTGAGGTCAAACAAATTAAAATTGACTTCAAAATTGATTACTATGATGTTTCTTTAGCTGGTACAGAAATGCAACAGGATCCACATCATCTTCAATGGAAAAGGTTGTTTCTGTAACATTCTTGTTATGTTGAATTTGAAAAGCAATGGGTTTGGCCATTAATATCAAAGTGTATTGTTTGACCATTGAAGTTTTTTAATTGCAGTTGAAGAAAGAAGATATTCTGCAAATCAACAACGTACACATCCAAAATACTTCATAATTGGTGGAAAGGAGGCTGGCTACATCTATTGCCATAATTTGGTTCATTTACATGCTCTGCAAACATCCCGAGATTCAAGATAAGGTTGAATAAGAAATCAAAGAAGCAATAAACATTATTTTGACTTATTGACTTATGACTTTTTAAAAAGTAGTTTTTAAAAAATGTTTGGATTAGCTTATGGGGTGGGAAAAGCCAATAAGTTAATAAGTTGTTTAGAAAAAATGTTTGGATTAGCTTATGAGTGGATTAGCTTAGGGCAGGGGGTAATTCTGTAATTGTGTTTTGAAAAGTTATAAAAAGTTCCAAAAAGTCACAAAATACTAACTTTTCAAAACTGACTTCTGTACAAAAAGTTGTTTCAAAAAGTCATTTTTAATTACCCAAACATTATTTTGACTTGTTGGCTTTTTGAAAAAGCCGATAAGTCAATAAGTTGTTCCAAAAAGCTTCCCTAAATCGCCCGCAGCCTAGTGTCTATAGGTGCACAAAACGGTTTCTTCTCTAGCCAGTTCGGTTAAAATGGTTTTTTCTCTAGTCGGTTCGGTTAATCGAACAAGCAGTTTTATCTCATTTTTTCTTTAACCCGTTTTTTCACATTTCATGATTTCATCATTAGCAGATGTCCAAAGGAGATGCTGTTACCCTCACTTTTGAGTTTGATAATTGACGAATGCCCAAAATTGAAAGAGAGGTGTGAAGGAAGAGGCTCCCACTACTAGCCACTCATCTCTCATATCCCCAAAATCGAAATAGACTGGAGGTACTTTTGTATTGAAGAGCCTCTAATTTCCATATGATAAACAGGCTTGTCTTATGCGTGTTTTTGTTGGACTAGGTTTTTGGTGCTCAAAACCTAAAATTGAATTTTAATAATGACAATAATTTATATGTTGAAATCAGTAATCACTTTTCATGAGTATAAACTAATATATTGCTGATAAGTTGAAGTCGATTTTGACACAACCAATCTTAATAATAATCCGTATTTTCTTCACTTGTAGATTCCTGTTTATTACACATATCAAGTTGACTTTCAATTTCGCCTTTTTTTTATCTTAGCCATTTTCATTATCCTTTTTTGCAGCTTGGTGCATGAGTATGTTCAATGATTACATTTCAATACAGAAACTACGTTAGCTGATTTGATTTTGGTAAACATGTAAATTAAGCATTTCCATTATTCTTTTTTAGATGAGAAGCTTCTGTATAGCGGAACAACAGAATATGTTATATATTACAACAAAATTTTGCAGGGACTTAAGACCATGACATCCTAAAGGATCTTCTAGGTGATGGAACATTCACAGTTGACCAGGAAAAAATTGAGATAAAAGAGATTTTAGCAGTGTAAGTTCCTTTCAGTCAAAAAAAACATATGACTAGTGCATAATATATACAATGACCTGGTTTTGACTATTGGCATTCATGATATAACACAGGGTTTATTCATGTTTGACAGCATGTGTGGTTTAACTGAAGGAGGTCTTAGATATGTAATGCTTTTGATGATGATGTAACTGCATTCACTCTCAAACAAAGAAAGCTTTAAATATTAGACCAGAAGCTAAGTTAAAGGGAAGGGTCAAATTGGTTGACCGAAAGGAACTTAAGCACGAGGTACCAGATGATTTTTGGTAAGAGGATAGTTTTTCCCCATAAAAATTATGGGTTGGGTGGATAACGAGTTCAAAGAGGTCTAGTGGTTAACTTTATAGTAGGGATGATATGGGTCGGGTCTGGTTGAATTTTTTATTTTCTTATAAGCTTATTTCTAGTTAATGTTTCAACTACGATTATAAAAAGAATATATATATACTATTTATAATAGTAGTCTAACTTTCTTTTAATAGTGTCTAGTAAGTGTTATGTGTTTTGATTATATTCTTGTTAAACTAATTTGAAAAGCAATGGGTTTAATTGGCCACTAATGTCAAAGTGGGTTGTTGACCGTTGACTGCAGTTGAAGAAAGAATTTGCAAGGTTTCAACAACACACATCCAAAGTCACAGATGTTGAGGAATTTGCAAACAGTGTGAGTGAAGAAAGCCTAGAAAAGCTGGAGTATCTTAATGCAGATTTTAACGAAACTGTCAAGACTCTTTCATGCAGTTCCAGTGGTATGCAATTTCAAAGTTTGAAATGATGCTTAATCTTCACGTTGACAAAAGGTTACTACTTATAAAGACTTGTCACTAATAAGGTTTTGTTGCTAATGAAGAAGACTCACCAAAGGAACCCTTGAGCTGTTGTTACAAGTTGTGTCTGGTGGCATTTGTCGCTCATGGGCGAAACTTATAAGCGATGAAGAATCAGTGGTTAAGAAACTTGCATACGATGACAACTTACCAACTGATGAAGAGAAAAAGAACTGGCAAATGAAGCAAATCACCTCTACTGAAGATTAATGAAGAAGACTCGCCAATGAAAAAGAGATGTCACATGTCAGCCTTGTTAGAAGAATAATTATAAGCTAGATCATTGTTATTATTTTATTTATTTTATTTATTTTACTAACATAAGTTATATGTGGCGGTTATTGTCACTAATGTCCGTATATATATATATGTAATACACATTTGATATTTATCAATTCACTTTTCGTCCTTTATGTTTCAATGTTTTCGTCCTTTATGTGGCGGTTATAGATGCACTTTTCGTCCTTTATGTTTCAATGTTTCGATAGACGCTGTCCTTTAACTTTAAAAATTACATTGTATGTCCTTTATGTTTGCAATCATTAACGGGCGGTGTCCTTTCAGCTAAACCCATCTGTTCGGGATGGTGTTATTTCACTAGCAATGTGATATTTTAACTACAACTAATTTGAAGGCTTTGTCCTTTAAAAGATATAAATTTGGCCACTTTTGAACCATATGGCGTGTTTATTTATAGCTACGTTGTTATATAATGGTTAAAAATACAATACATTACAAATTGGCCTATCCATAAGTAATGTGAAATTGACCCTTTTTCCAAGTTGGCGTCTTAATTTTTTAGTCACCAACGGATATTATAAAAATTATGTACAGTAAAATACAATTTAAATTTTAACCCTATTATATTAATAGGATATGATAAAATATTGCCATCGTCATTGTAATAATGCAATCCATCAAATATTATGAAAATATACAAGTGGCATTCTTTTAATGACTACCTACTCTTTTTTTCTAATAGCTACCGGCCAGAACATGCAAAATAATACAAAAAAAAAAAAAAAAGAATTTGACATGGCAATTGCAGCAATCACTAAAAACAAGTTGTAGTCGTTATTTAGCTTCATTTTGTATTATGGTAATTATATGGTGGTTTTTGTGAAGTTTAAAGAAAAGTTAATTTTATAAGTGCTTGATCTATATTTATATATGGTGTTTTACCCGTTCGTTTTAAACCCAGACAAAAAGATATTATAGTTTCAGCTTTTACCCAAAATCCATTATGATCATGTCTTATTTTCCTATGGGTCCTACACCATATACACCGGCTGATGTTATCATATGGGCGGTGTGTGAGGGTAAAAATGTCTATACGGGCCCTATGACTTTCGTAGTGGTTAATGTCAATTACTTTTATGTCACAACACCATATCATACAATCTATATGACCCTCTCTCAGTCACTATTGTTTAAGTGAACCACATCACACAGGAAAATGGTTATATTTGTCGTATAATTTTGTCAATGATTACATTAGTCATCTGGTGTCATTTAATACGACCCATACGACCAACTTTCCCTTCTGATACGACCCATACGACCATTTTTACCTTCTCATATGACTCATATGACATGTTAGCGGTGTCGTGTCGGTGTGTTTAGACCGACCTTTTTCTTAATCAACAAAGTCTTAAGTTGTTGTATATAACCAATTTATAACGATAAATCCAAATATTGCCTTAGCCATTGTCATCAATGTGGATTTTTTTTATGACTACCAACTCCTCTTGGCTGCCGCCCTATATTATTTAAATGAAAGGAACATTGACCATAACAATTGCAGAAATTATTGTTTAGTTTTTGGCTGTGTTGGTCATCTTTTGGCAACATGTGAATAAGAAAAGCTTCAAATTTTGAATTCCCTTTTTGCCCTTCTTCCATGGTGGTATATACCGACTGCATTTAAAAACGATTTCCACCCATTTAGTTAAAATAAACTCATTTTGTATTGTCTTTTACCATAAATGGGTCGTTCCTGAAAGTAAAGATAAAAAGGTTAATGGGTAAACTAGCATGAAAGCCGTCCAAAGTTCATTTCCAATGCATACAATCCTCTAAATTTAGTGATATCGAAATATTCACATTACTAGTCTAGACCTTTAGAACCACCACAAGTGGCCTAGTGGTGGAGTGACTTGGGTTCTCCAATGGAGACCCAAGTTCAATTCCCATTAGTGCCACTTTGGTGGCCACCGACGCCCGCTTTAAAGCCGGACCGAGGACACTCGAGGTCTCGGGTTCGAAACATGTTTCTTACCCCTCTTTGATGACTATGGGTATTTGCCGCCAGGGATCCTTGTCGGGTGGTGAACTGGGAAGGGAGATCCCTTCCGCGATCAGGGGTATCGTGCAACTACCCTTTTTTTAGTCTAGACCTTTAGTCTTTTGTATTCCTGATTGACGCATTGTCTAAACCTTAGTCTTTTGTATTCCTGCTTAACGCATTATATTATTAATAAAAGTTTTTTAAAAATGGACAAAACAGTTTTTTTCGAGTCAATGCAACCTGATCTGCTCTGTTCTAACCATACCAGAACTAGTAGTAAACCTGTCCGGTGGACGGATCTTTTAGCGTCATAATGACAAAAGTTTTTTTGTTTACATTTATATGTTTAATATGAACTCATCACATGAGTTCATATTGACATGTATAATATGCCTAACGAAAAAGCAAGGTCGAAGACAATTTCAATAACTCAGCTTGCATTGAGTCTGTAAGTACTATGGACTTATAAACATAAAAACATAGATAATCTGTTGAAGTAAAACACCAAGTAACAGTTATGTATGAGAGGCAACCACGTAATGTTGGCTATGTGTAAACATAATTGAATATTTGATTTGTGTTTATTTGCTTTTTTTTCCAGTAGAAAACTGTTTTCTTTTTAAGTTTCCAATGCTATTCACATGATGTTTCTCTTTTTTTGCATTCGTTTTTGTTAATTGTGAATCGTTCAACCTAGTTGCGTGTAGGTCATGATGACCCATACAAGTTAATGTGCATTTTACTTGCATTCATTTTTATGAATTTAAATTTTGTATTTAATAATGGTGTAGTTTGTGATTAAATCGAAAAGGTTGACCCAACCAAATTAGATATTTTTTAGAACCGACCTGGTTTGGCCTTTACCTATTTTCTCAAAAAAGCAGTTTCGACCTGTTACCCGTCCGACCTGACCGATCCGTTTTACAAGGTATTAAAAAGCATCATCTAAAGTGGAATTGTGGCCTTTTCATTGTTTGGTGGATTTTGGTCGTTTTTGATTGGTTCTTGTTTTTTTATTAAAAAACACCACTAACCACGCCGCTCACACTCCTTTTTGCACCACGCCACTTTTTTCACTTGTACTAACCGACCTGGCAGCCACATGTCGAATAACACAACTGTCCCATGCCTCTTCACTCTCTATATTCTAAACAGTGCCTCAACATGTGACATGTTACACCAATCAACCCCGGTCAATGGTCAAACTAAGGAATTCTTTTAAGACCAATCCACGTCAGTCTTGGGAGTGGCATATGTCGCCCAGGGTAAGAACTCGGCATGGGGAAGTCACCGTGGAGCTAGCTTGGTCGGGTAGCGGCTCCCGGAGTGAGATCACTCCGGCGGTTGGGAGGACCGTGCACTACCCCCCCCCCCCCATCATCCATAGGAAAACCAAATTTGTTTGCTTATTCAATTATGCACCCCTTGGATTCGCTAAAAGCAAGTTATTATTTTAAGCAAACCCTTAAATAGTATGACGTTTATGTCCTGTTTTTTAATCACTAAAGTTCCCAATGGATTTCATAAAAGTATATATTTCTGTACCATGTAAACATTTTATTAGGATCTAACCACTTTTCTATTAAAAACAAGTTTTAAACATAGATACATACTAATATTCATGCATGCATCTATGTGGTAAAACTGTCGGGTCAGTTAAAAGTTAGGGGTCAAATTTGTTTCTGGTTAAAACGGGCTGTTTTATAAAGTGTTAATTTGGTTCGGATTAAAGCTAGATGGATTATGAGCAAAATGGGCTCGCCTTTGTTGTCAAACACTAAAGCGAATCTTATTAGGAAGATTTTAACATTTTTCATAATAAAAAAAAAACAAATGTGGTTGAATCCATAAATATTTGATTGTTTAATCTGGGAACACATGTGATCCATCAAATATTAAGTAATTAAATACACAAGTGGTTTTTTTTTAATGACTACCTACTCCCTCTCTAATGGCTGCCAGCCAGAAGATGCACAATAAGATTAAAAAAATAAAAAGATAAAAGTTTGACCAAAAATTTGCAGAATTCACTATAAACAACAGTTTCAATAGTTGTTTCTGTGCACTCATCAATTCATTCAGATCCCTATCACACACACACACAGCTCCCAGTTTAAGAAATCACTATAAACCATGGCTGAAACTCTTGCAAATGAACTCCTCAAAGTCCTTGTTAAGAAGCTGACCGATGAAGCCTTCAAGCGAGTTGCTCGTGCTCATGGCATTTACAACGAGCTCAAGGAGTTGAAGAAGACACTCTCCAGGATCCAAGATCTACTTCAAGATGCCTCTCAGAAGGAGGTTACCCATAAATCTGTCAAAGAATGGCTGAATGCTCTCCAACATTTGGCTTACGATATCGACGACGTACTCGACGACGTGGCGACTGAAGCTATGCGTCGTGAGCTCACCCTGCAGCAGGAACCTGCAGCATCCACCAGCATGGTAAGAAAGCTCATCCCATCATGCTGCACAAATTTCTCACTAACTCATAGGCTGTCTCCCAAGTTAGATAGTATTAACAGAGACTTAGAAAATCTAGAAAAACGAAAAACGGATCTAGGTTTGCTTAAGATTGATGAAAAGCCAAAGTATACTAGTAGAAGAAACGAAACCTCTTTGCCAGATGGGTCTAGTGTTATTGGAAGAGAAGTTGAGAAAGAGAAATTGTTGAACAAGTTGTTAGGGGATGATGGGTCATCTAAGGAAAATTTTAGCATTGTACCCATAGTTGGTATGGGTGGGGTAGGAAAAACCACTCTGGCTAGAATTTTGTATAACCATACTAAGGTGCAGAGTCACTTTGAACTCCACGTATGGATTTGTGTTTCTGATGATTTTGATGTCTTTAAGATAAGCAAAACCATGTTTCAAGATGTTTCTAATGAAAACAAGAATTTTGAAAATTTAAATCAGCTTCATATGGCTCTTACAAATCAGCTTAAAAACAAACGATTTCTACTAGTACTCGATGATGTGTGGCATGAAAACGAAAACGATTGGGAAAACCTAGTGCGCCCATTTCATTCATGTGCCCCTGGAAGTAGGATAATCATGACAACTCGTAAGGAGGAACTACTCAAAAACCTACATTTTGGTCATCTAGACTCCCTTAAGAGTTTGTCACATGAAGATGCTCTATCTTTATTTGCTCTACATGCTTTAGGCGTAGAGAACTTCAATTCACACACAACACTTAAACCACATGGCGAAGGCATTGTGAAAAAGTGTGCTGGTTTGCCTTTGGCTTTGAAGGCAATTGGAAGGCTATTGGGGACGAGAACAAATGTAGAAGACTGGGAAGACGTGTTGAACAGTGAGATATGGAATTTGGAAAATAGTGATAAGATTGTTCCAGCTCTCAGGCTTAGCTACCACGATCTTTCTGCAGATTTGAAGCAGTTGTTTGCGTACTGCTCCTTGTTCCCAAAGGACTATTTGTTTGACAAGGAAGAGTTGGTATTATTGTGGATGGCGGAAGGGTTTTTAAGCCCATCAAATGCAACCAAGTCACCGGAACGCTTGGGCCAGGAATATTTTGAAATATTGTTATCAAGGTCATTTTTCCAACATGCACCTAATGATGAATCACTGTTTATCATGCATGATCTGATGAATGACTTGGCCATGCTTGTTGCCGAAGAATTTTTTTTAAGGTTTGACAACCATATGAAGATAGGCACTGATGATTTGGCAAAGTATCGCCATATGTCATTTTCTCGCGAGAAGTATGTAGGTTACCATAAGTTTGAGGCTTTCAAAGGTGCCAAAAGCTTGAGAACACTTTTAGCGGTATCTATTGATGTGGATCAAATTTGGGGCAACTTTTTCTTATCTAGTAAGATTCTGGTTGACTTACTTCCTAGCTTAACATTGTTAAGGGTTCTTTCTTTGAGTCGTTTTCGAATAACTGAGGTACCAGAGTTCATCGGTGGTTTGAAGCACTTGCGGTATCTTAATTTATCTAGAACTAGAATCAAAGCGTTACCGGAGAACATTGGCAATCTTTATAATTTACAGACATTGATTGTTTTTGGTTGCAAAAGTTTGACTAAGTTGCCTGAAAGCTTCTCGAAGCTTAAAAAGTTGCTACATTTTGATACAAGGGATACTCCGCTTTTGGAGAAGCTGCCATTGGGGATTGGTGAGTTGGGAAGCCTTCAGACTCTCACCAGGATCATCATTGAAGGAGATGATGGCTTTGCAATAAATGAGCTCAAGGGATTAACAAATCTCCATGGGAAAGTTTCCCTTGAGGGATTGCACAAAGTGCAAAGCGCTAAGCATGCACGGGAGGCGAATTTATCTCTAAAAAAAATTACTGGATTAAAGCTGCAATGGGTTGATGTGTTTGATGGCTCACGAATGGATACACATGAAGAGGAAGTTCTCAATGAGCTGAAACCTAATAGTCATACGTTGAAAACGCTTTCAGTCGTGTCATACGGGGGAACACAAATTTCAAATTGGGTTGGTGATTGCTCTTTTCATGAGTTGGTTAATGTGTCAATACGTGGTTGTAAAAGATGCACATCTCTACCCCCATTTGGGTTGCTCCCTTCACTTAAGAGGTTGCAGATTCAAGGCATGGATGAGGTTAAAATCATAGGTTTGGAGTTAACCGGAAATGATGTTAATGCCTTCCGCTCACTTGAAGTTCTAATATTTCAAGATATGTCTGTTTGGGAGGGGTGGTCAACTATAAATGAGGGTTCAGCAGCAGTGTTTACATGCCTTAAAGAGCTTTCTATAATCAGTTGTCCAAAATTGATTAATGTCTCACTTCAAGCACTGCCTTCACTCAAGGTTCTTAAAATTGACAGATGTGGTGATGGTGTGTTGAGAAGTCTGGTTCAGGTAGCTTCTTCAGTCACTAAGTTGAGAATAAGTTCTATCTTAGGGCTTACATATAAGGTGTGGAGAGGAGTTATAAGGTATCTTAAGGAAGTTGAAGAATTAAGTATCAGGGGATGTAATGAAATAAAATACTTGTGGGAATCAGAAACAGAGGCAAGTAAGCTTCTTGTGAGATTAAAGGAATTGAGTTTATGGGGATGTTCAGGTTTGGTAAGTTTAGAAGAGAAAGAGGAGGATGGCAATTTTGGGAGCAGCACCCTGTTATCTCTTAGAAGTTTGGATGTAAGTTATTGTAGTAGCATAAAGCGTTTATGCTGTCCAAATAGCATTGAGAGTTTGTATATTGGAGATTGTTCAGTTATTACAGATGTCTACCTCCCAAAAGAAGGAGGGAATAAGCTCAAATCACTTCGTATAAGAAATTGTGATAAACTTGAGGGAAAAATCAACAACACAAGCATGCCAATGCTTGAAACCCTACATATTTGGGCTTGGGAAAATCTAAGATCAATCAGTGAATTGAGTAACTCCACTCACCTCACCAGCCTGTATATAGAAAGTTGTCCACATATCGTGTCACTTCCAGAGCTTCAGCTATCAAACCTCACCCGTTTGGAAATTGGTAAATGTGACAATCTTGAGTCATTACCCGAGCTTTCAAACCTCACCAGTTTGTCAATTTGGACATGTGAAAGTCTGGAGTCATTATCTGAACTATCGAATCTCACCTTTTTGTCAATTAGTGATTGTAAACGTCTGGTGTCATTACCTGAGCTGAAGAATCTCGCCTTGTTAAAAGATCTGGTAATCAAAGAGTGTCCATGCATTGATGTTTCCATTCATTGTGTGCATTGGCCTCCCAAATTGTGTTCCCTTGAACTAGAAGGGTTGAAGAAGCCCATATCAGAGTGGGGGGATCTGAATTTTCCAACTTCCCTTGTTGACCTAACGTTATATGGTGAACCCCATGTGAGGAATTTTAGTCAGTTGTCCCACCTTTTCCCTTCTTCTCTTACATCTCTGGACATAACTGGATTTGATAATCTGGAATCACTTTCAACCGGACTCCAACACCTCACATCCCTTCAACATCTGGCCATTTTCAGCTGCCCAAAGGTGAACGATCTACCAGAGACGCTGTTACCTTCACTTTTGAGTTTGATAATTGGCAAATGCCCAAAATTGAAAGAAAGGTGTGAAGGAAGAGGCTCCCACTACTGGCCACTCATTTCTCATATCCCCTGCATCGACAATTGAAGACTAATTGAAATAAAGGTACATACATGTTTATTAAATATCAGTTAATAATTATTGCTAGACGTTGTTATAAATAAATAACCCTTACCTTCTTCTTCTTTCTCTGTAGTCACTGGAAACAGATTTCCTGTCGTCAATACCAAATCACCGGATTTATAAAGCCATCACAGCTTTTCCGGCGACCTGTCAGGTAACAATTAACATCGCCAAACCTCTAATTATTTATTGTCAATGTTTTGGCTACTGGCTTCTTTCTAGTTTGGGCCTGTTTTAATGTTGGGAGCCCAACTTGTTTACAATTAAGGAATGTTATTTAGCCCAACATAATTCATAGTGTTCATTTGGGTGTTTAGCAAAACCAGCTCGGTTTGGTTAAAACCGTTTTGAGTCAAAATCGGTTCAGTCGTAAGCCGGTTATGAAGTAAAATATTTGATACAAGTCGGTTTGGGTCGCATTGAAAGAGTTTCACCTTTTTAAACCCCTAGTTTTCTAACATCAAAGAGTGTTGTTTGACCCTTGAATTTTTAAAATTGCAGTTAAAGAAAGAAGAAAATCATTCAAGGTTTCTTCAAATCAACAAAACAGATCCAAGACACATCGTAATTGTTGGAAAGGGCACTACGTCTACTGCGTTAACTTGGTTCACTTACATGCTTCAAACATCCTGAGATTCAAGATAAGGTTGCAACAGAAATCAAAGAAACAACAAAAATGAGAAACCATGCCACAAATGTTGTAGAATTTGCAAACGCTGTGAAAAAATGCAAAATCTTCATGCAGATTTCAACGGAACTATCAAGACTATCATGCAGTTCCAGTGGTATGCTATTTCAGATATTTAGCAATTTCTAATACTTCGACTTACAGGAGAGTCTCGTACATGTTAGGCCGACCCAAAGCTCTTTTTGTCTAAAAATTATAAATTATAATTATTTTTAATAATTAGGGTCTCAACAAAAGAAGTAATATTTCAAAGATAGTCTAATATTTTTATTAAAATAATTTCAAGGATCTTATTTTTAAAAAAATACACTTTGGGTATCTTTATATCCTATAAAGATAAAAGTGAGGTAATTAAAATGTTGCAATTTTCATATGCTCTTGTTTACTAAGATGAAATGTTGGTTATGAGGTGAAGACAGGAGATACCGTACCATATCAGCCATACACAAGGATTAAGTTTGGTGTTTGTACCAGAAGATGGTTTCATCACATTGTTGCTTTCATCCAGAAAGCTCCTTTAAGTTTACAGCTTTGCAGGTTAGTACAACACAACCCATATCGATCATTTCTTTTTCATTCAGTTCATGTAACTAAACCCTTGATATGTAAAATTTTATGTGGTCCGGTTTAACAGTCAACCTTCAAGTTCTGTCATTTGACTAAAGCAAAAGTATCTAGATTATCATCAAATATATATTGTTTGTTTACGATTTTGACATGATTTACTGTTTTGATGCAGAAACACAAGCGGGACAGAATTTATTTGGCTCAAGAATCTGCGTATGTGCAGATGATCTTTGCTTCTATTTAGTTAAGTTGCTTCATTTTCAAGGTGAATGAAAACAAAAGTGCAAAGTACAGATTGATGCTTAATCTTCACATTGATGGTGATACAGAGTTGATCCATGATTTAGCACACTCGTATTTGGTGCGACTAGACACACGGAAGTGGACTGGAACATGGTTCAAGCTAAAAAGGGCATAACTTTCATTATGTTTGAAGTTATACGGGGGATAAGTAATGGACATCAACGTCTCAACGAGCCACACGCTTGGACAAATGCTATAGGCAGGTTTTACCGACTCTCGGCACCCAATTTCGACATCTAGAGCTCCAATTTTGAACTCAAGGTTTTCCCCAATTTTAGCAGTTTTAATTAATTTCGTCTGTTCGTAAAAAAACAGCTGGGTTTTTTTAACTAGATATTTATATGTTGTTTTTAGGCTGTTAATTTCAAGGAACCCTTGGAGCGGTTACAAGTTGCGTCTGATGGCACTTAGCGTTCATGGGCTAAGTTACGCACCTCTGATTGGAACTTATAACCAATGAAGAATTAATGGAAATTGCCTCTAATGGCAAGTTACCACTAATAAAGATAATGGAACTAGCCTATGATGTCAAGTTACCATCTGATGAAGATTAAGGAAACTTACCACTGAAGCAAGTTACCTCTAGTGAAGATTGATGAAGTCTCGCTAATGAAGAAGATGCCACATGTTGGTCACTTGTCAATTTCGTACATCTCAACAAGATAGCAAAACTAGCCTATGATGTCAAGTTAACATCTCTTGAGAGGATGTTATACGTAACTATCACTTGTCAATGTTATACATAATTGTCACTTGTCAAGTAGTTGAGTGTGAATTTGGTGCATGAACTTATGTGTGCAAACTTCAGAGAAAATTTGCAAGTCACCCAACCTTGCATAGCTAGGAAATCGTCTTGAATTTCAGTTGTAATTTGTGACTAGTTTTACATTATGTTTTGAAACATTCGATTTTAATTAATACCTCGTGCTTAGAACAATTGTTCTTCACTTCTTCTACTTCATTTATTGTTTTGTTCAATCGATTGAAATGGTGATACTTGACATAACGATTAACTAATATTTCATAGCAAACTAGGTAATAATCAATCTAGGGTATTCGCTAAGTCTTCGTTTGATTGTGATCCACAAAGTCAATCTCCCTACAACATTGAATTTCTTGGAAAGATGTAATTTTCTTGGTAGCAACTCGAAAAGCATCCATTCATGTTCAATGTCTTATAGTGAATCAATATATAAGGTAGACATGACCTGTAAAGTTTACAAAAATATTGTCCTAGGTTATTAATAGATTTATGTTACAACTAGTGAATGCAATTTAGATACTAAGAAGGCACAACTACTATAATGACATGATTGTTTGATACCCTATACTATTGCAACTTTAGTTTACAATTTTACAAAAATATTGTCCTAGGTTATTAATAGATTTATGTTACAACTAGTGAATGCGATTTAGATAGTAAGAATGCACAACTACTATAATGACATGATTGTTTGATACCCAATACTATTGCAACTTTAGTTTACAATAATTGTTAGATATAATACACTTATATTATACTAAGCTAGATAGTATTATTATTATTAATATTAGGTTTAACATAAGTTAATTAGGGAAGACGGTTATTACCGAATGAAACCCTTGTGTATATGTATTTATGTATCTCAACAATATTCATTCTTATCAAGTCATATTCATATGAACTATTCTTCTTCATTCGGATAATCCTATATTCGAAAATCTCAAAATCTAACAAAGTGGTATCAGAGCCACATCGATTGAACTCGGAAACTGCACGCTTAAACAATCAACATGAATCAAGCACAAGGAATCCAAACACAGATCCCCAAATTCACCGGGCAAAATTATTACCACTGGCACATTCAAATCAAAGTATTATTTGAATCACAGGATCTGTGGAATATCATAGACGAGGGATTCAAAGAACTGGGTGCAAATCCAACCGAGGAGGCAACGGCAACGTACAAAGATGCAGTCAAGAAAGATAAACGAGCGCTGTATATTATCTTTCAATCGGTAAACGAAACAATATTCGAGCGTATTGCACTTGCAAAGACATCAAAAGAAGCGTGGAACATCCTGCACAAATCTTACAAAGGAGAAAATCGGGTAAAAAACATTAAACTTCAATCTCTTCGTAGTGAATTTGATGCACTTAGGATGAAAGAAGGAGAATCTATTGAAGATTATTTCAATAGAACAGTATTAATAGTAAATCAATTGCGTATGAATGAAGATAATATTAGTGAACAAAAGATAGTAGAAAAGATCCTGCGTAGTTTGACTCGTAATTATGAGTCGGTTGTGATTACAATAGAGGAAACGAAAGATTTACATGATGTTTCGACGGAAGAATTAATGGGAATTCTTCAATCTCACGAACTGAGATTAAAACGATACGATGATGTTCCGATTGAACATGCATTTCAAGTACAAAACTCTATCCAAGATAGATACAAGCCGACACGAAATGATGGTTCGATGAAACAGCGGAACAAAGGAAAGGGTCGAAATTGGAATAACATTCGATGTTATAATTGTCAAAGGCTCGGACATACAGCAAAATTCTGTCAAAAGAAGGATGAGGGTGAGAAACCGGATAATGTGTTAATACATAAAGATGATGAAAGTGATGAACATGAAGATACGATGTTCATGATATTTAATATGGAAGAGGCAGTCAAGGATGACTGTTGGTTTCTCGACAGTGGCTGTAGTAATCACATGACGGGGTGCAGGAGTTTATTCATCAATCTGGATGAATCCATAAAGAAAGAAGTAAGAACAGGAGATGACAAGAGATTAGAAGTTGTCGGTAGTGGAGAAGTGTCCGTCTCTTTTAAAGGAAAGGACCGGACGATACCAAATGTTTTCTTTGTAGAAGGTTTAAAACACAATCTTTTAAGCGTGGGACAATTACTAAATAAAGGATATACAATTTTGTTTCAAAAGGGTCGATGTTTTATAAAGGATGCAAATAGTGAAGTTATAGGAGATATTCGGATGACGAGTAATAAGATGTTTCCTCTACATCTGAGTAGTGACAAAAGTTTTGCTATGACAATGACAACAAAGTGTTCATCAACTCTATGGCACGAAAGATATGGACACGTGAATATGGATACACTTATAAACATGAGAAACAAGGGTCTTGTTTCCGGGTTGCCCAAAATCATGAAACAAGAAGACATATGTGAAGGGTGCATCTCAGGAAAACAAACAAGAAAGGTATTTCCAAAGAAATCGACATGGCAGGCTAGTAAACCATTACAGCTCGTGCATTCCGACATATGCGGACCAATGAAGACAGAATCAATAGGAGGTTGCAGGTATTTTATTACGTTTATCGATGATTACACAAGGAAAACCTGGGTGTATTTTCTAAAATACAAGTCGGAAGCCTTAACTTATTTCAAGTCTTTCAAAGTCTTAAATGAAAAACAATCTGATCATCTGGTCAAAACATTAAGATCAGATCGAGGGGGAGAATATTGTAGCAACGCGTTTCAAGAATATTTGAAGTCAAATGGGATAAGGCATCAACTCACAAATAGCTATTCCCCTCAACAAAACGGTGTGGCCGAGAGAAAAAACAGAACTTTGATGGAACTAAGTAGAAGTATGATGAACGCCAAACAATTAACAGATTGTTATTGGGCTGAAGCTGTAGCATGTGCTACCTACGTGTTAAATCGAACGGTGACCAAAACTAGACCAGATATGACACCCTATGAAGCATGGAATGGAAGCAAACCGAACGTCGAGCACCTTAGAGTATTCGGTTGTTTAGCTTATGTGCACATACCCAAACAACGTCGTAATAAGTTAAATATGAAAACAGAAAAGACTGTTTTTGTGGGATATAGTGATCGTAGCAAAGGATATAGATTATATAATCCACTTACGAAAAAGATTATAATCAGCCGAGATGTAGTGTTTGAAGAACAAAAGAGATGGGTTTCAATCTCTGAAACAAATAATGTGCCACTGGATATAACCGATGATGAAATAAGTCCGATTCAAAGAAACGAGAGTTCTGAAGGTGTTTCTGCAATACAAGAACAGTCGGAACAAAGTATGCCATCACCGTATGTAAGCGAAGAATCAAGTCCGAATGTGAGCAGTCACTCTCAAAACGAAGTATTATCAGCGACTAATCACTCACTAGAGCAAGAAGGCACATCATCATCGTCGGATTCAGAAAATGAAGTTATTCGCACTAAAAGTCTTAAAAGTGTATATCAAAATTCACGAGAATTGACTGAGGAGGAAGTGAAGCAGAAGTATAGTGAAGATCAAACGGTAAACTTTGTTCTCTATACAAGTTCTGACCCAACATCATATGAGGAAGCAAGCAAGGACCCAAGATGGACAGATGCAATGGACAAGGAAATCGAGTCAATACACAAAAATCAAACATGGGAACTTGTAGATCCTCCGTTACATCAAAAACCCATAGGTGTAAAGTGGATATATAAGACAAAGTATGATGAGAAAGGAAACATAGATAAATACAAGGCCAGATTAGTTGTTAAGGGATACAAGCAGAAATATGGGATCGATTATCAAGAGGTATTTGCTCCAGTAATCAGATTTGAGACAGTTAGACTAGTACTAGCCCTCGCAGCTCATCATGGATGGTACCTTCACCAAATGGACGTAAAAACAGCGTTCTTGAATGGAAAGTTAGAAGAACAAGTTTATATTGAACAACCTCAAGGGTATATCAAGAAAGGAGAAGAGAAAAAGGTATGTCACCTAAAACGTGCCCTATATGGGTTGAAACAAGCTCCGAGAGCATGGTACAGTCGAATAGATGCATATTTTATTCAGAATAAGTTCAAAAAGTGTATTTACGAACATACATTTTATATAAAGGACACAGAAGAAGGAAAACTAGTAGTATGCTTGTATGTAGATGACCTAATTCTAGCAAGCAGTTCAATGAGATTAATTACGGATTTCAAAGAGTCAATGAAAAAGGAATTCGAAATGACAGATATGGGACGCCTACATTACTTTCTTGGGGTAGAAGTAACTTATGAGAATGGAAATGTCAATCTTTCACAAAAGAAGTACATGAGAAATCTACTTGAAAAGTTCCGAATGACTGGGTGTAATACCGTATCCACACCAATGGAGTATGGTTTAAAACTATCAAAAGATGACCCAGAAGAATTTGTTGATGAAGGAGTATTTCGCAGTCTAGTCGGGAGTTTAATGTATCTAACCAACACGAGACCAGATATTATGTTTGCAGTATGCAAAGTAAGTAGGTTTATGGAGAATCCAAAGAAAAGTCATTGGGATGCTGCAAAACGTATACTGAAATACATCAAAGGGACTCAGGAGCAAGGAATTACATATTCGAAAGGAGGGAAGAAACAATTAGTGGGATTCAGTGACAGCGATTATGCTGGAAATATAGATGATAGTAAGAGCACCTCTGGATATATATTTCATTTAGGATCAGGCCCCATATCATGGCAATCCAAGAAACAAAAGGTGGTCGCATTGTCCTCAACAGAAGCAGAATACATGGCACTATCTCTCACAGGGTGTCAAGCGTTATGGATTAAAGGAATCTTAGATGATCTAGAAGGAAAACTAGATTATTCCATTCCAATATTTTGTGACAACAAGTCAACCATTTGCTTGGCAAGAGATCCAGTCTATCATGGGAAGAGCAAGCATATAAGAGTCAAATATCATTTCATTAGAGACTTGATCAAGAAAAGGGAAGTAGCAGTTATATTCTGTGCAACTAAAGATCAAATGGCGGATATTATGACAAAAGCATTGCAACCAAAGGACTTCTTGCGGTTGAAGAATCTGCTACACTTAAATCTGAAGTAATCTAGCTTACGGGAGGGTGTTAGATATAATACACTTATATTATACTAAGCTAGATAGTATTATTATTATTAATATTAGGTTTAACATAAGTTAATTAGGGAAGACGGTTATTACCGAATGAAACCCTTGTGTATATGTATTTATGTATCTCAACAATATTCATTCTTATCAAGTCATATTCATATGAACTATTCTTCTTCATTCGGATAATCCTATATTCGAAAATCTCAAAATCTAACAATAATAACATTAGATGCAGGTAATGAGGTAACAGAACAAAAGTAATCATAAAAGTCAAACCTGAATGAAAAGAATTATCATCAAGAGATCACAAAAACCAAACACATATCAAGAAATTTATATAAAAAAAACAGCAGGTCAAACTCCAATCAAGAAATTAAACAAGAAAGCATCATAAATGTTGGTGCACTTGTGTCTGTACTTTGTCTGTATTCGGTCTGTATGTAAACGATGTCCAAAGTCAGTCTGTAAGTTGACCAAGTCAACTATCCTCCTAGTTTGACTTGGACAACATGATGTTGTCTGGATCGAAGGATAGCCTCGAAGGATACAACTGATCCTTCGAGGTGCTCGAAAGATATGGTTCGATCATGGTTCAACCATTAGACATCGAAGGATGATCCTTCGATGTCCATGTTGATCGTTCGAGCTCCCTGTCATCGATAGATGATCCTTCGGACCATCTATCGAGTCCTTCGACCAGATCTGCTATGTATGGGTATAAATACCCATGCAATGTGTGAGTGTTAGATAGATGCACACTTAGAGAGATAGAGAGCATTCTGCTGAAAACACACACACACACTTGAGAGTTTACATCTTTGGTTTTGTAAACATTGTGCTTGTAACCGTAAACCTTCATACGTATTAATACAGTGGTGTTAATCGGTGAACTTAGTGTGTTCTTGTGTTTGTTCTTGCTTCATCCCGGTTTGCCTACTAGCTTGGATTCCGCACTCGCTAGTGGGTTAGTATAACAAGGTTTAGGTTTGTTCTCGATCCTCCGAGAAAAAGGGACCTACAAGTGGTATCAGAGCCTCGCTCTTTACCTTGTTTAAAACCGGTTTGTTCAAGTTCTTGGTGTGTTTGAACACTTGGTTTAGCACCCGTTTTTGGTGGTTCTCTTGCTTGTTTAAACTGAAAAACGGTTACTAAACCTTCGGGAGTGTTCAGGGTCGGTTTGGGTAATCATAAAATTTGTTTTGTGAAACTTTGATTTTTCCGGTCATTTTTCCGGTGGTATCTCCGGTGACTGTTCTAGATAGGGTTGTGTCCATTTTTGGTAATATTTTTGAAAGTCAAAAGGTTGGTGAAAAGGTGTGTCTGAACATACCTTTCTGCCGAAAGTTGGTACACCAACCTGTCACTTTTCTCACCAACCCATCAGTACTTTCGGCAGTGTGTCAGACATCGAAAGATAACTTTCGAGCTCGAAGGATCATCCTTCGATCAAGGAGATTCGAAAGATAACCATCCTTCGAACATCCTTCGAAGTCAGTGTGTTATCCTTCGAGTCAAGGAATCTTTTCGATAGATACATCCTTCGAGACACTGTTCATTACGAAAGATAAGGATCCTTCGTGTTGGGTGAATCTTTCAAGGTTATCTTTCGAGGTTATTGTTCGAGCCATCAACAGTGATCCTTCGAACACTGTTGATTCTTCGAACAAGTGTCATCTTTCGAGACCTGTGTTCGAAACATAAGGAGAATCTTTCGAAATTATCTTTCGAAAGATAAGGATCCTTCGTATAAGTCAATCTTTCGAAGTCATCCTTCGAAGTTTTTGTTCGAAACTCAACAAGGATCTTTCGAACCCTGTTGATCATTCGAACAAATATTGATCTTTCGAACAGGTTTTCATCTTTCAATCCTTATCTGTTTTACTCTTAACAGTTTGTGGTGTGTAGGTTTGATAATTTATATTTGATCAAAATGAGCTGTACAAGTCCATGGGATTGGAGTTTGGACTCACGAAACAATCAAGAGTTAGTGACTGCTGCAGATTGGGCAAAAAGTATGGTTCCACAGCCATCAATCAGTCCAAGTCAATGGGCTTTGGTATCCAATCAAAGTCAAAGTCTTCAAAACCTTCTGATTAGTGAAAGTGAAACTGGCAGCAACAACCGTCCACCTAAGTTGAATCATATGAACGATTTTCCATCATGGAAAAACCGTTTTCACACATATGTTCAAGGGCAAAGCACTGATCTTTGGACGTGTTTCATCAATGCGTTCAATACTAATCTAGAGACTGCTGCGTCAACTTCAGAGGGTTATGCAAATATGCTTGAAAATGACAAGAAGGCTTATGAATTGGAGAAAAAGGCCTTTGCCACACTTACTCAAGCACTCAACAAAGACATCTACCATCAGTTCTCTTATTGCAAGACCACGAAAGCATTGTGGGATGCCTTAGTTGCTAGAGGAGAAGGCAATGCAGCTGCTCGAAAATCTCGGCATGATCTGTTGAAGAAAGAGTTTGAGTCCTTTCAGTTTTTGGAAAATGAGACTCTGAATGATATGATCACACGTTTCTATCATTTGATTAGTGAGATGTGTGCTTATGGAGTTGTTGCTACTCAACAAGAAATGGTGAGTAGATTTGCTGACGCCTTACCTCCAAAGTGGAGTTCCTTCATTGAACTGTTGAAGCATACAGGAACTCTAGATCAAGTCAACATCTATGAGTTCATTCAAAAGCTGGAACATAAAAATGATGAAGAGATTAGGAAAGCAAGGCGTGCTCCAGCTCCTCAGAATACGGAAATGTATCTTCCAGGATTCGATGTTTTGGCAAGATCTGCTGCAGCTCAGCAACAGCAACCTAAGTTGCAGACTGCATTTGTGTCCAATACAAGTTCAAGTTCCTTTCCATTTCCTCAGTCAACAGCTGCTCCACCACAACCTCAATTCGATCCGAGGTCCTATATTCCTGTTCCAACACAGCCTCAGCCACAACCTCAACAACAACAACAGCAAGCTCACTATACAAGCAATCCTCAACCTCAACCCCAAAGTCATCACACAATCCGAGTCGACAACTCAAATCTTGCACACCTTAGCATTGAAGTCGCTAAGGAACATATGGAAATTATCAACACCATGGTCAGTGCATACTGTGGTTTGGTAGCAGGTCAGCTTGGAAACATCAACATGACCAATGAAGATTATGATCAGATCGACAAGGAAGAAATGGAGTTGATGGATATTAAATGGGCTTTTGCTAGTGCGGTTAGAAGGGCAAAAGATTTCATGGCACGAACTGGGAGAACTTCGTTGGAAGGAAAGAAAAACACGAAGTATGGGTTTGATATTAATGCCGTCACGTGCTTTAATTGTGGCGAGAAAGGGCATTTTAAACGTGAGTGCACTCGACCAACAAAACACGGCAATCACAACCCTTTCAGAAACCAGACAAATGTGAATGCCCAACAAGAAAACCGTGAGAGAAGAATGGTGGCGGTGAACAACAATCAGGGACAGCCTGGAACTACCAATCACAATCGGGCTTTGGCTGTTCAAGCTGATGAAGGATGTGACTGGTCAGTTCAGTTTGGTGAAGGTGATCAGGGAAGTGGAACTGCACTGTATGCTAAGGTCATCGAGCAGGTACATAAAGAAGAATCTTCTGGGAGTGATGACAGTTCTGGGTATTCTGGCAGTTCGGATGAAGAAGGCTCTGTTTCTGGGGATAATCACTCAGAGCCTGATGTGAATGAAGAAGGAGATGATGATATTCAGGAGCTACTGAATGAAGCTGATGAGCTTAAATGTCAGAAATCAATTCTGATCAGGAAGGCTGCTGCTACATCAACGGAAATGGAAAAGCTATTTTCTCAAGATGGAGCTTTTTCTTTTCAATCTGCCTTTATGGCAAACGGCTCAGCCTCTACTAGTCAGGTAACTTCTGAATCCCCTGCTCCTAGTATTTGTAAATCATGTGCTGACATGAAGCTTGAATCAGAAAAGCTTCATAGTCATAATCAGAGTTTGGTTATTGAACTATCGAAATGCAAAGAGGCGAATATGGCTTTAACTCGGAACGAAAAAGATTTTAAGGAAGTAATTGAAACTTTAAAGAAAAATGTTTCCGAAGTTAATAAAGTAGTTTACCACAAGCAAGTAAGTATAAATGAATATATTAACACTGTGGAAGAAACTAAGAAGCAACTAGCCATTGCCAAATCTGAGCATGATGCGATCAAACAGAAGTTGGATAGTTATTCTAACTCCCGATTTGTGCTTGATCACATCATCGATGTTCAACAATTGAAAGGAAATCAGAAAGGCATAGGGTACAAGAAATGTCCGCCCCCTGTTATGAACAATTATACCAAGATGCCTGATGAGGAGGAAATGCCTCGGTATGAACCCAGGGTGCCTCTTGATTTTGAGGAATTTACTACTGGCCTAGGGTTCAAACCGGACAGTTCATCTAACACATCCGAAAAGCAACAAGAAGCATCAACATCCATGGATCAAAGTTCTCCAATCATTGAGGACTGTGAGACATCGGATGATGAACCAGAAGTGGATGTGAGTGAACAGGATAACTCACTTAACAAGATGAAAGGAGCTGTCATTCCCATTGAGAATCACATCCTGTGTGATCCTGACACTCCTGCCGTTTCATCAGACGAGAAACAAGTGATAGATCCTGTCAAGGTTGAAAAGAAGGAGGTGTCTACTGTTAAAAGCAGTAATGTGTTGTATACCTTGGTTGGAGATAGTAAAATCTATTCAGATCACGTTTTTCCAATCAAAAATGTAAATAAATCTTTGATTGATAAAGTCTTTGAAGACAATACAAACAAATTTTTGGGAAAAACTCTTCCAGGAATTGTGGTAACACAATGTGATCCAATTCCTAAATCTGAAATTAGAAAACAGTTTAGGAATCAGAAATCTCCAACCACTCTACAACCTAGTGCTTCTAAAGGTAAACAACCAATCAATCGAGCTCAAAAGCCTGAAACAACAAGAGCTCGAGTTCAAAAGAAAGAAAAGGATGTCAAGTTTGTGTCATCCAAGGGTACTGATAAGATTGAAACTTTTGAAAACAAATCTAATACAGATTTTGTAAAACAAGTCACAATCTTAAAACGAAACAGTGATAACAATTACACTCAATACACAAACGGGTGTGATGAAAAGGCTAGTACCTCTGGGTCCACGACCTTGACATCTTGTGGTCAGTCAAGATCTCCTAAGCTTGTTGAAAGGAGAAAATGTTTTAAGTGTGGAACAATTGGGCACATCATCAGAAATTGCCCAAATGCTCCAAAGAAGCAATTTGTTGAGAAAACTCCACCTGAAACAGTTCACCCTCAACGTCGGTCAGTTTCACCTAAACAAGACAAACGAACTGTAAAAGAACAAGAAACTAAACAACGACGTAAGAACATAAAAACTGTTGAAAAAGCTTTAAAATCTGAAGTTAAAACAGTACAAAAGGAACCAAGAGTGTCGCAACTTGTAAAACCAGAATCTTCAAAAACTGGTGGACACAGACAAACTTGGTTACCTAAGTCGGGTGACAATTCAGGGGGAGCAGTTGTTCTTGAAAACCATCAAGAGATAGAGCTTACATATCGTGATGCCAAGGGACGACCCAAGACCACTAAGGCTTGGGTCCCCATTCTCAACTGATGTGTTTAATTGACATGTGCAGGATGTTCTAGGAGGAACTATTAATAGTCATTGGATTGTTGATAGTGGAGCATCCAGGCACATGACTGGCGACTTACGGCTCCTATATGACGTGAGAAATATCAGAGGAGGGTATGTTGCTTTTGCGGGTGATAAAGGCGGGTATATCACTGGAGAAGGAAGTATCTCCAATGGCATCGTGTGCTTTGACAAGATCAATTATGTGAAGCAAATTGATCACAATCTTCTCAGTGTGTCGCAAATCTGCGATAAAAAGTTCTCAGTAATTTTTGATGATGCTGGCTGCTATGTGCTGAAGCCTGGATTCAAAATTCCACAAGAATGGATTCTCTTATCGGCTCCGAGAGTTAATGATCTTTATATTCTCGACATGAGCCAGGCGATTACAACATCTGCACAAGTTACTTGTTTTGTCTCAAAAGCCACAGAAAAGGAGTCTATATCTTGGCACAGGAGAATGGGACACATTCACTTGAGGAAGATGAACCATTTGGTGAAAAATAATCTTGTGAATGGTGTGCCTGTAAGAAGTTTTCATCTACAAGATATCTGTGTCTCGTGCCAAAAGGGGAAGCAAACGAAGAAGTCTCACCCTTTGAAGAAAATCAACACTGTCAGCATGCCTCTCGAACGTCTTCATATGGACCTTTTTGGACCTATGAAGCACAAGACAACGTTTGGTGATGCCTATTGTTTAGTAGTTACTGATGACTACTCTAGATTTTCTTGGGTATCTTTTATGGCACACAAAAGTGAAACTCCTGGCATCCTCAAGGATCTTCTTACAATGTTGGAGAATCTCTATACGTTGAAAGTGAAAAGGATCCGAAGCGACAATGGAACTGAATTCAAGAATCAAGTTATGGATGAGTTTTGTACTTCTAAAGGCATTCTTCATGAGTACAGTTCTCGTTATACTCCACAACAAAATGGTGTCGCTGAGAGGAAGAATCGGACTATTATTGAAACTGCAAGAACAATGTTAGTAGAGTCGGAACTTCCTATTCAATTCTGGGGAGAGGCTGTATCGGCTGCTTGCTACACGTTGAACAGAGTTCTTACAGTTAAGAGACATGGCAAGACTTGCTTCGAACTCCTTCAGAGAAGGAAACCGGATCTTTCTTACCTTGAACCGTTTGGTGCTCCTTGTACTATGATTGAGCCAGATGGAAAGTTTGGTGCAAAAGCTATCGAGGGTTTCTTCCTTGGATATGCTACTCCGAATTTTCGTGTTTGGAATCTAGCTACTAAAAAGATTGAGCTATGGAGCGAAGTTAGGGTTCAAAGGTACACGAGTCCTGTTAGGGCTCCGGGTGATCCGTGGATGTTCGATTATGATGGGCTATTTGACTCCTTCAATCTGCCAACCTTTGACGAAGAATCAGCAGCGGTTCGGATGTTATTGGAAAGTGACAACGCTGCTATCTCGCCATTGGTTAGACCTATTGTTGTTGACCCTCAAGCTTCTACGTCTGTCAACAATATGGTTCAAAATGAGGTTTATGAAGATGCTGCTGATTATAATGACTCTTCTGAAGATGATGAATATCATGATGCAGCCGAAGGATCTTCAGCTCCAACTGCTCCTGTTCAAGGTGCCTCTGGTGATACACCTCATACGCAGAATGTAGATACTGCTGAAGGGAATGCATCCACCTCTACCCACATTCCTGGTGTGGAGTTGGTTGTCGATCTTAATCTGAATAATTTGGGTATCAATGCTCGTGTACCGGATAATCCTGAAATGAGGATTCACGATACCCATCCCCAGCAGAATATCATAGGAGATGTCCATCGTGGTGTGCAGACGCGTAATCAGCTGAGAAACAACCGGAATGCTGGTTTGTATTCAGCTATAAGAGAATCTGGCCAACAAAATGACTGGTCCTTCGCGTGTTACGTGTCACAAGAAGAACCAAAGTCGTGGAAAGACGCTTTGAAAGATAGTGCCTGGGTTGAAGCCATGCAAGAAGAATTACAGCAATTTCACAAGCTTGGTGTTTGGAAGCTTGTTGAAAAACCTGAGAACTACAAGAAGATTGGCACTCGATGGGTCTTCAAATGCAAGAAAGACGACCGTGGAGTGGTTATTCGAAACAAAGCTCGTTTAGTCGTTCAAGGTTTTCGTCAGATAGAGGGGATCGACTACAACGAAGTTTATGCACCAGTTGCACGTCTGGAAGCTATTCGGATCTTTCTGGCTTATGCCTCATTCAAAGGATTCAAGGTTTACCAGATGGACGTCAAAAGTGCATTCTTACATGGTGTGGTTGAAGAAGAGGTATATGTCGAACAGCCTCCAGGTTTTGAAGATCCTGTTCATCCCGATCGGGTTTGGTTGCTCAACAAAGCTCTCTATGGTCTTCATCAAGCGCCACGAGCTTGGTATGCAACCTTATCTACATATCTGCTGGAGAACGGTTTTCGAAGAGGTCTTATCGATTGTACTCTCTTCATCAAAGAACAAGATGGAGATCTTCTTCTGGTACAGGTATATGTTGATGATATTATTTTTGGTTCTACTAATGATGTTTTGTGTAGGAATTTCGAGCGCATCATGCAGGATAAGTTCGAGATGAGTGCTATGGGGGAAATGAATTTCTTTTTGGGCCTACAAGTGCAACAAACGGAGTCTGGGATATTCATCCATCAGACTAAATATGTTGGAGACATCTTGAGCCGGTTCCAGATGTCCGATGCAACGCCCATTGGTACCCCACTGCCAACTAATCACGGAATAACTCCTGACGTGAAGGGTGAACCTGTTAGCCCTTCATACTATCGCGCGATGATCGGATCCCTTATGTATCTCACAGCATCAAGGCCAGATATAATGTACCCAACGTGCCTACTTGCCAGATATCAAGTTAATCCGAAGGCCTCACATCTTGCAGCTGTCAAAAGGATTTTTCGTTATTTGAAGGCTTACCCCGACACCGGTCTGTGGTATCCTAGGGATAATAACTTTGACTTGGTCGCATTCAGTGATTCTGATTTTGGCGGATGTAAAATCGACGGCAAATCCACAACGGCTGGATGTCAGTTTTTAGGAAATCGCCTAGTCACATGGCAGTGCAAGAAGCAGACGTGTGTAGCTACATCAACATGCGAAGCTGAATACATTGCTGCCTCAAGTTGTTGTTCACAAGTTCTTTGGATCCAACAACAATTGCGGGACTACGGTTTTGAATTCCTAACTACTCCTATTTACGTTGATAATTCTGCTGCTTTAGATATCACTAGAAATCCTGTGCAGCATTCAAAGACCAAACACATCGAAATCAAATATCACTTCATACGTGATTGCTTTGAGAAAAGGCTAATCGATGTTGTTAAGGTCCACACCGATGACCAACGTGCCGACTTATTTACCAAAGCTTTTGACAAATCTAGATTTGACTTTTTATTATTGGTAAACGGCATTAAGGTCAAGCAAGAGTAAAACCAACATCGGAAAATCATTTTTGTATATATCTTTGTGTTTTTAAATTTATCTTAGTTTGTTGATTTTAGGGGGAGTAAATCCAAAAATCGGAAAATACAAAAACATCGAAAAATTTCAAAAACACAAAAACAATAGAAAAACAAAAATGAGTTTCCTGGAGAGCAAAAGAGAAAATGATAGTACATCAGTGGTCTATCCAAACCTCTTTAAACCTTAAAATGCAAAACGATAAGCAGCTCTATATAAGATGTATCGGTAGGCTCACAATCATTTTAAAGTGTGCAGGGTGATATAAATCTTAATCGACTGAAGACCAGGTGGGAACCATTCATTGGCATATGGTCTTAGTACCGAAATTTCGTTTGATAGATTGCCGAGGTTCTGAGATATTCGGTCTTTATGCTGCTTATCATCTGGGTATCATGGTTGCTTCTATAAATAGACTAAGTCTAAGATCTTCCATGATACTATACATACGTGTACATATTGCATACTGCATTCGACCTCAATAAGTGATAAACAATCACATGTCCAAATCAAATAAGTGATAAAATATCACATTTATCCGGGTGTCAAGTTCGTCTCTCTGCTGTACGGAAGTACTGACCTGTTCACGGACTTGCACCTGTGCCCTCATGCATACGAAAATCAAGTTCCTCATCAATAAGTGATTATATCACAAAGGGCTTGTTTTCAATCCAAAATAAGTGAGTATCTCACAATTTATACGGTCAAACAGATGATAATCGGTATACTCACCGGTAAGATGAACTCTCGTGCATACCTTGATACGGGAATGTGTCGTGATGTGGATGAACACCAGTCGGTAAGTATAAATCATACCTTAACGTATCCCCTCGCCATGATTACATCTGATAAGTTGAGTTTAAGTGGACAACAATACCGATAATTGTTATAGGATGCTTATCTTAATATTAACTAACTGAACAACAAGAGTGTTTTGGCATGACCGTACACTGATATGATTCTCTTACCCTCGAAACTCGCAAAAAGAATGTTTGTATATATTTATTTATTTACTGCTTAACCTTTATTATTTCTTTTAAACAGTTTCGTCGTTTGGTGCATATCAGCACGACATTAGCGGTGATGTCGTTTGATAACACTCAAAGGATTTTAAATTGTTGTCTTTTACTTTCAAAAATACCAAAAAGATTTTAGGTGTGTTTTAATATAAACTTTATAAAAGCCAAAAAGATTTTTCTTCTACCTTATTTTCGATCGTACGATGTTGGAGCTCGAGTCTTCGTTACCTGAAACCTGAACGAAAACCGAACTGACTAAATCTTCATAAACGGTCGAAATTAGCAAGTTTTGAAAGTTAAACTAAAATTGACAAATTTATTAAACTTTCAAACTGTCGGACAGTGTTTGATTGTGACATGGTCATTCGTGTGTCATTTGCTTATACTATATTCCAGGCAGTTGTTCTCATTATGCGTTTAGATTTCTTGCATGTGCAGATTCTAAAGGCTAGGAGAACATGGTCGATGACAAGCTTTGGGATGAAGACACGACGAGAAGGCGCTCAAAAGATGAAGATGATCGAGTTGCCGTTGGCCATCATCAACACCACAAGGATCTCACTTCATAAAGCTAAAGTATTTCACGAGCATAACTCAAGGGGGAGCTTATGTTAAGGGGGAGTTTGTCAACACACTTCCTACATGATACGGGTAGTTTGTTGATACACTCTCTGCTTTCAAGACGTGAAGACTTTGAAGATCCTCCGACATTGAAGACTTGAAAGGACATCAGAGTTTTGATAACTCGAAGACCAAAGACCGTCGAAGTTCAAGACAGGTCTACATCTATAGAAGATAAAGACAAAGCTACAGCCAAGGGGGAGTTTGTTGGTGCACTTGTGTCTGTACTTTGTCTGTATTCGGTCTGTATGTAAACGATGTCCAAAGTCAGTCTGTAAGTTGACCAAGTCAACTATCCTCCTAGTTTGACTTGGACAACATGATGTTGTCTGGATCGAAGGATAGCCTCGAAGGATACAACTGATCCTTCGAGGTGCTCGAAAGATATGGTTCGATCATGGTTCAACCATTAGACATCGAAGGATGATCCTTCGATGTCCATGCTGATCGTTCGAGCTCCCTGTCATCGATAGATGATCCTTCGGACCATCTATCGAGTCCTTCGACCAGATCTGCTATGTATGGGTATAAATACCCATGCAATGTGTGAGTGTTAGATAGATGCACACTTAGAGAGATAGAGAGCATTCTGCTGAAAACACACACACACACTTGAGAGTTTACATCTTTGGTTTTGTAAACATTGTGCTTGTAACCGTAAACCTTCATACGTATTAATACAGTGGTGTTAATCGGTGAACTTAGTGTGTTCTTGTGTTTGTTCTTGCTTCATCCCGGTTTGCCTACTAGCTTGGATTCCGCACTCGCTAGTGGGTTAGTATAACAAGGTTTAGGTTTGTTCTCGATCCTCCGAGAAAAAGGGACCTACAATAAACATTCAAACTAATGTGTTCTATTTATTTGAATACCATAAAACAATAGAAGTCCAACCACATAAACTTGCTTTGTTAGTCAACGATCCTACAATAATAATGCTACATAAAAATCACATTCGCGCGAGTTAACAAGAACACAAAGTTCTTAAATGAAGACCACGACGTTTGAGATCCCTCTTTCCCCCACTTTTTTCAAACAATTGTTGACGAGCCCTTTTGAGGGTAGAATTGTAAAAATTGTTAAAATTATCTAACCCTAAAACGCAGTCATTTCAAGGCGGCGCTGATGTGGGTTCTGACGAAGTTGGCTGCTCCGATGACCAAAACAGAGTACCCTGTTTTTGATTGCATGTTGACTGATGACTTAACCGTTTTTCCCATCTGGATCCCTATACACACAAACAGCTCCTGGTTTAACCTAATCGAACAGAGAGTGAGTGGTCATGTAAAAAATAGCGATATTAGAAATGTAACTTAGGACAAACAAATTATTAAGGCGTTGTATAATAATACACTAGAAGGAACCTGCACGATGCAAATGGTTCAAAAGGTTTCGACTGGATTGAGTCAGAATGAAACTAAAATCAAATATATGATAAAGTACACTCATTTCACAAAACCTTAGTTATTCCCAAAATGTTAAATGCCAGTTTTGGTCATTTTACCAATTAGTTTCATGAATAAACAGCGCTTGCCTAACATTTAAGTATCCAAATTTTACAACTTCTAACATAAGCATGTCGAAACACAACCAAAAAGAGGTGTATAGTTTCAATATTTTCAGATTGAGGTGTGAATTCTTCTTATACTGTAACATTACCACTAGAAAAGTAAGCTTCATAGTTCACCATAAAAAAAAATCAGCATGCAATACAATAACCATCTATAAAACCATATGTTACAATTCAGCAATTGAAACTCAGTTAGTGGTGGCAAATTCGACCCACTAACTCATAGGCTGTCTCCAAAGTTAGATAGTATCAACAGAGAGATAGAAAATCTAGAAAAACGAAACACGTATTTAGGTTTGCTTAAGATAGATTAAAAGCCAAGAAATACTAGTAGAAGAAGTGAAACCTCTTTGCCAGAAAGCGATCTTGTTGGAAAAGAAGTTGAGAAAGAGCAATTTCTTAACAAGTTGTTGAGGGATGATCGGTCATCTAAGGAAAACTTTATCTAAGGAAAACTTTAGCCTCTTGCCCATAGTTGGTATGGGCGGGGTTGGAAAGACAACTCTTGCTAGACTTTTGTATAACGATACAAAAGTGCAGGATCACTTTGAACCCAAGGCATGGGTTTGTGTTTCAGATGATTTTGATATTTTCAAGATAACTGATGCTATCCTTCAAGATGTGACTAACGAAAACAAGAAATTTAAAGATCTAAATCAGCTTCAAAAGGCTCTCACTGAGAAATTTAAGGACAAACGATTTCTACTAGTAGTTGATGATGTGTGGAGTGAAAAGTATGGGGATTGGGAAAACCTAGTGCGTCCATTTCTATCATGTGCTCCTGGAAGTAGGATAATCATGACAACTCGTAAGGAGAAATTACTTAAACGGATAGGTTTTCATAATGTAGACCGTCTCAAGAGTTTGTCGAATGAAGATGCATTGCGTTTATTTGCAGTACAGTACATGCGTTGGAGGGCGCCCCTCGCGCCACGCGAGGGCGCCCTTTTTCCAGTATAAATAGGGGATGTTGGCACTTGAGTTTTGGCGTTGGTTCGACGTACAAATTCAATTCAGGCACCGAGGCACCGAGATATCGTCCAAATACTACAGAAACACACACGAACACGAAACGCTGCCACGACAAACAGGGTGATAACTCGATCGCTGCTACGATTCAATATTCGATCAATTGAACCTAATCCAATGGATGTTTAAGTGCTGCCCACATTAGGGTTATACTTTGTCATTCGTCGTAAACTCGATGGATGTTAAGTATTGCACTTTGTCATTCGTTGTGAGGGTGTTCATCTCGTGAGTTATCGTAAATGCTGTATTAGTTACTGACCTAGTTTTCGTGTGCATTGTTATTTGAATTAGGTCAATCAGGCTAATCAGTAGGCTAAAACTCTGCCCGTTAAACTTGCAATGAGTCATTCTCTTTTTATCAACTGTTTTACAATACTCCAAATTATTTTCAAAAGTTATAATTACAGGGATTAAGTCGTGGTTATCTTGAATCACTGGCTAGTGGGGTATTATGCACATTACTAATTTCTCACTCTTAGGCTAATAAATCCTAACAGTGATAATCGTCACTACTTGGGTGAAAGGACCCAATAGTGGCATGACCATCGTCACCAGGAGGTGACACGGCGCCAGATAAAAATAAGATAGAAGCCATTGTAATCGCTCTTATGCTGTAATTTATAACTATGTGTCATTTCATCAAATGGAGTGACTCACAAGTATTTCCCCGCTGACAAAATATTTTTAAAACATGTTTCAGGTGATCTTCTGTGAATCAAGAAAAGGTGCTACGGAGCACCCACAAGCTTGAAGTAGTGGCTCAAATAAATAAATAAACATGTTTTGTAAAATAAGGGAATTCCTGTGAAATTCACTCAGCCATCAGTGCCACAACCACATTCATATACGCTGTGTAATTGTAAGGCCCTAATTCGTATTTCACAAAAGTCACAGCGGAAATTCGTGCCATAAAATTCCTTTCATTACAAACGTCTTGACTTACTTGAAAGTTTGTTTCAATATGTATCTTTTACAAAGATAAAGCATAAGTCGTGTTTACTAATAGTACATACTCAATTATTCCCGTACAATCTATCTTGTAAGTCGGTCTTCGATCTCTAATCCTTGTGATAATCGCCCGTTATCAGTACAACCTGCACTCACCACATACATTCATAACATTAGCACACATTATATAAACAAGATTCATTCGCGTACACTTCACATTTCATCATCTTTCAAACTTTAAGCATTTCATCTGCGTATCCATTTCCTGGTGAGGCTTCAATAATGTACCTGCATTACTTTTCATTCTCAAGGTGCACCATTAATAACGTTAACCCTCAACGTGACTAAATCATGCATATATACGTACTTACATACATACATACATACACATCTACATACGTACATATCTTTCCTACCATTTTACATACGTGCATACACTCATACATGTCTTATTACATACATACATACACATCTACATACGTACGTACCTTTCCTACATCTTTACATACATGCATACGCTCGTACATATCTTTATACATACATACATACACATCGACATATGTACATACCTTTCCTACATTATTACATACATGCATACCTTTACGTACACGTGCTAGATCACGCGTACCTCTTACATAATCATACATTATTTACATGGGTCTTAGACTTAGCTTTATAGCCCATAAACATCTAAGGAACCATCAAAATCATGTTTGGAAGGTCCGCCGTAGACCACGGATGACAAACCGAAGCCTACGATACATAAATCAACTTAATTACAAGATTTCAGCTTTTGGAACTTGGGGAGGCCGTCGCCGACGACCCTAGGGGCGTCGGCGACGGGCCTTGCATTTGCCCGTAGCCAGAAACACCCGTAGACAAGTAAATAAGGCGTCGGAGGAAAATTGGTTTTCTAGAGCCCGTCGGCGACAGCCCTAACCCCGTCGGCGACGCCTTCTAGAAAACCCCTTTTTCTGCAGATCCGTTTCGTCGTTCGTACGCACAAAAACGCGCATAACTTTTGAACCGTTTACCCGTTTAACCTCCCGTTTCTTCCTACATGCTTGTAAATTCACATTCTATCATATTAACTTAAAATCCCATATCCGGATTAAGGAAATTCTTAACTTACACGCTATCGGCTTATTATTCATGTACGATTATTCGACCCGTTCATGTTTTCATCAAACATTTCATTCGTTTTAGCCCAAAACTTACACGAACCTTATAACCATAATACTTTTACATTATCCGGGGTTTCGTACTTGGGATTTACATACCCGATACCCGGTATGCGTTAAACTTATTCATTTCATTCATTTATACAAAAACAACTTGGTTAATAAAATTTCAGCTTGCTAATGTGTTTGTCCATTAACCATAACTCACAACCGGGTATTTATACTATTAATTCACGCCTCTAATTCTTGATTAGCGTGCTTATGTACCATTCTACCCATACCCGGTTATAGCACCGTATCCATTACTTACGTAACCCTTCCGGTATAGTACTAAAACCACATTTTGATCCATTACATCTACTTAGCGAAAATCATCGATTTCATACGAACCATCCTTAATTGTCCTCAATTATCATACTTAATTAACTAGCACATATCTTTACGTAAACAACTAAGAAGTGATTACGGAAATCACTTACCTTGTGCGTCCATGTTCATACTCGTTTCCTCGCCACTTCTCGACCTATTAGCCTTCCGTGCTTGATTCCGTCTCGACATAATTCCTACACTTCCATGTCATCGAAATCACATTCTTATTAGCATACTCAATTGTACATGCTAACGATCATATCGATCGTATAATTCACATTTGACGTTCATAGTCACTTCTAACAAGCATAATACATGTAACTAAATTCATATCATTTCCAACTCGTGGAATCCGTCATGTCATCGCATTAAACACACATACGTAAAACAAGCATCGTATAACTTACTTTAATCTTACAATTATGACAACATGTCTAACCATTCTTCTTAAACATAGTTGACTTTTAGAAGTCAACGGTCCATTTACTTTAACTTTCGACTTATCATTAAATACCCGTAACATCATAATCGATTATACGGACAACACTATATACATATCATCTTTTACTTACATACAATTTCATCTATTAAGCTCACCTAGGCATTTCATCAAACACTTGGTGTGCGTACCACTTTCTAAGCATAATGTACAAGTGATTCAAGCATGTTCTTCCCAAATTCATCTCATGAACCATTATATTCACACAAATCACATTGTCAATACTTCCACATCATGTCTAACTATCATAACTATCATGTAACATCTCATGTATCAACAAAATCACAATTTAACATATTCACCATTCTACAATTACAAGTGGGTTTTACCATAAATCATCAATATGATCAAAACTAAGTACAATACAACTTCTACAATTGATATTATCTAACATTCATGTTTAATTTCATAAAATATTTACGAATTGCACATAATCCACTTCATCAACATTCACCAAAACATAAAATTTAACTTACTTGATGATAAGAACACTTAGATGATCATAATTCTTGATCCATGCATACAAACAAGCTTCAATTTCCTTCTATTCTTACTGATTTTGTTATGTTAGAGGGTTTCCTTTCTCCCTCTCTTGCTCCTGTCGACACCAACATACACACCAGTGTGTGTGTTTGGGTTTTTGTTTTATTTTTATATAAACTCTTTCAACTTGTACAACTTAGGTCCCTCTACTATGGAAATTGTGTTTTAATGTTAAAAATCCATCCTTACTTGTTTAATTAAGTAAATAACTAGGTTAAATAGCCTAGTTATTTTATTTCATGCTATAACATGGAAAACATGCTAGCGAATATAAAATTTCCGATATTGGGGCGTTACAAGTCCACCCTCCTTAAAAGAGGTTTCGTCCCCGAAACCTTGCTCATTCTCAAAAGACCAACGCTACTCTCACTTTTTCATCTATTCATTCACGACGCTCATTACAACATGAATACATTCGGGATCTTGGTCAAAAGTTTGTTTCATACCAAAACATGATTGTACGCATTGTCCTTACGTTCTTAAATTATTTAATTTACTTTCATAATCACATAAAACTCAGAATCTGATCCAGAGTTCTTATTAGTGTCGATACACTTTATAGTTCTAGTTCCTAGCACATTTCATTACTAACGGTTCGTTCATCATTCTACTGGCTGCACAACCTATGTTTACGACTTGTGTCTATCCTTCTAATCAATCATAATACGCACATGTTTCTACTTATTTGAAATATTTCAATTCATTTCATTCTATTCGTATCTCATGTTATATCCTCCATGATATTTCATTTTTTATTACCATGAATAAATCCCAACATTCCATACCGTTCCATACCTCTTCAACACAGGTTAATCATTTACTAACCTCGATTTCATTGCGTAGACTAACGACCTGCAAACCAGATCGGCCCGCTTCTGAATGAACCCTTGTCAAAGCCGATTCAATTCCTTCCTTTCATGAAGTGGGTTTCCGCTCATGAGCATCCTTCCATCAATATCTTGTTTAGATGAACATGGCCAACAAGCCTAGCATCAAAGTTAGCATTTTCCATCGGTACTTGTCATTATTACTTTCTCTCCAAATGTATTTTATTGGGGGTTTTAAATGCTCTCAATTATTTCCTTCTTATAATTATTTCATTAACCATTTTGCAAAACTTTCCCTTCCCGTCCATACTTTAGTTATTGTTCGGGTCGTAGCCCTTCATTCATTCCGACTCCCAAGAGTCATTTACCAACATATCTAACATGTAGCTTAATCAAAATTTCTTTCCTTAATTCAATTTTTAAGTTCGCATGCCATTTATGGTCATTCTTTCGTGCTTAAATTCGTCTTCGAATTCATACACATCACTCATACACTCCATTACTTTTATGTTTGATTCTGTCTCGCGGGTCCAAACATATCATTCATACATTCCATTACTTCTATGTTTGAATCCGTCTCGCCGGTCCAAACATTGCATTCACACATTTTTTTTATTCTTTGAATCCGTCTCTCGGATTCAAACATTGCATTTACGCCTTTCATTCCTTGAATCCGTCTCGCAGATTCAAGCATTGCATTCATATCTTTCATTCTTTGAATCCGTCTCGCGGATTCAAACATTGCATATACGCTTTTCATCCCTTGAATCCGTCTCGCGGATTCAAGCATTGCATTCATGTCTTTCATTCTTTGAATCCGTCTCGCGGATTCAAACATTACATATACGCTTTACATCCCTTGAATCCGTCTCGCGGATTCAAGCATTGCATTCATACATTGTTGATCCGTACTTTCTTACGGATTCAACATTCTTCGTTCTTATTATTCATGTTTTTCATTCCTACATAGTACTCTCAATTTCCCGAGAGTCTTACTACCCATTTCACCCACACGCCCACCTTCCACCTAATTCTAACGGACATACCTGTAACAATTTTCGCGGTCTCACGAACGTCATACGTTTCTTGTGTACTGGCCAGGTAAACAATCCATGTATCAGTTTCGTGTCTTCGCGTAATCGCCACCTTATGTCCGAAGAATTAAGTTTCGGCACGTGTAACATTTTTAAAACCTCTTTACCATGTCGTTATTATATTCATTTAAAATTTTCTTTCACTTGCTTAATTATACCATTTCATACGTCCACACGTTAAGTTTACGTACCTGGGGTCAATTCGTCTTATTACTTGCCTTGATGCCGGTCCTAGACCGCATCATGGATCATCCCTTCCGAACAAGTGTGCTTACCCTTAACATAACGTACTTTTAGTCCCCTTCAAATGCATAATCTAATACATACATACCTTTGCTTCTACCTTTAGATCTTGATCGAGTCTCGGATTATACGGGTTTCTTGTTACAAGAGCACACAGGTTTGAGTTCAAGTATTCTTCTTCTCATACTTGATTCTCTCAAACCAGGGCTCTGATACCAACTTGTAAGGCCCTAATTCGTATTTCACAAAAGTCGCAGCGGAAATTCGTGCCATAAAATTCCTTTCATTACAAACGTCTTGACTTACTTGAAAGTTCGTTTCAATATGTATCTTTTACAAAGATAAAGCATAAGTCGTGTTTACTAATAGTACATACTCAATTATTCCCGTACAATCTATCTTGTGACTCGGTCTTCGATCTCTAATCCTTGTGATAATCGCCCATTATCAGTACAACCTGCACTTACCACATACATTCATAACATTAGCACACATTATATAAACAAGATTCATTCGTGTACACTTCACATTTCATCATCTTTCAAACTTTAAGCATTTCATCTGCGTATCCATTTCCTGGTGAGGCTTCAATAATGTACCTGCATTACTTTTCATTCTCAAGGTGCACCATTAATAACGTTAACCCTCAACGTGACTAAATCATGCATACATACGTACTTACATACATACATACATACACATCTACATACGTACATATCTTTCCTACAATTTTACATACGTGCATACACTCATACATGTCTTATTACATACATACATACACATCTACATACGTACGTACCTTTCCTACATCTTTACATACATGCATACGCTCGTACATATCTTTATACATACATACATACACATCTACATACGTACATACCTTTCCTACATCATTACATACATGCATACCTTTACGTACACGTGCTAGATCACGCGTACATCTTACATAATCATACATTATTTACATGGGTCTTAGACTTAGCTTTATAGCCCATAAACATCTAAGGAACCATCAAAATCATGTTTGGAAGGTCCGCCGTAGACCACGGATGACAAACTGAAGCCTACGATACATAAATCAACTTAAATAACAAGATTTCAGCTTTTGAAACTTGGGGAGGCCGTCGCCGACGACCCTAGGGGCGTCGGCGACGGGCCTTGCATTTGCCCGTAGCCAGAAACACCCGTAGACAGGTAATAAGGCGTCGAAGGAGAATTGGTTTTCTAGAGCCCGTCGGCGACGGCCCTAACCCCGTCGGCGACGCCCTCTAGAAAACCCCTTTTTCTGCAGATCCGTTTCGTCGTTCGTACGCACAAAAACGCGCATAACTTTTGAACTGTTTACCCGTTTAACCTCCCGTTTCTTCCTACATGCTTGTAAATTCACATTCTATCATATTAACTTAAAATCCCATATCCGGATTAAGGAAATTCTTAACTTACACGCTATCGGCTTATTATTCATGTACGATTATTCGACCCGTTCATGTTTTCATCAAACATTTCATTCGTTTTAGCCCAAAACTTACACGAACCTTATAACCATAATACTTTTACATTATCCGGGGTTTCGTACTTGGGATTTACATACCCAATACCCGATATGCGTTAAACTTATTCATTTCATTCATTTATACAAAAACAACTTGGTTAATAAAATTTCAGCTTGCTAATGTGTTTGTCCATTAACCATAACTCACAACCGGGTATTTATACTATTAATTCGCGCCTCTAATTCTTGATTAGCGTGCTTATGTACCATTCTACCCATACCCGGTTATAGCACCGTATCCATTACTTACGTAACCATTCCGGTATAGTAATAAAACCACATTTTGATCCATTACATCTACTTAGCGAAAATCATCGATTTCATACGAACCATCCTTAATTGTCCTCAATTATCATACTTAATTAACTAGCACATATCTTTACGTAAACAACTAAGAAGTGATTACGGAAATCACTTACCTTGTGCGTCCATGTTCATACTCGTTTCCTCGCCACTTCTCGACCTATTAGCCTTCTGTGCTTGATTCCGTCTCGACATAATTCCTATACTTCCATGTCATCGAAATCACATTCTTATTAGCATACTCAATTGTACATGCTAACGATCATATCGATCGTATAATTCACATTTGACGTTCATAGTCACTTCTAACAAGCATAATACATGTAACCAAATTCATATCATTTCCAACTCGTGGAATCCATCATGTCATCGCATTAAACACACATACGCTTAACAAGCATCGTATAACTTACTTTAATCTTACAATTATGACAACATGTCTAACCATTCTTCTTAAACATAGTTGACTTTTAGAAGTCAACGGTCCATTTACTTTAACTTTTGACTTATCATTAAATACCCGTAACATCATAATCGATTATACGGACAACACTATATACATATCATCTTTTACTTACATACAATTTCATCTATTAAGCTCACCTAGGCATTTCATCAAACACTTGGTGTGCGTACCACTTTCTAAGCATAATGTACAAGTGATTCAAGCATGTTCTTCCCAAATTCATCTCATGAACCATTATATTCACACAAATCACATTGTCAATACTTCCACATCATGTCTAACTATCATAACTATCATGTAACATCTCATGTATCAACAAAATCACAATTTAACATATTCACCATTCTACAATTACAAGTGGGTTTTACCATAAATCATCAATATGATCAAAACTAAGTACAATACAACTTCTACAATTGATATTATCTAACATTCATGTTCAATTTCATAAAATATTTACGAATTGCACATAATCCACTTCATCAACATTCACCAAAACATAAAATTTAAGTTACTTGATGATAAGAACACTTAGATGATCATAATTCTTGATCCATGCATACAAACAAGCTTCAATTTCCTTCTAATCTTACTGATTTTGTTATGTTAGAGGGTTTCCTTTCTCCCTCTCTTGCTCCTGTCGACACCAACATACACACCAGTGTGTGTGTTTGGGTTTTTGTTTTATTTTTATATAAACTCTTTCAACTTGTACAACTTAGGTCCCTCTACTATGGAAATTGTGTTTTAATGTTAAAAATCCATCCTTACTTGTTTAATTAAGTAAATAACTAGGTTAAATAGCCTAGTTATTTTATTTCATGCTATAACATGGAAAACATGCTAGCGAATATAAAATTTCCGATATTGGGGCGTTACAGTAATCATATACCCTTCATCTTCTTCATTCATCTTCCCCCATATCGAAATCTTCTTCTTCTTCCTTACATCTGTCGATACACCTTTTGTGGACGCGACTCGACTCTGTTCGACTCAGTTCGGCTCAGCTTGGTTTCGACACGGTTAGGTCCGGCTCAAGCCCGACGTCACGATATTCCTCCGTCGTGCGCCCTAAAGTTCGACATGCGAAGCAGTTTGGACCAATCAAGTTGATTGGGCCACTACTATTGGGCCAAGAAACCTCACATTGGGCCGAAACCCATATTTTGAACATGCATGTCGACGAAAGTGAATGGTTTCGTCGACTTTTATGTTGTTTCGTCATGCCAATTCCATTTCGTCGAGCTTCTTCTTGTTCTTCGTATATGATGCTATATATATATTCAAGACTGAACACAGAAGTAGAGAGAGGAGACAGAACTGAGTGAAAACTAGAGAGAAAGCATAGTGTGTGTATCAAAGAGTTTCTGTTATATTTCTTGTTAGATCATATTGTACCAAAACTCAGTTGATATTCAATACACTTGCATTTAAACGTTGAATCTTTCTGTTTCGTGTTTTATCTCGGTTTGCTTTCCCGGTTGGATTCCGCACAACCGGGTTGGTTTGTACACAAGGATTAGGCGACTAGATCCTCCACTAGCCGGACCTACAAGTGGTATCAGAGCCTTGGCTCTTCTCCTTGTTAAAACCGAGTTGTCTTCGGGTGTTTTTCGGGTCTATGAAGTTTTTATTTTTCTTGAAAAATTTTGTTTAAAGCTTCAAAAATCTTGATATTTTGCTGTTAGTTCATAAGAAAACCTTGTTTAAATTGTTTTATGAATGGAGTGTTAAGGATTTTAGTGAAGTTTCTAGCAAAATCGTGTTTCGGAAATTTCTCCGGTCACCGGAATCATCATATATTTGACCAGAAACTTCATACCTTCATGAAACATTCAAAAGGTTCATATGTGTTCACTTTTTGATCTTTCACGAATTGACTGTTGAAGTTGTTGTTAAATTAAAAAAATATATATCTTGTTTGAAAATGATGTTTTCAAGGTATGGTAAGTTGTGAGTTGGTAGACTAGAGTGTTCTAATGTCAGACAAAGATGATGGACAAAATGGGTAAGGGTATGGTTGTTTGAAAATTGTGGCTCAACAATCCTTGTGTCAGGGGTTAAACGGATTTGATTTTTTTTTCTAGTAAAGTTGTCATACACCTTTAGTTAAGAAAACCCCATTTTTTTCTTTCTTTCTCAAAATTTATTTTTGATGAAACCTCTTTTTCTTTTCAAAAATTGATTTTGACAAAACATCAAGAGTTTCGCCATAATTCTCTGGAGTTACGTCAAACAAGTTTCGTCGAAAGTTGTTAATTTTTTTTTAACAGAGGCTTTGCAAAGCTATTTTAACAGTGTGTTTTCAAGTGATTTCATCAGGTATTCATTTTTACATATTCAAAATGAATCCGGATTGGTGGGGTAATCCGTCTACTACAGAAAGTAAATATAGAAGCACGGGTTTGTCGCCATCATGGGCCGAATCTCCCGCACCGGTATCTTCGCAAGCTAATCCAATTTCTACCGGTCAATGGGCATTCGTATCAAATCAAACTCCAAGTATCCAAAGCATTCTCTTAAGCTCGAGCGAAACCGGAAGTCTAAATCGCCCACCAAAATTGATGCACATAAACGAATATCCGGGATGGGTTGATAGATTTCATACATACGTCCTTGGGCAAAATACAGAATTGTGGTTATGTTTCACCACAGATTTCGATCAAGCTATAGAGGTTGCCGCTTCAACTGCTGTTACATTTGCCGATCTTCCAGAAGATCAGAAAAAGGCATATGATTTAGAAAAGAAGGCATATGCCATTCTCACTTAGGCTTTGAGCAAGGATATTTATCATCAATTTGTCAGCTTCAAAACGACAAAGAAATTATGGGATGCGTTGAAGACAAGAGGGGTAGGAAATGAAGTAACACGCCAATTGCGACACGACTTACTCAAGAAAGAGTTTGATGGCTTCACGTGTATGGAAAAGGAATCCTTGGGAGATATGACTAGTCAGTTCTATCATTTGCTTACTGAATTGGGTAATTATGGGGTAGTAACAACTCCAGCAGAGGTAGTGAAAAAGTTTGCAGATGCGTTGGCACCTCAATGGAATAGTTTCTTGGAGATTCTGAAATACAATGGAGTGTTGGCTACAACAAACATCAATGACTTCGTGAAGCTCTTGGAAAACAAAGATCAGGAAGAAACCCTAAAGGCAAAAAGGGTTCCAGTACCACAGAATCCTGATATGTATTATGGAACTTCCAGTACTTCTTCTGCAAGACCCGTTTCACATGCTCCACTTCAAACGACATTTGTTACTAGCACAGATTTATATGGGAATCCAATACAAGTCCCAGTAAAGCCAGCTCCAACAACAGACTTGTATGGAAATCCTCTACAACCAGCTCCACAACAAGAAGTCTATCGGCCACCTACCGTAGCATCTGACTTATACGAGAATCCAGTTTCTGTTCAACAACAAGCTTGTTATGGAAGCACATCATCTGCTGGTCAGCAATCAAAGTCAAATACTGTACGGCTCGACACTTCAAGCTTTTCAAAAGTAAGTGTTGAAGTAGCTAAAGAACATATGGAGCTACTGAACACCTTGGTGAGCGCGTATTGCGGATTAGTGGAAGGTCAGATTGGGAACATTAATCTGAGACAAGAAGATTATCAGCAGATTGATAAAGAGGAGATGGATTTGATGGACATCAAATGGGCTTTCGCAAGTGCTGTAAGGTGGGCAAAGGATTTTATGGAGAGAACGGGCAGAACCAGCTTGGAAAGCAAGAAAAACACCAAGCATGGGTTCGATAAGCAGGCTATCAAGTGCTTCAACTGTGGTGAACGGGGTCACTTCAAAAGAGAATGTACAAAGCCAGCTCAGCATGGGAATCAGAATCCGTTCAGGAATCAAGGCAACCAACAGAATCCGAACAGGAATAACGAGCGTACGTTGATACCTGTCAACAACCCAAGTCAAGCAGGACCATCAAATGCCAACCAGGCTCTTGTGGTTCAAGTAGATGAAGGTTGTGATTGGTCAATTCAGTTGGGAAATGATACTCCGGATGGAACAACTTGCTTTGCTGAGGTTGTCAAGGATCTAAAGCACGCCAGTGGTGGAGAATCTTCCACCAATGGTGTTGAATCTTCTGAAGATGAAGACAGTTCTGGTTACAGTAGAAGCTCAGATGAAGAATCCTCGAGTTCAGGCGATGATCATTTGGATGACACCTCAAGTGCGTCAGTCGATGCAGATGTTAATGAGCTATTGGAAGAAGCTGCGACAGGAAATCATAGGAGATCTATATTGGTGGATCAAGCTGCTTATTCTTCTTCTTCTCTCCATTCAGCCTTTATGGCTAATGTCGACAGTTCATCAAGTCAGGTATGTGTTGATGAACCCACTGTTGTTAATTGTGATAATTGTGCTAGATTAAGCGTTAAATGTGCTGATTTGGATGCAAATATGTCTGAGTTGCAAGGCAAACATGATGCTTTAAAAGCTAATTTGTTTGACTTGCAAAACAAACATGTTGATTTAGATGCTAAGTGGTGTGATCTACAAAGCAAACATGAGGCTTTGCAAAACAAGTATGATGTGACATTCATCCACAACCAAAAGTTGACCATGGATCTTTCTAAGTGCACAGAAGCCAACATGTTTTATGAAAACCATGAAAAGGAATTTAAATCAGTGATTGAAAAAATTAAAGAAAGATAAAACCGAGCTGACAAAAATGGTTTCAAGAAAACAAACTGACATAAATTTGTATATCAGTCGCCTTGAGATAATGCAAAAAGAGATGGCTTGTGTCAAAACTGAGAGTGAGGCGATCCAGCTCAAGTTAGACAACTATTTAAGCTCTAGCTATGTGTTGGATCACATCATTGGTTCAGAAAGAGAAACGCGATGCCACATGCATTGGATACAAGAAATGTCCACCACCTGTGAGACATAATTATAATGCCATGCCTGATGAAGAGGATAGAACTTACTTTGAACCATCTATTCCTTTAGACGTTGAGGAATTTGCAACAGGACTTGGATACAAGAAGGAAGTATCATCAGATTCGGATGTATCAGCAGATGCAAGTGTGTTTTCTGCTGAACAGAATCAGGATCCTCCAATTATTGTTGAGGATGTTGATTCTTCTGATGATGAATCCGATGATACTGACTCAGCAAAGTCTGATGCGGTGATCAAAGAACAGGACATACCTCTTGAGAATCATATTCTATGTGATCCTCCCGCAAAACCCACTAAGACTATTCCAATCAAGTCCACGACTGCAAAAGAGTCTGAGAGTGTGAATTTGCTGTACACTCTTGTTGGTGATGATAAAATTTACTCTGACAAAGATTTTCCGATTAAGAATGTTAATCAATCTTCAATTAGTAAAATTTTTGAGGATTCAACAAGTAAGTTTTTGGGAAAGACAGGATCACACGTTGTGGTAACACAGTGCCCTCCTATCCCAAAAGCCGAAGTTCGAAAACAATATGGCAATCAGAAGTTACCGACAATGAATAAGCAGCAAAACCATACCAAACCAAAAGGTAAATCAACAACTCAAGGTCAAAAGAAACAGAATCAGAAAAGGGACAAGAAGGTGAACTTTGTGAAATCAAAGGGAACGGACAAAATTGAAACATTTGAAAACAAATCTAACTTAGATTTTTTTAAGCAAGCAAAAATGTCAAAAAGAAATGAACCAAACAGTTCAAAACCTAGTACCTCGGGATCACAAAGTTCATCATCGACAAGACAATCACATGTTACTTCGGAGTTTGTTGAACGAAGATCATGTTTTGAATGTGGTGAAATTGGGCATATCATTCGAAATTGTCCATATCTTCATAAGTTGAAAGCCAAAGTTGATGATCCGCGTGAACGAAATTGCCAAAAGCGATCTGTTTCTTTAAAACAAGATCCCCGTCTTGTAAGAGAAAGGGAAAAGAAATAGAGACGTCAACAAGTCAAGGTGATTGAGAAAGCACTTAAGACTGATGTGGTTCAAAAACAACCTGTTTCAGTTAAACCAGAAAGTTGAAAGTTTTCAAAAACTTCAAACAATCACGAAGTTAAATTTTCAAACAATCAAACTGGTAAAACTCAACAGACATGGAAATCTAAAATGACCACAAATTCTGGGGGACCATCACAATTTCCTAACCATCGAAAAGTGGAAGTAATTGTTGTCGATGAAAATGGAAGACCCAAGACCACAATGGCTTGGGTCCCGATCTCCAACTAATCAAGTGAGTTCATGTGCAGGGTGTTCCAGGAGGAACTATCAGTAGTCATTGGATTGTTGATAGTAGGGCATCCAGGCACATGACAGGCGACATGAAGCTTCTCTACGATGTCAAATCTATTAGAGGAGGTTATGTTGCTTTTGCTGGAGATAAAGGCGGATATATTACTGGTGAAGGAATGATATCCAACGGGGTTGTAAGCTTTGATAAGATCAACTTTGTGCAGCAACTTGATCACAATCTTCTCAGCGTTTCACAAATCTGTGATAAGAAGTTTTCAGTACACTTTGATGCAAATGGATGTTATGTGCTGAAACCCGGCTTCAAGATTCCGAAAGAATGGATTCTCTTATCTGCTCCAAGGATAAATGATTTGTATGTCCTTGATATGAGCCAAGCTATTACAACGTCTGCACAAGCAACCTGTTTCGTTTCCAAAGCCACGGAAAAAGACTCAATATCTTGGCACAGACGAATGGGTCACATTCACATACGCAAAATGAATCATTTGGTGTCAAATGAATTGGTGAATGGTGTTCCTCTTAAAAACTTCCATCTTCAAGACGTCTGTGTTTCGTGCCAGAAAGGAAAACAAACGAAGAAGCGACACCCGACTAAGAAGATCAACACGGTGGCCGTTCCGCTAGAACGTTTGCACATGGATTCGTTCGGTCCTGTCAAGCATAAAAGCATTCGGAATGATCAATATTGCCTCGTGATAACTGATGATTATTCAAGATTTTCTTGGGTGGCGTTCATGGCACACAAGAGCGAGACCTTTGTATTATTAAAAACTTAATCATTCAGATTGAGAATTTGTATAAGTTGATGGTTAGACGGATACGCAGCGACAATGGTACCGAATTTAAAAATCATGCCATGGCGGAGTTTTGCACTTCAAAAGGTATTCTTTACGAATTTAGTGCTACTTACACTCCTCAACAGAACAGCGTCGCTGAACGTAAGAACCGTACATTGATCGAGACTGCTAGGACTATGTTGGTAGAGTCGCAGTTGCCCATTCCATTCTGGAGTGAAGCTGTGGCCTCTGCATGTTACACGTTGAACCGAGTCCTTACAGTCAAAAGGCACAACAAGACCTGCTATGAACTTCTTCACAAACGGAAACCAGATTTGTCATATCTTGAACCGTTTAGAGCCTCGTGCACGATAATCGATCCAAATGGAAAGTTTGGGGCAAAAGCGATTGAGGAATACTTTCTTGGGTATGCCACCCCGAACTTAAGAGTCTAGAATCTAGAGACTAAAAGAGTCGAGGAATGGTCTGAGGTCAGAGTACAAAGGCACACATTGCCAGTCAAATGTTGAGTACGATGACTTTTTTAATTCGATCAATGTTGAAGCAGTTGAAGAAAATGTTGCGGCAAGGATGTTTTTCGAGAGTGACAACGCAACAGATTCACCGGTTGTTCGTCCAATTATTGTCAACCAACAACCATCTTCAGTGAACAATAATGCTCTCGACAATGTGGATTTTCACGATGCTACCGAATTGAGCGAATCTTCAGAGGATGATGAATTTCTCGATGCAGATCAAGAAGCTCCAACAACAACAGTTCATGGTACTTCAGAGGGTACACCTCCAGTGGACGCCCCTAGAACAGCTGAAGCTACTGCATCATCCTCTTCGTCAATTCCGGGTATTGAATTGGTTTTTAATCTCAATCTCAACAATCTGGGTACAAATATTCCAGTTCAAGATAATCCAGAAATAAGGATCCACAATACCCATCCTCAACAAAACATCATCGGAAATGTACAGAGTGGCGTTCAAACAAGAAACATGTTGCGAAACAACAACAATGCAGGCTTGTATGCAGCTATTCATCTGGTCAACAAAACGATTGCTCTTTCACGTGTTATGTCTCACAGGAAGAGCCAAGAACTTGGAAAGAAGCTTTGAAAGATAACTCTTGGGTTGAAGCAATGCAGGAAGAACTGCAGCAATTCCAGAAACTTGGTGTCTGGAAACTCGTAGAGAAACCTGCTGGTTACAAGAAGATTGGTACCCGTTGGGTGTTCAAATGCAAAAAGGATGACTGTGGAGTAGTTATCCGAAACAAAGCAAGATTAGTCGTTCAAGGTTTTCGTCAGATTGAAGGGATCGACTACAATGAAGTGTATGCACCTGTTGCACGTCTTGAAGCTATTCGAATCTTTCTAGCCTATGCGTCCTTCAAAGGATTCAAGGTTTACCAGATGGACGTCAAAAGTGCATTCTTACATGGTGTGGTAGAAGAAAAGGTGTACGTCGAACAACCTCCAGGTTTTGAAGATCATATCCATCCCGATCGGATTTGGTTGCTCAACAAAGCTCTCTATGGTCTACATCAAGCACCGCGAGCTTGGTACGCAACCTTATCTAATTATCTGCTGGAGAATGGATTTCGCAGAGGTCTTATCGATTGTACTCTTTTCATCAAAGAACAAGATGGAGATCTTCTACTGGTACAGGTATACATTGACGATATTATATTTTGTTCTACTAATGATGTTTTGTGTAGGAATTTCGAGCGTATTATGCAGGATAAATTCGAGATGAGTGCTATGGGGGAAATGACTTTCTTTTTGGGCCTACAAGTGCAACAAACTGAGTCTGGGATATTAATCCATCAGACTAAATATGTTGGTGACATCTTGAGCCGGTTCCAGATGTCTGATGCAACGCCCATCGGTACCCCACTGCAGCAAAATCACGGAATTAATCCAGACTTGAAGGGTGAAGCTGTTAGCCCCTCATACTACCGCGCAATGATCGGATCTCTTATGTACCTCACAGCATCAAGACCAGATATAATGTACCCAACGTGCCTGCTTGCCAGATATCAAGTCAACCCGAAGGCCTCACATCTTGCAGCTGTAAAAAGGATTTTTCGTTATTTGAAGGGTTGCCCTGACACCGGTCTATGGTACCCTAGGGATAATAACTTTGACTTAATAGCTTTCAGTGATTCTGATTTTGGCGGATGCAAAATCGATGGCAAATCCAGAACGGCTGGATGTCAGTTTTTAGGAAATCGCCTAGTCACATGGCAGTGCAAGAAGCAGACGTGTGTCGCTACATCAACATGCGAAGCTGAATACATTGCTGCCTCAAGTTGTTGCTCCCAAGTCCTGTGGATCCAACAACAATTGCGCGACTACGGTTTTGAATTGCTAACTACTCCTATTTACGTTGATAATTCTGCTGCCTTACAGATCACTAGAAATCCTGTGCAGCATTCAAAGACCAAACACATCGAAATCAAATATCACTTCATACGTGATTGCTTTGATAAAAGGCTAATCGATGTTGTTAAGGTCCACACCGATGACCAACGTGCCGACCTTTTTACCAAAGCATTTGACAAATCAAGATTTGACTTTTTATTATTGGTAAACGACATTAAGGTCAAGCAAGAGTAAAACCAAGATCGGAATATCATTTTTGTACATATCCTTGTGCCTTTTAAATTTTATCTTAGTTTGTTGATTTTAGGGGGAGTAAATCTAAATTTGAAAATTCAAAAACATCGAAAAATTTCAAAAACACAAAAACAATAGAAAAACAAAAATGAGTTTCCTGGCAAGTAAAAGAGAATATGATAGTACATCAGTGGTCTGTCCAAACCTCTTTAATCCTAAACTGAAAAACGATAAGCAGCTCTATATAAGATGTATTGGTAGGCTCACAATCATTTTAAAGTGTGTAGGGTGATATAAACCTTAAATCGACTGAAGACCAGGTGGGAACCACTCATTAGCATATGATCTTGGTACCGAAATTTCGTTTGAGAGATTGCCGAGGTTCTGAGATATTCGGTTTTTATGCTGCTTATCATCTGGGTATCATGGTTGTATCTTTTTCCGAAAAATAACGGGGACGCAAGTCTAGATCTTCCATGATACTATACATACGTGTACATACTGCATACGACCTCAATAAGTGATAAACAATCACATGTCCCTCAAAATAAGTGATAATATATCACATTTATCCGGGAGTCAAGTTCGTCTCTCTGCTGTACGAAAGTACTGTCCTGTTCACGGACTTGCTCCTGTGCCCTCATGCATCGAAAATCAAGTTACTCATCAATAAGTGATTCTATCACATAGGGCTTGTTTTCAATCAAATAAGTGAGTTTCTCACATCATATACGGTCAAACAGATGATAATCGGTATACTCACCGGTAAGATGAACTCTCGTGCATACCTTGATACGGGAATGTGTCGTGTGTGGATGAACACCGGTCGGTAAGTATAAATCATACACTAATCGTATCCCCTTGCCATGATTACATCTGATAAGTTGAGCTTATGTGGACAACAATACCGATAATCGTTATAGGATGCTTATCTAAATATTAACTAATTGAACAAAAAGAGCGTTAGGGCGTGACCGTACACTGACATGATTCTCTTACCCTCGAAACTCACAAAGAGAAATGTCTGTAAATATTTATTTAATGCTTTCAGTTTCTGCACCTTTGTATATATTTATTTACTGCTTTCTGTCTTTACATTTGAAATATTCAAAAATTCCAAAAAGATTTTAGGTGTGTTTTAATACAAACTTTATAAAAGACAAAAAAATTTTATTTCTATCTTATTTTCGATTTTACGATGTTGGAGCTCGAGTCTTCGTTACCTGAAACCTGATTGAAAACGAAATCGACTAAATCTTCATAAACGGTCGAAATTTGCAAGTTTTGAAAGTTAAAAACTAAAATTGATAAATTTGTTAAACTTTCAAAATGTCGGACGGTAGTTGCTTGAATAATGGTCACATGTGTGTCGCTTATTTATGTTAACTATATTCCAAGCGTTTGTTCTCGTTACGCATTTAGATTTCTTGCATGTGCAGATGCTAAAGGCGAAGAGAACATGTTCGATGACAAGCTTCGGAATGAAGACACGACGTGAAGGCACTTAAAAGATAAAGATGATCGAGTTGCCGCTGACCATCATCAACAGCACTAGGATCTAAAGTATTGAAGATCAAAAGATTCACAAGCATAACTCAAGGGGGAGCTTATGTTAAGGGGGAGTTTGTTAACACACTTCCTACATGAAAAAGGGAGTTTGTTGATACACTTTCTGCTTACAACACGTGAAGACTTTGAAGATCCTCCGACATGGAAGACATAGAAGATGAACCTCACGAGATGGAGAAATAGATTACGAACCTCACGAGTAGCATCCAAGGGGGAGTTTGTTGATACACCTTTTGTGGACGCGACTCGACTCGGTTCGACTCAGTTCGGCTCAGCTTGGTTTCGACACGGTTAGGTCCGGCTCCCAAGCCCGACGTCACGACATTCCTCCGTCGTGCGCCCCAGAGTTCGACACGCAAAGCACGGAGAGCCGCAACCAATTCCCGTTTACACATCATCATGATGATGTCATGATGATGTCATAATTTGACTAATCTTTACAAATGTGTATGTTCAGAATGTACGTAAAGCAGTTTGGACCAATCAAGTTGATTGGGCCACTACCATTGGGCCAAGAAACCTCACATTGGGCCGAAACCCATATTTTGAACATGCATGTCGACGAAAGTGAATGGTTTCGTCGACTTTTATGTTGTTTCGTCATGCCAATTCCATTTCGTCGAGTTTCTTCTTGTTCGTCATATTTGATGCTATATATATTCAAGACTGAACACAGAAGTAGAGAGAGGAGACAGAACTGAGTGAAAACTAGAGAGAAAGCATAGTGTGTGTATCAAAGAGTTTCTGTTATATTTCTTGTTTGATCATATTGTACCAAAACTCAGTTGATATTCAATACACTTGCATTTAAACGTTGAATCTTTCTGTTTCGTGTTTTATCTCGGTTTGCTTTCCCGGTTGGATTCCGCACAACCGGGTTGGTTTGTAAACAAGGATTAGGCGACTAGATCCTCCACTAGCCGGACCTACAACATCAACAACATCACCACCACATTCATTGTAGAAAATAGAATTCATCTCTTAATTTTGTAACTGAATTCATCCATAATTTCCTCAAACATTGATAGATAGATCTCCAATTGTCCGGCACTCTGTCGAACGGCAGCCCTGGAGCTATCGGGTACGATGGGTCGTCGGCGGCCTCGTTGTATAAGTACCCACACGACCGACACTCGTAAATTCCGGTGTTTAGGACTGCGAATTTCTCCTCTAACCTGCGTTTATCGAAGTCGTCGGTTTCAGCTACGGGTTCTGATGCCGGTGGTATGTCTTCTTTGGAGACGTCAGTAGAATTTTCGGCGATTTGGCGCTTTGGATGTTTGTGTAAGTTGATAAGGTGAGGAGGGGTTTGAAAGGGAAGGTGAAATGAGGTTTTGATTTGAGAGAATGGGATTGGGAGGGCTGATTCAGGCAAAATGTCACCGATGCTGCTGAAGCCATTTTTGTTTGGTCTGAATATGGTTTGGTTTGTCCTCAACTTTTAACGATAAGGGTATTTTGGTCATTTCTCACCTACTTAACACCAAAAACAAACCTCCATCCGTGCCAGGGACTATCCGGGAGCGAAAATTAAAAAGTTGGGGACTATAGCTGTAATTTTAGAAAGTTAGGGACTAAAGGTGAAAAAAGGGCAAACCACAAGGACTATCCGGCATTTAATTAAAAATAAATAAATTTTTCTCCACAACCCGGTTCGCCAAGCAACCCAAGGTTGCAAGAGGTTACCCTGTTTTTTGCCACTTATCAAAATTGGATTGGTTCCATCTTCTAATTTTTTTATTTCTTAGCTATCAATTCCCCCAATAATTATTTACTTAAATACTTTATAATATTTAAACATAATAATTTATTAAAAACGCATTAAAAATATATATTTTCAAGTATATTATATATATTGACTGTATAACTTTTATATTAAAAATAAATAACTTTTGTTTGTTTTGAAATTAAAATAATTGTTTTTAATATTATTATTTTTAATACAATAAAAATAACCATATGTTACATGTATTTTATAAAAATTTCGGTTGGGTTGGGTTGTGAATGTCTATTCAAAATTGACTTGGGTTTGTATACGGAAGAAAGAAAAATTGGTTTTTTTTATTAAAGATTGGATTAGGTTTAACGTGGATAGTCTAATGTTAGTTTGGGCTTAATTGACTTATATAACAAGCTGGACTCAACCCAACTTAACCAGCAATCTCCAATGTGACTTAAATCAGTTCCATTTTCCAAGGGCGGAGGTGAAGCATATTAGTCGAGACGCACGGGTAATACTTGTACGAAAGTGAAGAATATTAGTCGAGACGCACGTAATTACAGTTTCCGTTCACTTCACCACCACCACTCTCACTTCAACTCTGATTATTATTGATTTAATGTAAGTTCGCTTTACCTAACTTTTTAATTAAATGTCATTATGTTTTTTATTCTTCAAGTGTCACTGGTTTTGCTTTATGATTTTAGTTATTTATGATGACTATTCAATGAGTATGTGAATTGCATAAGAATTTAATTTAATTTAATATTTAATATAAATACTATACTAAAATATTCATTAAAAAAACGATGACCATAAATACAACCACAATACACGGGAAAGCATGTTCATGTAAAGCAACCGTTGGCAACTTGAAATTAAGTTAATCCTTAAGTATTATTAAAAGTAATAATCAAGACAGTGTCATGTGGCTTACATCTATACTTTACAAAAGAAATGTTAAAAAATGTTCACCAAACAAGAACATCGATAAAATCACTATAAGCATGAACAAAGTAGCAGGAATCAAAGCAAATATTCAAGTATCACACTTTGATCCATACTGGAATAGGTGATCAGGACATGATTAGTTGATCTAAAGCTTATGACTTGCTATTACTTTAAATAATAATTAATCCATATTGAATGTTCCACAAAACAGATAATCCAAATAGAACAATTTAATATATGAGACATTGTTCTAAACTATATTTATCCGTTTCTTGTTAACTAAGACTCATCATATGTTCAAATCTTCTCTTCATGTCTGTTCACCTGTATCACGTGTAAAAGTAGTTTTTGAGTCAACAAAAGCTGATGAGTAAACCTCATTGTTATTAGGAAAATAATATATCTAATTTGTGTATTGAGAAAATGTGCATTAATCAATGTAAGTAAATATGTTACAGGTCCGTGTATCACACGGGTTGAATAAAGCTTTCTTATTCATATATTCGTAAAATCGTATACATTAAACATTCATACTTTCATCATGTTTATATGATATTTCTTTTGACCTAAACAAAAAAAGACAATATATTCAATAATAAATTTAAAAAAACTATTTTAATTTTTTTTCTTTGTATTGTTTTTACTTTTAACCTTTTTATTTGTTTAAAAAAGAACCATCAAATTAGGGGTGTTAAACGGGTCGGGTTCGTGAGTTCAACCCGACCCAGACCCGAAAATTTTAGATGAATCCGAACCCGACCCAGAAATCTTGTCATATATATGAACTCAAACAAGACCCGAATATTAGCAGGTTGACCCGAACACACCACATTCAACCCGAATTTTCAAATTGTTTATTTTTTATTCGCAAATTAATATATTAGAATAAAAATTTTACTTAAAAAACACCAATGTATATTTTGCTTTTTAATTATAAAACTTTATGTCAGTCTCTCTTTTTTAGTTGTAATTATGCGTACAATACACAACCAAATTAATTTATGTTTTATGACATATTGTAAAAAAATAATAAAACATGAAATAAATGGGTTAAACGGGTCAACCCGACTGGGTTGACCCGAACCCGACCCATTTAGCTATACGGGTTCACGGGTTCAACCTAAAACTAACTGGAACCTATTTAGACTAAAACTAAATCTGCGGGTTCAACCTAAAACTAACTGGAACCTATTTAGACTAAAACTAAATCTGCGAATTTCGTGTTAGGTTCGTGCTGTGTTTTCGGGTCGTGTTAGAAATTCACACCCCTACATCAAAGACACTACGTGAAAAATGTAAAGTGATAAATAAACAAAGATAAAAAATAATAGTTTTTTTTTTTTTTTTTGAACGGTTAATTTGATACTGAATGGTATAATAATGGAAGAGCCCTCCATGAAGTTTGATTAAATATAATTCCTTATCCCGATGCTTATATCATTATTATTATATTAATATAATTCATCTTCTTCATTTTTTATCAACATGTGACACTAAAATTCTTGTTTTCGTCGAACATATAACTTCCGTTCATCTTATATTCACCTACACGCTCAGGGGTATCCTAGTATTTGCTTAAAAGTATCCCCAATAAATAAAACGGAGATTAAAAATAAATTTACACTCGTCAAAAAAGTTGAGGGGTCTCCCGTGCAACCCCTCACCACCACATAGATCCGCCCCTGGTTCTAACCAAACTAGAACTAGTAGTATACCCGTCCGATGGACTGGATATTTAGCGTCATAATGACAAAAGTTTTTTATTTACATTTATATGTTTAATATGAACTCATCACATGAGTTCACATTGACATGTATAATGTGCCTAAAAACGAAAAAGCAAGCTCGAAGACAATTTTAATAACTCAGTTTGCATTGAGTCTTTAAGAGGACTATGGACTTATAAAACATAAAACCATAGATAATCCATTGAAGTAAAACACTAAGTAATGGGAGTCAACCCCCAAAGTTGGCCATGTGTAAATATGATTGAATATTTGATTTGTGTGTATTTGTTTTTTTTTTTTCCAAAATTAAATTGTTTTCTTTTAAGTTCCCAATGCTATTCACATGATGTTTCTCTCTTCTTGCATTTGTTTATGTTAAATGTGAACCGTTCAACCTAGCTGCATGTAGGTCATGATGACCCATAAAAGTGAATGTGCATTTTACTTGCATTTGCATTCAGTTTTATGAATCTAAATATTGTATTTTAATAATGGTGTAGTTTGTGATTAAACTGAAAAGGTTGACCCAACCAAATTAGATATTTTTAAGAACCGACCTGGTTTGGCCTTTACCTATTTTTGTCAAAAAAACAGTTTCGACCTGTTACCCGTTCCGTTCTGCAAGGTATTTAAAAGCATCTTCTTAAGTGGAATTGTGGCATGGAAGCCTCTACACGGGGGGTGTGTGGGGCAGGGAAATCTTCACCGACGTGTGGGCTTATGGTGGTGAGGTGATACGTTTTCATTGGTTGGTTGATTTTCGTTGGTTTTGATTGGTTCTTGTTTTTTTATTAAAAAACACCACTAAACACGCCGTTCATACTCCTTCTTTGCACCATGCCACTTTTCTGATACATAATGATGCGGGCCCAAGTGTGGAGGAGCGGGCTATTTTGTATTTGGAGGCCCAAGACCGCGTAACTAAAGGGGCTTCACTAAAATAGCTCTAACTTGGGCTATGGGGGTCCGTTTTGGGCGTGCGACCAGGCGAAACGAACGTAAAATCTTTTTGGATTTTAAAAAAGTTTATATTAAAACAAACCTAAAATCTTTTTGGAATTTTTCATTTTTCAAATGTAAAGACGGAAAACAATAAATAAATATATACAGACAAAGCAGAAACTTTGAAAACAGTAAATAAATATTTACAGACATTCTTTTTGCGAGTTTCGAGGGTAAGAGAATCATATCAGTGTACGATCATGCCAAAACGCTCTTGTTGTTCAATTAGTTAACATTTAGATAAGCATCCTATAACAATTATCGTTATTGTAGTCCACATAAGCTCAACTTATCAGATGTAATCATGGCGAGGGGATAAGATTAGTGTATGATTTATACTTACCGACCGGTGTTCATCCACACACGACACATTCCCGTATCAAGGTATGCACGAGAGTTCATCTTACCGATGAGTATACCGTTTATCATCTGTTTGACCGTATATGATGTGAGATTCTCACTTATTTTGATTGATAACAAGACCTATGTGATAGAATCACTTATTGATGAGGAACTCGATTTTCGATGCATGAGGGCACAGGAGCAAGTCCGCGAACAGGCAGTACTTTCGTACAGCAGAGAGACAAACTTGACTCCCGGATGAATGTGATATATTATCACTTATTTGAGGGACATGTGATTGTTGATCACTTATTGAGGTCGAATGCAATATGTACACATATTTATAGTATCATGGAAGATCTAGACTTGCGTCCCCGTTTTTTTTCGGTAAAAGATACAACCATGATACCCAGATGATAAGCAGCATAAAGACCGAATATCTCGGAACCTTGGCAATCAATGAAACGAAATTTCGATACTAAGACCATATGCCAATGTGTGGTTCCCACCTGGTCTTCAGTCGATTTAAGATTTATATTGCCCTGCACACTTTAAAATGATTGTGAGCCTACCGATACATCTTATATAGAGCTGCTTAACATTTTTCATTTTAAGTTCAGTTTAAAGATGTTTCAACAGACCACTGATTTACTATAATTTTCTCTTTTTGTCGCCAGGAAACTCATTTTTGTTTTTCTATTGTTATTTTATGTTTTATGTTTTTAGTGGGTTTTTTGGACTTTTATTTTGTTCTAGTTTTTGGCCCAAGTGTGTTTTAGGCCCGTTTTTGAATTTCGGTCTCTATTTATATGTTGCTAAAGCTAATGAAAAGTTCAGACTTGAATTTTGAGAAAACTGTTTTTTCACTTCAAATTCTGTGGCCTTTGGGTTGCAATTTGGGGGTTGAAGAAGAGTCACACGGGTATTCGTAGAATCAACGTGTTGATCTTCATTTTCCGTAATACACTCTACATCACATAATATGACATTTATGTCCTGTTCTTTAATCAGTAAAGTTCCTAATGGATATCATAAATATATATATTTCTGTATTATGTAAACATTTTGTTGGTGCACTTGTGTCTGTACTTTGTCTGTATTCGGTCTGTATGTAAACGATGTCCTGTTTAGTCCTGTAAGTTGACCAAGTCAACCGTCCTCCTGGTTTGACTTAGTCAACAGTTGAAAGATGTTGAAAGATGCTCTATGTCGAAGGATAAGAGGTCGAAGGATTATGTGGATCCTTCGACCTCATCGAAAGATATGCTTCGAATGTTAGACCTCGAAAGTTGATCTTTCGAGGTCCATGCTGATCGTTCGATTAACTTGTCTTCGATAGATGATCCTTCGGACCATCTATCGGATCCTTCGGACCAGACATCTTAGGCTGGGTATAAATACCCATGCAAGTGTTGAGTTCAAGATAGAGACAGACAGACAGTTAGAGAGAAAAACACACACATAGTGTTGAGAGCATTCTGTCCGAGACTCACACACACACTTTGAGAGTTTACATGTTAGATTTGTAAACATTGTGCTTGTAACCGAAACCTTCATTTGCATTAATACAAGATTGTGTTAATCGGTGAACCCGTGTGTGCTTGTGTTCATACTTGTTTAATCCCGGTTTGCTTGCTAGCTTGGATTCCGCACTCGCTAGTGAGTTAGTATAACAAGGTTTGAGGTTCGTCATCCACCGGATAGGGACCTACAAGTGGTATCAGAGCTTGGCTCTTTACCTTGTTTAAAACCGGGTTTTTCAAGTTCTTGGTGTGTTTGGACACTAGGTTTAGCACCCGTTTTGGTGGTTTTTCTTGCTTTTCTAAACTGAAAAAAACGGTTTCTAAACCTTCGGGAGTGTTTAAAGTTGGGTTGGGTAACTTGGAAATTGGTTTTTAAGAAACTTTGTGTTTTCCGGCCAATTTCCGGTGTGTTTCCGGTGACCGGACTTTGTGGATAAGGTTTGCCATTTTTGGACATTGTTTTTGAAAGTCAAAAAGTTGGTGAAGATCTGTGTGCAGAACATACCTTTCTGCCGAAAGTACTTCACCAACCCATCACCTTTTTCACCAACCTATCACATCAACGTCAGTTGTGTCAGAACCTCGCGAAAGATATCCTTCGACTTCGAAAGATCAACTTTCGATCAAGGAAGGCTCGAAAGATCATCATCCTTCGACCCATCCTTCGAAGTCTGAAACATATCCTTTGATTAAGGAATCTTTTCGAAAGATAAGTGTCCGAAAGATAGGGATTTATCTCGAAAGATAAGGATCTTTCAAGTGTGAATCTTTTGAGATTTTGAATCTTTCAAAGCCAGTGCTCGAAAGTCAACAGTGATCCTTCGAACACTGTTGATCATTCGAACAAGTGTGATCTTTCGAAAGTCAGCTATACGAAAGATAAGGATATTGGACTCGAAAGATAAGGATCTTTCAAAAGGGAATCCTTCGAGTTCTTGAATCTTTCGAAACCATTGTTCGAGATACAACAGTAATCTTTCGAGTACTGTTGATCCTTCGAACAAGTGATTGATCTTTCGATTGTGGACAGTTTATTGTTAACAAGTTTCTGTGATTTCAGATCTTTCGGAACAGGATCTTTCGGCCGTGATATCTTTCGGTTTACTCACTTAGCATTTATTTTGCTTATCTATCATGAATCCGAGTTGGTGGAATCCTGCTCCAGATAATGGTGAATATACAAGATCAAATGTCACTCCCTCATGGTGGGGTACATCGGCTCCAGACGATGGAAAATACACGAATACAATGTCATCTCCTTTATGGGCCGAGTCGCCGGTAACGACATCTTCTCAGGGAAATCAATGGGCTTTGGTATCTAATCAAACTCCGAGCATTCAAAGTATTCTACTAAGCGAAAGTGAAACAGGAAGTTTGAATCGACCTCCAAAGTTGATGCATTTGAATGAATATCCAGGATGGGTTGAGAGATTTAAGACATATGTTCTTGGTCAAAATACCGAACTGTGGATACGTTTCACCACAGATTTCGATCAAGCCATAGAGGTTGCTGCTTCAGATTCTGCTACGTTTGCTGATCTTCCAGAAGATAAAAAGAAAACCTATGATCTGGAAAAGAAGGCATACGCCATTCTCACTCAGGCGTTGAGCAAGGATATCTACCATCAGTTTGTCAGCTTCAAGACAACAAAGAAGTTGTGGGATGGATTGAAAAACAGAGGAGTGGGAAATGCAGCAACACGTCAAATGCGTCATGATCTTCTCAAGAGAGAATTCGAAGGTTTCACTTGTATGGATAAGGAGTCCTTGGGAGATATGACAAGCCGATTTTATCATCTGCTTACGGAATTGGATAATTATAGTGTAGTGACAACTCAAGCTGAAGTTGTGAAGAAGTTTGCTGATGCTTTGCCTCCTCAATGGAGTAGTTTCTTGGAAATTCTGAAGTACAACGGAGTGTTGAGAACAACTAATATCAACGAATTCGTTCAACTTTTAGAAAACAAGGATCAGGAAGAAACATTGAAGGCGAAGAGAGTTCCATTGCCACAGAATCCAGAAATGTACTGTGGAACTTCCAATTCTTCGTCTGCAAGAACCGGTCCACATGCTCCACTTCAGACAGCGTTTGTCACAAGCACAGATTGTTTTGGCAACCCAATACAAGTTCCTGTTAAGCCACCTCCCACCACAGACATGTATGGAAATCCAATCCAACCACCTCCACCTCCTCCTGCTCAACAACAACAACGTGCATGTTATGGAGGAACATCATCTGCTGGTCAACAATCTAAGTCAAGTACAGTACAGCTCGACACATCAAGCTTCTCTAAAATCAGTGTAGAAGTAGCTAAGGAACACATGGAGCTGCTTAACACTGTAGTGAGCGCGTACTGTGGGTTGATAGAAGGTCAGATTGGCAACATTAATCTGACACAAGAAGATTACAGGCAGATTGATAAAGAAGAGATGGACTTGATGGACATCAAGTGGGCCTTTGCTAGTGCTGTGAGAAGAGCAAAGGATTGGATGGAAAGTACTGGCAGAACCAGCTTGGAAAGTAAGCGAGACACCAAGTATGGGTTCGATAAGCAAGCTGTAAAGTGCTTCAACTGTGGTGAACGGGGTCACTTTAAACGGGAATGCACAAAGCCAGCTCAACACGGGAATCAAAACCCCTTCAGAAACCAAGGCAACCGGCAGAACAGAAACAATGATCGTACCATGGTACCTGTCAACAACCAAACCAACCGGGCACTTGCGGTTCAGGTAGATGAAGGTTGTGACTGGTCAATCCAGTTGGGTGGTGATGCTCCCGATGGAACAGCATGTTTTGCTCAGGTTGTGAAGAAGCTAGTTCACACCAGTGGTGGAGAATCTTCTGCCAGTGGTGATGAATCGTCTGAAGATGAAGACTCCTCTGGATACAGCAGGAGTGTTGATGAAGAATCATCAAATTCTGGTGATGATCATGTGGGTGAGACATCTAATGTTTCGGATGATGTTGATTTTGATGAACTTTTGGAGGAAGCTGCAGCAGAAACTCAAAGAAGATCTATTCTGGTGGATCAAGCTGCTTATACTTCGTCTTCTCTCCATTCAGCCTTTATGGCTAATGTCGACGGTTCATCAAGTCAGGTATGTGTCGATGAACCCACTGCTGTTAACTGTGATGAATGTGATAGATTGCATGCTAGGTGTGCCGAATTAGAAGGAAACATGTCTGAGTTGCAAGCCAAACATGATGCTTTACAAGCTAGTTTGTTTGACTTGCAAGACAAACATAGTTCCTTAAGTGCTGAGTGGTGTGACTTGCAAAGCAAGCATGAGGCTTTGCAAGAGAAATATGATGTGACATTCATCCACAATCAGAAATTGACTGTGGATCTCTCTAAATGCACAGAAGCCAACATGTTTTATGAAAACCATGAAAAAGAATTTAAGTCAGTAATTGAAACTTTAAAGAAAGATAAAACTGAACTGACTAAAATGGTTTCAAGAAAACAAACTGATATTAACTTGTATATATCTCGCCTTGAGATTATGCAAAAAGAGATGGCCTGTGTGAAAACCGAAAGTGATGCGATCCAACTCAAGCTAGACAGTTATTTGAGCTCTAGCTATGTGTTAGATCACATCATTGATGTTCAGAAGGAAAAGAGAGATGTCACATGCATAGGCTACAAGAAGTGTCCACCACCAGTGAGACATAATTATGATGCCATGCCTGATGAGGAGGACAGGGTATTCTTTGAACCTTCTGTGCCTCTAGATGTTAAGGAGTTTGCTGCAGGACTCGGATACCAAAAGGAAGTATCCTCAGATTCAGATGTGTTAGCAGATACATTTGTGAGTGCTGAACAGAATCAAGATCCTCCAATTGTGATTGAGGATGCTGATTCGTCTGATGATGAATCTGATGATACTGTCCCAGCAAAGTCTGATGCGGTAGCCAAAAATGAGGACATACCTCTTGAGAATCACATTCTATGTGATCCCCCTGTACAACCCGCTAAGACTGTTGCAACTGAGTCTTCAACTGCAGAAGAGCCGGAGAGTGTGAATTTGCTGTACACTCTAGTTGGTGATGATAAAATTTACTCAGACAAAGATTTTCCCATTAAGAATGTTAATCAATCCTTAATCTGCAAAGTCTTTGAAAATTCGACGAGTAAGTTCTTTGGAAAGGCAGGACCTAAAATTACAGTTACACAGTGTCCTCCTATTCCAAAAGCTGAAATCCGAAAGCAATTTGGTAACAAGAAATTACCAACAGTGCCAAAACAGCAAAATCACACCAAGCCCAAAGGAAAATCACCGGCTCAAGTCCAAAAGAAGCCGAACCAAAAGAAGAAGAAAAATGTTAACTTTGTGAAATCGACGGGAACGGACAAAATTGAAAAGTTTGAAAATCAATCTAACTTAGACTTTGTCAAGAAAGCTATTGTCGAGAAAAGAAATGAACCAAGCAGTTCAAAACCTAGTACCTCGGGTTCACAAAGTTCAACATCATCGGCTAGACGATCACATGATTCTTCGGGGTTTGTAGAACGAAGATCATGTTTTGAATGTGGAACCATTGGACATATTATTCGTAATTGTCCATATCTTCATAAACAAAAAGGAAAGGTTGATGATCCCCGTGGCAAAACTGACCGTAAGCCAACTGTTTCCACAAAACAAGATCCCCGACTTGTAAAAGAAAGGGAAAAGAAACAGAAACGCCAACAGGTTAAGAAGATTGAAAAAGCAATTAAAACTGATGTGGTTCAAAAACAATCTGTTGATGTACAACCAGAAAATTCCAAAACTTCAAACAATCAAGAAGTTAAAATTTTAAAGAAAGACACTGGTAAAACAAAACAGACATGGAAACCTAAATCGGTTACTGAATCAGGGGGACCATCACAATTCACCAACCATCAAAGACAAGAAGTTATTGTCATTGATGAAAATGGAAGACCCAAGACCACAATGGCTTGGGTCCCCATCTCCAACTAATTCATTTGAGTTCATGTGCAGGGTGCTTCAGGAGGAACTATCAGTAGTCATTGGATTGTTGATAGTGGGGCATCCAGGCACATGACAGGCGACATGAAGCTTCTCTACGACGTTAAATCTATTAGAGGAGGTTATGTTGCTTTTGCTGGAGATAAAGGTGGATATATTACGGGGGAAGGAATGATATCTAACGGGGTTGTCAGCTTTGACAAGATCAATTTTGTGCAACAACTTGATCACAATCTTCTTAGTGTTTCTCAAATCTGTGACAAGCAGTTCTCAGTACACTTTGATGCTAATGGATGTTATGTGCTGAAACCCGGCTTCAAAATTCCAAAAGAATGGATTCTCTTGTCGGCTCCAAGGATAAATGATTTGTACGTCCTTGACATGAGCCAGGCTATTACTACGTCTGCACAAGCAACTTGTTTCGTTTCCAAAGTCACAGAAAAAGACACTATCTCTTGGCATAGACGTATGGGTCACATTCACTTACGCAAAATGAATCATTTGGTTTCAAATGAATTGGTGAATGGTGTTCCCCTCAAAAATTTCCATCTTCAAGACGTCTGTGTTTCGTGCCAGAAAGGAAAGCAAACGAAGAAGAAGCATCCTACAAAGAAGATCAACACGGTGGCAGTTCCTCTTGAACGCTTGCACATGGATTTGTTCGGTCCTGTCAAGCACAAGAGTATTCGGGGTGATCAATACTGCCTCGTGGTTACTGATGATTATTCAAGATTTTCTTGGGTTGCGTTCATGGCACACAAGAGTGAAACCTTTGGTATTATCAAAAACTTGATCATTCAGATTGAGAATTTGTATAAGTTGAAGGTTAGGCGGATACGTAGCGACAATGGTACTGAATTTAAAAATCATTCCATGACGGAGTTCTGCACTTCAAAGGGTATTCTTCATGAGTTTAGTGCAGCTTATACTCCTCAACAGAATGGTGTCGCTGAACGTAAGAACCGCACATTGATCGAGACTGCTAGGACAATGTTGGTAGAGTCACAGTTACCCATTCCATTCTGGACTGAAGCTGTGGCCTCTGCATGTTACACATTGAACAGAGTCCTTACAGTCAAAAGGCACAACAAGACCTGCTTTGAGCTTCTTCAAAAACGGAAACCAGATTTGTCTTATCTCGAACCGTTTGGAGCTCCTTGCACAATCATCGATCCTAATGGAAAGTTTGGGGCAAGAGCAATTGATGGATATTTTCTTGGATATGCCACCCCTAACTTACGAGTCTGGAATCTAGAGACTAAAAGGGTCGAGGAATGGTCTGAGGTCAGAGTACAAAGGCACACCTTGCCAGTCAAAAATCCGGGTCAACCTTGGATGTTTGAGTATGATGACTTTTTCAATTCGATCAATGTTGAAGCCGTTGAAGAAAATGCTGCGGCTAGGATGTTTTTCGAGAGTGACAATGCAACAGTTTCACCGGTGGTTCGTCCAATTCTTGTGAATCAAGAACCATCTTCTTCGGTGAACAATAATACTCTCAACAATGAGGATTTTCATGATGCAAACGAATTGAACGAATCTTTAGAGGATGATGAATTTCTAGATGCAGATCAGGAAGCTCCTACAACAGCAGTTCATGGTACTTCAGAGGGTACTCCTCCAGTGGATGCCCATAGAACAGCTGAGGCTACTGCATCATCCTCTTCGTCAATTATGGGCCTTGAATTGGTTGTTGATCTTAACCTCAACAACCTGGGTATAAATGTTCCAGTTCCAGATAATCCAGAAACAAGGATTCATAATACCCATCCTCAACAAAACATCATTGGAAATGTGCAAAGTGGCGTTCAAACAAGAAACATGTTGCGAAACAACAACAATGCAGGCTTGTATGCAGCTATTCGAGAATCCGGGCAACAAAACGACTGGTCCTTCGCATGTTATGTCTCACAGGAAGAACCAAGAACGTGGAAAGAAGCCTTGAAAGATAACGCTTGGGTTGAAGCAATGCAGGAAGAACTGCAACAATTCCAGAAGCTGGGTGTCTGGAAACTCGTGGAGAAACCTGCTGGATACAAGAAGATTGGTACCCGTTGGGTTTTCAAATGCAAAAAGGATGACCGCGGAGTTGTTATCCGAAACAAAGCTCGTTTAGTCGTTCAAGGTTTTCGTCAGATTGAAGGGATTGACTACAACGAAGTCTATGCACCAGTGGCACGTCTCGAAGCAATTCGAATCTTTCTAGCCTATGCGTCCTTCAAAGGATTCAAGGTTTATCAGATGGACGTGAAAAGTGCATTCTTACATGGTGTGGTTGAAGAAGAGGTGTACGTCGAACAGCCTCCAGGTTTTGAAGATCCTATCCATCCCGATCGGGTTTGGTTGCTCAACAAAGCTCTCTATGGTCTACATCAAGCACCGCGAGCTTGGTATGCAACCTTATCTCACTATCTGCTGGAGAACGGTTTTCGTAGAGGTCTTATCGATTGTACTCTCTTCATCAAAGAACAAGATGGAGATCTTCTTCTGGTACAGGTATACGTTGATGATATTATTTTTGGTTCTACTAATGATGTTTTGTGTAGGGAATTCGAGCGCATTATGCAGGAGAAATTCGAGATGAGTGCTATGGGGGAAATGACTTTCTTCTTGGGCCTACAAGTGCAACAAACGGAGTCTGGGATATTCATCCATCAGACTAAATATGTTGGAGACATCTTGAGCCGGTTCCAGATGTCTGATGCAACGCCCATTGGTACCCCATTGCCAACTAATCATGGAATTACTCCTGACTTGAAGGGAGAAGCTGTTAGCCCTTCAATCTACCGCGCGATGATTGGATCTCTTATGTACCTCACAGCATCAAGGCCAGACATAATGTACCCAACGTGCCTGCTTGCTAGATATCAAGTTAACCCGAAGGCCTCTCATCTTGCTGCTGTTAAAAGGATTTTTCGTTATTTGAAGGCGTACCCTGACACCGGTCTGTGGTACCCTAGGGATAATAACTTTGAATTGGTAGCTTTCAGTGATTCTGATTTTGGCGGATGCAAAATCGACGGGAAATCCACAACGGCTGGATGTCAGTTCTTAGGAAATCGCCTAGTCACATGGCAGTGCAAGAAGCAGACGTGTGTCGCTACATCAACATGCGAAGCTGAATACATTGCTGCCTCAAGTTGTTGCTCCCAAGTTCTTTGGATTCAACAACAAATGCGGGACTACGGTTTTGAATTCCTAACTACTCCTATTTACGTTGATAATTCTGCTGCTTTAGATATCACTAGAAATCCTGTGCAGCATTCAAAGACCAAACACATCGAAATCAAATATCACTTCATACGTGATTGCTTTGAGAAAAGGCTAATCGATGTTGTTAAGGTCCACACCGATGACCAACGTGCCGACTTATTTACCAAAGCTTTTGACAAATCAAGATTTGACTTCTTATTATTGGTAAATGGCATTAAGGTCAAGCAAGAGTAAACCAACATCGGAAAATCATTTTTGTAAATACCTTTGTGTGTTTTTAAATTTATCTTAGTTTATTGATTTTAGGGGGAGTAAATCCAAAAATCTGAAAATCCAAAAACATCGAAAAATTTCAAAAACACAAAAACAATAGAAAAACAAAAATGAGTTTCCTGGCGAGCAAAAGAGAAAGTGATAGTACATCAGTGGTCTATCCAAGCCTCTTTAAACCTTAAATGAAAAACGATAAGCAGCTCTATATAAGATGTATCGGTAGGCTCACAATCATTTTAAAGTGTGCAGGGTGATATAAATCTTAATCGACTGAAGACCAGGTGGGAACCATTCATTGGCATATGGTCTTAGTACCGAAATTTCGTTTGATAGATTGCCGAGGTTCTGAGATATTCGGTCTTTATGCTGCTTATCATCTGGGTATCATGGTTGTATCTTTTACCGAAAAATAACGGGGACGCAAGTCTAGATCTTTCATGATACTATACATACGTGTACATATTACATACTGCATTCGACCTCAATAAGTGATAAACAATCACATGTCCATATTCAAATAAGTGATAAAATATCACATCTATCCGGGTGTCAAGTTCGTCTCTCTGCTGTACGGAAGTACTGACCTGTTCACGGACTTGCACCTGTGCCCTCATGCATACGAAAATCAAGTTCCTCATCAATAAGTGATTATATCACAAAGGGCTTGTTTTCAAATCAAAATAAGTGAGTATCTCACAATTTATACGGTCAAACAGATGATAATCGGTATACTCACCGGTAAGATGAACCCTCGTGCATACCTTGATACGGGAATGTGTCGTGATGTGGATGAACACCGGTCGGTAAGTATAAATCATACCTTAACGTATCCTCTAAACATGATTACATCTGATAAGTTGAGCTTAAGTGGACAACAATACCGATAATTGTTATAGGATGCATATCTTAATGTTAACTAACTGAACAACAAGAGTGTTTTGGCATGACCGTACACTGATATGATTCTCTTACCCTCGAAACTCGCAAAAAGAATGTTTGTATATATTTATTTATTTACTGCTTAACTTTTATTTGTTTTCTTTTAAAACAGTTTCGTCGTTTGGTGCATATCAGCACGACATTAGCGGTGATGTCGTTTGATAACACTCAAAGGATTTTAAATTGTTGTCTTTTACTTTCAAAAATACCAAAAAGATTTTAGGCGTGTTTTAATATAAACTTTATAAAAGCCAAAAAGAGTTTCTTTCTACTTTATTTTCAATCGTACGATGTTGGAGCTCGAGTCTTCGTTACCTGAAACCTGACTGAAAACCGAACTGACTACATCTTCATAAACGGTCGAAACTTGCATGTTTTGAAAGTTAAAGACTAAAATTGACAAATTTATTAAACTTTCAAACTGTCGGACGGTGTTTGATTGTGACATGGTCATTCGTGTGTCATTTGCTTATTCTGTGTTCCAAGCAGTTGTTCTCATTACGCGTTTAGATTTCTTGCATGTGCAGATTCTAAAGGCTAGGAGAACATGGTCGATGACAAGCCTTGGAAGGAGGACACGACGAGAAGGCGCTCAAAAGATGAAGATGATCGAGTAGCCGCTGACCATCATCAACACCACAAGGATCTCACTTCATAAAGATAAAGTCTTTTCACGAGCATAACTCAAGGGGGAGCTTATGTTAAGGGGGAGTTTGTCAACACACTTCCTACATGATACGGGTAGTTTGTTGATACACTCTCTGCTTTCAAGACGTGAAGACTTTGAAGATCCTCCGACATTGAAGACTTGAAAGGACATCAGAGTTTTGATAACTCGAAGACCAAAGACCGTCGAAGTTCAAGACGAGTCTACAACCATAGAAGATAAAGACAAAGCTACAGCCAAGGGGGAGTTTGTTGGTGCACTTGTGTCTGTACTTTGTCTGTATTCGGTCTGTATGTAAACGATGTCCTGTTTAGTCCTGTAAGTTGACCAAGTCAACCGTCCTCCTGGTTTGACTTAGTCAACAGTTGAAAGATGTTGAAAGATGCTCTATGTCGAAGGATAAGAGGTCGAAGGATTATGTGGATCCTTCGACCTCATCGAAAGATATGCTTCGAATGTTAGACCTCGAAAGTTGATCTTTCGAGGTCCATGCTGATCGTTCGATTAACTTGTCTTCTATAGATGATCCTTCGGACCATCTATCGGATCCTTCGGACCAGACATCTTAGGCTGGGTATAAATACCCATGCAAGTGTTGAGTTCAAGATAGAGACAGACAGACAGTTAGAGAGAAAAACACACACATAGTGTTGAGAGCATTCTGTCCGAGACTCACACACACACTTTGAGAGTTTACATGTTAGATTTGTAAACATTGTGCTTGTAACTGAAACCTTCATTTGCATTAATACAAGATTGTGTTAATCGGTGAACCCGTGTGTGCTTGTGTTCATACTTGTTTAATCCCGGTTTGCTTGCTAGCTTGGATTCCGCACTCGCTAGTGAGTTAGTATAACAAGGTTTGAGGTTCGTCATCCACCGGATAGGGACCTACACATTTTATTAGGATCTAACCACTTTTCTATTGAAAACAAGTTTTAAACTCAGATACATACTAATACTCATGTATGTCCACATCCATGCATGCATCTATGTGGTAAAACTGTCGGGTCAGTTAAAAGTTTGGGGTCAAATTTTTTTCTGGTTAAAACGGGCTGTTTTATAAAGTGTTAATTTGGTTCGGATTAAAGCTAGATGGATTATGAACAAAATGGGCTCGCCTTTGATGTCAAAACACTAAAGAGAATCCTATTAGGAAGATTTTAACATTTTTCATAATTGAAAAAAAAAACAAATGTGGTTGAATCCAGAATCCATAAATATTTGATTGTTTAATCGGGGAGCACATGTGATCCATCAAATATTAAGTAAATAAATACACAAGTGATTTTTTTAATGACTACCTACTCCCTCTCTAATGGCTGCCAGCCAGAACATGCACAATAAGATTTAAAAAAAAAAGTTTGACCCAAAAAATTGCAGAATTCACTATAAACAACAGTTTTGATCGTTGTTTCTGTGCACTCATCATTTCATTCAGATCCCTATCACACACAGACACACAGCTTTCAGTAATCACTATAAACAATGGCTGCTGAATCTCTTGCAAATGAACTCCTCAAAGTCCTTGTTAAGAAGATGACCGATGAAGCCTTCAAGTGAGTTGCTCGTGCTCATGGAATTTACAACGAGCTCAAGGAGTTGAAGAAGACACTCTCCAGAATCCAAGATCTACTTCAAGATGCCTCTCAGAAGGAGGTTACCCATAAATCTGTCAAAGAATGGCTGAATGCTCTCCAACATTTGGCTTACGATATCGACGACGTACTCGACGACGTGGCGACTGAAGCTATGCATCGTGAGCTCACCCTGCAGGAACCTGCAGCATCCTGTTGGGGATCAGAAGATGTTTGTGCAGCGGAATTAGTGACTGAATTGAAATGCTCATGCATGATTGAACCAAATTGGATAGGCATTATTTGAAAAAGGATGAATGATATAAGATGATATTAATGGACAATTCAAACGATAGTATGAATGTCTTGATAGCCGGACATATTGCCGGTAATACAATATATATATGCAGTGTTTTGGCGGTTGTTCTTGGCGGGTAACTGCCTCCGGCAGTTATTCGAATTCTTTTACCCGCTTATCATAGCCAATGCACGCACCTATCATCTAATAGTTTGAGTACTTATAATACATTAATATCCTACTTAGAAAATCCGAATAAGTACATAGTTAACATAACTAAGTTTAATAAATATATCTAACATAACCCCCCTTAAACTTGGTTATGTTTAACAGTTTTCTCCAACACGCTCCGGTTTGCTTCTTCGACTGCCCATCTAGCATAGTTGAAGTTAAATCGCTTCCTTTTCTTTCCTTGATTCCAATCAGCATCATCAACTCCAGCGAAGAGAGCAACTTGTCCTGAACCTGCAGATTGTGAGTAATCGTTATCTGCACTTCTTGCTTCTCTGTGAAAAGTCGTGGATGACCCTCCTTCTTCATGCACTACCTTCTTCTCCTGCACATTCCCTTGTATCGTTTTGTATTTATAATAGTATTCTAGGATGTCGAGATACATGGCATAAATGACCCTCATGTAGTCTCCATCTTCGTAATCAAATCCTAGATCTTTTGCAATTGCAGGCCACAAATTTTCCGTAGTGACTTCCTTGTATCCACCGTCGCTTGCCACTAGTATGTATAAACCTAACAGGTTTATTCTCTTCTTGTTTGGAGTAAATGGTGGAAGCGGTCTTGTGGTTAATCCCATAAAATCATACAGGAACCATTTGACCATTTCCTCAAATTTCATCTCCAACATGTGTTTGTATTTAAACACAAATTCTCGATCATCAAGCAAGTCCAAAAAGGATTTACAGTCAGCAAATTCATGGAATTCCATCTCTTTAACGATCATCACATTCCAGTCGAGTTCTTGTGCCGATAGATCCAGTTCTTCAAAATACGAATTCAAATACCTTTCTTTGAATTCATTATCATACATACTTTCTTCTATAATACCCTGTTTTTCTTTTAACCCCATTTCTTCTTCCTTTGTCAACCCACTCGCATCGTTCACGGAATTATCAACCGGAATAGAGAACATAGGATAAATTTTACAAGTATCACCATTTTTGTTAACAGTAAAACCTTGCATTGTTAATTGATCCATGCTCAAAACATTTCGGTCTAATTCCGGAGAATAGAAAACACTTTGAATTCTCATAGTTTCGTTTCCAGTTTTGATTTCAACCGATCCAACCCCACGTGTAAACAAGAAATTGTTTTCCCCGGATTGTGTATCAACCCCGATAATATGTTTAATACGTTTGAATACGTTTAAATTTCCAGCCATATGGTGTTTAATAACAGAACTAACGTACCAAATATCGCTCCATAGCCCTCCTTCGGTACCGACTACAATCATCTCTTGATGATCACTACTATCTCTCCCTCGATTCTGTATTCCCATGTTCACCGCTTGCCGGATCAACTGAGTCGCTTCGTCAGTTTCCTTCTTGTTACACGCGTAGATTTGATGCCCTGGTTGATGGCAGTAGAAACATGTTTTCTCACGTTGAAATCGCTTGTTCTTATTCTTCATTTCATCCGTGCAGTGTTGACAAGGCAACACAGTGGATGATGATTTGATTTCAATCGTCTTCTTCCCCGGTTCTGCTCTGATACCACTATGTTGGGGATCAGAAGATGTTTGTGCAGCGGAATTAGTGACTGAATTGAAATGCTCATGCATGATTGAACCAAATTGGATAGGCATTATTTGAAAAAGGATGAATGATATAAGATGATATTAATGGACAATTCAAACGATAGTATGAATGTCTTGATAGCCGGACATATTGCCGGTAATACAATATATATATGCAGTGTTTTGGCGGTTGTTCTTGGCGGGTAACTGCCTCCGGCAGTTATTCGAATTCTTTTACCCGCTTATCATAGCCAATGCACGCACCTATCATCTAATAGTTTGAGTACTTATAATACATTAATATCCTACTTAGAAAATCCGAATAAGTACATAGTTAACATAACTAAGTTTAATAAATATATCTAACACATCCACCAGCAAGGTAAGAAAGCTCATCCCATCATGCTGCACAAATTTCTCACTAACTCATAGGCTGTCTCCCAAGTTAGATAGTATTAACAGAGAGTTAGAAAATCTAGAAAAACGAAAAACGGATCTAGGTTTGCTTAAGATAGATGAAAAGCCAAGAAATACTAGTAGAAGAAGCGAAACTCTTTGCCAGAACGCGATGTTGTCGGAAGAGAAGTTGAGAAAGAGCAATTGCTTAAGAAGTTGGTGGGGGATGATGGGTCATCTCAGGATAACTTTAGCGTCTTACCTATAGTTGGTATGGGTGGGGTTGGAAAGACCACTCTAGCTAGACTTTTGTTTAATGATACAAAGGTGCTGTTGGTTCATGCCCTGGTTATAAACACACACACTTGAACGTAGTGTTCGAATATTCTTGTATTAACTGAAAAATGATTATGAGAGCTACATCTATTAAGACGTGGACTTCAACTTAAATAGAAAAATAAACATGCAACAACTAGTCCTACATGTACGTAAAGAAAACAACCTCCAAGTCTTCCACTATCCCACGTGTTCCCCAATTTACTTGCTAAATAAACGACCCATATTCCACCTAAATCGGCTGACCAATTCCTCACTTGACCCACGGTCATGTTTATATCCAACCCAGTTTAGATCCGGCCCGCTGACCCGTACCCGGTCGACCCATCACATCAAGATTATCCAACATTCATCCCCATAATCTTGATGGCGGTTCTTTCTAGCTCTCGTTCATGCTTCTCTTTCTATTGGAATCATTGTGATTCTTTCTTGCTAATTGTTTCGAATCTCCTTGCTGACATGCTATTCGAACCAGACGGGTCAGATTACTGCTTAACTTGCTAACTTCTTGCTAAAACATGCCTGCCTCTTGCAGTTAGTTCTTCCTGTTCCTTGCTTTCATTTTCTTGCTAATGTTCGATTGGAATTTTCCAACCAACCTTTTCTTTTGTTGTTTCATGGCTATTACCAAAATTCAAATGAACTTTGATTTTTTTCTTTTCATACAGCATACAAACACTACCATTGTTCTCCTTTGAAAACAATAGCACACATCAGCCACGTCTCTCTCTTTTTTTTTTATCACCACCTCTTTGCATGTACCTTCTTCTTCTCAGTCTTCTTTCTTTGAAGGTTCGATCTGGCTTTTTCTCGGACAAACCGCGGTCACGGTTTTCTCCTACGGTCTTGGTATAAGCTTTCTTCCTGAAAGAAACACTTTATTTCGGTCTACGTTCTTTCTCTTCCGGCAAGAAGAACTGCTTCGATCTTGGCCGTTCGGTCTGTTACAGCTTTCGTTCTTCTTCTCCAGTAACGGTCTTCTCTTTCTTTTCACCAGCGAGTTCTTCGGTCTTTCTTTCAAGCCATTCGGTCTATTACGGCTTCGGTCTTTTCTCACTGGTCTCTTCTTTCTTATGCCGGTATCTCCTTTCCGGCGATGGTCTCTCTCGGTCTTACGATCTTTCGGTCTGGTCGGCAGCAACCACTATCTTCTTTCTCTTTCTCGCGGCGCTGCTACGGTCTTCTTTCGCATTCTTTCTTTCTGGCGACGACTCTTCTTTCTCACGTCGTTCGCATTCTTTCTTTCTGGCGACGACTCTTCTTTCTCACGTCGTTCGCGACTTCTTTCTTCTTACTTTGCTGATTTCAATCAGCCATTCTTTCTTTCTTTCTGTTTCGCTGACCTAGATCAGCACTTTCTTTCTGGCGATTGAATCGCCTCTTTCTTCTTTCTTTTCTTTCTTTAGCCCGGCCTATGCATTTCTTTCTCTGCAGTTTAGAGGGCTGCACCCCCTTCTCTGAACACGACTCTCAAACCAGCACTCGTAGCTTGACGACCTTGCTCTGATACCAATTGTTGGTTCATGCCCTGGTTATAAACACACACACTTGAACGTAGTGTTCGAATATTCTTGTATTAACTGAAAAATGATTATGAGAGCTACATCTATTAAGACGTGGACTTCAACTTAAATAGAAAAATAAACATGCAACAACTAGTCCTACATGTACGTAAAGAAAACAACCTCCAAGTCTTCCACTATCCCACGTGTTCCCCAATTTACTTGCTAAATAAACGACCCATATTCCACCTAAATCGGCTGACCAATTCCTCACTTGACCCACGGTCATGTTTATATCCAACCCAGTTTAGATCCGGCCCGCTGACCCGTACCCGGTCGACCCATCACATCAAGATTATCCAACAGGTGCAGGATCACTTTGAACCCAAGGCATGGGTTTGTGTTTCAGATGATTTTGATATTTTCAAGATAACTGATGCTATCCTTCAAGATGTGACTAAAGAAAACAAGGAATTTGAAGATCTAAATCAGCTTCAAAAGGCTCTCACTGAGCAATTTAAGGGCAAACGATTTCTACTAGTAGTTGATGATGTGTGGAGTGAAAACTATGGTGATTGGGAAAACCTAGTGCGCCCATTTCTATCATGTGCTCCTGGAAGTAGGATAATCATGACAACTCGTAAGGAGCAACTGCTCAAACAGATAGGTTTTCATAATGTAGACCGTCTCAAGAGTTTGTCGAATGAAGATGCATTGCGTTTATTTGCAGTACATGCATTGGGGGTAGATAACTTCGACTCACACACGACACTTAAACCGCAAGGTGAAGGTATTGTAAAAAAGTGTGGTTGTTTGCCTTTGGCTTTAAAGGCAATTGGAAGGCTTTTAAGGATGAAAACAGATAGAGAAGACTGGGATGACGTGTTGAATAGCGAGATGGATGTAGAAATTGGTAATGCCACTGAAAATGGTAAAGATGTGGAAAATAGTGATAAGATTGTTCCAGCACTTAGGATAAGCTACCATGAACTTTCTGCAGATTTGAAGCAGTTGTTTGCATACTGTTCCTTGTTCCCCAAAGACTTTTTGTTTGACAAGGAGGAATTGGTATCATTGTGGATGGCGGAAGGGTTTTTGAACCCATCCAAGTCACCAGAACGCTTGGGCCGTGAATATTTTGAAATTTTATTATCAAGGTCATTTTTCCAACATGCACCTAATGATGAATCATTGTTTATCATGCATGATCTGATGAATGACTTGGCCACTTTTGTTGCCGGAGAATTTTTTCTAAGGTTTGACAATCATATGAAGACAAAGACAGAAGCTTTGGCAAAGTATCGCCATATGTCATTTACTCGCGAGGAGTATGTAGGTTATCAAAAGTTTGAGGCATTCAAAGGAGCCAAAAGCTTGAGAACATTTTTAGCTGTATCTCTCGGTGTGGATAAAGGATGGGAATGTTATTACTTATCCTCTAAGATTTTGGATGACTTACTTCCAGAGTTAACATTGTTAAGGGTCCTTTCTTTGAGGCGTTTTCAGATAAGTAAGGTACCCGAGTTCATTGGTACTTTGAAACACTTGCGGTATCTGAACTTATCTCGAACAAATATAAAAGAGTTACCGGAGAATGTTGGCAACCTTTATAATCTACAGACATTGATTGTTTCTAAGTGTCGGGGGTTAACTAAGCTGCCTAAAAGCTTCTTAAATCTTAAAAGGTTACGACATTTGGACATAAGACATACTCCGTTGGAGATGATGGCTTTGCAATAAATGAGCTCAAGGGATTAACAAATCTCCATGGGAAAGTTTCCATTGAGGGATTGCACAAAGTGCAAAGCGCAAAGCATGCACGGGAGGCGAACTTATCTCTAAAAAAGATTAATGGATTAGAGCTGCAATGGGTTGATGTGTTTGATGGCTCACGAATGGATACACTTGAAGAGGAAGTTCTCAATGAGCTGAAACCTAATAGTGATACGTTGAAAACGCTTTCAGTCGTGTCATACGGGGGAACACAAATTTCAAATTGGGTTGGTGATCGCTCTTTTCATGAGTTGGTTAATGTGTCAATACGCGGTTGTAAAAAATGCACATCTCTACCCCCATTTGGGTTGCTCCCTTCACTTAAGTGGTTGCAGATTCAGGCATGGATGAGGTTAAAGTCATAGGTTTGGAGTTAACCGGAAATGATGTTAACGCCTTCCGTTCACTCGAAGTTCTAACATTTGAAGATATGTCTGGATGGGAGGGGTGGTCAACTAAAAATGAGGGTTCAGCAGCAGTGTTTACGTGCCTTAAAGAGCTTTATGTGAAGAATTGTCCACAACTGATTAATGTCTCACTTCAAGCACTGCCTTCACTCAAGGTTCTTGAAAATTTCAGATGTGGTGATGGTGTGTTGAGAAGTGTGGTTCAGGTAGCTTCATCAGTCACTAGGTTGGAAATAAGTTATGTATCAGGGCTTACATATGAGGTGTGGAGAGGAGTTATAAGGTATCTTAGGGAAGTTGAAGAATTAAGTATCAGGGGATGTGATGAAATAAAATACTTGTGGGAATCAGAAACAGAGGCAAGTAAGCTTCTTGTGAGATTAAAGGAATTGAGATTACAGTATTGTTCAGGTTTGGTAAGTTTAGAAGAGAAAGAGGAGGATGGCACCCTGTTATCTCTTAGAAGTTTGTCTGTAGATTCTTGTAGAAGCATAAAGCGTTTATGCTGTCCAAATAGCATTGAGAGTTTGGATATTGAAGATTGCTCAGTTATTACAGATGTCTACCTCCCAAAAGAAGGAGGGAATAAGCTCAAATCACTTCGTGTAGTCGATTGTGATAAACTTGAGGGAAAAATCAACAACACAAGCATGCCAATGCTTGAAACCCTATATATTGATAATTGGGAAAATCTAAGATCAATCAGTGAATTGAGTAACTCCACTCACCTCACCAGCCTGGATATAAAGCGATGCCCACATATCGTGTCACTTCCAGAGCTTCAGCTATCAAACCTCACCAGTTTGGAAATTTATGAATTTTCCAACTTCCCTTGTTGACCTAACGTTATATGGTGAACCCAATGTGAGGAATTTTAGTCAATTGTCCCACCTTTTCCCTTCTTCTCTTGCATCTCTGGAGATAAACGAATTTGATAATCTGGAATCAGTTTCAACGGGACTCCAACACCTCACATCCCTTCAACATCTCATCATTGGCAGCTGTCCAAAGGTGAACGATCTACCAGAGACGCTGTTGCCTTCGCTTTTGAGTTTGAGTTTAGGTAAATGCCCAAAATTGAAAGAAAGGTGTGAAGGAAGAGGCTCCCACTACTGGCCACTCATCTCTCATATCCCCAAAACCGAAATAGACTTTGTTAGACGTACAAGAATACATATATGTTCTGCATTATATGTATACAAAATAGATAAGCTAGATATAATTATTTGTTATGTTTTTTTTTATATATAACATGGGGCGGTTACAAAACATTTATAAAACTCTATGTATGTACGTATATATATATCTGTATCTCCACATTTGTAAATTATCAATTCATTTATGAACATTTTCGATTAGAACTTTCTGCAGATTCACTCTTCATTATTCAAAGATTTCCAACAAAGTGGTATCAGAGCCACAACATTCGATCCAAGAAATCTATTCACGTTAACTGTTTTAATTCATCGTCAAATTCAAGATCATGAATCAAGCGCAAGGAATACAAACACAAATCCCCAAACTGAATGGACAGAATTATTATCATTGGCACATTCAAATGAAAGTATTACTTGAATCACAGGAATTATGGACGGTTGTCGATGAAGGGTATCAAGAACTGGGACCAAATCCATCGGAAGAAAGATCCGCTGCATACCGGGAGTCAATTAAAAAAGATAAAAGGGCCCTGCATATCATATTTCAGTCAGTAATTGACACAGTATTTGAAAGGATTTCACAGGCAAAGTCGGCGAAAGAGGCATGGATTATTCTTCACAAATCATACAGGGGAGAAACACGCGTAAAAACTGTAAGACTTCAATCCCTCCGATGTGAATTTGATTCGTTAAACATGAAAGATGGAGAATCTGTTGAGGAATACTTCAACAGAACGATTCATTTAGTAAATCAATTGCGGATGAATGAAGAAAAATTAGATGAACAGAGGGTTGTAGAAAAAATCTTACGTAGTTTAACTAGGAATTATGAATCGGTTGTTATAACTATCGTTATAACTATCGAAGAAACAAAAAATCTCGCAGAAGTATCCACCGAAGAACTAATGGGGATACTTCAATCACATGAATTAAGATTGAAAAGATACGAAGACAATCCTGTTGAACATGCGTTTCAAGTAACGAATGTAAGCCAAGATAGATCTAGACAATCATTTAAGAACGATTCCACTGGAAGGGGACGAAACAAATATAAGGGCAAGAATTTCAATACGAATTCAATAAGATGTTTCAATTGCCATAAACTTGGACATACAGCCAAGTTTTGCAAACAAAAGGATGAAAGCGAAAGAACAGATAATGCACTAATTCATACAGAAGATGATGTTGATGAACAAGATGACACTATGTTCATGATTTTTAACATGGAGGAGACAGTCAAAGGTGACTGTTGGTATCTTGATAGCGGCTGCAGTAACCACATGAGTGGTAACCGAGAACTTTTTTCTCATCTTGATGAATCTATAAAAAAGGAGGTGAGAACAGGGGATGATAAACGGTTGGAAGTATTAGGCAGCGGAAATATCTCTATTGCGATTAGAGGAAGAGAAAGGAAGATACCAGATGTATTTTATGTAAAGGGGCTGAAACATAACCTGTTAAGCGTAGGGCAACTCATAGGGAAAGGATATGAAGTTGCGTTTAAGGGAGATAGATGCATTATCAAAGATTCAAATGGTGAACTTCTTGGTATTGTTAAGATGACCAACAATAAGATGTTCCCATTACATCCTGAAAGCGATCTGACATATGTCATGAATATGACTACCAGTGATTCCTCACGTCTATGGCACAGACGCTATGGGCATGTGAACATGGATACTTTAATTGACATGAAAAAACAAGGATTTAGTAATTGGACTACCAAAGATAAGGAAGGATGACAGTACATGCGAAGGTTGCATATCTGGAAAACATGCCAGAAAACCATTTCATAAAAAAATGGTCTGGCAAGCTACTGAACCATTACAATTAGTTCATTCTGACATATGCGGTCCAATGAGAACAGAATCCATCGGTGGATGTAGATATTTCATTACATTTATCGATGATTACACTAGAAAAACATGGGTGTATTTTCTCAAATTTAAATCCGAGGCACTATATCACTTCAAGAATTTTAGAGTTTTGAATGAGAAGCAGTCAAATCATGTAATCAAAACATTAAGAACGGATCGCGGAGGAGAATACTGTAGCAAAGCATTTCAGGAATATCTGAGACTTAATGGGATTCGACATCAGCTTACTAACAGCTATGCACCTCAACAAAATGGAGTAGCTGAACGAAAGAATAGGACTTTAATGGAATTAAGTAGAAGCATGATGAACATTAAGCAATTACCTAACTGTTACTGGGCAGAAGCGGTAGCATGCACTACTTACATCTTAAATCGAACAATTACGAAGACCAGACCGAACATCACCCCTTACGAAGCCTGGAATGGACAGAAACCAAATGTAGAACATTTAAGAGTATTTGGTTGTCTAGCTTATGCTCTTATACCCAAACAACATAGGGACAAGTTATCCAACAAAACGATAAAAACTATATTTGTTGGATATAGTGAAGCTAGCAAGGGTTATAAGCTATATAATCCCCTAACCAACAAGATCATCATTAGTCGTGATGTGATCTTTGATGAAATAAGAGATGGGTCTTCGAAGGTGAAGGTTCAAATGCACCACTTATCATTACTGATGTAGAGGAGATACAAATTCAACATGATGAAGAAAATAATCGAGAACAGGAAATTGATAACCACGCAACAGATAACGTAAACGAAGATCCACAAGAAACTTCCAATAATGATCAACAAGTTTGCGGTGGCTCGGGGACGTATGAAGCACATCAACAAAGTGCTGATCAAGATCAACAAAACAGTGGTGACACTTCATCTACAGATTCAGAAAATGAAGTCATTAAAACCAAAAGTATTAGGAATGTATATCGCAATACAAGAAAACTAACGAATGCAGAAGTATTACAGAAGTACAATCAAAATCAAGTGTTGAATTTTGTTCTCTATACAAGTACAGATCCGACAAGTTATGAAGAAGCAAGTAAAGATGAAAAATGGATAGCAGCAATGGACAGGGAAATGGATTCCATTAATAAAAATCACACTTGGGTGCTAGTAGATCCACCAAAACATCAGAAGCCAATAGGGGTAAAGTGGATTTATAAAACTAAATATGATGAAAAGGGAAATGTAGACAAATACAAAGCCAGACTAGTCGTAAAAGGATACAGGCAGAAATATGGAATAGATTATCAGGAGGTGTTTGCACCCGTAATAAGATTCGAGACAGTTCGAATAGTGCTAGCTCTAGCTGCTCATTATGGTTGGTGTCTTCATCAAATGGATGTTAAGACAGCTTTCCTAAATGGAAAACTGAATGAACAAGTCTACATAGAACAACCTCTAGGTTACGTTAAACAAGGAGAAGAACAAAAGGTATGTCATCTTCAGCGAGCCCTCTATGGTCTAAAACAAGCACCAAGAGCATGGTACAATCGTATAGACTCTTACTTCGTACAACATAATTTTAAGAAAAGCGCATATGAGCATACTTTATATATAAAAGACACTAACAAAGGGAAGTTAGTGATATGCTTATATGTCGACGATTTAATTATTGCAAGTAATTCCATGCACTTAATTACGGAATTCAAAGAGTCAATGAACAAGGAGTTTGAAATGACTGATATGGGAAGATTACATTACTTCTTGGGCATGGAAGTACTTTATGAAGACGGAAATGTCATACTGTCCCAAAGGAAGTACATGAAAAATCTATTAGATAAATATAAAATGACACAATGCAATACGGTATCTACACCTATGGAGTATGGGTTAAAATTATCAAAAGATGACCCAGAAGAGTTTGTAGACGAAGGTGTGTATCGAAGCTTAGTAGGAAGTCTGATGTATCTCACCAACACAAGACCAGACATCATGTTTGCAGTCAGTAAAATTAGCAGATTTATGGAAAACCCGAGAAAGAATCACTGGGAGGCAGCTAAACGAATACTTAGATATATCAAAGGAACTCAAAATCAAGGAATTACTTATTCCAAAGGGGGAAAGAAAGTTCTGATAGGTTTTAGTGATAGTGACTATGCAGGAGATATGGATGATAGCAAGAGCACATCCGGATATATATTTCATTTAGGTTCAGGTCCAATCTCATGGCAATCAAAGAAACAAAAGGTAGTGGCTTTATCATCAACAGAAGCAGAATACATGGCCTTATCATTAGCTGGCTGTCATGCTTTATGGATCAAGGGAATCTTAGATGATCTACAAGAAACCTACGTTACCTCAATCCCTTTATACTGTGATAATAAATCCACGATATGTTTAGCAAGGGATCCTGTTTATCATGGAAAGAGCAAACATATAAGAGTTAAGTATCACTTTATCAGAGATCTAGTCAAGAAAGGAGAACTGAATGTCATTTTTTGTGCAACAAAGGATCAGATATATTATGACAAAAGCATTACAACCAAAGGACTTCATTAGACTTAAGGAGCTTCTTCGCATGTCACCTGAAGTAATCTAGCTTACGGGAGGGTGTTAGACGTACAAGAATACATATATGTTCTGCATTATATGTATACAAAATAGATAAGCTAGATATAATTAATTGTTATGTTTTTTTTATATATAACATGGGGCGGTTACAAAACATTTATAAAACTCTATGTATGTACGTATATATATATCTGTATCTCCACATTTGTAAATTATCAATTCATTTATGAACATTTTCGATTAGAACTTTCTGCAGATTCACTCTTCATTATTCAAAGATTTCCAACAGACTTCAGGTACTTTTTAATTAAATACCTTCTGATTTCCATATGATAAACTGGTATTCTCAGACATGTGCGTGTTTTTTTTGTTGGAATAGGATTTGTTGCTCAAAACCTAAAATTGAATTTTAGTGAGGACATCAATTTATATTTTGAAATCAGTTTTCATGAGTTCAAACTATTATGTAGCTGCATCATACGTTGGAACTCATTTCACAATGTGTAGGTACTAATTTTGACTTTCGTGAGTTAAACTTGCCAATGAATAATTATTATTATTGTTATTGTTTTGTTTGTTGATCTTGCTTTTGTAGGTTGATAGGGTGCGATTTTAAGTTGTTAATCAGTTGATTTGTATGATTGTACGGTTAATTTTGTTCTTTGGTTGCTAAGTTGTTAATAGATAATGAAATTTGATTGAAGTTACTTCGAGTCTCGATTACAAAGTTGAATCTGATTCAGAAGTTGAAGATACAAATTAGGGTTTAGATCTACATTTGGTTTGATTAATTTATGCATTATTTTACTGTGGAGTTATGATAAAGAAAACATACATAGCTAATTTGATTAATTGTATTAATACTTGATATGAAGTCTGAGAATAACTTATATATTACAACTAAACTTTTGCAGGAACATATCCTAAAGGATCTTCTGGGTGATGGAACATTCACAGTGACCAGGTCAAATTCAAGAACAGAGAAAAGTCTCAAGGTGTGAATTTTCAGAGAAAGTATCTTGAGTAAAGTGCAGTAAAACTCGCGCGTATAATTACTGAATCAGCTAATAATAGACAAAGTCTCGATGACATAAGTGTAAGTTCCTTCTAAGTCAACAACATTTGACTACCCCATGATATAACAAACTGGTTTTGATTATTAGTATTCATGATATAACACAGGATTTATTCATGAAAATCAGTTGGATTCAATATTCAGAGTGAAGGTCTTAAGAAATTGTCAAACATCGGACCAGAGGCTAAGTTAAAGGAAAGGTTCAAAGTGCTTGATGATGGACAAGATCATTTCCGGTAAGCTTGTACTTTTTTTCCTGTAAAAATTATGGGTGGGTTGGATAACGAGTCAAGACAGGTTCGGGTTAATAATATTGTTGACTTATTAGTAGGGTTGAACTGAGGCGGGTTGGAGTTTTGGACTATGGTACAAACATTTTAGTTTTCTTTTGACCTTAGACCACCCGTAATGGGAGTGGTTTTTTCAAAATCTTCCACCAAACACGCCCAATATCACCCCCACCCCCACCCCGGGGGCGTTTTCGGGCGTTTTTTTCGAAAAAATTGTCTCCAGCGTGATTTAAAACACGCCTTGCCCCCATTTGTTTGTCCAATCACCTTCCATCTTCCTATTTTTGTAGGTCCCTCGGAGGATGAGGTCAAACCTTAACCTTGTTATGTTAAGCACACTAGCAAGTGCGGAATCCAAGCTAGAGTGCAAACCGAGATGAAGCAAAAACAAACACAAGACACACAATATTCACCGATTAACACCACTTGTATTAATACGTAAGAAAGGTTCGGTTACAAGCCCAATGTCTACAAATCTGTTTTGCAAACTCTCTAAATGTTTGTGTGTGTGTTTTTTACAGAAGTGTTTCTCCTTGTCTCTAGTGTCTAAGTGTCTATATGAAGTGAACACACTACATGGGTATATATACCCAACACAGATGGTCTGTCCAAAGGATCAGGTTTACTGATCGAACGATCATCTTTCGATCAGACAGCTATCGAAGGATCCACATATACCTCGAAGGATGACATATCCCTCGAGGTCCATCTGTATCCATCGAAGGACATCTTTCGAGCTCATCGAAGGATATACACAATCCTTCGATGTCTCATCCTTCGAGACAGACAAATTACAATCATATAATAACTGTTTGGCCAAGTCAAACCAAGAGGATGGTTGACTTGGTCAAACTTACAAGACTAACAGTGACATCGTTTTACATCATGACCGAATACAGACAAAGTACAGACACAAGTGCACCAACAAACTCCCCCTTGGCTGTAGCTTTGTCTCGATCTTGATCATCTTTGATCTTCGTGTTTTCAAGACTCTGATGTCCTTTCAAGTCTTCAATGTCGGAGGATCTTCAAAGTCTTCACGTCTTGAAAGCAGAGAGTGTATCAACAAACTACCCGTATCATGTAGGAAGTGTATTGACAAGCTCCCCCTTAACATAAGCTCCCCCTTCAGTTATGCTCGTGAATGACTTGATCTTTACAACTTGAGATCCTTGTGGTGTTGATGATAGCCAACGGCAACTCGATCATTTTCATCTTTTGAGCGCCTTCACGTCGTGTCTTCATTCCGAAGCTTTGTCATCGACCATGTTCTCCTTGCCTTTAGAATCTGCACATGCAAGAAATCTAAACGCGTAATGAGAACAACTGCTTGGAATACAGTTAGCATAAACAAATGACACACGTATGACCATGTCACAATCAAACACCGTCCGACAGTTTGAAAGTTAAAAAAAATTTGTCAATTTTAGTTTCCAACTCTCAAAATTTGCAAATTTCGACCGTTTATGAAGATTTAGTCACTTTGGTTTTCGTTCAGGTTTCAGGTAACGAAGACTCGAGATCCAACATCGTACGATCGAAAATAAAATAGAAATAAAATCTTTTTGGCTTTTATAAAGTTTATATTAAAACACACTTAAAATCTTTTTGGTATTTTTGAATATTCGAAATGTAAAGACTGAAAGCAGTAAATAAATATATACAGACATTCTTTTTGCGAGTTTCGAGGGTAAGAGAATCATATCAGTATATGGTCATGCCAAAACGCTCTTGTTGTTCAATTAGTTAACATTAAGATAAGCATCCTATAACAATTATCGGTATTGTTGTCCACATAAGCTCAACTTATCATTTGTAATCATGGCGAGGGGATACGTTAAGGTACGATTTATACTTACCGACCGGTGTTCATCCACATCACGACACATTCCCGTATCAAGGTATGCACGAGAGTTCATCTTACCGGTGAGTATACCGATTATCATCTGTTTGACCGTATATGATGTGAGATTCTCACTTATTTTGATTTGAAAACAAGCCCTATGTGATATAATCACTTATTGATGAGGAACTTGATTTTCATATGCATGTGGGCACAGGAGCAAGTCCGTGAACAGGTCAGTACTTCCGTACAGCAGAGAGACGAACTTGACTCCCGGAAAAATGTGATATTTTATCACTTATTTGTTTGGACATGTGATTGTTTATCACTTATTGAGGTCGTATGAAATATGTACACGTATGTATGGTATCATGGAAGATCTAGACTTGCGTCCCCGTTATTTTTCGGTAAAAGATACAACCATGATACCCAGATGATAAGCAGCATAAAGACCAAATATCTCAGAACCTCGGCAATCTATCAAACGAAATTTCGGTATTAAGACCATATGCCAATGAATGGTTCCAACCTGGTCTTCAGTCGATTTAAGTTTATATCACCCTGCACACTTTAAAATGATTGTGAGCCTACCGATACATCTTATATAGAGCTGCTTATCGTTTTTCATTTAAGGTTTAAAGAAGTTTGGATAGACCACTGATGTACTATCATTTTCTCTTTTGCTCGCCAGGAAACTCATTTTTGTTTTTCTATTGTTTTTGTGTTTTTGAAATTTTTCGATGTTTTTGGATTTTCAGATTTTTGGATTTACTCCCCCTAAAATCAATAAACTAAGACAAATTTAAAACACAAAGGTATTTACAAAAATGATTTTCCGATGTTGGTTTACTCTTGCTTGACCTTAATGCCGTTTACCAATAGTAAAAAGTCAAATCTTGATTTGTCAAATGCTTTGGTAAAAAGGTCGGCACGTTGGTCATCGGTGTGGACTTTAACAACATCGATTAGCCTTTTATCAAAGCAATCACGTATGAAGTGATATTTGATTTCGATGTGTTTGGTCTTTGAGTGCTGCACATGATTTCTAGTGATCTGTAAAGCAGCAGAATTATCAACGTAAATAGGAGTAGTTAGGAATTCAAAACCGTAGTCCCGCAATTGTTGTTGGATCCACAGAACTTGGGAGCAACAACTTGAGGCAGCAATGTATTCAGCTTCACATGTTGATGTAGCGACACACGTTTGCTTCTTGCACTGCCATGTGACTAGGCGATTTCCTAAAAACTGACATCCAGCCGTTGTGGATTTGCCGTCGATTTTGCATCCGCCAAAATCAGAATCACTGAAAGCGACCAATTCAAAATTATTATCCCTAGGGTACCATAGACCGGTGTCAGGGTAACCCTTCAAATAACGAAAAATCCTTTTTACAGCTGCAAGATGTGAGGCCTTCGGGTTGACTTGATATCTGGCAAGCAGACACGTTGGGTACATTATGTCTGGCCTTGATGCTGTGAGGTACATAAGAGATCCGATCATTGCGCGATAGTAGGAGGGGTTAACAGCTTCATCCTTCAAGTCTGGAGTAATTCCGTGATTTTGTGGCAGTGGGGTACCAATGGGGTTGCATCAGACATCTGGAACCGGCTCAAGATGTCTCCAACATATTTAGTCTGATGGATGAATATCCCAGACTCCGTTTGTTGTACTTGTAGCCCAAGAAGAAAGTCATTTCCCCCATAGCACTCATCTCGAATTTATCCTGCATAATGCGCTCGAAATTCCTACACAAGACATCATTAGTAGAACCAAAAATAATATCATCAACGTATACCTGTACCAGAAGAAGATCTCCATCTTGTTCTTTGATGAAAAGAGTACAGTCAATAAGACCTCTTCGAAAACCGTTCTCCAGCAGATAGTTAGATAAGGTTGCATACCAAGCTCGCGGTGCTTGATGTAGACCATAGAGAGCTTTGTTGAGCAACCAAACCTGATCGGGATGGATAGGATCTTCAAAACCTGGAGGCTGTTCGACGTACACCTCTTCTTCAACCACACCATGTAAGAATGCACTTTTGACGTCCATCTGGTAAACCTTGAATCCTTTGAATGAGGCATAAGCCAGAAAGATTCGAATTGCTTCCAGACGTGCAACAGGTGCATAGACTTCGTTGTAGTCGATCCCTTCAATCTGACGAAAACCTTGAACGACTAAACGTGCTTTGTTCCGGATAACAACTCCGCGGTCATCCTTTTTGCATTTAAACACCCAATGGGTACCAATCTTTTTGTAGCCAGGAGGTTTCTCTATGAGTTTCCAGACACCAAGCTTCTGGAACTGCTGCAGTTCTTCCTGCATTGCTTCAACCCAAGAGTTATCTTTCATGGCTTCTTTCCAAGTTCTTGGCTCTTCCTGTGAAACATAACACGCGAAAGACCAATCGTTTTGTTGCCCGGATTCTCGAATAGCTGCATACATGCCTGCATTGTTGTTGTTTCGCAACATGTTTCTTGTTTGAATGCCACTTTGCACATTTCCGATGATGTTTTGTTGAGGATGGGTATTATGAATCCTTGTTTCTGGATTATCTGGAACTGGAATATTTATACCCAGGTCGTTGAGGTTGAGATCAACAACTAAATCAATGCCCAGAATTGACGAAGAGGATGATGTAGTAGCTTCAGCTGTTCTATGGGTATCCACTGGAGGAGTACCCTCTGAAGTACCATGAACTGCTGTTGTTGGAGCTTCTTGATCCGCATCTAGAAATTCATCATCCTCTGAAGATTCGTTCAATTCGGTTGCATCATGAAAATCCTCATTGTTGAGAGTATTAATGTTCACCGAAGATGGTTCTTGATTGACAAGAATTGGACGAACCACCGGTGAAACTGTTGCATTGTCACTCTCGAAAAACATCCTTGCAGCAGCATTTTCTTCAATTGCTTCAACATTGAGCGAATTGAAAAAGTCATCGTACTCAAACATCCAAGGCTGACCAGGACATTTGACTGGCAAAGTGTGCCTTTGTACTCTGACCTCAGACCATTCCTCGACCCTTTTAGTCTCTAGATTCCAGACTCGTAAGTTAGGGGTGGCATACCCAAGAAAGTATCCCTCAATTGCTTTTGCCCCAAACTTTCCATTAGGATCGATGATTGTACATGGAGCTCCAAACGGTTCAAGATAAGACAAATCTGGTTTCCGTTTTTGAAGAAGCTCAAAGCAGGTCTTATTGTGCCTTTTGACTGTAAGGACTCGATTCAATGTGTAACATGCAGAGGCCACAGCTTCAGTCCAGAATGGAATGGGCAACTGCGACTCTACCAACATTGTCCTAGCAGTCTCGATCAATGTGCGGTTCTTACGTTCAGCGACGCCATTTTGTTGAGGAGTATAAGCTGCACTAAATTCGTGTAGAATACCTTTTGAAGTGCAAAACTCCGCCATGGCATGATTCTTAAATTCAGTACCATTGTCGCTACGTATCCGTCTAACCTTCAACTTATACAAATTCTCAATCTGAATGATCAAGTTTTTGATAATACCAAAGGTTTCACTCTTGTGTGCCATGAACGCCACCCAAGAAAATCTTGAATAATCATCAGTTATCACGAGGCAGTATTGATCATTCCGAATACTCTTGTGCTTGACAGGACCGAACAAATCCATGTGCAAACGTTCAAGAGGAACTGCCACCGTGTTGATCTTCTTAGTAGGATGTCGTTTCTTCGTTTGTTTTCCTTTCTAGCACGAAACATAGATGTCTTGAAGATGGAAGTTTTTAAGAGGAACACCATTCACCAATTCATTTGAAACCAAATGATTCATTTTGCGTAAGTGAATGTGACCCATTCGTCTGTGCCAAGAGATTGAGTCTTTTTCTGTGGCTTTGGAAACGAAACAAGTTGCTTGTGCAGACGTAGTAATAGCTTGGCTCATATCAAGGACGTACAAATCATTTATCCTTGGAGCTGACAAGAGAATCCATTCTTTTGGAATTTTGAAGCCGGGTTTCAGCACATAACATCCATTTGCATCAAAGTGTACTGAACACTTCTTGTCACAAATTTGAGAAACACTAAGAAGATTGTGATCAAGTTGTTGCACAAAATTGATCTTGTCAAAGCTGACGATCCCGTTGGATATCATTCCTTCACCCGTAATATAACCACCCTTATCTCCAGCAAATGCAACATAACCTCCTCTAATAGATTTGACGTCGTAGAGAAGCTTCATGTCGCCTGTCATGTGCCTGGATGCCCCACTATCAACAATCCAATGACTACTGAAAGTTCCTCCTGGAACACCCTGCACATGAACTTAATTGATTAGTTGGAGATGGGGACCCAAGCCATTGTGGTCTTGGGTCTTCCATTTTCATCAATAACAATAACTTCTTGTCTTTGATGATTGGTAAATTGTGATGTTCCCCCTGATTCAGTAACCGTTCTTGGTTTCCAGGTCTGATTTGTTTTACCAGTGTTGTTCTTTAAAATTTTAACTTCATTGTTGTCAGAAGTTTTTGAATTTTCTGGTTTAACAGAAACAGATGTTTTGTTGACCACATCGGTTTTAATTGCCTTTTCAATTTTCTTGACCTGTTGACGTTTTTGTTTCTTTTCCCTTTCTTTTATAGGGCGGGGATCTTGTTTTACAGAAACAGATCGCTTACGGTCAGTTTGGTCACGGGAAACATCAACTTTTCCTTTTTGTTTATGAAGATATGGACAATTTCGAATTATATGTCCAATTGTTCCACACTCAAAACATGATCTTCGTTCAAAAAACCCCGAAGTATCATGTGATCGTCTTGCCGATGATGATGAACTTTGTGATCCCGAGGTACTAGGTTTTGAACTACTTGGTTCATTTCTTTTCTATACGGTTGCTTTCTTAACAAAATCTAAGTTAGATTTGTTTTCAAACGTTTCGATTTTGTCCGTTCCCTTAGATTTCACAAAGTTCACATTCTTGTTTTTCTTTTGATTCGGCTTCTTTTGTGCTTGAGCCGGTAATTTTCCTTTTGGCTTAGTGTGATTTTGCTGTTTTTGCACTGTTGGCAGTTTCTTGTTGCCGTATTGTTTTCGAATTTCAGCCTTTGGAATAGGAGGACACTGTGTAACTGTGACACGTGGTCCTGTCTTTCCCAGAAACTTACTTTTCAAATTCTCAAAGACTTTACTGATTAAGGATTGATTAACATTCTTAATAGGAAAATCTTTATCTGAATAAATTTTATCATCACCAACAAGAGTGTACAGCAAATTCACACTCTCCGACTCTTCTGCAGATGAGGACTTGATTGCAACAGTCTTAGCGGGTTTTGCAGGAGGATCACATAGAATGTGATTCTCAAGAGGTATGTCCTCTTCTTTGACTTCCGCATCAGACTTTGCTACGTCAGTATCATCAGATTCATCATCAGAAGAATCAGCATCCTCAATAATAACTGGAGGGTCCTGATTCAGTTCAGCAGAAGACACACATGTATCTGCTGATACATCTGAATCTGATGATACTTCTTTCTTATATCCGAGTCCTGCTGCAAATTCTTTAACATCTAGAGGAACAGATGGTTCAAAGAATGTTCTATCCTCCTCGTCAGGCATTGCATCATAATTGTGTCTCACTGGTGGTGGACATTTCTTGTATCCTATGCATGTGACATCCCTTTTCTCTTTCTGAACGTCAATGATGTGATCCAACACATAGCTAGAGCTCAAATAACTGTCTAGCTTAAGTTGGATCGCCTCACTTTCGGTTTTCACACAAGCCATCTCTTTTTGCATAGTCTCAAGGCGAGATATATACAAATTAATGTCAGTTTGTTTTCTGGAAACCATTTTAGTTAGTTCGGTTTTATCTTTCTTTAACTTTTCAATTACCGACTTAAACTCCTTTTCATGGTTTTCATAAAACATATTGGCTTCAGTGCATTTGGAAAGATCCACAGTCAACTTCTGGTTGTGGATGAATGTCACATCATACTTTTCTTGCAAAGCCTCGTGTTTGCTTTGCAATTCACACCACTTGGCATTCAAGGAAACATGTTTGTCTTGCAAGTCAAACAAACTAGCTTGTAAAGCATCATGTTTGCCTTGCAACTCAGACATGTTTGCCTCTAAATCAGCACATTTAACATGCAAACTATCACAATTATCACAATTAAGTTCATCGACACATACCTGACTTGATGAGCTGTCGACATTAGCCATAAAGGCTGAATGGAGAGAAGACGAAGAATAAGCAGCTTGATCCACCAAGATAGATCTTCTTTGAGTTTCTGCTGCAGCTTCCTCCAAAAGTTCATCAATATCTGCATCGATTGATGCATTTGATGTTTCACCCACATGATCATCGCCTGAACTTGAGGATTCTTCATCTGAACTCCTGCTATATCCCGAAGAGTCTTCATCCTCAGAAGATTCACCACCATTGGCGGAAGATTCTCCACCACTGGTGTGAACTAAATCCTTAACCACTTCAGCAAAACATGTTGTTCCATCTGAAGCATCACCACTCAACTGGATTGACCAGTCACAACCTTCATCCACTTGAACCACAAGTGCCCGGTTGGCATTTGATGTTCCAGCTTGGCTCTGGTTGTTGACAGGTATTAACGTACGCTCATTGTTCCTGTTCTGGTTCTGCTGGTTGCCCTGGTTTCTGAAGGGATTCTGGTTCCCATGCTGTACTGGCTTCGTACATTCCCTTTTAAAGTGACCCCGTTAACCACAATTGAAGCACTTTACTGCCTGTTTATCGAACCCATACTTGGTGTCTTTCTTGCTTTCCAAGCTGGTTCTGCCAGTACTTTCCATGAAATCCTTTGCCCTTCTTACAGCACTAGCAAAGGCCCACTTGATATCCATCAAGTCCATCTCTTCCTTATCAATCTGCCGATAGTCTTCTCGTGTCAGATTAATGTTGCCAATCTGACCTTCCACTAACCCACAGTACGCGCTCACTATAGTGTTAAGCAGCTCCATGTGTTCCCTTGCTACTTCTACACTGACCTTAGATAAGCTTGAAGTGTCGAGCTGTACGGTATTTGGTTTTGATTGCTGACCAGCAGATGATGTCCCTCCATAACACGCTTGTTGTTGAACAGGAGGTGGAGGAGGTGGTTGTATTGGATTTCCATACATGTCTGTAGTGGGAGCTGGCTTAACAGGAACTTGCACTGGATTGCCATACATATCCGTGCTTGTGACAAACGCCGTTTGTAATGGAGCATGTGGACCGGTTCTTGCAGACGAAGAATTGGAAGTTCCATAATACATTTCTGGATTTTGTGGCACTGGAACTCTTTTTGCCTTTAATGTTTCCTCCTGATCCTTGTTTTCCAAAAGCTGCACGAAGTCGTTGATGTTTGTAGTTCTCAACACTCCGTTATACTTCAAGATTTCCAAGAAACTATTCCATTGGGGAGGCAACGCATCAGCAAACTTCTTTACTACCTCTGCTGTAGTTGTCACTACTCCAAAATTGCCCAACTCTGTAAGCAAGTGATAAAACCTGCTTGTCATATCTCCCAACGACTCCTTATCCATGCACGTGAAACCGTCAAATTCTTTCTTGAGAAGATCATGACGCAATTGACGTGTTGCTTCATTCCCTACTCCTCTGGTTTTCAACCCGTCCCACAACTTCTTCGTTGTCTTGAAACTGACAAACTGGTGGTAGATATCTTTGCTTAACGCCTGAGTGAGAATGGCGTATGCTTTCTTTTCCAGATCATACGTTTTCTTTTGATCTTCAGGAAGATCGGCAAACGTAGTAGTATCTGAAGCAGCAACCTCTATAGCTTGATCGAAATCTGTAGTGAAACGTATCCACAGTTCGGTATTTTGACCAAGAACATATGTTCGAAATCTCTCAACCCAACCCGGATATTCATTTAAGTGCATCAACTTTGGAGGTCGATTCAAACTTCCTGTTTCGCTTTCGCTCAATAAGATACTTTGAATGCTCGGAGTTTGATTTGATACTAATGCCCATTGACCCGTCGATATGGCATTTGCTTGCGAAGATGTCGACACTGGAGATTCGGCCCATGAAGGAGATAGACTTGTATTTGTGTACTTTCCACTGTCTGGAGCCGGTGTACCCCACCATGAGGGAGTGGAACCTGTACTTGTGTATTTTCCACTATCTGGAGCCGGAGTTCCCCACCAACTCGGATTCATCTTTGATAAATTTAATTCCTGGAAATCACACTCAAATCAACTAAAAATTTATAAGTGACCAGCCGAAAGATCCAAGCTCGAAAGACAAGAAAAAAACACAACACTTGTTAAACTTAAAAAGACTAGGATCGAAGGATCAATATTTGTTCGAAGGATCAACAGTGTTCGAAAGATCACTGTTTAATTTCGAACAGTGATTTTGAAAGATTTCGAAAGATTCACAATTGAAAGATCCTTATCTTTCGAATAAATATCCTTCGAAAAGATTCCTTGGCTCGAAAGATAGATCACAGACTTCGAAAGATGTTCGAAGGATGGTTATCTATCAAACCTCCTTTGATCGAAAGATAATCTTTCGACTTCGAAGGATATCTTTCGAATGGAACTGACACAGCTGACACAAAGTTGACAGGTTGGTGAAAAGGTGATAGGTTGGTAGTCAACTTTCGGCAGAAGGGTATGATCAGGCCATGCTTTCTACCAACTCAGACTTTTCAAATAAAATATTGCCAAAAATGGAAAGTCTTATCCAGAAAATCCGGTCGCCGGAGCAAGCCGGAAATATGGCCGGAAATCACCAAGTTTCTTAAAAAGCAAGTTTTAAGTTACCCAACCCGTCTTTTAACACACCCGGATAGTTTAGAACACGTTTTTACGTCAAGAAATGCGAGAAAAACACTAAAAACGGGTGCTAAGCCATGTGTCCAAACACTCCAAAGTCTTGTAAAAACTCGGTTTTAACAAGGAAAAGAGCCTTAGCTCTGATACCACTTGTAGGTCCCTTGGAGGATGAGGTCAAACTTTAACCTTGTTATGTTAAACACACTAGCAAGTGCGGAATCCAAGCTAGAGTGCAAACCGAGATGAAGCAAGAACAAACACAAGACACACAATATTCACCGATTAACACCACTTGTATTAATACGTATGAAAGGTTCGGTTACAAGCCCAATGTCTACAAATCCGTTTTGCAAACTCTCTAAATGTGTGTGTGTGTTTTTTTACAGAAGTTTTTCTCCTTGTCTCTAGTGTCTAAGTGTCTATATGAAGTGAACACACTACATGGGTATATATACCCAACACAGATGGTCTGTCCGAAGGATCAGGTTTACTGATCGAACAATCATCTTTCGATCAGACAGCTATCGAAGGATCCACATATACCTCGAAGGATGACATATCCTTCGAGGTCCATCTGTATCCATCGAAGGACATCTTTCGAGCTCATCGAAGGATATACACAATCCTTCGATGTCTCATCCTTCGAGACAGACAAATTACAATCATATAATAACTGTTTGGCCAAGTCAAACCAGGAGGATGGTTGACTTGGTCAAACTTACAAGACTAACAGTGACATCGTTTTACATCATGACCGAATACAGACAAAGTACAGACACAAGTGCACCAACAATTTTTTATCCAATAAGATTTTTTTGATGGTTTTTGTTTTATTTAATTATGTTACATCTCATTTAGCATAATGCCCCACATCCCCACTACACCCCTTTTGTAAAAACGCCCAATAATGCCCCATTGCTGACTAGGCTGCCACATGGCGCAAAACGCCCTAGGGTGGGGCATTATTAACCCCAACGACTATGCATGGTCTTATGGCCAATTAATGTTTTAAGTTTAACTATGATTACAGAGAATATCCTTACTATTTAGAATAGTCGTGTAAACTTTTTCTAAAGGGGTGTTTAAAAAGTAGGGTAAAGTTCTTGTACAAATAATCTTAACATACTAAACATACAAATTGAAGGAAAACTCAAAAAGACAAGGTGGCATTTTTGTAATTATCAATAACTATCAAAGTTACTCTACAAATATACCTAAAAAAACCTAACCACTCCCCCACCCCTAAAAAAAACCTAAACCCCCCACCCCCCCCCACCCCCCAAAAACCTAAACCCCCCCCACCCCCAAAAACCTAAAAAAACCTAACCCCCCCCCCCCACCCACCCAAGCTAAAATGCTAAAAACTAAATCCCCCAAAAAACCTAAAAAAAAACCTAACCCCACCCCCAAAAACCTAACCCCCCACCCCCCCACCCCCAAAAACCTAACGAAATGTAGCGATTTTTTAATAAAAAATGTTTAAAAAAAATTTGTGTTTTTTTAGGTATTTTTGGTTGTAACTTTGATAGTTGGTGGTAATTACAAAAATGCCACCTTGTCTTTTTGGGTTTTCCTTCAATTTGTATGTTTAGTATGTTAAGATTATTTGTATTTGATCTTTTGCCTTAAAAAGTAACATGTGTTTTGATTATGTTTTAATAACTTTAGAAGCACTTGTATGGTTGTTCCTATTCTTTTGTAAGTTTTGGGGTAAAATGTAAATAAGGTTCCCCTCCTGATATATATTTTTTGCCTAAAAGAAGTCGCTCAAAATATCACAGAATTATATTACACACACATATTATTTGGTTGAGCCCGTAGCTTAGGCTATGGGGTATGGGGGTCATGGTTGGGTGGATTAAACCACGACAATCACGACCCTCCCATTTGAAAGTTTTAAGACAAAAATAAATTAAAAAATAAAGAGGATAGTGGTTTGGGTCATGATCACACCCTTAGTATAGTGGTTTTGGATGATGGATTAGAGATGGATGACATCATACCTATGTGGAGGGTCATGGTGGTCATAAGGGTCATGACCACACCCTATAGCCTTATTTGTTATATATAATTGAATATAAAATAATGAGGTTGGCTTGTACGAAGCATACGTGAGTATTTGAGCCATGATCTTGAAAGATCAATGGCTCAAACTAATCTAGTGGCATTCTCGTAAATATGAGATTCAAACAATTGAAGAAACAAATAGCAAAAGGGTATTCTGGTCCTTTCCCACTTGAACTCCTCTCCCCTTGATTTTCAAACTTCTATAACTTTTTCATACGTTGATGTTTTTTTTTTTTAAATTACACCATATTAACTAACGAACATTTCATCCTGTTTAATTCGAGCAGTCTATTGCTATAGTTTTCTTAAATTTTTTTACATGATTTTGAATATTCATTACGTATGAAAGAGTTATAGCCGTTTGAAAATCAATGGGGGAAGTTGTTTAAGTAAGAAATGACTAAATTACCCTTCAAGGCAAGGACATAACCAAACATAACAACATCAACCATTAAATGAAGTACAGTTTGACTCTTGAGGTCAAACAAATTAAAATTGACTTCAAAATTGATTACTTTAATGTTTTGAGAATAGTTTTTTTTAGCTGGTACAGAAATGCAACAAGATCCACATCATCTTCAATGGAAAAAGTTGTTGCTGTAACATTCTTGGTATATTGAATTTGAATAGCAAAGGGTTTGGCCATTAATATCAAAGTGTATTGTTTGACCCTTGAAGTTTTTTAATTGCAGTTGAAGAAAGAAGATATTCTGCAAATCAACAACACACATTCAAAATACTTCATAATTGGTGGAAAGGAGGCTGGCTACATCTATTGCCATAATTTGGTTCATTTACATGCTCTGCAAACATCCTGAGGTTCAAGATTAGGTTGAATAAGAAATCAAAGAAGCAACAAACATTATTTTGACTTATTGACTTATGACTTTTTAAAAAGTAGTTTTAAAAAAAATGTTTGGATTAGCTTATGGGGTGGGAAAAGCCAATAAGTTAATAAGTTGTTTTTTAAAAAATATGTTTGGATTAGCTTATTAGTGGATTAGCTTAGGGCAGGGGGTAATTTTGTAATTGTGTTTTGAAAAGTTATAAAAATTTCCAAAAAGTCACAAAATACTAACTTTTCAAAACTGACTTTCCTTCTGTACAAAAAGTTGTTTCAAAAAGTTATTTTCAATTACCCAAATATTATTTTGACTTATTGGCTTTTTGAAAAAGAGTCAATAAGTTGTTTCAAAAAGCTTAGCCAAACATGCCCTAAATCGTCGGCAGCCTAGTGTCTAGAGGTGCACAAAACGGTTTCTTCTCTAGCCAGTTCGGTTAAAATGGTTTTTTCTCTAGTCGGTTCGATTAATCGAACAAGCAGGTTTATCTCATTTTTTCTTTAACTCGCTTTTTTCACATTTCATCATTAGCAGATGTCCAAAGGTGAATGATCTACCAGAGACGCTGTTACCCTCACTTTTGAGTTTGATAATTAATGAATGCCCAAAATTGAAAGAAAGGTGTGAAGGAAGAGGCTCCCACTACTGGCCCCGAATCTCTCATATCCCCAAAATCGAAATAGACTTCAGGTACTTTTGTATTGAAGACCCTCGTATTTCCATATGATAAACAGGTTTGTCTTATGCGTGTTTTTGTTGGACTCGGTTTTTTGTGCTCAAAACCTAAAATTGAATTTTAATAATGACAATAATTTATATGTTGAAATCAGTAATCACTTTTCATGAGTTTTAACTAATATATTGCTGATAAGTTGAAAGGATGGAAGTCGATTTTGACACAACCAATCTTAATAATAATCGGTATTTTTTTTACTTGTAGATTCCTGTTTATTACACATGTAATTAATATCAAGTTGACTTTCAGTTTTGTGTGTTATTTTTTTTTCCTTAGCCATTTTCATTATGACAACCGATAATCTTATACATTACAACTAAATGTTGCAGGGACATGTAACCATTACATCCTAAAGGTTCTTCAAGGTGATGGAACATTCACAGTTGAATGGGACAAATGTGAGAACAGAGAGATTTTAGCGGTGTAAGTTCCTTTCAATCAACCTGGTTTTGATTATTGCAAAAACATGAAGGCATTTGGTGACCTGCAGCTACCAAATCTAATCAGTTGGTGGATAGAAGATTGTGAAAATCTGGAGTCATTTCCTGACCTTCAGCTATCAAAACTCACCATGTTAAAAGAGATGGATATCATGAAGTGTCCAATGCTGCATAGAATGTATGGTGTAAGATTCTATTTATTACTCTGTTTATTTTCAAGTTGACTTTCAATTTCGTTTTACTTTTTTTAATCTTAGCCATTTTCATTATCCTTTTTTGCAGCTTGGTGCATTGAGTATGTTCAATGATTACATTTCAATACCGAAATTACGTTAGCAGGGACTTAAGACCATGACATCCTAAAGGATCTTCTTTGTGATGGAACATTCACAGTTGACCAGGAAAAAAATGAGATAAGAGAGATTTTAGCAGTGTAAGTTCCTTTCAGTCAAAAAAAAGATATGACTAGTGCATAATACAATGACCTGGTTTTGACTATTGGCATTCATGATATAACACAGGGTTTATTCATGTTGGATTTGATTTTTAAAGTTGCTTTGGAATTGATATTGACAGCATGTGTGGTTTAACTGAAGGAGGTCTTAGATATGTAATGTTTTTGATGATGCACTGCATTGACTCTCAAACGGTATGTTGACATAACAAGGACAACTATTGAAAGCTTTAAATATTAGACCAGAGGCTAAGTTAAAGGGAAGGGTCAAATTGGTTCACCGAAAGGAACTTATGCACAAGGTACCAGATGATTTTTGGTATGAGGATAGTTTTTCCCCATAAAATAAAATTATGGGTTGGGTGGATAACGAGTTGAAAGAGGTCTAGTGTAGGTCCCTGTTTCGCGGAGGATTACGAACCTAAACCTTGTTATACAAACCTACTAGCGAGTGCGGAATCCAAGCTAGCAAGCAAACCGAGTTAGTAGCAAGTAGAGAAACAAACACACAAGTTCACTGATTAACACAACTTGTATTAATGCAATGAGGGTTCGGTTACAAGCTCAATGTTTACAGAAATGTTCTATAAACTCTCTAAAGTGTGTGTGTGAGTTTGGACAGAATGCTCTCAGCCTGTGTGTGTGTATTCTTTCTGTCTTGTGTCTGTCTCTCGAAACTCAACACATGCATGGGTATATATACCCAGCTCAGCAGGTCTGGATCGAAGGATCTGATAGATGGTCCGAAGGATCATCTATCGATCATAGTTCACACGAAAGATCAGCATGGACCTCGAAGGATCATCCTTCGAGGTCTAATGGTCGAACCATGGTCGAACCATATCTTTCGATCACCTCGAAGGATCAGGTGTATCCTTCGAGGCTATCCTTCGATCAGAACATCTTTCAAATGTTGTCCAAGTCAAGCCGGAGGATGGTTGACTTGGTCAACTTACAACACAAATCAGGACATCGTTTATATCAGACCGAATACAGACAAAGTACAGACACAAGTGCACCAACAAACTCCCCCTTGGCTGTAGCTTTGTCTTTGTCTTCCAATAAATGTAGACTCGTCTTGAACTTTGACGGTCTTTGGGTCTTCGAGTTCTCAAAACTCTGATGTCCTTTCAAGTCTTCAATGTCGGAGGATCTTCAAAGTCTTCACGTCTTGAAAGCAGAGAGTGTATCAACAAACTACCCGTATCATGTAGAAAGTGTGTTGACAAACTCCCCCTTAACATAAGCTCCCCCTTGAGTTATGCTCGTGAAAAGACTTTATCTTTATGAAGTGAGATCCTTGTGGTGTTGATGATGGCCAGCGGCAACTCGATCATCTTCATCTTTTGAGCGCCTTCTCGTGGTGTCTTCATTCCAAAGCTTGTCATCGACCATGTTCTCCTAGCCTTTAGAATCTGCACATGCAAGAAATCTAAACGCGTAATGAGAACAACTGCTTGGAATATAGTATAAACAAATGACACACGAATGACCATGTCACAAACAAACACCGTCCGACAGTTTGAAAGTTTTAATAAATTTATCAATTTAAAACACTAACTTTCAAAATCTGCAAATTTTTGACCGTTTATGAAGATTTAGTCAGTTAGGTTTTCCGTCAGGTTTCAGGTAACGAAGACTTGAGCTCCAACATCGTACGATCGAAAACAAAGTAGAAAGAAAATCTTTTTGGCTTTTATAAAGTTTATATTAAAACACACCTAAAATCTTTTTGGTATTTTTGAGATTAAAAGACAACAAGTTAAAATCCTTTGAGTGTTATCAAACGACATCACCGCTAATGTCGTGCTGATATGCACCAAACGACGAAACTGTTTAAAAGAAATAATAAAAGTTAAGCAGTACATAAATATATACAGACATTCTTTTTGCGAGTTTCAAGGGTAAGAGAATCATATCAGTGTACGGTCATGCCAAAACACTCTTGTTGTTCAGTTAGTTAACATTAAGATAAACATCCTATAACAATTATCGGTATTGTTGTCCACTTAAGCTCAACTTATCAGATGTAATCATGTTTAGAGGATACGTTAAGGTATGATTTATACTTACCAACCGGTGTTCATCCACATCACGACACATTCCCGTATCAAGGTATGCACGAGAGTTCATCTTACCGGTGAGTATACCGATTATCATCTGTTTGACCGTATAAATTGTGAGATACTCACTTATTTTGAATTGAAAACAAGTCCTATGTGATATAATCACTTATTGATGAGGAACTTGACTTTCATATGCATGAGGGCACAGGAGCAAGTCCGTGAACAGGTCAGTACTTCCGTACAGCAGAGAGACGAACTTGACTCCCGGATAAATGTGATATTTTATCACTTATTTGATTTGGACATGTGATTGTTTATCACTTATTGAGGTCGAATGCAGTATGCAATATGTACACGTATGTATAGTATCATGGAAGATCTAGACTTGCGTCCCCGTTATTTTTCGGTAAAAGATATAACCATGATACCCAGATGATAAGCAGCATAAAGACCGAATATCTCAGAACCTCGGCAATCTATCAAACGAAATTTCGGTACTAAGACCATATGCCAATGAATGGTTCCCACCTGGTCTTCAGTCGATTAAGATTTATATCACCCTGCACACTTTAAAATGATTGTGAGCCTACCGATACATCTTATATAGAGCTGCTTATCGTTTTTCATTTAAGGTTTAAAGAGGTTTGGATAGACCACTGATGTACTATCACTTTCTCTTTTGCTCGCCAGGAAACTCATTTTTGTTTTTCTATTGTTTTTGTGTTTTTGAAATTTTTCGATGTTTTTGGATTTTCAGATTTTTGGATTTACTCCCCCTAAAATCAACAAACTAAGATAAATTTAAAAACACACAAAGATATTTACAAAAATGATTTTCCGATGTTGGTTTTACTCTTGCTTGACCTTAATGCCGTTTACCAATAATAAAAAGTCAAATCTAGATTTGTCAAAAGCCTTGGTAAATAAGTCGGCACGTTGGTCATCGGTGTGTGGACCTTAACAACATCGATTAGCCTTTTCTCAAAGCAATCACGTATGAAGTGATATTTGATTTCGATGTGTTTGGTCTTGGAATGCTGCACAGGATTTCTAGTGATATCTAAAGCAGCAGAATTATCAACGTAAATAGGAGTAGTTAGGAATTCAAAACCGTAGTCCCGCATTTGTTGTTGGATCCAAAGAACTTGGGAGCAACAACTTGAGGCAGCAATGTATTCAGCTTCGCATGTTGATGTAGCTACACACGTCTGCTTCTTGCACTGCCATGTGACTAGGCGATTTCCTAAAAACTGACATCCAGCCGTTGTGGATTTGCCGTCGATTTTGCATCCGCCAAAATCAGAATCACTGAAAGCTACCAGTTCAAAGTTATTATCCCTAGGGTACCACAGACCGGTGTCAGGGTACGCCTTCAAATAACGAAAAATCCTTTTGACAGCAGCAAGATGTGAGGCCTTCGGATTAACTTGATATCTAGCAAGCAGGCACGTCGGGTACATTATGTCTGGCCTTGATGCTGTGAGGTACATGAGAGATCCGATCATGGCGCGATAGATAGAAGGGCTAACAGCTTCTCCCTTCAAGTCTGGAGTAATTCCGTGATTAGTTGGCAATGGGGTACCAATGGGCGTTGCATCAGACATCTGGAACCGGCTCAAGATGTCACCAACATATTTAGTCTGATGGATGAATATCCCAGACTCCGTTTGTTGCACTTGTAGGCCCAAGAAGAAAGTCATTTCCCCCATAGCACTCATCTCGAATTTATCCTGCATGATGCGCTCGAATTCCCTACACAAAACATCATTAGTAGAACCAAAAATAATATCATCAACGTATACCTGTACCAGAAGAAGATCTCCATCTTGTTCCTTGATGAAAAGAGTACAGTCGATAAGACCTCTTCGAAAACCGTTCTCCAGCAGATAGTGAGATAAGGTTGCATACCAAGCTCGTGGTGCTTGATGAAGACCATAAAGAGCTTTGTTAAGCAACCAAACCCGATCGGGATGGATAGGATCTTCAAAACCTGGAGGCTGTTCGACGTACACCTCTTCTTCAACCACACCATGTAAAAATGCACTTTTCACGTCCATCTGATAAACCTTGAATCCTTTGAAGGACGCATAGGCTAGAAAGATTCGAATTGCTTCGAGACGTGCCACTGGTGCATAGACTTCGTTGTAGTCGATCCCTTCAATCTGACGAAAACCTTGAACGACTAAACGAGCTTTGTTTCGGATAACAACTCCGCGGTCATCCTTTTTGCATTTGAAAACCCAACGGGTACCAATCTTCTTGTATCCAGCAGGTTTCTCTACTAGTTTCCAGACACCCAGCTTCTGGAATTGTTGCAGTTCTTCCTGCATTGCTTCAACCCAAGCATTATCTTTCAAGGCTTCTTTCCACGTTCTTGGTTCTTCTTGTGAGACATAACACGCGAAGGACCAGTCGTTTTGTTGCCCGGATTCTCTAATAGCTGCATACAGGCCTGCATTGTTGTTGTTTCGCAACATGTTTCTTGTTTGTACGCCACTTTGCACATTTCCAATGATGTTTTGTTGAGGATGGGTATTATGAATCCTTGTTTCTGGATTATCTGGAACTGGAACATTTATACCCAGGTTGTTAAGATTAAGATCAACAACCAATTCAAGACCCGGAATTGACGAAGAGGATGATGCAGTAGTCTCAGCTGTTCTATGTGTATCCACTGGAGGAGTACCCTCTGAAGTACCATGAACTGCTGTTGTAGGAGCTTCTTGATCTGCATCTAGAAATTCATCATCCTCTGAAGAGTCGTTCAATTCGTTTGCATCATGAAAATCCTCATTGTTGAGAGTATTGTTGTTCACCGAAGAAGATGGTTCTTGATTAACAAGAATTGGACGAACCACCGGTGAAACTGTTGCATTATCACTCTCGAAAAACATCCTAGCCGCAGCATTTTCTTCAACGGCTTCAACATTGATCGAATTGAAGAAGTCATCGTACTCAAACATCCAAGGTTGACCCGGATTTTTGACTGGCAAGGTGTGCCTTTGTACTCTGACCTCAGACCATTCCTCGACCCTTTTAGTCTCTAGATTCCAGACTCGTAAGTTAGGGGTGGCATACCCAAGAAAGTATCCATCAATTGCTCTTGCCCCAAACTTTCCATTAGGATCGATGATTGTGCATGGAGCTCCAAACGGTTCGAGATAGGACAAATCTGGTTTCCGTTTTTGTAGAAGCTCAAAGCAGGTCTTGTTGTGTCTTTTGACTGTAAGGACTCTGTTCAATGTATAGCATGCAGAGGCCACAGCTTCAGTCCAGAATGGAATGGGTAGCTGCGACTCTACTAACATTGTCCTAGCAGTCTCGATCAAAGTGCGGTTCTTACGTTCAGCGACACCATTCTGTTGAGGAGTATAAGCTGCACTAAACTCATGAAGAATACCCTTTGAAGTGCAGAACTCCGCCATGGAATGATTCTTAAATTCAGTACCATTGTCGCTACGTATCCGCCTAACCTTCAACTTATACAAATTCTCAATCTGAATGATCAAGTTTTTGATAATGCCAAAGGTTTCACTCTTGTGTGCCATGAACGCAACCCAAGAAAATCTTGAATAATCATCAGTAACCACGAGGCAGTATTGATCACCCCGAATACTCTTGTGCTTGACAGGACCAAACAAATCCATGTGCAAACGTTCAAGAGGAACTGCCACTGTGTTGATCTTCTTTATAGGGTGCTTCTTCTTTGTTTGCTTTCCTTTCTGGCACGAAACACAGACGTCTTGAAGATGGAAATTTTTGAGGGGAACACCATTCACCAATTCATTTGAAACCAAATGATTCATTTTTCGTAAGTGAATGTGACCCATTCGTCTGTGCCAAGAGATAGTGTCTTTTTCTGTGGCTTTAGAAACGAAACAAGTTGCTTGTGCAGACGTAGTAATAGCCTGGCTCATGTCAAGGACGTACAAATCATTTATCCTTGGAGCCGACAAGAGAATCCATTCTTTTGGAATTTTGAAGCCGGGTTTCAGCACATAACATCCATTAGCATCAAAGTGTACTGAAAATTTCTTGTCACAAATTTGAGAAACACTAAGAAGATTGTGATCAAGTTGTTGCACATAATTGATCTTGTCAAAGCTGACAATCCCGTTAGATATCATTCCTTCACCCGTTATATATCCACCTTTATCTCCAGCAAAAGCAACATAACCTCCTCTAATAGATTTAACGTCGTAGAGAAGCTTCATGTCGCCCGTCATGTGCCTGGATGCCCCACTATCAACAATCCAGTGACTACTGATAGTTCCTCCTGAAGCACCCTGCACATGAACTCAAATGAATTAGTTGGAGATGGGGACCCAAGCCATTGTGGTCTTGGGTCTTCCATTTTCATCAATGACAATCACTTCTTGTCTTTGATGGTTGGTGAATTGTGATGGTCCCCCTGATTCAACAACCGTTTTTGGTTTCCAAGTCTGTTTTGTTTCACCAGTGTTTTTCTTTAAAATTTTAACTTCTTGATGATTTGAATTTTTAGAATTTTCTGGTTTTACAACAACAGATTGTTTTTGAACCACATCGGTTTTAATCGCTTTTTCAATCTGTTTGACCTGTTGGCGTTTCTGTTTCTTTTCCCTTTCTTTTACAAGGCGGGGATCTTGTTTTGTGGAAACAGTTGGCTTACGGTCAGTTTTGCCACGGGGATCATCAACCTTTCCTTTCTGCTTATGAAGATATGGGCAGTTTCTAATAATGTGCCCAATGGTTCCACACTCAAAACATGATCTTCGTTCTACAAACCCCGAAGAATCATGTGATCTTCTAGCCGATGATGTTGAACTTTGTGAACCCGAGGTACTAGGTTTTGAACTACTTGGTTCATTTCTTTTCTCGACAATAGCTTTCTTGACAAAATCTAAGTTAGATTGATTTTCAAACTTTTCAATTTTGTCCGTTCCCGTCGATTTCACAAAGTTAACCTTTTTCTTCTTCTTTTGGTTCGGCTTCTTGTCACCTTGAGCCGGTGTTTTACCTTTGGGTTTGGTGTGATTTTGCTGTGTTGGCACTGTTGGTAATTTCTTGTTACCAAATTGTTTTCGAATTTCAGCTTTTGGAATAGGAGGACACTGTGTAACTGTAACTTTAGGTCCCGCCTTTCCCAAGAACTTACTCGTCGAATTCTCAAAGACTTTGCAGATTAAGGATTGATTAACATTCTTAATGGGAAAATCTTTGTCTGAGTAAATTTTATCATCACCAACTAGAGTGTACAGCAAATTCACACTCTCCGGCTCTTCTGCAGATGAGGACTCAGTTGCAACAGTCTTAGCGGGTTGAACAGGGGGATCACATAGAATGTGATTCTCAAGAGGTATGTCCTCATTTTTGGCTACCGCATCAGACTTTGCTGGGACAGTATCGTCAGATTCATCATCAGACGAATCAGCATCCTCAATCACAACTGGAGGATCTTGATTCTGTTCAGCACTCACAAATGTATCTGCTGACACATCTGAATCTGAGGATACTTCCTTTTGGTATCCGAGTCCTGCAGCAAACTCCTTAACATCTAGAGGCACAGAAGGTTCAAAGAATACCCTGTCCTCTTCATCAGGCATGGCGTCATAGTTATGTCTCACTGGTGGTGGACACTTCTTATACCCTATGCATGTGACATCTCTCTTTTCCTTCTGAACGTCAATGATGTGATCTAACACATAGCTAGAACTCAAATAACTGTCTAGCTTGAGTTTGATCGCATCACTTTCGGTTTTCACACAGGCCATCTCTTTTTGCATTGTTTCAAGACGAGAGATATACAAATTAATGTCCGTCTGTTTTCTTGAAACCATTTTTGTCAATTCAGTTTTATCTTTCTTTAATGTTTCAATCATTGACTTAAACTCTTTTTCATGGTTTTCATGAAACATGTTGGCTTCTGTGCATTTTGAGAGATCCACAGTCAATTTCTGATTGTGGAGAAAGGTCACATCATATTTCTCTTGCAAAGCGTCATGCTTACTTTGCAAGTCACTCAAATTCTCATTCACAGTAGTATGTTTGTCTTGCAAGTCAAACACACTAGCTTGTAAAGCATCATGTTTGCCTTGCAACTCAGACATACTTTTCTCCATTTCAGCACATCTAGCATGCAACCTAGCACATTCATCACAATTAACAGCAGTGGGTTCATCGACACATACCTGACTTGATGAACCGTCGACATTAGCCATAAAGGCTGAATGGAGAGAAGACGAAGTATAAGCAGCTTGATCCACCAGAATAGATCTTCTTTGAGCTTCTGCTGCAGCTTCCTCCAAGAGTTCATCAATATCTGCATCAATTGCTGCATTCGATGTCTCACCCACATGATCATCGCCAGAATTGGATGATTCTTCATCAACACTTCCACTGTAACCAGACAAATCTTCATCTTCAGATGATTCACCACCACTGGCAGAAGATTCTCCACCACTGGTGTGAACTAGCTTCTTTACAATCTGAGCAAAACATGCTGTTTCATCAGGAGCATCAGCACCCAACTGGATTGACCAGTCACAACCTTCATCCACCTGAACTGCAAGTGCTCGGTTGGTTTGGTTATTTGCAGGCACCAATGACCGCTCAGTGTTTCTGTTCTGATTCTGCTGGTTGCCTCGGTTTCTGAAGGGATTTTGATTCCCGTGCTGTGCTGGCTTTGTACATTCCCTTTTAAAGTGGCCCCGTTCACCACAGTTGAAGCACTTAACAGCCTGCTTATCGAACCCATACTTGGTGTCTCGCTTACTTTCCAAGCTGGTTCTGCCAGTACTTTCCATCCAATCCTTTGCTCTTCTCACAGCACTCGCAAAGGCCCACTTGATATCCATCAAGTCCATCTCTTCCTTATCAATCTGCCTGTAATCTTCTTGTGTCAGATTAATGTTTCCAATCTGACCTTCTATCAACCCACAGTACGCGCTCACTACAGTGTTAAGCAGCTCCATGTGTTCCTTAGCTACTTCTACACTGATTTTAGAGAAACTTGAAGTGTCAAGCTGTACTGTATTTGGCTTTGATTGTTGACCTGCAGCAGATGATGTTCCTCCATAACACGCATGTTGTGGTTGTTGAGCAGGAGGAGGAGGAGGTGGTTGTATTGGATTTCCATACAGATCTGTGGTTGGAGGCGGCTTTACAGGAACTTGCACTGGATTGCCATACATATCCGTGCTTGTGACAAACGCCGTTTGAAGTGGAGCATGTGAACCGGCTTTTGCAGATGAGGTAGTGGAGGTGCCATAATACATCTCTGGATTCTGTGGCACTGCAACTCTCTTTGCCTTCAACGTTTCTTCCTGATCCTTGTTCTCCAGAAGCTGCACGAAATCGTTGATATTTGTAGTTTTCAACGTTCCGTTGTACTTCAAAATTTCCAGGAAGTTATTCCATTGAGGAGGCAATGCATCGGCAAACTTCTTTACCACCTCTGTTGGAGTCGTTGTGACTTCAAAGTTTGTCAGCTCAGTAAGCAGGTGATAGAAACGGCTTGTCATATCTCCCAAGGACTCCTTATCCATACATGTGAAGCCATCGAATTCTTTCTTCAGTAGATCTCGTCGTAGTTGACGTGTGGCTTCATTACCTACTCCTCTTGTCTTCAACGCATCCCACAACTTCTTCGTAGTTTTGAAACTGACGAACTGATGATAAATATCCTTGCTCAGTGCTTGAGTGAGAATAGCGTATGCTTTCTTTTCTAAGTCATACGTCTTCTTTTGATCTTCAGGAAGATCGGCAAATGTAGCTGTAGAAGAAGCAGCAACCTCGATAGTTTGATCGAATTCCGTAGTAAACCGCAACCATAACTCTGTATTTTGACCAAGAATGTATGTATGGAAACGATCAACCCATCCCGGATATTCATTAAGATGCATCAACTTTGGAGGCCTGTTCAAACTTCCGGTTTCACTTTCGCTTAGAAGAAGACTTTGAATACTCGGAGTTTGATTTGAAACAAACGCCCATTGACCAGCTTGAGTGGCATTTGTTTGTGAGGATGTAGATACCGGAGATTCGGCCCATGATGGAGATTGACTGGTATTCATGTATTTTCCACTGTCTGGAGCCGGACTTCCCCACCAACTCGGATTCATGATAGATAAGCAAAATAAATGCTAAGTAAGAATGATCCGAAAGATAACACAACCGAAAGATCCTGGTCGAAAGATCTGAAATCACAGAAACTTGTTAACTATAAACAGACCACAATCGAAAGATACAACCTTGTTCGAAGGATCAACAGTACTCGAAAGATTACTGTTGACTCTCGAACAATGATCTCGAAAGATTCAAGAACACGAAAGATTCCCTTTTGAAAGATCCTTATCTTTCGTGTTAAATCCTTATCTTTCGAACAACAGATCTCGAAAGATTCACCAATACGAAGGATCCTAATCTTTCGGACACTTGTCTTTCGAAAAGATTCCTTTCTCGAAGGATATGACTCAGACTTCGAAGGATGGGTCGAAGGATAACAATCTTTCGAGCCTTCCTTGATCGACAGATATCGAAGGATAGTCTTTCGATGTCGAAGGATATCTTTCGAAGTCGAAGGATATCTTTCGAATGAGTACTGACACACTGACACAGATATGACGGGTTGGTGAAAAGGTGATTGGTTGGTAAGTCAACTTTCGGCAAAAGGGTATGGCAGTCTGACAATAATCTTACCAACCAAGATTTGAAATAAACTATGCCAAAAATGGAAAACTTAACCCAGAAACCGGTGACCGGAACCTTAACCGGAATATTGCCGGAATTCACCAAATCACTCAAAAACAAGTTTTCAAGTTACCCAACCCACTTAAAAACACTCCCGGTTAGTTTAGACGCGTTTTTACTCAAAGAAGATGTAAGAAATCAAGTAAAAACAGGTGCAAAACCAAGTGTTTCAACACACCAAAACTTGTAAAAACCCGGTTTAAAACAAGGTAAAGAGCGAGGCTCTGATACCACTTGTAGGTCCCTGTTTCGCGGAGGATTACGAACCTAAACCTTGTTATACAAACCTACTAGCGAGTGCGGAATCCAAGCTAGCAAGCAAACCGAGTTAGTAGCAAGTAGAGAAACAAACACACAAGTTCACTGATTAACACAACTTGTATTAATGCAATGAGGGTTCGGTTACAAGCTCAATGTTTACAGAAATGTTCTATAAACTCTCTAAAGTGTGTGTGTGAGTTTGGACAGAATGCTCTCAGCCTGTGTGTGTGTATTCTTTCTGTCTTGTGTCTGTCTCTCGAAACTCAACACATGCATGGGTATATATACCCAGCTCAGCAGGTCTGGATCGAAGGATCTGATAGATGGTCCGAAGGATCATCTATCGATCATAGTTCACACGAAAGATCAGCATGGACCTCGAAGGATCATCCTTCGAGGTCTAATGGTCGAACCATGGTCGAACCATATCTTTCGATCACCTCGAAGGATCAGGTGTATCCTTCGAGGCTATCCTTCGATCAGAACATCTTTCAAATGTTGTCCAAGTCAAGCCGGAGGATGGTTGACTTGGTCAACTTACAACACAAATCAGGACATCGTTTATATCAGACCGAATACAGACAAAGTACAGACACAAGTGCACCAACATCTAGTGGTTAACTTTTTAGTAGGGATGATATGGGTCGGGTCAGGTGGAATTTTTTATTTTCTTATAAGCTTATTTTTAGTTAATGTTTCAACTACGATTATAAAAAGAATATATATATATATATATATATACATACATACATACATATATATATATATATATATACATATATATATATATATGTATATATATATATAGGTAAAGGGTGCTGTATAAATTCCCTTATTGTACATTACGTACGCTACAATCTCAGCCGTCAGATCATCTTCCCGCAATGAAAATCGCATGTTGTTTTTTTTTTGTAATAATTTCGCATGTGATAAATTTGATGAAATAGCAGGTGTTTTTTGTAACAATTTCGCATGTGTTAATTCAATTTCGCATGTGATAATTTTGATGAAATAGCAGGTTGTTTTTTTGTAACAATTTCGCATGTGGTAATTTAATTTCGCATGTGATAATTTTGATGAAATAGCATGTTAGTTTTTGTAACAATTTCGCATGTGGTAAAATTGAAGAAATCGCATGTTAAAAACCAACATGCGAAATTGTTACAAAAAACAACATGCGATTTTCAATGCGGGAAGATGATCTGACGGCTGAGATTGTAGCGTACGTAATGTACGATAAGCACATTTGTACGTTAACCAGCCCCTATATATATATATATATATATATATATATATATATATATATATATATATATATATATATATATATATACACTATTTATAATAGTAGTCTAACTTACTTTTAATAGTGTCTAGTAAGTATTATGTGTTTTGATTATATTCTTGTTCAAATAATTTGAAAAGCAATGGGTTTAGTTGGCCACTAATGTCAAAGTGGGTTGTTTGACCGTTCACTGCAGTTGAAGAAAGAATTTGCAAGGTTTCTGCATATCCACAGCACACATCCAAAGTCACAGATGTTGAGGAAACTCTCAAGACTCTTTGATGCAGTTCCAGTGGTATGCAATCTCAAATCTTTATCAACCTCTCATACTTTGACTTAACTGGGCCTTTAACTAATCAACATGGGTACTAGTAGTTATTGGAGTCAGAAGTTCAAAATGGTACACATTGGGTCAACCCAAAAGCTCTTTCTGTCTAAATTTCTAAAAAAAATATTGATAATTAGTGTGTCAACTAAAGAAATATTATTTCAATGATAGTCTAATTTTGTTTACCAAAAGGATTTTACGGGTTTTATGTTTCAAAAAAACACGTAGGGTAGCTTTACATCTTAAAAAGGAAATAAAAAAGTGAAGTAATACAGATGTTGCAACTTTGCGTATATGCAAAATTTATATGCTTCGCAGATGATGATGATGATGATGATGATGCATGATGTATCTGGTGGTTGTGTTGTGAATGAAGTGGATATTATTGCAGCTTATCAGAAAAATGGTTTCATCAAATTGTTGTTTTCATCCAGAAAGAAAGCTGATCCCTTTAAGTTTAAGGGGGTATTGGATTTTAATAATCCCAAGTTTCACTAATTGGCCGGTAATAATCCCAATTTCAAAAATTGCCTACAACAGTCCCAACTTTTAAGATTTTGGCCACCAATGATCCTTGTCTAACTGGGTTATAACCCAGTTAGTTTTTTGAAGTTTTGAGCGACGGAGAAGGTCACTAGAGGTTGGAGATGACAAGTGGTGGTCTCCTTTGGTGGTTTCAGGGGTAAAGAAGGTCGTCCGAATAAGTTGCAGGTCACCGGAGTTGCGTAGATGGTGGAAATTTTAAACTTTTGAGAAGCGGAGAAGATTACAGGAGGTCGGAGATGATTGGTGGTGGTCTCGTTTGGTGGTTTCAGGAGTAAAACGGGTCGCCGGAATAAGTTGCAGGTCACCAGCCCAAGAATGTTATAACCCAGTTAGACAAGGATCATTGGTGGCCAAAATCTTACAAGTTGGGACTGTTGTAGGCAATTTTTGAAGTTGGGATTATTACGGGCCAATTAGTGAAACTTAGGATTATTAAAATCCAATACCCCAAGTTTAAGGCTTCTAAGGTTAGTACAATACAAACCATATTGACTATGTGCTCTAGTTTAAAAGTCAACCTTCAAGCTATGTCATTTGACCAATGCAAAAGTACCTAGATTATCATAAAATGTGTAACACCCTGAAAATGGGATTAGTAATCAAACTCCGTTAATACTGAAAGACGGGTGAAATACTGTTAGTGGTAAAATTTAACCCAAAAATATTAGGATTTAAAAGAATAATCCTAATATTAAATACAACATGAATAAAAGCTTTTAAGGGAGTAAGTTTATAAGAAGTCCGAGTTAACGGGACTTAAAATAAAACATGTTATAACTCCCGGAACCCACTAAATAACTAGGAATATCAACCTAGTTAGTTTTGTGTTTTAAAATAATGAGGGAACTTGATGTAGTAACCTTTATAAAGCTGGGTAAAGTAGAGGGACTAAAATGGTTAAGATGAGAAAATGGGTTTTTATTAGTTAAAACTAAAAACACCAAAACACACACCTTTGTGTGTGTTCTGGTCGTACAAAACACAGGAGCCAAGAAGGGCAAACCCTAACAAGCATATAATCAACAAATTGAAGGGGTAAATTCAACCTAAATCGAAATCCAAGCACGAATTCGTGATCACCTCGATGAAGGGATCATAAGGTATGCCAAATTTCATTATTTAGTTCCATCTTGAATTCTTGGTGAACATATGAAATCGAAAATTTGGCTTGCATGATTAAAGTTTGGATGAATTTAGGATGAAATCATGTCTAGGAGTAAACCCTAGTCAATAACTAGTTGAATTAGTGTTGAAATTATAAAGTTCATGATCATCCATTATGGGTGTTTAAATGGGTTTTGTAGAAACATGATGAACACTAGAATCATGATTGTCAAACTAGTGTTATTTAAACTTTATGAAGTTAATCTTGATGTTTAACCATGAATTTGATGATCTTCTAGTAAAAGATGTTGAAATTGGCAAGATAGGTAGCCATAAGTTTGATTGTTAAATTTTATAAAAGAATGCTCACTAGGTGTTTGATATAATGCCTAAGAGAAAGCTAAATGTTGAAATTCGAGTGAAATGCGCATTTGAATAATATGGCAAGTTATATGAAATATGAAACAAGAAGAGTTCTAATCATCATATTGATTCGAACTAATGTTGTAAATCATGTGATTGAAAGTAGTTAACTTTAATAAGCTAAGTTAACTAATCATGAAGTCGAATAGTAATTTCGACTTATGAAATAAGTGAGATGGAATAGTCGTGAATAATTATGACTAGTCTAACCATCTTACAATTTACAATGATAGTTTGACGATTAACAAGCTAGGTGAAAGCTTGGGAGCGAAGTGGGTCAAACGAAGCAAGAAGGACGGAAAAGCATAATTTGGAAGTAAGGTAAGTAAAACTTACACCTTCTAGAATAGAATACTTACTTGTATAATGGATAGCATTGTGAATGATAAAATGGACATGGCTTTCGCGGGCATTTTGTCAATAAAATAGTTATTGATAGCAAACAGGTCCGTTATATGCAAAACTGTTTCGGGGTCTTAAACACTTAGTTTTGACTCCATATGTGGTCAGAAGTTGTATAACAACAAAAATGATGATTGGTAATTTTTATAAGCTTTTCGGAAGTTGTTTAATGCTGTTTTCGCGGACGTTTTGTCAACAAAATAGTTGTTGACAGCAAGCAGGTCCGTATTTGCAGAAATTGTTTCGAAACCTTAAACATTTAGTTTTGACTCAATATTTGGTCAGAAGTGGTATACCAATATAAATGATGATTGGTATTTTTATAAGCTTTTCGGAAGTTGTTTAATGCTGTTTTCGCGGACGTTTTGTCAACAAAATAGTTGTTGACAGCAAGCAGGTCCGTATTTGCAGAAATTGTTTCGAAACCTTAAACACTTAGTTTTGACTCAATATTTGGTCAGAAGTGGTATACCAATATAAATGATGATTGGTAATTTTTATAAGCTTTTCGGAAGTTGTTTAATGCTGTTTTCGCGGACGTTTTGTCAACAAAATAGTTGTTGACAGCAAGCAGGTCCGTATTTGCAGAAATTGTTTCGAAACCTTAAACACTTAGTTTTGACTCAATATTTGGTCAGAAGTGGTATACCATTATAAATGATGATTGGTAATTTTTATAAGCTTTTCGGAAGTTGTTTAATGCTGTTTTCGCGGACGTTTTGTCAACAAAATAGTTGTTGACAGCAAGCAGGTCCGTATTTGCAGAAATTGTTTCGAAACCTTAAACACTTAGTTTTGACTCAATATTTGGTCAGAAGTGGTATACCAATATAAATAATGATTGGTAACTTTTATAAGCTTTTCGGAAGTTGTTAATGCTGTTTTCGCGGACGTTTTGTCAACAAAATAGTTGTTGACAGCAAGCAGGTCCGTATTTGCAGAAATTGTTTCGAAACCTTAAACACTTAGTTTTGACTCAATATTTGGTCAGAAGTGGTATACCAATATAAATGATGATTGGTAATTTTTATCAGCTTTTCGGAAGTTGTTTAATGCTGTTTTCGCGGACGTTTTGTCAACAAAATAGTTGTTGACAGCAAGCAGGTCCGTATTTGCAGAAATTGTTCCGAGGCCTTAAACACTTAATTTTGAATCAATATTTGGTGAGAAGTGGTATAGCAATATAAATGATAATTGATGATTTTTATAAGCTTTTTGGAAGTTGTTTAACATGGTTTTCGCGGACGTTTTGTCAACAAAATAGTTGTTGACAGCAAACAAGTCCGTACTTGCAGAAATTGTTTCGAGGCCTTAAACACTTAGTTTTGTCTCAATACTTGGTCAGAAGTTGTATAATAATATAAATGATGATTGGTAATATTACGTATTGTTAAGTGTTACAAATATAGGCAAGCGGAAAGTATGAGCATGTTTTGCCAAAGTTGGCAAAAAGTAATGCAATGTATTAAAAACGAGTCAATGTTGACCCGTGCCAGGTACGCACAAGGAATGATACTCTCTTGAATGGTACATTTACCAACCATAATACGGATTATGGTTGGAGGAAATAAGAGTTTATAAAATTATAGTTTGACATAAATACCCATAACGGGTCAAATAATTCGGTTTAAGAACCGGAAATTTAAATTCGAAGGAAACAAGAATTTTGAATAATGGATGAATGAATTGGATGGAAATATGTTTATAACTTGTTGTGAAACTGTCAAAACTAACTTTTATGTTGGTTTTGATTTTAGGAATGTCTTATGGAACTCCGGATGAGCATCAAGCAAGAAAGAAGAACCAAACACATGTCTCGAAGCTTCCGCAACGATCTTATTTTGTTCTAGTTTATAAAGTGGATATTGTAAACACTTGAAATTATATTTTGGAATATTTTAAATTATACAAGAAGTTTAACTTGGAAAACTATTTGTAAGCTTGCATACACGTATAAAATACGTGTTTAATATTATAATATTGATTAATAGAGACGGGTCTTACAAAATGTATGTTGTCCGAGTACGGTTTTGACATGATTTACTGTTTTTATGTAGAAAGCACACGCAGGAAAAAGAATTTGTTTGGACAGGGAATTTGCGTATTGGCAGATGAACATATTTGCTTTCATTCTGCTAAGTTGTTTCATTTTCAAGCTGAACAACTAAAACAAAACTGCAAGGTTTGAAATGATGCTTAATCTTCACGTTGACAAAAGGTTACTACTTATAAAGACTTGTCACTAATAAGGTTTTGTTGCTAATGAAGAAGACTCACCAAAGAACCACTAGACGATGATGAAGAAGACCCAATACTGAGCTGGAGCCTAGCATCTAGTGGTTCTTCATTAAGATCCAAGTCCAACCTAGCCATTTGCTAGTTACTCAGGGGTGGCAAGGCACCGGGTGATATTAATCTAAACAATGAAAGAGAAGATGTTTTTAAACAGTGAAGATGTTTCATTTGCTAGTGGTTCTTCATTAAGATCAGAGTGTTGGTATATTACTTGTTTTGAGAATCTATATGTCTCCTTTTCAAATAAATTACATTTGAATAACAAGTACTTTTTTTGTTCTATAAATATGATCTTACAGATTGATTAGTCCTTTCCGCAACAAGGTTTATACATCTGACCCAGCCAATGTTTAAGACCCATGACAAAAGTTATGTTAAGGTATGTTGGATTACTATTTTAAATGTGGACAAAAGTTACTTTTTTTTATTTGAGTTTGCTCAGTGATTTGAATTTTGTAAAATGTCACTTCCACATTTTGTGAATTCATAAGTTCTGCCTTCATACAATTTCATAAGTATGTATGGTCAAATGATTGATATTTAGGAATTCCACTCAAACCACTGCCATAAACTTTTCATCATAGGAAGTGCAGTTTCACTCTTAATGTCAAACAAACAAACTAAATTTGAATTCAAATTGATTACTATTCTTCACTATTTTGACCATAACTCAAATGGAAAAAGTTGTTTTTTAGCATTCTTGTTACTTTAAACTTGGAAAGGCAATGTGTTTGACCAAAAATTGTTTGACCCTTAAATTTTTAAAATTGCAGTTGAAGAAAGAAGACATTCTATCAGGGTTTCTGCAAATCAACAAGACACATCCAACATACTAAGAGAGACATAATCCGAATTCACTTATTTCGAGCCCGGATTTTGACTCTGATGACAACATGTGCGGGGTTGTTACTCTTGCTTTGGGCTTGTGTTGGGCCTTCAACTGTCATGTTGCGACAGGTCATGAAGTACCAGAAGAGAGCACTGAGCTTTTTTCAAAACAGATGCTCTGCAGGAGGCAGCTGAAGCATGCCTTGTTGGACCCATTGAGGACTCTAATCTGTGTGCGGTTCAATGCTAAAAGAGTAGTGATCATGCCTAAGGATATCTAGCTTGCACGTAGGATTCGTGGTGAGAGGGCTTAGAGTATATAGATCTGTAACACTAGTATGTAGATCTGAACTGTTTTATATGCTCTTATAATTCTTATTGATTCATATTGAATGAAAATTTTCAGTTTAATCCTGTTAAATGATATTATGTAAGTTCGTTGTTATGATGTCGGCGTTGTACTTGATCTTCTATCAAACTATGCGTCCATCAACGTCTTTTGAAGGTACTCCTTAGTGATACATAGAAAGTCGAGTAATTGAGCGTTTTTAGAGTAGTTAGTATGTTTTGATCACCATTCCGTTTAGGTTTAAGTCAAAACTTCCAGGTCTATAATGCAAATGAAGATGCATTTGAGTTGTTTTAATTTGAATGTAATTGATTGATATATTTAATTGTTTAGATCATGTTGAAGAACCTTGCAATCGTTAATGGTGGCTTTGAATGTGATGAATAAAATGAAAAGAAACAGAGAAGAGTAAACTGCCATTTTGGTCCCTGTGGTTTGGTCAGTTTTGCCACTTTAGTCCAAATCTCAAACTTATTACATCCAGGGCCCTGTGGTTTGCATTTTGTTGCCATTTTAGTCTAAATTTCAAATTTGACCAGATTCTCCTACTTAAACCCTTCTATTTTGTCTTTATTCTCAGGGGCATTTTCGGTATTTTGTAATTATTATAACTCAATTATGTATATAAAATACCCTAAATCATCATCCTCATCTTTCTCTCTCTCATACAGAACTCTCTCTCTCTCTCTCATCTTTCTTACTCAGATCTTTCTGCAAAAACGAGCACTCTTCATCTTTCTGCAAAAACAATTCAATCGAGCACTCAGATCCTCAAACAATTCAATCGAGCACCCATTCAATCGAGCACTCAGATCCTCTTCATATACAATCTGCAGTTGGGTTTCGGTTCTAGGGTTTCTAATATGACGAAATCGACTTGTACAATGGCAGATCTACATGAAAGAGGAGAGAGAGAAGAGAGAGAGTCAGTTAGGGTTTTGAGCTTTGAGTTTCATATCTGAATCGAAATCAGGGGTTTGAGCTTTGAGTTTCAGATCTGAATCGAAATATTTTGATCGAAAGAGGAGAGAGAGAAGAGAGAGAGTCAGTTAGGGTTTTGAGCTTTGAGTTTCAGATCTGAATCGAAATCAGGGGTTTGAGCTTTGAGTTTCAGCTTTGAGTTTTGAGTTTGAGTTAGGGTTTTGATTTCAAATTAGGAGAGAGAAGCAGTTTGATTGATTCGGTATTCTGATGTTGTTTGATTGTTTGATTGTTTCTGATGTTTTCATTTCAAATTAGGAGAAGAGGGGATTGAGGGATCGTTGTGTGGGATCGTCACCGACAAAACGAGGCGCCAGAGTGCCGGCTCTGGTCGTCGGCTGAAAGGGGAGAAGGAAGTGACGGTGGGGGTCATGGCGGTGGAGGTGGAGGTTGTTGATTTGGGGTTGATTCCTTGTGTTAGTTCTTGATCTGGGTTTTTACTTTGAGTTCTTAATTTGGGTTTTTTTTTTGTTCAAAGCACTACAATTAATTTGTTCAAATCTCATTTAATTTAATGCTGTTTTGATTGGATTTGTTTAGGTGATGATGATTCAAGTAAACAAACTGAAAATCTGAAAATCACCTTTGGATGCACGAAAATTAATTCATTTAATATTAAAATCTCGCTGAATTAATTAAATGCTGTTTTGATCTGTTCTTGATTTTCTGGGTTTTGATAATGATGTTCTTGAAGATACAGATGTTCTTGATGATGGGTTTTCTGGATTTTCTGGGTTTTGATTATCTGGATTTTCTGGGTTGATGATGATGTTCTTGATTTTCTGGATTTTCTGGATTTTCTGGGATGATGATGATGATGTTCTTGATTTTCTAGAATTTCTGGATTTTCTGGGTTTTGATGATGATGATGTTCTACATATTCTGCTGCTGATGATGATTATTTGGGAGAAGAGAGAGAGGGTTTTATTTTGGGATGATGATTATTTATTTGGAGAAGATGACCAAAATTTTAATTAATAAAATGTTAAATGAAAAACAAAATGACCAAAATGCCCCTACACTACAGGACAAAACAGGAGGTTGCAACAGTCAAAAAACTAGGGTTTTTGGACTTTGGACTAAAATGGCAACAAAATGCAAACCACAGGGCCCTGGATGTAATAAGTTTGAGATTTGGACTAAAGTGGCAAAACTGGCCAAACCACAGGGACCAAAATGGCAGTTTACTCAACAGAGAATTTTCATTTTTAACTGGTGGGCCGAGCAGCTAGGTTGTGGTTTTGTTTAGGCATTCTTCATTAGGCCCAAACCTAGTCATGGTTTCTTTGCTGATGGGCTTCAAGCCTACCTATTAAAAGATAAAGAAAAATGGGTGGCTGGCCACGAGGGATTTGGACTTTGGGGACTGCATAGGTTAATTTTCAATATAAACTAATTAATAAATATGATTAAGTTTCAATAATTAATGATTGTTATATTGAAACAAGCAATTGATATGTATGGTATTAAATCTAATTATTCATTTTTTTTATTACATAATTTTTTCTCACCATAAAACCTAACTAATTTAGTTAAATTGTTTTCTTGTACTTAATTCCCAATTTAAAGTTATTATTTCAATAACATAAACTTGTTAATGGTTTGAGTCAACAAGGGTCAAAACCAGCTTTGTTTCGAAATGGCTTTTTAGGCGGAAAAAAAGTCGTTTCAAAATCGGGTTTTAAATAGTTTGGTTCGGGTTTTAACATTCGATGTGTATGTTCCCACACCAATTACAACCCATGCTTGGGTCGATTCAGAACCATTTTCAATATCAGTCCCGGTTCCGAATTACAAATATGCTCTTGTTAACCAGTTTTCTTTTTTTCACTTCCTTAACCCTAGTAATATTAAGTTGGGCTCAAATGACTTGTTTAAGAAGCTGGACTTGGCTTAACTTAATCAGCAATGACCTATGTGACTCAAACTACTTAAATCTTCTCCCCTTTGGAGACGAATGGAGTTCACTTTCGGCCACCATGCCACCGTTATCCCTCACTTTATTTTCATATGTCTTTTTTTCCAAACCACTTCAGGTTCAAGTCAACAAAAGGCAAAACTAATTTCTCTTGAAAGTGGTTTTTGAGGGGACAAAGGGTGGTTTCAAAAGTAGGTTTAATGAATTTGGCTCAGGTTTAATTGGGCCAGTTTGAAACCAAATACAAAGAAATCAGTTTTTCATTATCTCCCTAGACCCTAGTAATATTAAGTTGGGCTTAAGTGACTTTGTTTAACAAGTTGGACTTGGCCCAGTTAATCTTCTTCCCGTGGAGACGAACGGAGTTCACTTCCGGCCATCGTGTCGTCATCGCCGATTCATACGAACTTAATAAACGTAAACGAACTACACAAACCCAACTCTGTTTATCATCTTCTTCTTCATCTTTTCATGAAATCTCCTCCTCTCTCATGGGTGTCGGTTTCAGTAATTGGTGGAGAAATAGCAAGTGTTGGTTGAAACTAAAGAGGTAGGGTTTTGAATAGGTGGAGAATTGAGAGGTTTGTGATTAGAATGAGGGGATGAAATTAGGGTTTAGAGAGTACACGAGAAAGCATCCTGTAAGTATCACCTCAATTTTATGAATTCCAATTGCGTTTATGTGCTTGATATCTGATTTAGAAACAATTGGGTTTATGGGTTTGTTGATAAATGGAATTTCGATTAGTAATTTACTATATTTTGTGCCCTGATTATGATACTCTGTTTGCGCTGTTCGATTTGAAGCTCAATTGATGATTGATGGGTTTGATTTGCTGATTAGTACTTCAAATTTTATGAATTTTAATCGCATTTATGTGTTTGAATTCTGATGTTGATTGATTGAATTCTGATTTTGATTGAATTGGGTTTCTGATTTTGTTCTGCAGGAGTTTCAATGAGCACTAAAGCCACAAGGTGATGGTATTGTGAGAAAATGTGGTGGTTTGCCTTTGGCTATAAAGGCAATCAGAAGGCTATTGAGAACGAAAACAGATGGAGAAGATTGGGATGATCTGTTGAATAGTGAGATATGGGATCTAGAAAATGCAAATGAAATTGTTCCAACCCTTAGGCTAAGCTACCATGATGATGATGAAGACAATCGAAACACTTTAAAGCACTAGTGGGCCAACCGAATATCTTATATGTTACTACTAAACTTGCAGGGAACTTATACCCATGGCATGCTAAAGGATCTTCAACAGCAGTATTTAGAAAGATTTTAGCAGTGTAATATACAGCAAAATGGAGTAAACGGTCACATATGTTCATTGAATCAGCATTTTAATAACAATCAAAGTCTTAAGTGTAAGTTTTTTAAGTCAACAACATTTGACCACCCATAAGTGGAGGACTTAGATTTAGTAACCGACTTGACCCGTACACAACCCGTAACATTAGTGGGTGTTGGGTTTGAATTTGATGTTACAGGTCATGTACGGGTCAAGTCGGTTACCGGTTTTGTTTAAATGGGTCACAGAATAGAAAACGGGTCATGGGTTAATAGGTAGATGGGTAACAAAATATTTGGGATTGGTGGTTAAACAGGCAATCTTTTGATATCCTGTGTTGATTCACAAACACTTTTTTTATCCTTTTTTCTTTAAATATTTAAATTATTGTTAAGAGAGAGCCGGCCCTGGGGTGGGCGGGGAGGACCACCAGCCAAGGGACGTCTTTATCCGGGCTCATTTGCTTTTCCAACACCCTTTTTTCCGGCGAACAAATAAAAAATCATAAGCAGATTTCACAATCACGCAGAGTGATGAGAATTCTATCGATTGATTTTGTAGGTCATCGCCATTTGTTGACCCGTTTTCCCCTGTGCAGCTACCAGATAACTGGGAGAATACACCCCTTAGCCATTATAGCTGGTCCTACGGGACGTGACATGGTGGTTGTGGGCTTGATCTCTTAAAGGGTGGTTTTGTTCCAACGGTGGAAATAGAAGGCGGTGGGTGGTGGTTGACGTGGGCGGTAACAGAGCGAGAGATTGTGAGGTAGCGACCGGATATGGGTGACGCCCGCGGGGAGGGATTTATTGGAGACGGTGAGGGGTGGTCGCTGGTCTTTAGTCTTTATGCCATTGCATCTAAATATTTTTAAAGGTTGCAAATAGTCCCTAACAAGATATAAAGTTGTATCTTATTATTGCAATAAAATTTAACCTTATTATTAGTTGGAAAAGATCAGTATATCAATATCAATATAAATAATAAAAATAAGGTAGAATGTTAAAAATTATTAAATGATATTGTAAAAGTATATAAGTCCAACTGAAATAAAAATAAGGTAGAATGTTAAAAATTATTAAATGATATTGTAAAAGTATATAAGTCCAATTGAAATAAAAATAAGGTAGAATGTTAAAAATTATTAAATGAAAGTTGATAAAAACAAGAATATATATATTAGATAGGGATCCATATTAGATTGTTAGATATTGAAAGATGTGGTTATAGAAAGTTGAAGTCACGTGTGTTTTCGAGTGGCAAATGAGATGAAGAGGTATGGTGAAAGAATAAAAAGGAGACGAGCTAAACCGGTCGAAGAGTTCTAAAAAATGTGTTAAACTATTCGATGGGTTGACTTGTTTAAATAAATGGGATGACGGTCAAACTGTGTGATTAAATTAACGGGTTAAATAGATCAACTGAACATAACCGGTGTTATCATAACATCAAACACAAGCACGACGTGTTTATTATTAAACCAGAAACATGCCGATTCCGTTATACAAATATACCCTTTTTAGTTTTTACTGATAAATGTAAATGGGTGTTGGCAAGCTGGCCATTAATTCATAAAATGTTACAAAAATATATAAATGGAATATGCTAGAGAACAATGTTGACCAAGACCATTGTAGATAAGACCATGAACAGAATCGTTCTTTCAGTCCACTCATATCTTATCTCAACTCCTCTTGTCAGACGACCACTGGTTAAATTCACTGACTATAAAACCATGACTTCATTCTGTGCACTCCACTCATATCTTATCTTATCTACACTCCTCTCTTCATCGATCTTCAGACCAACTACCCTCATTCCCATTTCACTGTTAACCATGGCTGAAACTCTTGCAAATGAACTCCTCAAAGTCCTTGTTAAGAAGATGACCGATGAAGCCTTCAAGCGAATTGCTCGTGCTCAGGGTATTCACAACGAGCTGAAGGAGTTGAAGACCACACTATCCAGGATCCAAGATCTGCTTACCGATGCTTCCCAGAAGGAGGTGACTCATAAATCTGTCAAATCATGGCTGAATGCTCTCCAACATTTGGCTTACGATATCGACGACGTACTCGACGACGTGGCTACCGAAGCTATGCGTCGTGAGCTCACCCTGCAGGAGCCTGCAGCATCCACCAGCATGGTAAGAAAGCTCATACCAACTTGCTGTACAAATTTCTCACTAAGTCATAGGTTGTCTCGAAAGTTAGATAGCATCAACAGAGACTTAGAAAATCTAGAAAAACGAAAAACGGATCTAGGGTTGCTTAAGATTGATGAAAAGCCAAGAAATACTAGTAGAAGAAGCGAAACCTCTTTGCCCGAACGCGATGTTGTCGGAAGAGAAGTTGAGAAAGAGCAATTGCTTGAAAAGTTGTTGGGGGATGATGGGTCATCTCAGGATAACTTTAGCGTCTTGCCCATAGTTGGTATGGGTGGGGTTGGGAAAACCACTCTAGCTAGACTTTTGTATAATGATACAAAGGTGAAGGATCACTTTGAACTCATGGCATGGGTTTGTGTTTCAGATGATTTTGATATTTTCAAGATAACTGATGCTATTCTTCAAGATGTGACTAAAGAAAACAAGAAATTTAAAGATCTAAATCAGCTTCAAAAGGCTCTCACTGAGCAGTTTAAGGACAAACGATTTCTACTAGTAGTTGATAATGTGTGGAGTGAAAAGTATGGGGATTGGGAAAACCTAGTGCGCCCATTTCTATCATGTGCTCCTGGAAGTAGGATAATCATGACCACTCGTAAGGAGCAATTGCTCAAACAGATAGGTTTTCATAATGTAGACCGTCTCAAGAGTTTGTCGAATGAAGATGGATTGCGTTTATTTGCAGTACATGCATTGGGGGTAGATAACTTCGACTCACACACGACACTTAAACCGCAAGCTGAAGGTATTGTGAAAAAGTGTGGTCGTTTGCCTTTGGCTTTAAAGGCAATTGGAAGGCTTTTAAGGACAAAAACAGATAGAGAAGATTGGGATGATGTGTTGAATAGCGAGATATGGGATGTAGAAATTGGTAGTGCCACTGAAAATGGTAAAGATGTGGAAAATAGTGATAAGATTGTTCCGGCACTTAGGATAAGCTACCATGAACTTTCTGCAGATTTGAAGCAGTTGTTTGCATACTGTTCTTTGTTCCCCAAAGACTTTTTGTTTGACAAGGAGGAGTTGGTATCGTTGTGGATGGCAGAAGGGTTTTTGAACCCATCCAAGTCACCAGAACGTTTGGGCCGTGAGTATTTTGAAATTTTATTATCAAGGTCATTTTTCCAACATGCACCTAATGATGAATCATTGTTTATCATGCATGATCTGATGAATGACTTGGCCACTTTTGTTGCCGGAGAATTTTTTCTAAGGTTTGACAATCATATGGAGACAAAGCCAGAAGCTTTGGTAAAGTATCGCCATATGTCATTTACTCGCGAGGAGTATGTAGGTTACCAAAAGTTTGAGGCATTCAAAGGAGCCAAAAGCTTGAGAACATTTTTATCAGTATCTCTCGGTGTGGATAAAGGTTGGGGCTGTTATTACTTATCCTCTAAGATTTTGGATGACTTACTTCCAGAGTTAACATTGTTAAGGGTCCTTTCTTTGAGTCGTTTTGAGATAAGTGAGGTACCGGAGTTCATTGGTAGTTTGAAACACTTGCGGTATCTTAACTTATCTCGAACAAATATAAAAGAGTTACCGGAGAACATTGGCAATCTTTATAATTTACAGACATTGATTGTTTTTGGTTGCAAAAGTTTGACTAAGTTGCCTGAAAGCTTCTCGAAGCTTAAAAAGTTGCGACATTTTGATATAAGGGATACTCCGCTTTTGGAGAAGCTGCCATTAGGGATTGGTGAGTTGGAAAGCCTACAGACTCTCACCAAGATCATCATTGAAGGAGATGATGGCTTTGCAATAAATGAGCTCAAGGGATTAACAAATCTCAACGGGGAAGTTTCAATTGAGGGATTGCACAAAGTGCAAAGCGCAAAGCATGCACGGGAGGCGAACTTATCTCTAAAAAAGATTACTGGATTAAAGCTGCAATGGGTTGATGTGTTTGATGGCTCACGAATGGATACACTTCAAGAGGAAGTTCTCAATGAGCTGAAACCTAATAGTGATACGTTGAAAACGCTTTCAGTCGTGTCATATAATGTTAGAAATGCAACAGGTTCCACATCATCTTTAATGGAAAAAAAAAGTTGTTTTTATTTTAACATTCTTGTTATATTTAATTTGAAAAGCAACGGGCTTGGCCACTAATGTCAAAGAGTTTTGTTTGATCCTTGAATTTTTAAATTTGCAGTTAAAGAAAGAAGAAAATCTATCAAGCTGCTTGAGTTTTTTTTAACATTCTTGTTACAATACTGAGATTCAAGTTAAGGTTGCAACAGAAATCGAAAAAACAACAAAAATGAGAAACCATGTCACAAATGTTGTAGAATTTGCAAACGGTGTGAGTGAAGAAAGCCTAGAAAAGATGCAGAATCTTCATGCAGATTTCAACGGAACTATCATGCAGTTCCAGTGGTATGCTATCTCAGATATTTAGCAATTTCTCATAACATACAGGAGAGTCAGAGGCTCATATCGTAACAGGTTGGGCCTACCGAAAGTTCTTTTTGTCTGAAAGTTATAAATTAATTATTATTAATAATTATCGTCTCAACAGAAGAAGTAATATTTCAATGATAAGTCGATTTTTTTCACGAAAACAATTTCAAGGGTTTTATTTTTTTTTATTACACTTTTGGTAACTTTACATCTTATAATACAAATGTGGCAAGCTTCATATGCTGTTGTTTACTAGGATGAAACTTTTAGGTGGAAACAATACCATCAGACGCCAGATTTATATGCTTTGCGGGGTGATGATGTATCTATTGGTTATGATGTGAAGAAAGGAGATTACCATACCTTATCAGCCATATGCAATAGGCAGGGTCAAGTTTGATGCATTCGAACCAGAAAGATGGGTTTCATCACATTGTTGCTTTCATCCACAAAGCTTCCTTAAGTTTACAGCTTTGCAGGTTATGTCATATGACCAAAGCAAAAGTTTTGACATGATTTACAATTTTGATGAAGAAACACAAGAGGGACAAAGAATTTGTTTGGCTCAAGAATTTGCGTCTGTGCTGCAGATGAAGGAAGATCTTTGCTTCTATTTAGTTAAGTTATTTCATTTTCAAGGTGAATGAAAACAAAAGTGCAAATGCTGAATCTTCACATTGATGGTGATACAGAGTTGATCCATGATCTAGCATACTCGTATTTGGTGCAATTACACACAAAAGTGGATTGGAAAATGGTTCATGCTAAAAAAGGATTAACTTTAAGTACGTTTGAAGTTATATGGGGGATAAGTAATGGACATAAACGTCTCAACGAGCCACACGCATGGACAAATGCCATAGGCGGGTTTTCCCAAATCTCGGCACCCAATTTCGTCATCTAGAGCTCCAATTTTGAAGCCAAGGTTTTCCCCAATTTTAGCAGTTTCAATTAATTTCGTCTGCTTGTAAAAAAAGGCTGGATTTTTTAACTAAATATTTATTTGTTCTTTTTTAGGCTGTTAATTTCAAGGAACCCTTGGAGCGGTTACAAGTTGCGTCTGATGGCACTTGGCATTCATGGGCTAAGTTACGCACCTCTGGTTGGAACTTATAACCAATAAAGAATGAATGGAACTTGTCTGTGATGTCAAGTTACCATCTGGTGAAGATTAAAAGAACTTACCACTGAAGCAAGTTACCTCTAGTGAAGATTGATGAAGTCTCACTAATGAAGAAGAGATACCACGTATTAGCCTATCATTTGACGAAAACAATCTGTTGAGAGGATGTTATACGTAATTGTCACTTGTCAATTCCATACATCTCAACAAGATAACAAAAACATGAGTCCGCATTGAATTTATTATCACTTGACCCCATAGCTTATCGTGTCAAGCAGTTGAGTATGAATTCGGTGCTTGAACTTATGTGTGCAAACTTCAGAGGGAATTTGCAAGCCACCCAACCTAACATATCTAGGAAATCGTCTGTAAAATTTGTGACTAGTTTTACATGATGTATTGAAACATTTGATTTTGATTAATACCTTGTGCTCAAAAGAATTGTTCTTCTACTCTTGTTTATTGCTATGTTAAACTGATTGACGATGAAACAATGATACTTGACATATTGATTAATTAATATTTCGTTACAAACTAACTAATAATCAATCTAGGGTATTAGCTTGATTGTGATCCATACAAAGTCAATCTCCCAACAATATTGTGTCCTAGAAAGATGTAATTCACTTGGTAGTAACTTGAAAGGTATCCATTCAGACGATATCTTATAAAGAATTGATAAATAAAGTAGACAGGACCTGTAAAGTTTACACAAATATTGTCCTAGGTTGTTAATAGATTGATGTAACTAGTGATTGCGATTTAGATGGTAAGAACGCACAACCGCTATTACGACATGATGGTTTGATAACCTTAGGGGGCGTTTGGTTCATGGAATGTTTTGTAATGGAATTGGAATTGGAATTTGAATGGAATCCTTTGAAAATTCATGGAATGTTTGGTTGGTAAATTTATTAATGGAATTGAATTGTTTAAAAACTTAAAAGACAAAATTAACCCCCTCGCCAACTCAACGAAAAATCCGCCATGGATTGTGAGCAGTTGTCTTTGATCACTACAATTTTTGTTTGATAAAATTTACTGTTCGATCTTTTTTTATTATTTTAATATTTTAATTTCAATCAATGCCTAGTACTCGTTAATCAATCCTTTTGATTTCATTCTCATAAATAATCAATGGAGCTTAAGAACACTAGATATTATTTAATTATAAAAATTCATTCTATTGTGATAAACATGACCATTTGATTGTATACGAAGAATCTATTTTGATATAGAGAAAATTTGGACCAGTTTGTTAATGTGGATCCAATTGTTTTTAAGGGTTATTCTTGTCATTTGCTCAACATTCCATTGGAATGGAAACTTTTCTTGGGTAGGAGGAAGGATTCTTAAATTCCCTCGACTAAAGGAATTTGATGTTTTCATTCCAATATCCAACCAAACATGATTATGAACCGAATAAATTCCAATTCCATAGAATTCCACGAACCAAACGACCCCTTATACTATTGCAACTTCAGTTTACAATATAAGTTTAAATGCAGATTCAAACGACCCCATGTATCCAATATCCAGAAAAAGAAAGACAAGTAATGAGATAACAAAACAAAGGAAATCATTAAAGTCGAAACTGAATGAGTAAATGGGACATCCCCATTTCTAGGCAACTTCATCACACAACGTTTCGCTTTCACTTTCAATAACTTCTCCGAAACAGGTACAGGCGAAGTATTCCCTAAATTTTCGTTTCAAGATATCTTTAGTGAAGAAAAAGTCAGCCATGTCCGGTCTACCCCCACGGTCCATAAACCGTAAAGAACCTCAAACCGGTTAAAGACAACCAGTAAATATGATTATACATATGCGCGATTTCTTCTCCCACTTTCTTCGTTGCGATGTATAGACTCATGGGTTGATCAGTTCGGTCTTTTTCTGAAAAGGGTACCTTTGTATTTCACCCATAAACAGAACTAGAAGATGCCCAAACAATTGCAGGCTATGAATTTGCATTTTTGCATACTTCAAGAACATTAACAAAACCGGCAATGTTACTATGAATATAAGATTACGAACTCTGCATTGCGTATCCAACACCAGCTTGATAGCTAAATGCATCACATGAGTAAAATGTACAACGTCAAAGAGTTTGTTCAGCAAAACGGTGTCGTTTATGTCCCCTTCCACAATAAAAATCCCACTTTTTTCCAACAAAACTTGACGAGTCCTTTGAGGGTAGGATCGTAATTATTGTTAAAATTGTCTAACCCTAAAACGCAGTGATCATGGCGTTTCAAGATGGCGCTGATGTGGGTTCCGACAAAACCAGCTGCTCCAGTGACAGTGACCAAAACAGAGTACCCTGTTTTCGATCGGATGTTGGCTGATGAATTGACCGTTTTCCCCATCCGGATCCCTATACACACAGAATGAGTGGTCATGTAAAAGCTAGCGATATTAGAAATGTAACCTAGGAAACAAAATTATTAAGGCGTTGTATATTAATAAAATAAATAGTAAAAAGTAATCTAACAACTAACTGAGCATTAGCAGACTAAAAGATCCAAATGAATCCCAAAGATATAGTCAAATTAAAAGATTAAGTGACCATATTCAATAGCAATCTGCATAGTACATTATGATGCAACATACAAATCTATACACAGCCATCAAACTCAACTTCTACTTTATGAACAAATAACATAATTAGTTAATAAAAGCTCATAAACTTTCCTGAAAAAGAAACGGGTTAGTGGGTCACTCGTTCAAGTGTATGCGAAATTTATACATATATAAATATGAGTCTAGGTGATACATACCCTGTACAAAACAGCCCAGAACCCGACCCAAATCCAAGCCCAGAACCAGACCAGCTGCATATTCAATTAATTTAAACAAATAAAAAGTGGCTATACACCAATTGAGGCCAGAAACGGGTTGGTTAAAATGGGTCAAAGGGGTAATGTTTTGACCAATAAATATTCTAATTTATTCAGATATACATGTAAGCCTATTTGTTATCGAGTAATTGCTAATTTCTTTATATGGGTTCTCAAATAAGAAGCCAGCTTAACTAATTCATTTTACCAAGTGTTCAATTACATCTATGATTTAGATATGAATAGAACAAAATACCCAAAGCCATCATCTGATGTTCTAAACAAATTAACAACCTGAGATACGCACCAAAACGCCACATAGTTACACACTGAAAACAAAGTCATTTAAAAAATTGTAACAAAAAGAGGCATCTTTCATTGAGGCATTAAACCAAACACCTGGTGTGCATGCAAACTCAATAGCTAAAATCCCTTCCAAAACAAGCAAAAACAAAACCAACAAACATACAAGAGCGCAACATACATTCCCAATTTCACATCTGCGTAAAAACCCTCGAGTTCATAAATCAACCGCAAAAAAAACACGAACAAGAAAACACTAGTCACAAATAGCTGAAATTTACAATAAAAAACAAACCCACAAAGGGGGCAACGATTGAAATCAAAACAGCAACGAGCCTGATTATGGGGAAAAGTGACGGTTCGAACGCACGCACCTGATGTGAAGAACAATTGCAACCGGCCCACTGTGATTGTTTTTCAAAATATGTACTGCATTTGGGCTGCTGGTTTGAGCCCAACAACAACTATCTATCATAGTCAAATGGACTTTTATATAGGATGTTTAAATAAAATTACAAAATTAACGATTTAAGCACTATATATTAAGAATATTTTATATGGTAGAAGTGTGAGAAGTGTATTATAACACTATATATAACACCATATAAACACCGTATAACAATATGTAACACCATATAATACCGTATAACAATATGTAACACTATTGATAATTAACGTGTCAAGTAAAGAAATAATATTTCAAAGATAGTCTAGTTTTGTTTACCAAAATGATTTTAAGGGTTTTATGTTTCAAAAAAACAAATTGGGTAACTTTACATCTTAAAAAGGAAATAAAAAAGTGAAGTAATACAGATGTTACAACTTTGCGTATATGCTCGTGTGTACTAGGATAAGATAATACCATCATATGCATAATTTATATGCTTCGCAGATGATGATGATGATGCATGATGTATCTGGTGGTTATGTTGTGAATGAAGGGGATATTATTGCAGCTTATCAGAAAAATGGTTTCATCAAATTGTTGTTTTCATCCAGAAAGCTAATCCCTTTAAGTTTAAGGCTTCTAAGGTAAGTACAATACAAACCATATTGACTATGTGCTCTAGTTTAAAAGTCAACCTTCAAGCTATGTCATTTGACCAATGCAAAAGTATCTAGATTATCATAAAAAGTATGTTGTCCGGGTACGGTTTTGACATGATTTACTGTTTTGATGTAGAAACACAAGCAGGACAAAGTATTTGTTTGGGCCTGAGAATTCGCTTATAGGCAGATGAAGATCTTTACTTCCATTTTGTTAAGTTGCTATATTTTCAAGCTGAACAATGAAAACAAAACTGCAAAGCACAGAATGACGCTTAATCTTCACACAGATGGTGATACCGAGTTGATCATGATTTAGCAGACACCCATATATGTAGCAAATAGACATATTGCCACTGGGCTAAAAAGGGTTCAACCTAAAGATTCCTTTACTTCCGTTACTTTTTCAGTTATAGCTATACAGGGCATAGGTAATGGACATACATAAGCGTCTCAATGAGCCACACGCTTGGACAAACTTTAATCTTCTGTATTCTTGTATAACACACTAGAAAAAGGATAAACTTTAATCTTCAGACTTACTTTAACCGGTATGAAATATCCAGTTACAATTGGGTTTAACCGTTATGACGTGTTACCTAACCCGACCATCTTATCAATTGTTTCTACTTATAAGGTATTTTCATCTATAATTATTTCAGTTAAGAGTTTTGTATGTAGCCAAATTAGGATAAATGAACCTTGTGATACCAAACCAAAATCCAAAAATCAAAAATCAGTTACCTGAAAAGAACTGGATTGCATAATCAATTACCTTAAACCAAAAATAAAAAATCAATAGAACTATAGTCTATATAACTTAAAAAAATTGGTGATGCTAACCTTAAAAATGATTAACACTTGATGGGTTAATTTGAATTAAAGAAAACTAGGTTAGAACCTCGTATATTACACGGGTTAAATAAAATAAATATATGTAGCTCCACTAGAGGAGGATCTAGAACACCTATCCTTGTTACGGAACAAACCCAGTTGTGCGGAATCCAAACGGGCATGTAAACCAAGCTCAAGAACACACAAAATACAAGAAGGATTCAAAGTTAAAGCTCAATGTATTCCACCAGAAAAGTTAGTTACAAAGATAATACAAGAAAAACACTAAACTTTACTGGGTGTGCTCTAACCCTATACTGTGCTGCAAGAGTCTGTATATATAACCAAACTAACAGCCACCACTACGAAAGATATAACTGGGCCACAAAAGAAGCCCAACTCCCACGAAATATTCATTCTTCGTGGACCTCATTCACGAACAAGTATACTTCACGAAGAATGTTCTTCGTGATTTCCATATTGGTGATACTATCTTTCATGAATAATAGAACATAGGATTTCGCATGTGCATGGCTTAATATGGTACATGTGGTTCTTCGTGATGGCCATGCAATTCTAAAATACATGCACATTCAATAGTCAGGACGTCATGACATCATGATGTGTCATCATGATATAATCATCCTTCAAGTGTTACTACTTTTACTTATTGATTTTAACTATTTATAGAGACCACTAAACAACGATTATTAAATGTTATCCTGTATTTTGTTCATGTAGTACTACTACTGCTGATTAGTATATTGCCTATGAATTTGTTCTTCAAATAATTTTCCACACGAGAAAACCTAAAAAATTTAGTTAATCTGTTTTTTTTTATGAATTTAATTCCAACTTTAAAGTTATTACATTACGAGTAAAGTACAATTAGTTTACATGAAATCGCAGGTTGAGCCCTAATTTTTTTCATACCATGCCATCTAAGTCTCCTTGGTTGCATTGTTGACCGTTTATTGAAATGGGGTATATTCGTCTTTTTAACTCGATAACCAAGGGCATTTGTGTCATTATACCAGTGGCCCTAAATTACACAAAGGGGGTGTTTGGCCTAGCTTTTTTTAACAAAGCTTATAGTTTTTTTAGCTTTTTTTTTTTTAACAAAATAAGCTTAATTTGGTGTTTGGTTTAGCTTTTTAAGCTTATGCTTATTAGCTTATATAAGCTAATTTTAAGAAGCTTATTTGAAAATGGTTTTTAGCTTATTTGAAGAAGTTTCTTTGTGTAAGGGCAAATGATATAAAATAAGCTATCAGCTAATCCAAACACTTAAAAAAAACTTATCAAATGATATAAAATAAGTTATAAGCTACTTTAAAATATAAATAAATATAAGCATAAGCCAAAAAATAAAAGCCAGGCCAAACACCCCCAAACCCAACTCTGTTTATCATCTTCTTCTTCTTCTCATGAGAAATCTCCTCTCTCATGTGTGTCGGTTTCACTGATTGGTGGAGAAATAGCAGCTGTTGATTGAAACTAAAGAGGTAGGGTTTTGAATAGGTGGAGAATTGAGAGGTCTGTGATGAGAATGAGGGGATGAAGTTAGGGTTTAGAGAGTACACGAGAAGGCATCCTGTAAGTATCACCTCAATTTTATGAATTCCAATTGCGTTTATGTGCTTGATTTCTGATTTAGATACATTTGGGTTTATGGGTTTGTTGATAAATGGAATTTCGATTAGTAATTTACTATACTCTGTTTGCACTGTTTAAACTGAAGCTCAATTGATGAATGATGGGTTTGATTTGCTGATTAATACTTCAAATTTTATGAATTCTAATTGCATTTAAATTGAATTCTGATTTTGATTGAATTCGGTTTATGGGTTTGTTGGAAGTTAAGACATTTATTACATGGGAACCCACAATTTATATGCTTTGCGTATATGCTCTTGTGTACTAGGATAAAATAATACCATCATATGCATAATTTATATGCTTTGCAGATGATGACGCATGATGTATCTGGTGGTTATGTTGTGAATGAAAGGGATATTGCAGCTTATCAGAAAAATGGTTTCATCAAATTGTTGTTTTCATCCAGAAAGCTAATCCCTTTAAGTTTAAGGTTTCTAAGGTTAGTACAATACAAACCATATTGACTATGTGCTCTAGTTTAAAAGTCAACCTTCAAGCTATGTCATTTGACCAATGCAAAAGTATCTAGATTATCATAAAATGTATGTTGTCCGAGTACGGTTTTGACATGATTTACTGTTTTGATGTAGAAACACAAGCAGGACAAAGAATTTGTTTGGGCCTGAGAATTCGCTTATAGGCAGATGAAGATCTTTACTTCCATTTTGTTAAGTTGCTATATTTTCAAGCTGAACAATGAAAACAAAACTGCAAAGTACAGAATGACGCTTAATCTTCACACAGATGGTGATACCGAGTTGATCATGATTTAGCAGACCCTCATATATGGAGCAAATAGACATACTGCAACTGGGCTAAAAAGGGTTCAACCGAAAGATTCCATTACTTTCGTTACTTTTTCAGTTATTGTTATACAGCACATAGGTAATGGACATACATAAACATAAACGTCTCAATGAGCCACACGCTTGGACAAACTTTAATCTTCTGTATTCTTGTATAATACACTAGAAAAGGACAAACTTCAATCTTTAGTCTTACTTTAACTGGTATGAAATTCTCTGTTACAGTTGGGTTTAACCGTTATGACCCGTTACCTAACCCGACCATCTTATCAATTGTTTCTAGTTATAAGGTCTTTTCATCTATATTTATTCCAAATGAGAGTTTTGTATTAGGATAAATGATCTTGTGATACCAAACCAAAATAAAGATCGATAACCAAAATCCAAAAATCAAAAATCAATTACAGAACTCGATTGCATAATCAATTACCTTAAAGCAAAAAATCAATAGAACTATAGTCTATAACTTAAAAAATTTGGTGATGATAACCTTAAAAAACGATTACTTTAAGACTTGATGGGTTAATTTGAATTAAAGAAAAGAGTAAACTGCCATTTTGGTCCCTGTGGTTTGGTCACTTTTGACACTTTAGTCCAAAACTTAAACTTTTTGCATCTGGGTCCCTGTAGTTTCAGTTTTATTGCCATTTTAGTCCAAAAATAAAAAAGGTCATATTTTTCTTATAAAATCCTGCAATTTTGTCATTTTCCTTAGGGGAAATCAGGTCATATTTGTCTTATAAAATATAGTATTTATTTATAAAAAAAATGATCATTTTGCACATGCGAAAAATGACAAAATAGCAGGATTTTATAAGACAAATATGATCTGATTTCATTTTTGGACCAAAATGGCAATAAAACTGAAACCACAGAGACCCAGATGCAAAAAAAATTGAGTTTTGGACTAAAGTGACAAAAATGATCAAACCACAGGGACCAAAATGGCAGTTTACTCTAAAGAAAATTCAAATTTATATAAAGCTATGACTTATATTGAGTAAAAGGAATACAAAAGAAATTTCAAATTCGGCTTATTAGTTTTAAGCCCAATTTGATATCAAGGTAATACAAAGAAAAATGATTAGTTTTCTCTTCATGATGGAAAGTTGGGTCATTAGTTTCAAGCCCAGTTTGATAGGCTCACAATTAATAGAACATAACTGAGCCAAAAAAAAAAAAAAAAACGAAGAAAAAATCAGTTTACAGTTTCCAAACTGTATTTCACAGCTCGTTCAAAATTAATTGATTTAATTAATCGCTGCAAACAAACTTGCAATCGACTCTTCCTGCAATCGTGAGCGTGTAATTGTTTTTAAGTCTGCTATTGTATATGTATTTAACAGTTCTGGTACAGGGTATTTTAGGGTTAACAAATTAACCCAATTGTGTTGAAGGGCTAGTGCTCAAACTCCTAAAGTTTCATTTTTCCTCTTCTTAACAAGAATCTTGAACAATTAGGGTGAGCAATTGAGTTGAATTATAAGGAGTGTGGTTAATGCACACCACCTGTTCGATAAAAGGTCTATGTGAGTTTTTAGCTTATTTTCTATAGCAGATTAACAATGGTGTAACCATAATTGACTTGGGTACTGTAGTTGAGGCTCAAATTATGAAAAACTTAGATATAAGAAATTAAGAATGAAATGGGAATTATTCTTGGAATAAAGTTACACTTCATTAACAAATTCTATCTTTTTATACGTTAATCATAATCTTATATAAGAAATGAAATTCTATCTTTTTATACATTAATCATAATCTTATATAAGAAGTGAGGTCTCTTTCAATTAGCTTCTTAGTATGAAGTGTTGGGTTGTAGGGTGTCCTGGAATTGGGAATGGAAGAAAGATGTGGGGCGGTGGAATGATGCTGAAAAGGCGGATCTTATTAAACCAAAAGGTGATTCTTGGAATCGGGTAAATGATAAAGGAGGGTCGTGGTACAGTAAGGATAACTTGTAAATATAGATGGAATAATTGGGTCCAGCCTAACATTCGTTACTTCGCCTGGAGGACGAATGAAAAATAGCGACCCTTCTCTCTTTACAGGCTAGAGGAATCCCCCTACATTCCCTGTTGTGCAGTAACTGTGGAATTCATAATGAAGATCCGGACCACCTCCTTGTCTCTTGTTCAGTGGCGGACCTAGAAATTATTTGCTGGGGTGTGGATGAGTGGTTCAAGCGTATTTTCAGGGAGTGCGGTTGGGTTTTTTGCCTAAAAAATACACTAACTTTTTTTTTTGTCAAGGGGTGCGTCCGCCCACCCTAGGCTTCATCAAGGTCCGCCCCTGCTCTTGTTTGTACACAAAAGCGGTGTGGTGGTTGATTTGCACATGGTGTAAAATCCCGATGATGGCAAATATATCAGTAGTAAGAGGCATGCTGGAAGCGTTAGAGGGATAGCGAATATCGGGTGCAAGGAAAAAACTCACTCATGTCATTTTCATTGCTTTAAAATGGAAAATTTGGCTAGTGCGAAATGAAAAAAGATTGGAAAATAAAGGTACTTCAATTCACAAATGTGTGGATGATATAAAGGAGCTTTCCTTCATGTGAGTGATAAACAGACCCAAACACAACCTGTGGACGTGGACTGTTGGCGTCTTTGTCCTGTTTTTCCTCAGGGTTCATCACAGAAATCAGACATCTCTCACGGAAAAGCTGTTGGCATATCTTTTAGTAAGGGTTGCATATGAATGAAGTGTTGCAACACAGAATCTAGTCCTTTGAAGGCATCAGGTGTTTCTCAAAGAAACGTTTTTGGCATATCTTTTAGTCAGGGGTCTCCAATCATGGTGTTTTTAGCTATTAGTCATTAAGATTCATATGAATATCCTAATCTCGCGTATTCGGGATTCCACAGCTGCTGCTATAAATTCCAATCATTTTTGTTCTTTTTAAGCAGGAATCTAGAACAAGTAGGGTGAGCAATAGAGTTGAATTGTAAGGAGTGCAATGAATGCACACCACCTGTTTGATAAGATGTTTGTGTGAGTTTTTACCTTGTTTTCTATAGGAAATTCGTAATGGTGTGATCCAAATTGTAAATTGACTTGGGTACTGTAGTTGAAGACTCAAGTTATGAAAATCACAGATGTAAGAAATTAAGAATGAAATGGGAATTATACTTGCAATAAGGTTATACACTTCAATAACAAATTTTATCTTTTTATACATAAATTGAAATTAAGAAATGAGGTCTCTTTTAACTGGCTCTGGTTAATTTACTAGATGAATGAGTATCAGCTAGTTTAATAAACGAAAGAAAAGAAGAGAAAGAATTAAGGAGAGAAAACCTGAGTTAGAAGGAAATGAAAAGAAAAGTTAGGATTTAATGTATTAAAAATCATTTTCTTTAAAATATCTCCAATTTGAAAGGATTTACAATGAATGAAATAAAAATAAGTTTTTCTTTCATTGTTCTCCATTTCCTTCCTTAAAAAAATTATGTAACATGACTTTCTTTTGACATTTTCAAAAACTCGAGAACACAACGTAAGAGTACAATAATTCATGCATGTTTAGCTCTTAACACATCTGTTGAGGATGGTGTTATTTCACTAGCAATGTGATATTTTAACTACAACTAATTTGAAGGCTTTGTCCTTTAAAAGATATAAATTTGGCCACTTTGAACCATATGACGTGTTTATTTATAACTACTTTGTTATATTATGGTTAAAAATACAATACAATACAAATTGGCCTACCCATAAGTAATGTGAAATTGACCCTTTTTCCAAGTTGGCGTCTTAATTTTTTAGTCACCAATGGATATTATAAAAATTATGTACAGTAAAATACAATTTAAATTTTAACCTTATTATTAATAGGATATGATAAAATATTGCCATCTTCATTGTAATAATGCAATCCATCAAATATTATGAAAATATACAAGTGGCATTCTTTTAATGACTACCTACTCTTTTTTTCTAATAGCTACCGGCCAGAACATGCAAAATAATACAAACAAAAAAAAAGGATTTGACATGGCAATTGCAGCAATCACTAAAAACAAGTTGTAGTCGTTATTTAGCTTCATTTTGTATTATGGTAATTATATGGTGGTTTTTGTGAAGTTTAAAGAAAAGCTAATTTTATAAGTGCTTGATCTATATTTTTATATGGTGTTTTACCCGTCCGTTTTAAACCCAGGCAAAAAGATATTATAGTTTCAGCTTTTACCCAAAATCCATTATGATCATGTCTTATTTTCCTATGGGTCCTACACCATATACACCGGGTGATGTTATCATATGGGCGGTGTGTGAGGGTAAAAATGTCTATATGGGCCCTATGACTTTCGTAGTGGTCAATGTCAATTACTTTTATGTCACAGCACCACATCATACAATCTATATGACTCTCTCTCAGTCACTATTGTTTAAGTGAACCACATCACACAGGAAAATGGTTATATTTGTCGTATGATTTTGTCAATGATTACATTAGTCATCTGGTGTCATTTAATACGACCCATACGACCAACTTTCCCTTCTGATACGACCCATACGACCATTTTTACCTTCTCATATGGCTCATATGACATGTTAGCGGTGTCGTGTCGGTGTGTTTAGACCGACCTTTTTTCTTAATCAAGAAAGTCTTAAGTTGTTGTTGTATATAACCAATTTATAAGGATAAATCCAAATATTGCCTTAGCCATTGTCATCAATGTGGATTTTTTTATGACTACCAACTCCTCTTAGCTGCCGGCCCTATATTATTAAAAAGAAAGAAACTTTGACCATAACAATTGCAGAAATTATTGTTTAGTTTTTGGTTGTGTTGGTCATCTTTTGGTAACATTTGAATAAGAAAAGCTTCAAATTTTGAATTCCCTTTTTGCCCTTCTTCCATGGTGGTATATACCGACTGCATTTAAAAATGATTTCCACCCATTTAGTTACAAATAAACTCATTTTGTATTGTCTTTTACCATAAATGGGTCGTTCCTGAAAGTAAAGATAAAAAGGTTAATGGATAAACTAGCATGAAAGCCGTCCAAAGTTCATTTCCAATGCATACAATCCTCTAAATTTAGTGATATCGAAATATTCACATTACTAGTCTAGACCTTTAGAACCACCACAAGTGGCCTAGTGGTGGAGTGACTTGGGTTCTCCAATGGAGACCCAAGTTCAATTCCCATTAGTGCCACTTTGGTGGCCACCGACGCCCGCTTTAAAGCCGGACCGAGGACACTCGAGGTCTCGGGTTCGAAACATGTTTCTTACCCCTCTTTGATGGCTATGGGTATTTGCCGCCAGGGATCCTTGTCGGGTGGTGAAGTGGGAAGGGAGATCCCTTCCGCGATCAGGGGTATCGTGCAACTACCCTTTTTTAGTCTAGACCTTTAGTCTTTTGTATTCCTGATTGACGCATTGTCTAAACCTTAGTCTTTTGTATTCCTGCTTAACGCATTATATTATTAATAAAAGTTTTTTTAAAAATGGACAAAACAGTTTTTTTCGAGTCAATGCAACCTGATCTGCTCTGTTCTAACCATACCAGAACTAGTAGTAAACCTGTCCGGTGGACGGATCTTTTAGCGTCATAATGACAAAAGTTTTTTTGTTTACATTTATATGTTTAATATGAACTCATCACATGAGTTCATATTGACATGTATAATATGCCTAAAAACGAAAAAGCAAGGTCGAAAACAATTTCAATAACTCAGTTTGCATTGAGTCTGTAAGTACTATGGACTTATAAAACATAAAAACATAGATAATCCGTTGAAGTAAAACACCAAGTAACAGTTATGTATGAGAGGCAACCACGTAATGTTGGCTATGTGTAAACATAATTGAATATTTGATTTGTGTTTATTTGCTTTTTTTTCCAGTATAAAACTGTTTTCTTTTTAAGTTTCCAATGCTATTCACATGATGTTTCTCTTTTCTTGCATTCGTTTTTGTTAATTGTGAATCGTTCAACCCAGTTGCGTGAGGTCATGATGACCCATAAAAGTTAATGTTAATGTGCATTTTACTTGCATTCCTTTTTATGATTCTAAATTTTGTATTTAATAATGGTGTAGTTTGTGATTAAACCGAAAAGGTTGACACAACCAAATTAGATATTTTTTAGAATCGACCTGGTTTGGCCTTTACCTATTTTCTCAAAAAACCAGTATCGACCTGTTACCCGTTCGACCTGACCGATCCGTTTTACAAGGTATTAAAAAGCATCATCTAAAGTGGAATTGTGGCCTTTTCATTGTTTGGTGGATTTTGGCCGTTTTTGATTGGTTCTTGTTTTTTTATTAAAAAACACCACTAACCACGCCGCTCACACTCCTTTTTGCACCACGCCACTTTTTTTACTTGTACTAACTGACCTGGCAGCCACATATCGAATAACACCACTGTTCCATGCCTCTTCACTCTCTATATTCTAAAGAGTGCCTCAACATGTGACATGTTACTCCAATCAACCCCGGTCAATGGTCAAACTAAGGAATTCTTTTAAGACCAATCCACGTCAGTCTTGGGAGTGGCATATGTCGCCCAGGGTAAGAACTCGGTATGAGGAAGTCACCGTGGAGCTAGCTTGGTCGGGTCCGGAGTGAGATCACTCCGGCGGTTGGGAGGACCGTGCACTACCCCCCCCCCCCCCCCACGTCATCATCCATAGGAAAACCAAATTTGTTTGCTTATTCAATTATGCACCCCTTGGATTCGCTAAAAGCAAGTTATTATTTTAAGCAAACCCTTAAATAGTATGACGTTTATGTCCTGTTTTTTAATCACTAAAGTTCCCAATGGATTTCATAAAAGTATATATTTCTGTACCATGTAAACATTTTATTAGGATCTAACCACTTTTCTATTAAAAACAAGTTTTAAACATAGATACATACTAATATTCATGCATGCATCTATGTGGTAAAACTGTCGGGTCAGTTAAAAGTTAGGGGTCAAATTTGTTTCTGGTTAAAACGGGCTGTTTTATAAAGTGTTAATTTGGTTCGGATTAAAGCTAGATGGATTATGAACAAAATGGGCTCGCCTTTGTTGTCAAAACACTAAAGCGAATCTTATTAGGAAGATTTTAACATTTTTCATAATAAAAAAAAAAACAAATGTGGTTGAATCCATAAATATTTGATTGTTTTATCTGGGAACACATGTGATCCATCAAATATTGAGTAAATAAATACACAAGTGGTTATTTTTAATCACTACCTACTCCCTCTCGAGTAAATAAACAATTGTTTTTTTAATGACTACCTACTCCCTTTCTAATGGCTGCCAGCCAGAAGATGCACAATAAGATTAAAAAAAATTGCAGAATTCACTATAAACAACAGTTTCAATCGTTGTTTGATCTGTGCACTCATCAATTCATTCAGATCCGTATCACACACACACACACAGAGCTCCCAGTTTAAGTAATCACTATAAACCATGGCTGAAACTCTTGCAAATGAACTCCTCAAAGTCCTTGTTAAGAAGATGACCGATGAAGCCTTCAAGCGAGTTGCTCGTGCTCATGGCATTTACAACGAGCTCAAGGAGTTGAAGCAGACACTCTCCAGGATCCAAGATCTACTTCAAGATGCCTCTCAGAAGGAGGTTACCCATAAATCTGTCAAAGAATGGCTGAATGCTCTCCAACATTTGGCTTACGATATCGACGACGTACTCGACGACGTGGCGACTGAAGCTATGCGTCGTGAGCTCACCCTGCAGCAGGAACCTGCAGCATCCACCAGCATGGTAAGAAAGCTCATCCCATCTTGCTGCACAAATTTCTCACTAACTCATAGGCTGTCTCCCAAGTTAGATAGTATTAACAGAGAGTTAGAAAATCTAGAAAAACGAAAAACGGATCTAGGTTTGCTTAAGATTGATGAAAAGCCAAAACACACCAGTAGAAGAAACGAAACCTCTTTGCCAGATGGGTCTAGTGTTATTGGAAGAGAAGTTGAGAAAGAGAGATTGCTGAAGAAGTTGTTAGGGGATGATGGGTCAACTAAGGAAAATTTTAGCATTGTACCCATAGTTGGTATGGGTGGGGTAGGAAAAACCACTCTGGCTAGAATTTTGTATAACCATACTAAGGTGCAGAGTCACTTTGAACTCCACGTATGGATTTGTGTTTCTGATGATTTTGATGTCTTTAAGATAAGCAAAACCATGTTTCAAGATGTTTCTAATGAGAACAAGAATTTTGAAAATTTAAATCAGCTTCATATGGCTCTTACAAATCAGCTTAAAAACAAACGATTTCTACTAGTACTCGATGATGTGTGGCATGAAAACGAAAACGATTGGGAAAACCTAGTGCGCCCATTTCATTCATGTGCCCCTGGAAGTAGGATAATCATGACAACTCGTAAGGAGGAACTGCTCAAAAACCTACATTTTGGTCATCTAGACTCCCTTAAGAGTTTGTCACATGAAGATGCTCTATCTTTATTTGCTCTACATGCTTTAGGCGTAGAGAACTTCAATTCACACACAACACTTAAACCATATGGTGAAGGCATTGTGAAAAAGTGTGCTGGTTTGCCTTTGGCTTTGAAGGCAATTGGAAGGCTATTGGGGACGAGAACAAATGTAGAAGACTGGGAAGACGTGTTGAACAGTGAGATATGGAATTTAGAAAATAGTGATAAGATTGTTCCAGCTCTTAGGCTTAGCTACCACGATCTTTCTGCAGATTTGAAGCAGCTGTTTGCATACTGCTCCTTGTTCCCAAAGGACTATTTGTTTGACAAGGAAGAGTTGGTATTATTGTGGATGGCAGAAGGGTTTTTGAGCCCATCAAATGCAACCAAGTCACCGGAACGCTTGGGCCATGACTATTTTGAAATATTGTTATCAAGGTCATTTTTCCAACATGCACCTAATGATGAATCACTGTTTATCATGCATGATCATGCTTGTTGCCGGAGAACTTTTTTTAAGGTTTGACAACCATATGAAGATAGGTACCGAACATTTGGCAAAGTATCGCCATATGTCATTTTCTCGCGAGAGGTATGTAGGTTACCATAAGTTTGAGGCATTCAAAGGAGCCAAAAGCTTGAGAACACTTTTAGCGGTATCTATTGATGTGGATCATGGTTGGATCTACTTTTTCTTATCTAATAAGATTCTGGTTGACTTACTTCCTAGCTTAACATTATTAAGGGTTCTTTCTTTGAGTCATTTTCAAATAACTGAGGTACCAGAGTTCATCGGTAGTTTGAAGCACTTACGGTATCTTAATTTAGCTAAAACTAAGATAAAAGAGTTACCGGAGAATGTTAGCAATCTTTATAATTTACAGACATTGATTGTTTTTGGTTGTGAAAAGTTGACCAAGTTGCCTGAAAGCTTCTCGAAGCTTAAAAAGTTGCGACATTTTGATATAAGGGATACTCCGCTTTTGGAGAAGCTGCCATTCGGGATTGGTGAGTTGGAAAGCCTACAGACTCTCACCAAGATCATCATTGAAAGAGATGATGGCTTTGCAATAAATGAGCTCAAGGGATTAACAAATCTCCGTGGAGAAGTTTCCATTGAGGGATTGCACAAAGTGCAAAGCGCAAAGCATGCACGGGAGGCGAACTTATCTCTAAAAAAGATTACTGGATTAGAGCTGCAATGGGTTGATGTGTTTGATGGCTCACGAACGGATACACTTGAAGAGGAAGTTCTCAATGAGCTGAAACCTAATAGTGATACGTTGAAAACGCTTTCAGTCGTGTCATACGGGGGAACACAAATTTCAAATTGGGTTGGTGATCGCTCTTTCCATGAGTTGGTTAATGTGTCAATACGTGGTTGTAAAAAATGCACATCTCTACCCCCATTTGGGTTGCTCCCTTCACTTAAGAGGTTGCAGATTCAAGGCATGGATGAGGTTAAAATCATAGGTTTGGAGTTAACCGGAAATGATGTTAACGCCTTCCGTTCACTTGAAGTTCTAAGATTTGAAGATATGTCTGGATGGCAGGGGTGGTCAACTATAAATGAGGGTTCAGCAACAGTGTTTCCATGCCTTAAAGAGCTTTATGTAAGGAATTGTCCACAATTGATTAATGTCTCACTTCAAGCACTGCCTTCACTCAAGGTTCTTAAAATTGACAGATGTGGTGATGGTGTGTTGAGAAGTCTGGTTCAGGTAGCTTCTTCAGTCACTAAATTGAAAATAAGTTATGTATCAGGGCTTACAAATGAGGTGTGGAGAGGAGTTATAAGGTATCTTAAGGAAGTTGAAGAATTAAGTATCAGGGGATGTAATGAAATAAAATACTTGTGGGAATCAGAAACAGAGGCAAGTAAGCTTCTTGTGAGATTAAAGGAATTGAGATTAGAGTATTGTTCAGGTTTGGTAAGTTTAGAAGAGGAAGAGGAGGATGACAATTTTGGGAGCAGCACCCTGTTATCTCTTAGAACTTTGTCTGTAAGTTCTTGTAGTAGCATAAAGCGTTTATGCTGTCCAAATAGCATTGAGAGTTTGAGTATTCTTCGTTGTTCAGATATTAAAGATGTCTACCACCCAAAAGAAGGAGGGAATAAGCTCAAATCACTTCGTATAAGCAATTGTGATAAACTTGAGGGAAAATTCAACAACACAAGCATGCCAATGCTTGAAACCCTAAATATTTATAAATGGGAAAATCTAAGATCAATCAGTGAATTGAGTAACTCCACTCACCTCACCAGCCTGGATATAGAAGGATGCCCACATATCGTGTCCCTTCCAGAGCTTCAGCTATCAAACCTCACCCGTTTGTCAATTTCTGAATGTGACAGTCTGGAGTCATTACCTGAGCTATTGAATCTCACCAGTTTGTCAGTTAGTGATTGTGACAGTCTGGAGTCATTACCTGAGCTATTGAATCTCACCTTTTTGTCAATTCTATATTATATTGTTCCCGTTGTTTGTAACTGCTATTTGGGCTAATTACAGCCGTAGAAAGTCATCAACTTTTAATCTCAGCCGTTTAAAGTCACTAAATTCCTTCTAGAAGCAGCAGTTCATGGCAGTTCCACGCTCTCTCTCCCACGATTATTCAGTTACCAGCAGTTTCCTAAGATGAGCCAATAAAAATACAGAATAAGAAACTGAAAAAAAAAATACGGTTTAAGTTCCTATATTTCAGCAAGTTAGTGGAGTAGTGGAGGGTGTAACTACCCAGTATGATGATTATATAATACGTACCCCACACTTCTATATTCCTTGCTCACATATCATTTCCATTCGGACAACAAAGATTTGCAGCCATGAATGACCACACCCTAATGGATAACTACTACCTATTTCGAAGCAGCCAACTACGCAATGAAGGTAATACTAAACCAAATACAATATTGTACATATGTTAACTGCAGATTTTTTAGGTTCCTGTATAACTAGGGTAGGGTTATGTTCCTATGAGAATTATTGTCTGATAAACATGAAGTTGTATGGAGCAAGAATACCAGACTGAAAAGGTACATACCAATTATCTTCTTGCTTCGTGTTGATTTACAACCCATGTCTTTAATAAGTATTTTACTTCATGTACTCACCAATTATGATTGAACAGCAACAAACTGATGGAACAAATGACCTACAAGTGAAGGTAAGTATTAGTTTTGTTTCGTTAACATTAGTATTGTAAAGTCTGATATATGCTGACAGTGTTAAAATAATCATCCACATTCAATTCAATCCAAATCCACAGTCAATTTTAATAAGATTGAATCTGCAATTAACAAATAGCAGTAATTCTCAATCATTTTCTTTCTTCGTGTAGGCAACAGTTCAAATAGCAGTAATTCTCTAATCAATTTCTTGCTTCGTGTAGTCACCAGTTATAAAGGTAAACTTTTTAAGTTTTTTTTTTTTTTTACAGTTTATGCTTCCTATAATAAACACGTTAAACAGTTAAATTCTTAGGTCACGAATTCGAATTTCAAGCCAGAAAAGCCAACCACTGATAAACAGATCCTACACCTAATGACACCAAGGTATAGTTAAATTACTTGTATCTAAAGTTGTTTTGGTTTTTATTATTTCTTAACTAATCGTTTTTTTTTTTCAAACTGTAGGGAAATAGTGATAATGTGCAAATCATTGACACAGTTGCTATTTCAGTCCATACAAATTTCAAATGCATCATGAGTTTAGTGTGAGGTAAAATATTTTTGTGACTTATGCACATGTTTTTGGTAATTAACCAGTTTTAGGATCGAGTTTTTGAAAGAGAAAACAAAATATTGAGGTTATTGATATCTTTAGATCTAAATAAGAGGATTAAAAAGATTATTACAATGATAGAAAGGGAATTTAAAGGCCCTAAATTAAAGGCTGATATGATTTTAAAAGATTCTAATCATAGCTGTTAATAGCGAATAGCGACAAAGGACCTATATGCTACATAGTGAATATCAACAAATAGCGACCACTATTTTATAAATAGCGATACACTAGAAAAAGAATTTTGAAAATTTTTATATGTATATTATATCAAAATACCATGGTATATATGCTTTTTACATGTATATTTAACAAAAACCTATAAATGCAGCTATTTTATAGCTATATCTAATTGCTATTTACATCAAAAAAAAAAAGTAACTGTCGCTATTCACGCTATAGGTTGCTATGACCCAAATTGATGACACTTGGTCGCCTCGCTACATAGCGTGCTATAGCGGTCGCTATAGCTGCTATTGACAACTATGATTCTAATCCCTTTTAAGTAAGCATGTTTTTGTAAACATTCTGCCTATTATTTAGGAAACCATGGAGTGGGGTAGGATAAATCCCTTTTATTTGAATCATGTCCCATATCCCCAGTTATATCTAAAAAAAACTAGACAGATTATCAATACACTTAAAAATAAAAAATGCATGTGTTTACCTATATGTCAGAAACCTTTAAAGATTGTATTTTTAACATGATAAAGCTAGAAGTGGTAGTTTTGAGCCATTCAGGCATTCACTGCTGATTTGGGTTTTATTTTGACTCTTATTAATTCAAAAGGGGAAAATCAAAGAAATAAGTTAACATGAAAATGGGTCGAAAGGGTCGAAAGGTGTCCAATTTGTGCTTTTAATGCATAGAAACTTTTGATTAAATTAATGCATAATTAATCAAATATTAAGTTTTTGTAATCATGTTCGACAACAATGCTGGTAAATTTAAATATATTGAGAAAATGGTACTTCAGCTCAACTCAACATAACTAATTTTGACACATACAAAAGCCTACCTCTTTAACTCTTTACTCAATCTGCTGACCCTCCTAATCAGGTTTAAGCAATGATGTCAAAATGAAGTATGCAACTGTTTGATGTTTCTATGTTATGCGTAGAAATTTCGTTTTATGTGTTTTTGCAACTGTTTTTTTTTTCTTTTTCTTCATATCACCACACGCTAATTAATTTTTTTTGGGTTCATCTGTGCAGGCTGATGGCTGGATTGTGACGCCAATCAGTCTATTGCAAAATCCTAATGAAGTTCGACCAACAAGGTTTTGGGGTGTGTACACGAACCTCAAGATTTTCAACATGACTGATTACAAAAAAGGTAATACTATCTTTTTACAATAAGCTGAATAATTAATCCTTAATGGGTTGAAGAAAAAGATTTTCTTAAAACTATTATCACACATAACACCTGATGTGATTGGACTAACAGAAATAGATTTCAGCATGAATAAGACACTAGAGATATCAAATATATGGAAGCAATCCAAAGGTGTTCTAAATTTCTCATAAGACAAACCAAATTAGATAACCAAAGATTGTAAGCAACTTGCATTAAAAACTGTAGCAATTAGATGTAAAATTAATGGGTACCTCATAAATTACATTATCACACAACGAAGATTGGTCCCCTGTTGTTCGACCAGATCCAGAAACGATATCCCTGCAATTACCCGAGTAAAGTTTATGAAAATAAACAGCTAACAACAATGATATAAGGCAATCAGATGGAAAATCAATGGATACCTTTACCGAGGGCCAAAATGAAGTGAGTTTCGATGATGTTAGGGTAAATCTGGATACATTAAGACGCGCAGAGAGTGACGATTTGAGTGTTTATCAAGCCACGCACCGATTGACACCGCAAACCCTAACAACATCGGAAATAACCCTACAGTTGTTTGGGAAGAAATGTCTGAGAGAGAGAGAGAGAGTGTGGGAGAGAAGAAGAAGAACATGCAGCGCCGATCAAACACGGAACAACCACCATCGTCGGAGTAGATCTTTGATGATCTTGGGTTTTCGCCGGAGTTTACACGGCGACAGAAAAGTGTATGAAACCCTAGGTTAGAGCGACGAGAGAGAAAAATAAGTTGGTAACAACTGCACTTTAAAATGGGTTGTCATTCAATTGTGTATGGATGACCCGACTTACCAAGATTCGTGTGTTTATTTACTCCTATTCGACCCATGAGCAACCCATGGTCTATGTAACTACCAACACGCTCCAAGTTTTAAATTGGAGTAAATTACTTTTTAGCCCATGTGTTTTAGTGGTTTTAACCACTTGAGTCTAAAATTAAAAGATTTAACGTCCTGAGTCCATAACCGTTTATTTTATAATGTTTTGAGTCCAATTTTGTTTATTTTATATCGTTTTGAGTTCAATTTTGTTAAAAAAATTGGACTCAAAAGGTTAAAAAGTCAACTCAAAAGGACTCAAATGGTTATAAAAAACGTCTAGAGACTCAGGACGTTAAACATTTTGATTTTGACCTCAAATAGTTAAAACCATACGGGCCTAATTCCACACAATTTAGCTCTTATTTAAACAAATAATATTTTTTAGAATGCAAAAAAATAAATTAAATTACTTAGCGTTAGAGTTAAATTTATATTTTATTTTATATTATCATGTACTACGTATTCATTATGAACGTTTTATTGTTTGCATTATCATGTGCTATATATTTGTTGGTGCACTTGTGTCTGTACTTTGTCTGTATTCGGTCATGATGTAAACGATGTCCTGTTCTTGTGTTGTAAGTTGACCAAGTCAACCATCCTCCGGTTTGACTTGGACAACAATTGGTAAAAGTTGAAAGATGTACTGTCTCGAAGGATAAGAGATCGAAGGATGATGTGGATCCTTCGATCTCATCGAAAGATATGCTTCGAATGATTAGACCTCGAAAGATGATCTTTCGAGGTCCCTGCTGATCTTTCGAGTGACTTGTCTTCGATAGATGATCCTTCGGACCATCTATCGGATCCTTCGGACTGCACATCATGAGCTGGGTATAAATACCCATGCATTGTGTTGAGTTCAGTAGGACAGATAGATAGAACACACACCTCCGAGAGATAGCTTTGAGAGCATTCTGTCCAAAACTCACACACACTTAGAGAGTTTATAGAACATTTCTGTAAACATTGAGCTTGTAACCGAACCCTCATTGCATTAATACAAGTTGTGTTAATCGGTGAACTTGTGTGTTTGTTTCTCTACTTGCTACTAACTCGGTTTGCTTGCTAGCTTGGATTCCGCACTCGCTAGTAGGTTTGTATAACAAGGTTTAGGTTAGTAATCCTCCGCGAAAAGGGACCTACAAGTGGTATCAGAGCCTCGCTCTTTACCTTGTTTAAAACTGGGTTTTTACAAGTTTTGGTGTGTTGAAACACTTGGTTTTGCACCTGTTTTTACTTAGTTTCTTGCATTTTCTTTGAGTAAAAACGTGTCTAAACTAACCGGGAGTGTTTAAAGTGAGGTTGGGTAACTTGAAAACTTGTTTTTGAGTAACTTTGTGTTTTCCGGCGAAAGCTCCGGTTAAACTTCCGGTGACTGGTTCTAGGATAAGGTTATCCATTTTTGGCATAGTTTATTTCAAATCTTGGTTGGTAAGATAGTTGTCAGCCTGCCATACCCTTTTGCCGAAAGTTGACTTACCAACCTGTCACCTTTTCACCAACCTTTCACATCAGATCAGTTTGTGTCAGAACCTCTCGAAAGATATCTTTCGACATCGAAAGACTATCCTTCGACATCTGTCGATCAAGGAAGGCTCGAAAGATCACCATCCTTCGACCCATCCTTCGAAGTCCGAAACATATCCTTCGATTAAGGAATCTTCTCGAAAGATAAGTGTCCGAAAGATAGGGATTTATCTCGAAAGATAAGGATCTTTCAAGTGTGAATCTTTCGAGATTTTGAATCTTTCGAAGCCAGTGCTCGAAAGTCAACAGTGATCCTTCGAACACTGTTGATCATTCGAACAAGTGTGATCTTTCGAAAGTGAGCTATACGAAAGATAAGGATATTTAACTCGAAAGATAAGGATCTTTCAAAGGAGAATCCTTCGAGTTCTTGAATCTTTCGACATCATTGTTCGAGATTCAACAGTAATCTTTCGAGTACTGTTGATCCTTCGAACAAGTGTTGATCTTTCGTTTGTGGACAGTTTATTGTTAACAAGTTTCTGTGATTTCAGATCTTTCGAACAGGATCGTTCGGCTGTGTGATCTCTCGGGTTATTCACTTAGCATTTATTTTGCTTATCAATCATGAATCCGAGTTGGTGGAATCCTGCTCCAGATAGTGGTAAATATACAAGTTCAGGAGTTACTCCTTCATGGTGGGGTACACCGGCTCCTGATAGTGGAAAATACACGTGTACAAGTCTATCACCATCATGGGCCGAATCTCCAGTATCTACATCTTCACAAGTAAATGCTTTACCATCAAATCAATGGGCATTAGTAACGGGTCAAACTCCGAGTGTACAAAGTATCTTATTAAGCGAAAGCGAAACAGGAAGTTTGAATCGACCCCCAAAACTGATGAGTTTGAATGAATATCCAGGATGGGCTGAGAGGTTTAAAACATATGTTCTTGGTCAAAATACGGAACTGTGGATACGTTTCACCACAGATTTCGATCAAGCCATAGAGGTTGCTGCTTCAGAGACTGCGTCATTTGCTGATCTTCCCGAAGATAAAAAGAAAACGTATGATCTGGAAAAGAAAGCATACGCCATTCTCACCCAGGCTTTGAGCAAGGATATTTATCACCAGTTTGTCAGCTTCAAGACAACTAAGAAGTTGTGGGACGGGTTGAAAACAAGAGGAGTAGGGAATGAAGCAACACGTCAGTTGCGTCATGATCTGCTCAAGAAAGAATTTGACAGCTTCGCTTGCATGGATAAGGAGTCTCTGGGAGACATGACAAGTCGTTTCTATCACCTGCTTACTGAGTTGAACAATTTTGGAGTTACAAGAACTCAAGCAGAGGTAGTGAAGAAGTTTGCTGATGCCTTACCTCCTCAATGGAGTAGTTTCTTGGAAATCCTTAAGTATAACGGAGCGTTGAGGACTACAAGTTTTAACGACTTCGTGCAGCTTTTGGAAAACAAGGATCAGGAGGAAACATTGAAGGCGAAGAGAGTTCCATTGCCACAGAATCCAGAAATGTATTATGGAACTTCCAGCTCTTCGTCTGCAAGAACTGGTTCACATGCTCCAATTCAAACGGCGTTTGTCACAAGCACAGATTGTTTTGGCAATCCAATACAAGTTCCTGTTAAGCCGCCTCCCACCACAGACATATTTGGAAATCCAATCCAACCACCTCCTCCTCCGCCTCCTGCTCAACAACAACGTGCATGTTATGGAGGAACATCATCTGCTGATCAACAATCAAAGCCAAATACAGTACAGCTCATTACTTCAAGCTTCTCAAAAGTAGTGTAGAAGTAGCCAAGGAACACATGGAGCTACTTAACACTATAGTGAGCGCGTACTGTGGGTTAATTGAAGGTCAGATTGGCAACATTAATCTGACACAAGAAGATTACAGGCAGATTGATAAAGAAGAGATGGACTTGATGGATATCAAGTGGGCCTTTGCTAGTGCTGTGAGAAGAGCAAAGGATTGGATGGAAAGTACTGGCAGAACCAGCTTGGAAAGTAAGCGAGACACCAAGTATGGGTTCGATAAGCAAGCTGTAAAGTGCTTCAACTGTGGTGAACGGGGTCACTTTAAACGGGAATGTGCAAAGCCAGCACAGCATGGAAACCAGAACCCCTTCAGAAACCAGAGCAACCAGCAGAACCAGAACAGAAATAATGAACGTACATTAGTGCCTGTCAACAATCAAGCCAACCGGGCACTTGTAGTTCAGATGGATGAAGGTTGCGACTGGTCAATCCAGTTTGGTGGTGATGCTCCTAATGGTACAGCTTGCTTTGCTCAAGTTGTGAAGGATGTAGTTAACACCAGTGGTGGAGAATCTTCCACCAGTACTGGTGAATCTTCTGAAGATGAAGACTCTTCTGGGTATAGCAGGAGTGTTGATGAAGATTCATCTAGGTCAGGCGATGAGAATGTGAGTGAGACATCTGGTGTCTCGGCTGATGCTGATATTGATGAACGTTTGGATGAAGCTGCAACACTAAGTGTTGGAAGATCTATTCTGGTGGACCAAGCTGCTTGTACTTCGTCTTCTCTCCATTCAGCCTTTATGGCTAATGTCGACAGTTCTTCAAGTCAGGTATGTGTCGATGAACCCATTGCTGTAAACTGTGATAACTGTGATAGCTTGCAGGCTAAATGTGTTAAGTTAGAGGCAAACATGTCTGAGTTGCAAGCCAAACATGATGCTTTACAAGCTAGTTTGTTTGACTTGCAAGACAAACATGGTTCCTTGAATGATGAGTGGTGTGCATTGCAAAGCAAACACGAGGCTTTGCAAGAAAAATATGATGTGACATTCATCCACAATCAGAAGTTGACTGTGGATCTTTCAAAATGCACAGAAGCCAATATGTTTTATGAAAACCATGAAAAGGAATTTAAGTCAATGATTGAGACATTAAAGAAAGATAAAACTGAATTGACTAAAATGGTTTCCAGAAAACAAACGGACATTAATTTGTACATCTCACGTCTTGAGGCAATGAAAAAAGAAATGGTCTGTGTAAAAACGGAAAGTGAGGCAATCCAACTCAAGCTAGACAGCTATTTGAGCTCTAGCTACGTGTTGGATCACATCATTGACGTTCAGAAAGAAAAGAAGGATGTCACATGCATAGGATACAAAAAATGTCCACCACCAGTCAGACACAATTATGATGCCATGCCTGATGAGGAGGATAGAGTGTTCTTCGAACCATCTGTTCCTCTTGATGTGAAGGAGTTTGCAGCAGGACTCGGATACCAGAAAGAAGTATCCTCAGATTCAAATGTGTCAGCAGATACATCTGTAACTGCTGAACAGAAACAGGATCCTCCAGTTGAGGTTGAGGATGCTGATTCTTCAGATGATGAATCTGATGATGCTGCTCCAGCAAAGTCTGATGCGGTAGTAAAAAATGAGGACATACCTCTTGAGAATCACATTCTATGTGATCCCCCTGCCACAACCGCTAAGACTGTTGCAACTGAGTCCTCGTCTGAGAAGGAGTCGGAGAGTGTGACCTTGCTGTACACTTTGGTTGGTGATGATAAAATTTACTCAGACAAAGATTTTCCTATTAAGAACGTTAATCAATCCTTAATCGATAAAGTCTTTGAAAATTCGACAAGTAAGTTTTTGGGGAAGAAAGGACCACATGTTACAGTTACACAGTGTCCTCCAATCCCAAAGGCTGAAGTTCGAAAACAATTTGGTAACAAGAAATTACCAGCAATGCCAAAACAGCAAAATCACACCAAGCCCAAAGGAAAGGCACCGGCTCAAGTCCAGAAGAAGCCGAATCAAAAGAAGAAGAAAACTGTTAACTTTGTGAAATCGACGGGAACGGACAAAATTGAAACGTTTGAAAATAAATCTAACTTAGATTTTGTCAAGAAAGCTACTGTTTTGAAAAGAAATGAACAAAACAGTTCACAGCCTAGTACCTCGGGTTCACAAAGTTCAACATCATCGGCTAAGAGAACACATGATTCTTCGAGGTATGTTGAACGAAGATCATGCTTTGAGTGTGGAACCATTGGGCATATAATTCGAAATTGCCCTTATCTTCATAAGCAAAAAGGAAAGGTTGATGATCCCCGTGGCAAGACTGACCGTAAGCCATCTGTTTCCACAAAACAAGATCCCCAACTTGTAAGAGAAAGGGAGAAGAAGCAGAAACGCCAACAGGTCAAAAGGATTGAAAAAGCAATTAAAACCGATGTGGTTCAAAAACAATCTGTTTCTGTAAAATCAACAAATTCAAAAACTTCAAACTGTAATGAAGTTAAAATTTTAAAGAATGACACTGATAAAACAAAACAGACATGGAAACCTAAATCGGTTACTGAATCAGGGGGACCATCACAATTTACAAACCATCAAAGACAAGAAGTTATTGTCATTGATGAAAATGGAAGACCCAAGACCACAATGGCTTGGGTCCCCCTCTCCAACTAATCTCTGAGTGAGTGTGCAGGAAGTTCCAGGAGGAACTATTGATAGTCTTAGGATTGTTGATAGTGGAATGTCCTTGCACAAGATAGGCGACAGAAGAAATTGTTGCCTTTGATGGAGAGAGAGAAAAGAAAAGGAAAATGTGGCTGAATGAAGTTACAAAATTCGACCAAATGAAGAACGTGCCGAAAATTTGGTCATTCTGGTTTTTGATCGGGTCCTCAGGAACGAATGAAGTGAAATGTGTGCCGATGCCTTGGCGTGGATTGAACATCCGCACACCATTTCTGAAAGAGAAAGTCAAAGACCTTCGCTGGTACAATGTGGAAGACCAGCCGGACCCGGAGGTTTATGATTTTATTGCTGTCAAGAGACTTTTCAGTAGTTGCAAATTCGACTTTGAAGTTCACACCGGGTGGATATCCAGTTGGGAGAGTGCTTAGATTCCTTGCAATGCACGGAACAGTTGCAGGATACGCCTCTAAATTCTTAATCTCTCCTATACTTGTCGATATTTGAGCTACTTTGTGAATTATTATTATCTCGAACAGCACTCTTTGACCTGACACGTTGATCTCGGATATCACCTCACACGTGATTGTTTCAATGTGAAACTCATCAATGTTGTCATGGTCCGCACCGCTTACCGACATGCCAACTCATTTTTCCAAAATTTGTTAAATCTTTTCTGATAAAACTTAATTTTGGTAAAAGGCATTAAGGTCAAACAAGAGTAAAACCAACATCGGAAAATCATTTTTGTAAATATCTTTGTGTGTTTTTTAAATTTATCTTAGTTTGTTGATTTTAGGGGGAGTAAATCCAAAAATCTGAAAATCCAAAAACATCGAAAAATTTCAAAAACACAAAAACAATAGAAAAACAAAAATGAGTTTCCTGGCGAGCAAAAGAGAAAATGATAGTACATCAGTGGTCTATCCAAGCCTCTTTAAACCTTAAATGAAAAACGATAAGCAGCTCTATATAAGATGTATCGGTAGGCTCACAATCATTTTAAAGTGTGCAGGGTGATATAAATCTTAATCGACTGAAGACCAGGTGGGAACCATTCATTGGCATATGGTCTTAGTACCGAAATTTCGTTTGATAGATTGCCGAGGTTCTGAGATATTCGGTCTTTATGCTGCTTATCATCTGGGTATCATGGTTGTATCTTTTACCGAAAAATAACGGGGACGCAAGTCTAGATCTTCCATGATACTATACATACGTGTACATATTGCATACTGCATTCGACCTCAATAAGTGATAAACAATCACATGTCCAATTCAAATAAGTGATAATATATCACATTTATCCGGGTGTCAAGTTCGTCTCTCTGCTGTACGGAAGTACTGACCTGTTCACGGACTTGCACCTGTGCCCTCATGCATATGAAAATCAAGTTCCTCATTAATAAGTGATTATATCACATAGGGCTTGTTTTCAAATCAAAATAAGTGAGTATCTCACAATTTATACGGTCAAACAGATGATAATCGGTATACTCACCGGTAAGATGAACTCTCGTGCATACCTTGATACGGGAATGTGTCGTGATGTGGATGAACACCGGTCGGTAAGTATAAATCATACCTTAACGTATCCCCTCGCCATGATTACATCTGATAAGTTGAGCTTAAGTGGACAACAATACCGATAATTGTTATAGGATGCTTACCTTAATGTTAACTAACTGAACAACAAGAGTGTTTTGGCATGACCGTACACTGATATGATTCTCTTACCCTCGAAACTCGCAAAAAGAATGTCTGTATATATTTATTTACTGCTTAACTTTTATTGTTTTCTTTTAAACAGTTTCGTCGTTTGGTGCATATCAGCACGACATTAGCGGTGATGTCGTTTGATAACACTCAAAGGATTTTAAATTGTTGTTCTTTTAATTTCAAAAATACCAAAAAGATTTTAGGCTTGTTTTAATATAAACTTTATAAAAGCCAAAAAGATTTTCTTTCTACTTTATTTTCGATCGTACGATGTTGGAGCTCAAGTCTTCGTTACCTGAAACCTGAACGAAAACCGAATTGACTAAATCTTCATAAACGGTCAAAAATTTGCAGATTTTGAAAGTTAGAATTTAAAATTGATAAATTTATTAAACTTTCAAACTGTCGGACGGTGTTTGATTATGACATGGTCATTCGTGTGTCATGTGTTTATACTATATTCCAAGCAGTTGTTCTCATTACGCGTTTAGATTTCTTGCATGTGCAGATTCTAAAGGCTAGGAGAACATGGTCAATGACAAGCCTTGGAGTAAGGACACGATGAGAAGGCGCTCAAAAGATGAAGATGATCGAGTTGCCACTGGCCATCATCAACACCACAAGGATCTCACTTCATAAAGATAAAGTCTTTTCACGAGCATAACTCAAGGGGGAGCTTATGTTAAGGGGGAGTTTGTCAACACACTTCCTACATGATACGGGTAGTTTGTTGATACACTCTCTGCTTTCAAGACGTAAAGACTTTGAAGATCCTCCGACTTTGAAGACTTGAAAGGACATCAGAGTTTTGAGAACTCGAAGACCCAAGACCGTCGAAGTTCGAGACGAGTCTACAACTATAGAAGATAAAGACAAAGCTACAGCCAAGGGGGAGTTTGTTGGTGCACTTGTGTCTGTACTTTGTCTGTATTCGGTCATGATGTAAACGATGTCCTGTTCTTGTGTTGTAAGTTGACCAAGTCAACCATCCTCCGGTTTGACTTGGACAACAATTGGTAAAAGTTGAAAGATGTACTGTCTCGAAGGATAAGAGATCGAAGGATGATGTGGATCCTTCGATCTCATCGAAAGATATGCTTCGAATGATTAGACCTCGAAAGATGATCTTTCGAGGTCCCTGCTGATCTTTCGAGTGACTTGTCTTCGATAGATGATCCTTCGGACCATCTATCGGATCCTTCGGACTGCACATCATGAGCTGGGTATAAATACCCATGCATTGTGTTGAGTTCAGTAGGACAGATAGATAGAACACACACCTCCGAGAGATAGCTTTGAGAGCATTCTGTCCAAAACTCACACACACTTAGAGAGTTTATAGAACATTTCTGTAAACATTGAGCTTGTAACCGAACCCTCATTGCATTAATACAAGTTGTGTTAATCGGTGAACTTGTGTGTTTGTTTCTCTACTTGCTACTAACTCGGTTTGCTTGCTAGCTTGGATTCCGCACTCGCTAGTAGGTTTGTATAACAAGGTTTAGGTTCGTAATCCTCCGCGAAAAGGGACCTACAATATTCATTATGAATGTTTTATTGTTTGCATTATCATATACTACATATTCATTATGAATGTTTCTTAGTGTATATAGTAATGTCATTATACGGTTAAAATACCCGGCCTATGGACGGGTTCTCAACTAGTTAGTAATTGTGAACGTCTGGTGTCATTACCTGAGCTAAAGAATCTCGCCTTGTTAAAAGAGCTGGAAATCAGAAGGTGTCGAGGCATTGATGTTTCCATTCATGGTGGGCGTTGGCCTCCCAAATTGTGTTCCCTTGCAATAGGGGGGTTGAAGAAGCCCATATCAGAGTGGGGGGATCTGAATTTTCCAACTTCCCTTGTTGACCTAACGTTATATGGTGAACCCCATGTGAGGAATTATAGTCAACTGTCCCACCTTTTCCCTTCTTCTCTTACTAAACTGGAAATAGTAAGATTTGATAATCTGGAATCACTATCAACGGGACTCCAACACCTCACATCCCTTCAACATCTGGACATTGAAGATTGTCCAAAGGTGAACGATCTACCAGAGACGCTGTTACCTTCACTTTTGAGTTTGGAAATAGATGAATGCCCAAAATTGAAAGAAAGGTGTGAAGGAAGAGGCTCCCACTACTGGCCCCTCATCTCTCATATCCCCTGCATCGACATAAGTGACTGGTAAAGGTAGTTGTTAATTAAATAGCAATTGTCTTTTACATAGAAATTATTGCCAGTCGTTGTTTCAAACAAACCTTACATTCTTCTTGTTTCTTCTGCAGTCATTGAAAACAGACCCCTCATCTCTCATATCCCCAAAATCCAAATAGAGTGGAGGTAAATACCCATAAGATAATTTGTTGAAATTAGTAAATCACTGTTCATGAGTTTAAACTACTATACTGCTGCATATGGTGGAAATGAATAAGATTCGGTTTATCTTAACATGTTTAATATCTCTCAAAGGGTTAAGTGGATGGAACCCCATTTTTACACAACTGAATAAGATTCGTTTTATTCCTGAAATTGTTACAGATACAGATATTTTCTACACTTAGTAAATTTCTATTTTGTTTACAATATATGATTGACATCTAGTTGACTTTCGGTTGACATGCAGTTAGTATTTATATCAAGTTGACTTTCAGTTTTATAAATTCAAGAATCTACTCACATCAGAGGGGGCTGAATTATATGTTATTTTCCTCATAGCCAATTTCATTATCCTTTTTGCATTGAAACCTACCAGTGATATGGAAAGCAAACTGATTATGTTGAAATCAGTTTTCATTGTTTATTGTAACTCTAAGGGTTAAGTGGATGTTTACACAACTGAATATGATTTTTTTAAATATTTCTTCACTATTAAATATCTATTTTTTTACAACATTTTGATTGAAATCATGTCTTACTCTGATGTTTTCTTTTCTTTTCTTTTCTTTTTTTTTTTTTTTGAAAGGTTAACTTCATTAAATTTATATCACCTTGACTTTCGGTTTGATAAATTCAAGAATCTGTTCAATCAGAGGGGGCTGAATGGATATGTTGTTTTTTTTCCTGGCCAATTTGGTTATCCTTTTTGCAATTTCTTGAATTGAGTTTCTTCAATGATTGTAAAACACATAAATCAAGCATCTTTCTCATTATCTTAGATCCCAAGTCTCAATTTAGTGGAATAATCACATCGAATATCTTATATATTATCCAACTATGTTTTGCAGGACCCTCTAACCATGAAATTTTAAAGGATGAACATTCACAGTTGAACGAGACATATGAGAGAACAGAGAAAAGTCTCAACCTATGAATGAGAGATTTTGGCAATGTAATCTTCAGGAAAATGGTGTAAATCTCGGGCATAGATTGACTGGATTATTCGTATTCATGATATACCAGGTTGGATTCACTATTCAAAGATGCTTTTGGAATTGATTTTTACAGCATGTGTATACTTTATAAGTACACAAATAACACATTTTAAGTATATGTTGGTGCACTTGTGTCTGTACTTTGTCTGTATTCGGTCTGTATGTAAACGATGTCCTAAGTTAGTCTGTAAGTTGACCAAGTCAACTATCCTCCTAGTTTGACTTGGCCAACAGTTAACATATGTTTGATATGTTTGTCTGCATCGAAGGATAGCCTCGAAGGATATTGTTGATCCTTCGAGGTGCTCGAAAGATAGGCTTCGAATGATAGACCTCGAAAGGTGATCTTTCGAGGTCAATGCTGATCCTTCGATTACCTTGTCCTCGATAGATGATCCTTCGGACCATCTATCGGATCCTTCGACCAGACATCCTGTGCTGGGTATATATATACCCATGCAGTGTAGTGTGAAAGGGAGATGCACACAGACAGAAAGTTGGAGAGTTGAGAGCATTCTGTCCGAAACTCACACACACACACTTTGAGAGTTTGCAAACTGATTGTAAACATTGAGCTTGTAACCGGAACCTTCATACGCATTAATACAGTGGTGTTAATCGGTGAAATATTGTGTGTTTGTGTTTCTATACTTGCTTCATCTCGGTTTGCCTACTAGCTTGGATTCCGCACTCGCTAGTGGGTTAGTATAACAAGGTTTAGGTTTGTTCTCGATCCTCCGAGAAAAGGGACCTACAAGTGGTATCAGAGCTTGGCTCTTTACCTTGTTTAAAACCGGGTTGTTCGAGTTCTTTGGTGTGTTTGGACACTAGGTTTAGCACCTGTTTTGGTGGTTTTTCTTGCTTTTCTAAACTGAAAAACGGCTTCTAAACCTTCGGGAGTGTTCAAGGTTGGGTTGGGTAACTTGAAAACTTGTTTTTAAGTGACTTTGATTTTTCCGGCCATATCTCCGGTGTGTTTCCGGTGACCAGATTTTGTTGATAAGGTTGCCATTTTGGGTAAACTTTTTGAAAGTCAAATAGTTGGTGGAAAAGTTGGTGGCAGAACATCCTTTCTGCCGAAAGTGGGTACACCAACCTGTCACTTTTCTCACCAACCCATCAGTACTTTCGTCAGTGTGTCAGACCGTCGAAAGATAACTTTCGAGCTCGAAGGATCATCCTTCGATCAAGGAGATTCGAAAGATAACCATCCTTCGAAAATCTTTCGAAGTCAGTGTGTTATCCTTCGAGTCAAGGAATCTTTTCGATAGATACATCCTTCGAGTTACTGTTCTTCTCGAAAGATAAGGATCCTTCGTGTTGGGTGAATCTTTCAAGGTTATCTTTCGAGGTTATTGTTCGAGCCATCAACAGTGATCCTTCGAACACTGTTGGTTCTTCAAACACGTGTCATCTTTCGAGTCCTGTGTTCGAAACATAAGGAGAATCTTTCGAAATCATCTTTCGAAAGATAAGGATCCTTCGTGTGATCAATCTTTCGAGGTCAATCCTTCAAAGTCTTTGTTCGAAACTCAACAGGGATCCTTCGAACCTTGTTGATCATTCGAACAAGCATTGATCTTTCGAACAAGTCAGTATCTTTCGATTCTTAGTTGCTTGTGTTTTTAACAGTTTGTGTTTGTGAAGGTTCTCAATTATTATTTGATCAAAATGAGCTGTACAAGTCCTTGGGATTGGAGTACGGATTCACAACCAGATCTAAAACAGATGTCGATGGCTGAGTATATGACAAGTACCATACCTAAACAACAACAGTCAATAAGTTCAAGTCAATGGGCAATGGTGTCGAATCAAAATCAAAACATGCAGAATCTTTTGGTAGCGGGAGGGGAAGGATATACAGCTACTAGAAAGACACGCCAGGATCTGTTGAAGAAGAAATTCGAATCATTTCATTTCTTAGAGAATGAAACTCTAAATGATATGACTACTCGTTATTATCATTTGATGTGTGAAATGTGTTATTCTGGTGTTCGTACATCCCAACAGGAAATGGTAGCACGGTTTGCTGATGCTCTACCTCCAAAGTGGAGCCCATTCATAGAGTTTTTAAAGCATACGGGCGTTTTAGATGCTGTCAATGTTAATATCTATGAATTCATTCAGAAGTTGGAGCAAAAGAACGAAGTGGAAATTCGAAAAGCCAAAAGGATTACACCTACTCAAAGCACGGAAGTGTATTTGCCTGGTTTTGGTCCTTCAGCTAGTTCTAGTTTTGTTCAGCAACCGAAGCTTCATACGGAGTTTGAATCCAATACAAGTTCTTCTCCGTGTCCACAGTTCAATCAAACCCAAGTACAAGCCCAAGTTTCCACAACACAGCCTCAACTTGATCCAAGTGTCGATTGTGGTCCGGTCATACAGTTGGGAAACGGTGATCAAACAAGAACTGCGTTCTATGCTGAAATTGTCAAAAATGTCAATGATGATGAACCTTCGGGAAATGATGACAGTTCAGGATATAGTGGCAGCTCGGATGAAGAATCAGGTTTAAATGAAGAATCAGATTTAACCGAAAGAACTGATTCTGAAGCTGATAATGTGTCGGATGATACCAAGGAGACAAAAGGTCAAAAATCTGACTTGATCAAGAAAGCTGATGTTACATCGAGCGAAATGGAGAAGATTCTCACTGAAGATGGATCTTTCTCTTCTCATTCTCAGATTGCCTTTGTGGATAATGTCACAGATTCTACAAGTCAGGTTCAAGCTAAAACTCCTAGCATATGTAGTGATTGTGCCGATATGAAACTTAAATGTGATGAATTGAAACGTGAATCTGAAACGGTTCATAGTCACAATCAAAGTTTGGTTATTGAACTGTCCAAGTGCAGAGAGGCAAACATGGTGTTAACTCAAAACGAAAAGGATTTTAAATCTGTAATTGAAACCCTAAAGAAAAGTGTTTCCGAATTGAACAAAGTTGTTTATCATAAGCAAGTTAGTATTAACGATTATATTAATCTTGTTGAGGAAACCAAAAAGGAGTTAGCCATTGCCAAATGCGAGCATGATGCTATCAAGCAAAAGTTGGAGAGTTATTCTAACTCCCGATTTGTGCTCGATCACATCATAGACGTTCAAAAACTGAAAGGTAATGTGAAAGGTGTAGGGTATAGGGCGTGTCCACCCCCTTTGATGGACAACTATACCAAGATGCCCGATGAAGAGGAAATGCCTCGGTATGAACCCAGTGTGCCTCTTAACGTTGAGGAATTTGCTACTGGGCTAGGGTTCAAACCGGACAATTCATCGGAGGGCTCATCTGATAACAAAGAAAAGTCATCATGTGCTTCAAATCAAAGTCCTCCAACTATTGAGGAATGTGATTCTTCAGATGATGAATCAGATGTGAATGACCAGGATGAATCACTTGATGAGGCGAAAGGAGTAGAAATTCCAATTGAGAATCATATTCTTTGTGATCCTCCTACTCCTGTCGTGCAACCTGTTGCCAAGAAAGTGATAAATCCTGTCAAAGATGTCAAGAATGACAAAGAAAGTGTGTTTGCTGTTGAAAGCAATAATTTGTTGTACACTTTGGTCGGAGATGTTAAAATTTATTCAAACAATGATTTTCCAATTAAAAATGTCAATCCATCCTTGATTGATAAAGTTTTTGAAGATAACTCAAGCAAGTTTTTGGGAAAGACGATCCCTGGAGTTACTGTAACTCAATGTGATCCAATTCCAAAGGCTGAAATCAGAAAACAATTTGGAAATCAGAAATCACCGACAAAGCAACAACCAATTGCTTTTAAGGGTAAACAACAACAGCGAGCTCCAAAGCCAAAGGCTAAGGTTGAATCAAAAGGAGCTCATTACAAGAAGAAAGCAAAAGATGTTAAATTTGTAGCATCACAGGGTACGGATAAAATTGAGACTTTTGAAAACAAATCAAACACCGATTTTGTACAAAAAGTCAAGATTTTGAAACGAAATAGTGATAACAATTACACCCAACACACAAACGGGTGTGATGAAAGAGCAAGTACCTCAGGTTCTACAGGTTCGACATCTGCTAGTCGAACAAATTCTCCTAAGTTTGTTGAAAGGAGAACTTGCTTCAAATGTGGGAAGTTTGGGCACATCATTAAAGACTGCACAAACTCGCCCAAACCAAATTTTGTTGAAAGAACCCCCACTGAACGAGGTCACTCACAACGTCGTCCTGTTTCTCCAAAACATGATAAACGCACTATTAAAGAACAAGAAACAAAACAACGACGTAAAAATGTAAAGGTGATCAAAAAGGCTTTAAAACCGGAAACGGCGGTTAAAAGGAAACCGAGTTTGTCACAACCATTAAAACCAGAAATTGTACATAATACACAATCTGGTAAACAAAAACAAAAATCTGGTAAACAAAAACAAACTTGGAAACCTAAATCAGGTGAAAGTTCAGGGGGAGGTGTTGTGCTTGAAAATTATCAGGAAATTGAAATTACATTTCTTGATTCTCAGGGGCAACCCAAGTCTATGAAGGCTTGGGTCCCCCTCTCCAACTAATCTCTGAGTGAGAGTGCAGGAAGTTCCAGGAGGAACTATCGATAGTCATAGGATTATTGATAGTGGAATGTCCTTGCACAAGATAGGCGACAGAAGAAATTGTTGCCTTTGATGGAGAGAGAGGAAAGAAAAAGAAAATGTGGCTGAATGAAGATGCAAAATTCGACCAAATGAAGAACGTGCCTAAATTTGGTCTTTATGGTTTTTGATCGGGTCCTCAGGAACGAATGAAGTGAAATGTGTGCCGATGCCTTTGCATGGATTGAACATCCGCACACCATTTCTGAAAGAGAAAGTCAAAGACCTTCGCTGGTACAATGTGGAAGACCAGCCGGACCCGGAGGTTTATGACCTTGTTGCTGTCAAGAGATTTCTCAGTAGCTGCAGATTCGACCTTGAAGTCCACACCGGGTGGATATCAAGTTTGGGAGAGCACTCCGATTCCTTGCAATGCATGAAACAGTTGCAGGATACGCCTTTAAATTCTTAATTTCTCCTATACTTGTCGATATTTAAGCTGCTTTATGAATTATTATCATCTCATACAGCACTCTTTGACCTGACACGTTGATCTCGGATATCACCTCACACGTGATTGTTTCAATATGAAACTCATCAATGTTGTCATGGTCCGCACCGCTTACCGACATGCCAACTCACTTTTCCAAAATTAGTTAAATCTTTTCTGATAAAACTTAATTTTGGTAAACGGCATTAAGGTCAAGCAAGAGTAAACCAACATCGGAAAATCATTTTTATACATATCTTTGTGTGTTTTTAAATTTATCTTAGTTTGTTGATTTTAGGGGGAGTAAATCCAAAAATCGGAAAATTCAAAAACATCGAAAAATTTCAAAAACACAAAAACAATAGAAAAACAAAAATGAGTTTCCTGGCGAGCAAAAGAGAAAATGATAGTACATCAGTGGTCTATCCAAATCTCTTTAAACCTTAAATGCAAAACGATAAGCAGCTCTATATAAGATGTATCGGTAGGCTCACAATCATTTTAAAGTGTGCAGGGTGATATAAATCTTAATCGACTGAAGACCAGGTGGGAACCATTCATTGGCATATGGTCTTAGTACCGAAATTTCGTTTGATAGATTGCCGAGGTTCTGAGATATTCGGTCTTTATGCTGCTTATCATCTGGGTATCATGGTTGTATCTTTTACCGAAAAATAATGGGGACGCAAGTCTAGATCTTCCATGATACTATACATACGTGTACATATTACATACTGCATTCGACCTCAATAAGTGATAAACAATCACATGTCCAAATCAAATAAGTGATAAAATATCACATTTATCCGGGTGTCAAGTTCGTCTCTCTGCTGTACGGAAGTACTGACCTGTTCACGGACTTGCACCTGTGCCCTCATGCATATTGAAAATCAAGTTCCTCATCAATAAGTGATTATATCACAAAGGGCTTGTTTTCAAATCAAAATAAGTGAGTATCTCACATTTTATACGGTCAAACAGATGATAATCGGTATACTCACCGGTAAGATGAACTCTCGTGCATACCTTGATACGGGAATGTGTCGTGATGTGGATGAACACCGGTCGGTAAGTATAAATCATACCTTAACGTATCCCCTCGCCATGATTACATCTGATAAGTTGAGCTTAAGTGGACAACAATATCGATAATTGTTATAGGATGCTTATCTTAATATTAACTAACTGAACAACAAGAGTGTTTTGGCATGACCGTACACTGATATGATTCTCTTACCCTCGAAACTCGCAAAAAGAATGTTTGTATATATTTATTCATTTATTTACTGCTTAACTTTTATTGTTTTCTTTTAAAACAGTTTCGTCGTTTGGTGCATATCAGCACGACATTAGCGGTGATGTCGTTTGATAACACTCAAAGGATTTTAAATTGTTGTCTTTTACTTTCAAAAATACCAAAAAGATTTTAGGCGTGTTTTAATATAAACTTTATAAAAGCTAAAAAGATTTTCTTTCTACTTTATTTTCGATCGTACGATGTTGGAGCTCGAGTCTTCGTTACCTGAAACCTGACTGAAAACCAAACTGACTAAATCTTCATAAACGGTCGAAATTTGCATGGTTTTGAAAGTTAAAGACTAAAATTGACAAATTTATTAAACTTTCAAACTGTCGGACGGTGTTTGATTGTGACATGGTCATTCGTGTGTCATTTGCTTATACTATGTTCCAAGCAGTTGTTCTCATTACGCGTTTAGATTTCTTGCATGTGCAGATTCTAAAGGCTAGGAGAACATGGTCGATGACAAGCTTTGGAATGAAGGCACGACGAGAAGGCGCTCAAAAGATGAAGATGATCGAGTAGCCGCTGACCATCATCAACACCACAAGGATCTCACTTCATAAAGATAAAGTCTTTTCACGAGCATAACTCAAGGGGGAGCTTATGTTAAGGGGGAGTTTGTCAACACACTTCCTACATGATACGGGTAGTTTGTTGATACACTCTCTGCTTTCAAGACGTGAAGACTTTGAAGATCCTCCGACAATGAAGACTTGAAAGGACATCAGAGTTTTGGTAACTCGAAGACCAAAGACCATCGAAGTTCAAGACGAGTCTGCAACTATAGAAGATAAAGACAAAGCTACAGCCAAGGGGGAGTTTGTTGGTGCACTTGTGTCTGTACTTTGTCTGTATTCGGTCTGTATGTAAACGATGTCCTAAGTTAGTCTGTAAGTTGACCAAGTCAACTATCCTCCTAGTTTGACTTGGCCAACAGTTAACATATGTTTGATATGTTTGTCTGCATCGAAGGATAGCCTCGAAGGATATTGTTGATCCTTCGAGGTGCTCGAAAGATAGGCTTCGAATGATAGACCTCGAAAGGTGATCTTTCGAGGTCAATGCTGATCCTTCGATTACCTTGTCCTCGATAGATGATCCTTCGGACCATCTATCGGATCCTTCGACCAGACATCCTGTGCTGGGTATATATATACCCATGCAGTGTAGTGTGAAAGGGAGATGCACACAGACAGAAAGTTGGAGAGTTGAGAGCATTCTGTCCGAAACTCACACACACACACTTTGAGAGTTTGCAAACTGATTGTAAACATTGAGCTTGTAACCGGAACCTTCATACGCATTAATACAGTGGTGTTAATCGGTGAAATATTGTGTGTTTGTGTTTCTATACTTGCTTCATCTCGGTTTGCCTACTAGCTTGGATTCCGCACTCGCTAGTGGGTTAGTATAACAAGGTTTAGGTTTGTTCTCGATCCTCCGAGAAAAGGGACCTACAGTATACTTTTTCAAAATACTATTTGATCCATTTGAGATAACCACATGAACCCTTGTATTATATATAAATGACTTAAAATTGTCGCATCCACAAAATATGAACTACAGTTTGACTCTTGATGTCAAACAAATTATATTGATTTACAAATCGGTTACCATTCTTCATTAAAAATGGATTTATAACTATGATAGAAATGCAACAGGTTCCACATCATCTTAATGGAAAAAAAAAGTTGTTTTTATTTTAACATTCTTGTTATATTTAATTTGAAAAGCAACGGGCTTGGCCACTAATGTCAAAGAGTATTGTTTGACCCTTGAATTTTTAAATTTGCAGTTAAAGAAAGAAGAAAATCTATCAAGCTTCTTGAGTTTTTTTAACATTCTTGTTACATTACTGAGATTCAAGATAAGGTTGCAACAGAAATCGAAAAAACAACAAAAATGAGAAACAAGGTCACAAATGTTGTAGAATTTGCAAACGGTGCGAGTGAAGAAAGCCTAGAAAAGATGCAGAATCTTCATGCAGATTTCAACAGAACTATCATGCAGTTCCAGTGGTATGCTATCTCATATATTTAGCAATTTCTCATAACTTAGTCAGAGGTCCATATCGTAACAGGTTGGGCCTACCGAAAGTTCTTTTTGTCTAAAAGTTATAAATTAATTATTATTAATAATTATCGTCTCAACAGAAGAAGTAATATTTCAATGATAAGTCGATTTTTTTTCACCAAAACAATTTCAAGGGTTTTAATTTTTTTTATTACACTTTTGGTAACTTTACATCTTATAATACAAATGTGGCAAGCTTCATATGCTGTTATTTACTAGGATGAAACTTTTAGGTGGAAACAATACCATCAGACACCAGATTTATATGCTTTGCGGGGTGATGATGTATCTATTGGTTATGATGTGAAGAAAGGAGATTACCATACCTTATCAGCCATATGCGATAGGCAGGGTCAAGTTTGATGCATTCGAACCCCGAAAGATGGTTTCATCACATTGTTGCTTTCATCCACAAAGCATCTTTAAGTTTACAGCTTTGCAGGTTAGTAAAAATACAACCCATATTGATCATTCCTTTTTCGTTCAGATCATGTAACTGAACCATTGATTTGTAAAATTTTATGTGGTCTTGTTTAACAGTCAACCTTCAAGTTATGTCATATGACCAAAGCAAAAGTTTTAACATGATTTACTATTTTGATGAAGAAACACAAGAGGGACAAAGAATTTGTTTGGCTCAAGAATTTGCGTATGTGCTGCAGATGAAGGAAGATCTTTGCTTCTATTTAGTTAAGTTATTTCATTTTCAAGGTGAATGAAAACAAAAGTGCAAATGCTTAATCTTCACATTGATGGTGATACAGAGTTGATCCATGATCTAGCATACTCGTACTTGGTGCAATTAGACACACCGAAATGGATTGGAAAATGGTTCATGCTAAAAAAGGATTAACTTTCAGTACGTATGAAGTTATATGGGGGATAAGTATTGGACATACACGTCTCGACGAGCCACACACATGGACAAATGCTATAGGCGGGTTTTCCCAAAACTCGGCACCCAATTTCGTCATCTAGAGCTCCAATTTTGAAGCCAAGGTTTTCCCCCAATTTTAGCAGTTTCAATTAATTTCGTCTGCTTGTAAAAAAACGGCTGGATTTTTTAACTAAATATTTATTTGTTGTTTTTTAGGCTGTTAATTTCAAGGAACCCTTGGAGTGGTTACAAGTTGCGTCTGATGGCACTTGGCATTCATGGGCTAAGTTACGCACCTCTGATTGGAACTTATAACCAATAAAGAATGAATGGAACTTGTCTGTGATGTCAAGTTACCATCTGTGAAGATTAAAAGAACTTACCACTGAAGCAAGTTACCTCTAGTGAAGATTGATGAAGTCTCACTAATGAAGAAGAGATACCACGTATTAGCCTATCATTTGACGAAGACAATCTGTTGAGAGGATGTTATACGTAATTGTCACTTGTCAATTCCATACATCTCAACAAGATAACAAAAACATGAGTCCGCATTGAATTTATTATCACTTGACCTCATAGCTTGTCGTGTCAAGCAGTTGAGAGTATGAATTCGGTGCTTGAATTATGTGTGCAAACTTTAGAGCAAATTTGCAAGCCACCCAACCTAACATATCTAGGAAATCGTCTGTAAAATTTGTGACTAGTTCATGATGTATTGAAACATTTGATTTTGAGTAATACCTTGCGCTCAAAAGAATTGTTCTTCTACTCTTGTTTATTGCTATGTTCAATTGATTGACGATGAAACAATGATACTTGACATATTGATTAATTAATATTTCGTTACAATCTAACAAATAATCAATCTAGGGTATTAGCTTGATTGTGATCCACACAAAGTCAATCTCCCAACAACATTAGTGTCCTAGAAAGATGTAATTCACTTGGTAGTAACTCGAAAGATATCCATTCATGTTGCAATATATTATAAAGACTTGATAAATAAAGTAGACATGACCTATAAAGTTTACACAAATATTGTCCTAGGTTGTTAATAGATTTATGTAACTAGTGATTGCGATTTAGATGGTAAGAACGCACAACCACTATTACAACATGATTGTTTGATAACCTTAGGGGGCGTTTGGTTCATGGAATGTTTTGTAATGGAATCAAAAATGATTTGAATGGAATCTTTTGAAAATTCATGGAATGTTTGGTTGGTAAATTGATTAATGGAATTGAATTGTTGAAAAACTTAAAAGACAAAATTAACCCCCTCCCCAATTCAACGAAAAATCCGCCATGGATTGTGTGCAGTGGTCATTGATCACTACAATTTTTGTTTGATAAAAGAATTTACTGTTCGATCTTTTTTTATTATTTTAATTTCAATGTCTAGATGTATAATAAAAGAATTTACTGTTTGATTTTTTTATTATTTTAATTTCAATGTCTAGAACTCGTTAATCAATCCTTTTGATTTCATTCTCATAAGTAATCAATGGAACTTAAGAACAGAATATATTATTTGATTATAAAAATCCATTCTTTTGTGATAAATATGTACATTTGATTGTATACGAAGAATCTGTTTTGATATAGAGAAAATGTGGACCAGTTTGTTAATGTGGATCCAATTGTTTTTAAGGGTTATTCTTGTCATTTGCTCAACATTCCATTGGAATGGAAACTTTTCTTGGGTAGGAGGAAGGATTCTTAAATTCCCTCGACTAAAGGAATTTGATGTTTTCATTCCAATATCCAACCAAACATGATTATGAACCGAATAAATTCCAATTCCATAGAATTCCACGAACCAAACGACCCCTTATACTATTGCAACTTCAGTTTACAATATAAGTTTAAATGCAGAAAAAGAAAGACAAGTAATGAGATAACAAAACAAAGGAAATCATTAAAGTCAAAACTGAATGAGTAAATGGGACATCCCCATTTCTAGGCAACTTCATCACACAACGTTTCGCTTTCACTTTCAATAACTTCTCTGAAACAGGTACAGGCGAAGTATTCCCTAAATTTTCGTTTCAAGATATCTTTAGTGAAGAAAAAGTCAGCCATGTCCGGTCTACCCCACGGTCCATAAACCGCAAAGAACCTCAAACCCGTTAAAGACAACCAGTAAATATGATTATACATATGCGCGATTTCTTCTCCCACTTTCTTCGTTGCGATGTATAGACTCATGGGTTGATCAGTTCGGTCTTTTTCTGAAAAGGGTACCTTTGTATTTCACCCATAAACAGAACTAGAAGATGCCCAAACAATTGCAGGCTGTGAATTTGCATTTTTGCATACTTCAAGAACATTAACAAAACCGACAATGTTACTATGAATATAAGAGTACGGACTCTGCTTTGCGTATCTAACACCAGCTTGATAGCTAAATGCATCACATGAGTAAAATGTACAACGTCAAAGAGTTTGTTCAGCAAAACGGTGTCGTTTATGTCCCCTTCCACAATAAAAATCCCACTTTTTTCCAACAAAACTTGACGAGTCCTTTGAGGGTAGGATCGTAATTATTGTTAAAATTGTCTAACCCTAAAACGCAGTGATCATGGCGTTTCAAGATGGCGCTGATGTGGGTTCTGACAAAACCAGCTGCTCCAGTGACCAAAACAGAGTACCCTGTTTTCGATCGGATGTTGGCTGATGAATTGACCATTTTCCCCATCCGGATCCCTATACACACAGAGAGTGAGTGGTCATGTAAAAGCTAGCGATATTAGAAAGTGTATTGTACAATTGGGCTTAACGTACATTGCATACGCTGTGAATATATAACATGCGAAGTTTGTACTTACAACATGTGATTTTTTGAATAGGGGTAAAATCGCATGAGTAAAAAAAACAATAGCATGTTTTGAAAAATCATAACAAATCGCATGTTGAAAAAAAAACAACAAAATCGCATGGTGATTAAATAAACAAAATCGCATGTTATATATTCACAACGTACGCAATGTACGTTAAGCCCAATTGTAGGTTAACCAAGCCCAATAAAATAAATAGTAAAAAGTAATCTAACAACTAACTGAGCATAAGCAGCGTAAAAGATCAAATGAATCCCAAAGATATAGTCAAATTAACAGATTAAGTGACCATTTTCAATAGCAATCTGCATAGTACATATGATGCAACATACAAATCTATACATAGCCATCAAACTAAACTTCTACTTTATGAACAAATAACATAATTAGTTAATAAAAGCTCATAAACTTTCCTGAAAAAGAAACGGGTTAGTGGGTCACTCGTTCAAGGGTATGCGAAATTTATACATATAGAAATATGAGTCTAGGTATCCATATAACCTGTTATTTACAAACTTCTTTGTCTTTGAATCAATTAAATGGAAAACCTCGAGTTTTAGGTTCAAGAACCCAAATTTAGCACTCATCCCCAATTTAGGCATGAAAAACGACCTACTGGATACTACGACATGAATGTCGATCTAGTTTACAAAAGAAGTTAAGGAATACACATGATCGATTTTCTGATTTTATTAAAAATCGACACTACATACACACTAAGTCGTCACGAAGAAAAAAATGAAGTCGATTGAACCAATAGCATGAAAGCAGTAAAACAAGTTGAAAAAAGTCAAAGTCAGTATAAGAGTTTTTATGCTCCCTCAGTTCAGCAAGAATGTATTGTCTATCAAAATGATGCATAAATTATAAACTAAAAAAGTATTAACTTATAAAAGCTTAAACAGAGTGAAATGGCAAGCATGCATGTTCTCCAAACCCCACAACTAAATTTGTATATATAAAAAAATTCATCTTTAGATAACTGAAATTTTTTCTGAATTACACTTGTTAAACAAACAAAAAGTGGCTATACACCAATTGAGGCCAGAAACGGGTTGGTTAAAACGGGTCAAAGGGGTAATGTTTTGACCAATAAATATTCTAATTTATTCATATATACATGTAGAGAAAGTATAATGTACTTCAGGGCTTAACCTATATTAACATACATGACAAAAAATATAACGTGCGTTATTATCATAGAACGTGCGTGATTATAGTCCCATGCGTGATTATGTGGTCCCATGCGTGATTATGTGGTCCCATGTGGTCCCATGCGTGATTATACCCCTGATCCAACGGTTACCATTGTCTCCTACGTGATGTATGATAAGGCTTTTTGTATGTTAACCTTACTCTATACATGTAAGCCTATTTGTTATCGAGTAATTGCTAATTTCTTTATATGGGTTCTTAAATAAGAAGCCAGCTCAACTAATTCATTTTACCAAGTGTTCAATTACATCTATGATTTAGATACGAATAGAACAAAATACCCAAAGCCATCATCTGATGTTCTAAACAAATTAACAACCTGAGATCCGCTCCAAAACGCCACATAGTTACACACTGAAAACAAAGTCATTTAAAAAATTGTAACAAAAAGAGGCATCTTTCATTGAGGCATTAAAACAAACACCTGGTGTGCATGCAAACTCAATAGCTAAAATCCCTTTCAAAACAAGCAAAAACAAAACCAACAAACATACAAGAGCGCAACATACATTCCCAATTTCACGTAAACGTAAAAAACCCTACGGACCGAAGACAAAAAAAAAACCATCTAGTTCATAAATCAACCGCAAAAAACACAAACAAGAAAACACTAGTCACAAATAGCAGAAATTTACAATAAAAAACAAACCCACAAAGGGGGCAACGATTGAAATCAAAACAACAACTAAAACGAAGGCATAAATTACTTTTTGGGAGCGTGATTATGGGGAAAAGTGGTGGTTCGAACGCACGCACCTGATGTGAAGAACAATTGCAAGCGGCCCACGGTGATTGTTTTTCAAAATATGTACTGCATTTGGGCTGCTGGTTTGAGCCCAACAACTATCTATCATTGGCAAATGGTAGGACTGTAAACGAACCGAACGAACACGAACAAAGCCTTGTTCATGTTCGTTCGTTATGGAAATAAATGTGTTCACGAACGGTTCATGAACACTTACCGAACGAGATTTTATGTTCGTGTTCGTTCATTAACGAAATGAGCGTGTTCGAGAACGGTTCACGAACACAAACAAACACAAACAAAATTGGCGAACGCGACGAAGGATAAAGATAGATGGCCCAGAGAGTAGCACTCAAACTTGAATTTCTTATTGTGGAACGGAGGTCGATCATATTCGCCGATGTAAATAATGAGAAATGAAAGGGAAATGATGCATAAACAAGTTGAAAGCGGGTTTCCTAGTTTAATTGTTATAAATAAAAGTTTAATAATATAAAAAGTACAAATTAAATATAAGAAAGTACAAAGATCTTCAATTAAAACATAAACATACAAACATAAACGAACGCAAATCAACAAATGTTCATGAACACGTTCACGAACATCTTACCGAACGTTCACGAACACAATCGAACGAACGAGACCTCTGTTCATGTTCGTTCATTTAACTAATCGAACGAAAATTTTTTGTTCATGTTCGTTCGTTTAATAAACGAACGGACATAAACGAACTTCCCGCCGAACGGTTCACGAACTGTTCGCTGAACGTTCGGTTCGTTTACAACACTAGCAAATGGCCATTAGGGCATGTTAGGGTAAGCTTATTTAAGTTAAAAACGACTTTTAGGAAAAGGACTTATTGACTTATGACTTTTTGAAAAGGAGTTTTTAAAAAAAGTGTTTGGATTAGCTTATGGGGTGGGAAAAACCAATAAGTCAGTAAGTTATTTTTTAAAAAGTGTTTGGCATAGCTTATTGATGTAAAATGACTAAAAGCTAATAAGTCAATAAGTTAGTTCAAAAAGTCACAACATTCTAACTTTTCAAAAATAACTTTTTGATGACTTTTTCTCCTTCTCAAAAAGTCATTTTGAAAAGGACTGTTGCATTTGTCAAACACTAAAACTTCTTATTGGCTTTTTGATTAAGCCAATAAATCAATAAGTTGGTTGGAAAAACTTAGCCAAACATGCTCTTAGTTTCCTGTTTTCAGCCCATGTAGGCCCAAATTGTATCAGGTATGGGAGGATATACACGGAGATTATTGCTACAAGTTAACTAACAATGGACTTTTATATAGGATGCTTAAATAAAATTACAAAATTAACTATTTAAGTACTTTGATATATTAAGAATATACTTTATATACTTTACTAGGTTAAAACCTTGTGTGTTACACGGGTTGAATAAATATAATTTTATACATTAAGTAATAAAAAAATATATCTTAAAAAAACACATGTGTTGCATAGGTTGAATAAAACTGCGTATTACAAAGGTTGAATAAAACTGTGTATTATATAAGTTGAATAAAATGTAATTTAATCAGTTGACACATACAGTCATCAAAACATGTCTTAAAAATGAATTTCGAAGTACTATTTATTAATTATAAGGGAAAACAAAAAATAGATAGCCTCAATAAATTATAAGTGTCACTCATAGGTTTGTTTATTATATAGTATAGATATAGATTCGGAGACTATACTCATATAAGTTATTTAGTTTAGAATTAATGGAGGGAAAAAAAAAAGCTTAGCCGTTTAAAAAAATATAAGTTATTTTATTTATAATTTTTGTTTTATATAAGGCATTCGTAGACTACAAAGAACCTAATTTAACGATCATTATTTTATATTTAAAATAGAAATCAGATTATTATTTTCTAGCATACCCGTTTATTCATCCAACAACAAATTATAACCCGTAATATATTAAGCTATGAATTATAATATAATAATATGTCAGTCATTGGAGCCATCTATTTTTTAGCATATTAAAATTAAATAATTATTTATGAGATATACGTAGAGATATACTATTTAATATATATAATTATGAGATATACGTAGAGATATAGTATAGATTAAAAACTTATTTAGAAAATATACTATTAATATTAAATTATTATTTTTATAATATATTTCCTTAGATATAGGAATAGGTTTTATAGTTTTATTATATCGTAGAGAGATTTTATTTTAATATTTACGTTTATACTTTTACATCCAAATTTAGGTAACATATTTAAATTGTCTATGACTCTTTATAATAATTAATATGTCTTAAATATACTTAACTTTTTATAATTAGTAAATGTTTTAAATATATTTATTTTAAATAAAATATTATATATTTTTTAAATATGTTTTATAAAAATAAGAATATGACTTAAGATGTAATTTTAAGGAGAGAAAAATTATTATTATTTAATAGGAGAGAAAATACAGGAAATCAAAATCTGAAATTAATCAGAACTGTCAACTCGTGTATTACACGAGGTTTTTTAAAGATATAAGTTTTTATTATTTGCTATATAAAATTACATTTATTATTTAAAAATATAATTTTTATTATTTGATATATAAATTCAACCCGTGTAATACACGGGGTTTTTTAAAGATATAACTTTTTTTATAAATTACTATACAAAATTACATTTATACAACCTGTGTAATACATGAGTTTTTAAAAATATAACTTTTTTTATTATTTGATATATAAAATTAGATTTATTCAACCCGTACAATACACGTGGTTTTTTAAATATATAAATAATTTATTATTTAGTATTTTTTTCATTATTTGATGTATAAAATTATATTTATTCAACATGTACAACAATACAATGTGTTTTTAAAGATATAACTTTTTATTTTTTAGTATATAAAACTATATGTATTCAATCCATGTAATAAACAAAGTTTTTAAAGATATATTATTTTATTATTTAGTATATAGATTCACATTTATTCAACCCGTGTAATACACGGGGTTATAATCTAGTTTATACTATATAATAAAAGAAACCATGTGAGGGACACATGTTGCACGTTGTACAACTCAACATGACGGTCACTAACTCACTATGTGTGCTATATTATTTTACTCATTAAGACTTGTTAAAAATAATTTGTGTCATCTAATTTTTTTATTATAAATAATATGAATATCAATTAAACTGATTATATAGAAAAATAAGTAACGGGGTTGTTTACTGTTATCAATTTAATATTTAAATTATATTGCCGAGGATGAATTTAGTTTTACTTAAATTTTTAAGCCAACAGTAAAAACATATTTTAGTTAGGGAATAAGAATTTAACTTTTAAAAGAGAATGGTGGTTGCCAAATGCCGATAAATTTGTGGGGGAATATATTGGAATTGAAAGATTATATTCAAAATGTCCTCAAACGGTTCATGATAAAATATGTAATAGTGTTAGCTTTTATATATAGTATTAGATAATAATTATTAGATTTGATTTAATATTATCTTTTTTTAATTGAGAGTTGATGATCAACATTTATCCTTAAAATTGTAAATTATTTTTATTTAATAAGAAAACAAAAAAATAGATAGTCTCAATGAATGACAAGTGTCCTATAAATGGTTTCTTTTATTATATGTATAGATAGATTATAGGATGCTTTAATCATTACTCTCACTTATATTGAACCAAAGGTTAAGCCTATCTGAAATAATCATTTAATAGAGCAACGTCAATCACCTTACCTGCCTATGTATATATCATTGTTAACTTATTGAGTCATCTCATGACGTCCAACCGGTCACTGATTTGAGAATATGATTGTCAAAACATGAAGTCAAACTTTCAGCTATCATATCTTATATTGTTAAAACATCGGTAAATCACACATTGTTCAAACAGCTTTGTTTCCTAGTGGGAGTTGGGCTTTCAAATTGGTTACCTTTGTAATATGTATCAAGGGGGTGGTATAACTATACTATTGTGTTCGTTTACACTAGATTAAATCAATAAAATGAATGGTCAAGTTTTCTAGTCATACAAATTAAAAAGTTCATATTAGTTTATTTTCATTCTAGCTCAATAAACAATTTCTTTCATCGGACCATGGGTGTGACACAACAATAAAACGATTTCTTTCTGTGTTTTGTAGCATCTCCGTATTAGTTTCTTTTTAACTGTGGTTGGCCTCTTTGGTTCGTTTTAATGAAAGTTGCCGTTCAAAAAGAATTAAAAATAAAAACGATTTCCTTAACCATTGACAACTTGACTTTAATTATAAATAAATATAATCCATGAAATTTAATAAAAAAAGTACAAACCAATTCGTTGTTATGTAACTAGGTGACAGCTATATACACCTACACTTTACCTACTCCCAAACAAAAGAATTGTTAAAATATGTTGACCAAGAGGACCAAGAACATCAATAAACAAATATGAATTTTATTAATAGCTACATCCCTATCATTCTTTCAATATTACACATACTAAATACTGCAATAATAATTACCTAAACACGAATGCAGCAATTAGTCGGAGACGATAAGGCCCAGTGTTGGTTTTATCCTGCTGGGCTGAAGCCCACTCACAAAGAGAAAAGTAAAAAGGACTGGGTCACTACATAACTAACTGATCTGCATATTTGTTAGATCTAGTTCTTAATTTTTTTTATAAATAATTTCATTAACGTGCAAACTAAAATATATAGTTAACTTGCGTTGTTAAATCTGAGATTTTCCCTTTGTATATATTGATGTAATTATACGTGTCTTACAAAAGAGTTATGATGAGAAATAATAGATAATCATATATAAGTAACCAAAATTTCTAAGATCTTTCAAGATAGCATGATAAACTAATAAATGGCTCATGCACATATCTAAAGTACACATAGAATAATTATATAATTTTATATCTTATGTAAACTGAAAGAGAGTAGGTCGAACACTCAAAACTATTGTGAAAATCCTTAAAAAGGTATGTTTGTACGGCTTTTTTTTTTCTTTTGTAACACCCTGCTAATTAACCAACGTGATTAGCTAAATAAAATATAGCAGCTTGTGTCAGGCAAGTGGTCTTCAAAATGCATTTTTGATATTCTAAATATTCTTTTTTTATGCATCAAATTAATGCTTTTACTAACGGGACAAGCCAAATGATCTAGTTAAACTGTTTTATTGAACATGAGATTATGATTTGTACAGATCGATATAACTATGTTGTTTAACCAAATAGTTACAATTAGGAAAAAGAGTTAAAAGCCATTTTAGTCCCTTGGTTTTGGCCATTTTGCCAGTTTAGTTCAAAGGTTTGAAACGTTGTCATTTTAGTCCAAATAGTTTCAAACGTTGTCATTTAAGTTTACTGGGTTAACTTCATCCCTTTATTCTGTTAACTAGAAGGGCATTTCAGTCATTCTATATGTAATTTTGTTAACTAGAAGGGCAACTCGACCATATAAAATGATCGAATTACCCTTCTAGCTAACAAAAAAATGGACAAAGTTAACCCAGTGGACTAAAATGACAACGCTTGAAACTGTTTGGACTAAAATGGCAACGTTTCAAACCTTTGGATTAAACTGATAAAATGGCCCAAGCCACATGGACTAAAATGACATTTAACTTTAGGAAAAAAACATAGATGAAATTAAAGTAACCTAGCGGTCTAAGACCCTTTCGCAATAAAATGATAATATATATCGATCATGCATGTCTTTACACGGAATAACTATATAATTTTATATCTTATTACACATTCACACGGCATGATTGATTGTTTGATTGTAGTGGTGATGCATATATTTTACATATAGACCTGGCAAACGGGTCAGGTTGGGTCGGGTCATGGGTCAAAACGGGTTGGGGTTGAAACGGGTTCAGGGCAAAACGGGTCAATTAAAAAAAGGGTTGTTTTGGTTCGGGTCAAAACGGGTTCGGGTCGGAACGGGTTCGGGTTGAAACAGGTTCGGGTCGGAATGGGTTCGGGTCAGAACGGGTTTCGGGTCGGGTCGATTAAAAAAATGTTTTTTCTTTACAACACAACAATTATGTTTTGCATTTATTCAAGTGCAAAATACCAAATGTTACAGTACCAAGTTTTGCATTTATTATATATGTTTCTTTATAGATACAGTCATACACACATATGTGTAAGTGACGACCCAGGCGATATCCCAAACTCTTGCTCGAGTTCAACTAGCTTCTCCTCCAACCTCACGGGACTCTGGGTAACCAACCGAGGGTTTCTAAGTATCAACCTTTCAATATCCTTATTACAAACCCCATATCTCTCCAACAACTCCACATTAGTCCTGAAACTCTTCCCATAAAAAGGCCAATGAGACCTCAAAACAGCTTATGTGTAAGTGTGTTTGTTTCTGTGTTATGAAGTGAGAGAAGGTGAAAACGAAAGCGTACAGTTGCATCCTGTGTGTATGTATGTATATGCAAAACATAATTGTTCGGGTCGAAACGGTTCGCGTCAAAACGGTTCGATTCAAAACGGTACTGGTCGAAACGGTATTGGTCGAAACGGTACGGACCAAAACGGTTCGCGTCGAAACGGTTCGATTCGAAACGGTACGGGTTTCGGTTCACGTCGAAACGGTTCAATTCGAAACGGTACCGGTCGAAACGGTTCAATTCGAAACGGTACGGGTCGAAACGGTTCGCGTCGAAACAGTTCGCGACGAAACGGTTCGATTCGAAACGGTACGGGTCGGTTCGCGTCAAAATGATTTGCGTCGAAACGGTACTAGTCGAAACGGTACGGGTCGAAACAGTACTGGTCGAAACAGTATGGGTCGAAACGGTTCGCGTTGAAACGGTACGCATCGAAACGGTACGGGTCGAAATGGTTCAATTCGAAACGGTTCGCCTCGAAACGATACGCGTCGAAACGGTTCGTGTCGAACGGTACGGGTCGACACGGTACGAAACTCGTCGCGACCCGAAACCTGCCCCGTTTCTTTAAGACTTCTTTTTGAGTGACTTCCAAATTACTGGTTCTAGAAACTTCCAAGGGTCTTCCAACATTGACTTGTTGAAGAAACAATCGGGCCGTTGTTCTTCTGCCAATACATGATTATGGGCCCGCCCTGGCCCTCCACCCTGCCCTGACCCACGGCCTCTCCCTCTCCCATATCTTGGACCACTGGTGAAGTGGGTTTGCGGGCTAGGAAAACCGACACCTCTAGGGTGAGGACTATTGCCCCTCCAACTCGGGTTCGGTAAAGAGCTGCTTTGTGGTGGGTTAGATGAACAAGCATGATTAGAACTTGCATAATATCCCTTTGGTTGTTGCATTTGTGGATTTGGCGATTGGTTTATATGGGGTTGAAGGGAAGGTGAGAAACGTTTCATTGGTCTGCAAACTTGTTGAACCAAATAATATTTATGTAAAATAATAAGAAAGGGAATTTAATGCTTGTCGAAAACATAAGAAAAATTAACATAAAGAAAATCAAACTACTGCTGTATGCATAAGAAGTGGCAATTTCAACCCATTTACTGATTGGGTCAATTCGTAATAAATCAGTAAAATAATGTTTTTTTAGATGGCTTAAAAGGGAACGGGTCAAACAAGCTGAAAGTTGCTCAAAGTGTATTTGTAATTCATAAAACCTCCTAAGTCGATCACTCAAAAATAAAAAATATTACTGCAGTAATATAATTTGACTAAAATGGTTAGTAAAATTGACCCATTTAGACTTGTACAACATGATCACCCATTTGATATTCATATTGCTACATATATAAAAACATAGCATCAATTCGCAATTTATAATACTTGTTTAGTGACAATCTCTCAAAAGTTTTTTTGCCTCCAATCCAATCATCTTAAAAGGTCAATTAACTAAACACGGATTCAATGATTATCCGTTTAAGCCCCATCAAGTCACGCAGAGATGTAAACTTTCACGTTCAAATGGTGAAATCAAGAATATATATAGAACACCGACGAATTAGCACACATAAGAAATTCAAAAGTATGTGATAACAATAAGGTCATATGGTATTACTTGGAGTGGATGAAATATTCTGTGATATCTGAGGGCTGACCTGGCTCCTCTGCTTGTTGCCAGAATACGCAGCCATTGGGTTGGTGTAATAACAAAAGCTTCGAGAAGTCGTCTGCACCTCAGTTTCAGAGTTAGTTGTGGATTCAAGTAACGGGTTTGCGAGACTAACGGCTGAACAATCTTTATTATGAGTTGCATCCTCCTTTGAAGCTTCCAATCGCATAGCTTTTAGTCTTTCTCTTCTCTGAGTTGACTCTTCCATTGACCAGAGAATATATACATACACTGCACGATTGCATACACACATTTAAGATATGTGAAATCAGGATGTGTTTGTGATATTAGAAGTGTCAAATGGGCGAAAATTTACAACATGGCTAGAAAGGAAACATGTATAAGGGGTCAAAAAGTCATCCAAAGTGATTTTAAATTCATAAAAACCTCCTAAATCAACAAGTTGCTTTATATTTTTAACAGAATATATATTATTATGATAACAATTCTAACCCGTATAGAACTCTACCCATGTGACCCGTTACCCAACCCACGCACTTTGATTGAAATAAATATGATGCACTTACATAAACACGAAAAGAAGCACCAACAAGATCAATAATGTGGCTCAGAAAAGAGGTGATGTATCAACGACTATGACTATTTAAGCTGAAACAGGGTGTCATATTTCTAAGAAAATAAGCCCATGCTTAATCAACTAACTAATCCACTCAAAAGTTCACAAGAATTTATGCATGTATAAGGGAGTGAGGTAACTAACTGATATAAATAAAAGGCACCCGAAGTAAGTAAGAGTTTCAACTCAACAACTGATATCAATGTGCTTAAAAGTTAAAGCATATAAAAATCAAACAAATTTTACATCAAATTAGCTTCTAAAAGATTTATAAACAACCATATCGATTTATTAGAAGCCATAACATAACCACAGAGATTGCAACTTCAAACCTCAAATACGAATTCAATTCCATAATACCGCAATGGTTTCTTTGGTGATGGGCTTGAAGCCTACCTATTAAAAGATAAAGAAAAAGGGGTGGCCACGAGGGGTTTGGACTTTGGGGACGCCATAGGTTAATTTCCAATGTAAATTAATTAATAAATACGATTAAGTTTCATAGGTTACTTTCCAATGTAAACTAATTAATAAATATGATTAAGTTTTAATAATTTGATTTGTATGGGTATTAAATCCAGTTATTCATTTTTTATTACATGATTTTTTCTCACCATAAAACTTAAGTAATTTAGCTAAATTGTTTTCTTGTATTTATTTCCCAATTTAAAGTTATTATGTCAATAAAATAAACTTGTTAATGGTTTGAGTCAACAAGGGTCAAAACCAGCTTTGTTTCGAACTGGCTTTTTAGGCTGAAAAAAAAAGCAGTTTCAAAAATGGGTTTTAAATATGTTCCACACCAATTACAACCCATATGTTTGGGTCGATTCAGAACCAATTTCAATATCGATCCTGGTTTTGAATTACAAACATGCTCTTGTTAAGTAGTTTCTTTTTTTCACTTCCTTAACCCTAGTAATATTAAGCTGGGCTCAAATGACTTGTTTAAGAAGCTGGACTTGGCCCAACTTAATCAGCAATGGCCTATGTGACTCAAACCACTTAAATCTTCTCCCCCTTTGGAGACGAATGGAGTTCACTTTCGGCCACCATGCCGCCGTTATCCCTTACTTTATTTTCATGTTTTTTTTTTCCAAACCAGTTCAGGTTTGAGTCAACAAAAGTCAACCAATTTATCTTGAAAGTGGTTTTTGAGGGAAAAAGGTTGGTTTCATTAATCAATTAGGCTCAGGTTTAATTGGGCCAGTTTGAAACCAATTACAAAGAAACCAGTTTTTAACTAGCTTCCTAGACTAGTAATATTAAGTTGGGCTTAAGTGACTTTGTTTAACAAGTTGGACTTGGCCCAACCTAATCATTAATGGCCTATTATGCGACTTATTAAACCAGTTAATCTTCTTCCCGCTTTGGAGACGAACGGAGTTCACTTCCGGCCATCGTGTCGTCGTCGCCGATTCATCCCGGTTATTGATTTGTGTCATTATACCAGTTGGCCAGTCCTAGAGCTGATGCTACCCCTAAATTACACAAACCCAACTCTGTTTATCATCATCATCTTCTTCATCTTTTCATGAAATCTCTTCCTCTCTCATCTCATGGGTGTCGGTTTCACGGATTGGTGGAGAAATAGCAGCTGTTGGTTGAAACTAAAAAGGTAGGGTTTTGAATAGCTGGAGAATTGAGAGGTTTGTGATGAGAATGAGGGGATGAAATTAGGGTTTAGAGAGTACACGAGAAAGCATCCACACACGCATCCCTGTAAGTATCACCTCAATTTTATGAATTCCAATTGCGTTTATGTGTTTGATTTCTGATTTAGATACAATTGGGTTTATGGGTTTGTTGATAATTGGAATTTCGATTAGTAATTTACTATTTTTTGTGCCCTGATTATTCTGATACTCTGTTTGCACTATTCGATTTGAAGCTCAATTGATGATTGATCGCTTTGATTTGCTGATTAGTACTTCAAGTTTATGAACACGTAATTGCTGGTTACTTTGGATTTAAAGTAACTTATGAGTAGAATGCCTGTTTCTTTTAAACATGAGTTTGTAATTCAAATTGCAGCTTCATGGTCTTCCCCTTCATATATCTGTGTATGTCTCTTTTTAGACAAAGTATTATAGTATAGGGACTAATATGGTGTTCTACTGCATAGACTAATGGGGCAGTATTTCATTTTACATGAATATGTGATTCAAATGGCAGCTCTTATTATAGTCCCTATGCAAACCATTTTTATATTTCTTTGTTTACAAGCTCTGAATTAAATGGTAAAAAATACACATTACAGTAAAAATCAATCTTCATCAACATTCTATTTATGCTATTAAGACGACGGAATATAGATGCTCATTATATGACCCGCTTCACTAATAAAGTGTAAACTTTAAAGCCATATGCCCCTATATATATGTCTGATCAGTTTGAGATAGAAAAAGTGGAAAACAAACCAAATCAACCCATCTTGGCATTCATAAGTAAATGGGTTGAAATTGCCCTCCTTCATTCTCACAACCAAATTTTGTGTACAAGATAATATAATATGGTATCAAGGCAACAGGCTTTTTTTATGTAATTTTAGTTCTATTAGTTTCACTTCAACTTGAAATTCTTTTTTATATGACTAAACTTAAAATTCTTTGTTATCAAAATATGTAAGGTCCGTTGGTAAAATGTTAAAAATGCTACCTTTACATGTAGATAGATAGATATGGAGTAAGGACGAAAGCTGGTAAGAAGCAATCATCGGAAGATGCTGGTGTCAAAATTGCACATTCTGCAGGTACTTCAATGAGCTTGCCTTAAATAAGGTATGTTTTAACATACATATTAATTTTGATTTTTTATGAAAATCAAAATATATTCATATCAATTCCAATTTTGGAAATTGTTGTTTTGACCTTTATAGTCAAAGTGGGACAGGTAAAAGAGCTTTGTTCACCTCACTGAGCGGTGGATACAGTTAGACTATGATTTGTAACGCCAGTATGTAGAGGTTACCTAATTTGATGCTGATTATATTAAACGGACATTTGAAATTTAGTGACGTTATATGACTGGGTTATTAAATTACTGTTCATTCTTATGCTGTCAGTTTACTGTGTTTATGATGTTCTATCAAACTCTGCATTTTGATATAAGATTCTTGAACTCTGTTATGCATTTTGATCTAGCTCATTGTATGGTTTGGTATAAGATAGACACGCTTGTGTATCCATTACGTGTATCCATGAGCGGCCCCACCTTATAGATGTATGTACATGACGTTGGAGTGACGCTGTATATTTTCAGGCAACAACACCTACATTCAATCACAGTAAACTTGAATCACCGGAAGCTTGTAGGCTTTACGTCACAAACTTGATGCATAGTTACTTCTTTTGAATTTTCCCAAGTATTTGAAGAAGCTGATAACTCAATGAAGGTGATTATTATCACTTGTTTTGTTCTGAAGCAAACATATCTCATGCATTCACATTTTGTAAGAATGTCATGATTACCTGGCCATGCAAGATGCTTATGCCTAGTGATTAGCATAGCAGCACTCTGGATTTTGGAAGGTGAGTGAACCGTTTAGATCGGCCTTGTGAAAGTTATGTTTTCACATGTCTAATTACTCTCTTATATTAACAGGTTATATCGTCCCCCGTTGATGCAGTGACAGATACATATGGAACATTTCTACCTGATGGAACAGCTTTACAGTTTCAGCAGATTCTGAGCTTAAGTGTTTTAGAGGTGCCAAAATGGGTTGGTTGGACGGGTTGAAATTTGAATAACAGGTCAAAATAAGTAAACTTTGTACTGGTCAAACATGTCGTGTACTGGGTTGACCCAAAAATACTTTATGTCAAACATTTTAAATTGAGATTTAAATGGAGCAATTTTACGAAATAAATCCACATCCAAGCTATCATAGACAACTTTTGACCCGTTCCAGCCATTTTCAATTTAATTACCCATTTGACCATTTATTGGTCATGTATGTACTAACCGGTTTATTGGTTCAAATTATATATATGTATGTGTATGTCTCTGTTTTGAACCTAATAAATCCGATTTGGGGGTAGTAGTCAGGGCAAAAGCTGGTAAGAAGCAATCGTCAGAAGATGCTGGTGGCAAAATTGCACGTTCTGCAGGAGCTTCAATGAGCACTAAACCCACAAGGTGATGGTAACTTTAACTCACATGCAACACGAGAAAAAATGTGGTGGTTTGCCTTTGGCTATAAAGGCAATCGGAAGGCTACTGAGAACGAAAACAGATGGAGAAGATTGGGATGACCTGTTGAATAGTGAGATATGGGATCTAGAAAATGCAAATGAAATTGTTCCAACCCTTAGGCTAAGCTACCGTGATGATGATGAGGACAATTGAAACGCTTTAAAGGTGGATGAAGCCAATGTTGTTCAAAGTAAACAAACACACAGGTGCTGCTGGAGTAGAAGCTGCAGCAGGGCTAATGAATGCCAACGTTGCTCATAAAGAGGCTTCCGAAGGTTTGGTTTTATACTGTCATGTGCGTGCTTTTACTTCTTTTCCTGTATAATTAGAGGGCGCAATTTCTACGTAAACTGGTCATTTGGGTTATCTTCCATTTCCTTAAAAGTCGAATGGGCCAAAGCATAAGATCTTTCTAGAAAGGAAAACTGTTAATTTGGTGGAACGTAGAATCATACTCTAGTTTTACTGCAGACATCTTATTTGCTTCATCTTATTTACTAGTGGGCCAACCGAATATCTTATATGTTACTACTAAACTTGCAGGGAACTTATACCCATGGCATGCTAAAGGATCTTCAAGACCAGTATTGAGAAAGATTTAATTTAGCAGTGTAATAGACAGCAAAATGGAGTAAACGGTCACATATGTTCATTGAATCAGCATTTTAATAACAATCAAAGTCTTAAGTGTAAGTTTTTTTAAGTCAACAACATTTGACCAGCCATAAGTGGTGGACTTAGATTAAGTAACCGACTTGACCGTACACAACCCGTAACATCAGTGGGTGTTGGGTTTGATTTTGATGTTACCGGTCATGTACGGGTCAAGTCGGTTACCGGTTTTGTTTAAATGGGTCACGGAATAGAAAACGGGTCATGGGTTGGTAGGTAAATGGGTCTTTAACCATACAAAGGGTTAATGAAGAAACGGTCTATGTGTTGACCGAGTTTACCTTGGCCATTGAGATATAAAATGGATATTTGTATAGGGGGTTCTTGAATGTCTTGTTTCTTGACTATTTTTGTTTGTGCTTCGTTGGTAACTTTTGCTTTTTTATTATATGTTTATTATTGTAGTAGTTTTTATTTTTATACAATGATAACAGAGGTAACAAAATATTTGGGTTTGGTGGTTAAACAGGTAACAAAATATTTGGGTTTGGTGGTTAAACAGGCAATCTTTCCTGTGTTGATTCACAAACACTTTTTCATCCCTTTTTCTTTAAGTATTTTATATAACTTAAATATTTAAATTACTGTTAAGAGCAGAGCCGGCCCTGGGGTGGGCGGGGGCCGGGGAGGACCACCAGACAGGGGACGTCTTTATCTCGGGGCTCATTTGCTTTTCCAACGCCCTTATTTCCTGCAAACCAATAAAAAATCATAAGCACGTTTCATAATCACGCAGAGTGATGAGAATTCTATGGATTGATTTTGTAGGTCATCGCCATTTGTTGACCCGTTTTCCCCTGTGAAGCTACCAGATAACTGGGAGAATACACCCCTTAGCCATTATAGTTGGTCCTACGGGACGTGACATGGTGGTTGTGGGCTTGATCTCTTAAAGGGTGGTTTTGTTCCAACGGTGGAAATAGAAGGCGGTGGGTGGTGGTTGATGTGGGCGGTAACGGAGCGAGAGACAGTGAGGTAGCGACCGGATATGGCTGACGCCCGCGGGGAGGGATTTATCGGAGATGGTGAGGGGTGGTCGCTGGTCTTTAGTCTTTATGTCATTGCATCTAAATATTTTTAAAGGTTGCAAATAGTCCCTAACAAGATATAAAGTTGTATCTTATTATTGCAATAAAATTTAACCTTATTCTTAGTTGGAAAAGATCAGTATATCAATATCAATATAAATAATAAAAATAAGGTAGAATGTTAAAAATTATTAAATGATATTGTAAAAGTATATGATTCCAACTGAAATAAAAATAAGGTAGAATGTTAAAAATTATTAAATGATATTGTAAAAGTATATAAGTCCAATTGAAAAAAAAATAAGGTAGAATGTTAAAAATTATTAAATGATATTGTAAAAGTATATAATTCCAACTGAGATGTGAAAAACAAGAATATATATATTAGATAGGGATCCATATTAGATTGTTAGATATTGAAAGATGTGGTTATAGAAAGTTGAAGTCACGTGTGTTTTCGAGTGGCAAATGAGATGAAGAGGTATGGTGAAAGAATAAAAAGGAGACGAGCTAAACCGGTCTAAGAGTTCTAAAAAATGTGTTAAACTGTTGGATGGGTTGACTTGTTTAAATAAATGGGATGACGGTCAAACTGTGTGATTAAATTAACATGTTAAATAGATCAACCGAACATAACCGGTGTTATCATAACATTAAACACAAGCACGACGTGTTTATTATTAAACCAGAAACATGCCGATTCCGTTATACAAATATACCCTTTCTAGTTTTTACTAATAAATGTAAATGAGTGTTGGCAACCTGGCCATTTAATTCATAAAATGTTACAAAAATATATTAATTAATGGAATATGCTTGAGAACAATGTTGACCAAGACCATTGTAGATAAGACCATGAACAGAATCCTTCTTTCAGTCCACTCATATCTTATCTCAACTCCTCTTGTCACCACTGGTTAAATTCACTGACTATAAAACCATGACTACCTTCATTCATTCATTCTACGCACTCCACTCATATCTTATCTTATCTACACTCCTCTCTTCAGTCTGCAGAGCAACTACCCTCATTCCCATTTCACTTGTTAACCATGGCTGAAACTCTTGCAAATGAACTCCTCAAAGTCCTTGTTAAGAAGATGACCGATGAAGCCTTCAAGCGAATTGCTCGCGCTCAGGGAATTCACAACGAGCTCAAGGAGTTGAAGACCACACTGTCCAGGATCCAAGATCTGCTTAACGATGCATCCCAGAAGGAGGTGACTCATAAATCTGTCAAATCATGGCTGAATGCTCTCCAACATTTGGCTTACGATATCGATGACGTACTCGACGATTTGGCTACCGAAGAAATGCATCGTGAACTCACCCTGCAGGAACCTGCAGCATCCACCAGCATGGTAAGAAAGCTCATCCCATCATGCTGCACAAATTTCTCACTAACTCATAGGCTGTCTCCCAAGTTAGATAGTATTAACAGAGAGTTAGAAAATCTAGAAAAACGAAAAACGGATCTAGGTTTGCTTAAGATAGATGAGAAGCCAAGAAATACTAGTAGAAGAAGCGAAACCTCTTTGCCAGAACGCGATGTTGTCGGAAGAGAAGTTGAGAAAGAGCAATTGCTTAAAAAGTTGTTGGGGGATGATGATGGGTCATCTCAGGATAACTTTAGTGTCTTACCTATAGTTGGTATGGGTGGGGTTGGAAAAACCACTCTAGCCAGACTTTTGTATAACGATACAAAGGTGCAGGATCACTTTGAACCCAAGGCATGGGTTTGTGTTTCAGATGATTTTGATATTTTCAAGATAACTGATGCTATCCTTCAAGATGTGACTAAAGAAAACAAGAAATTTACAGATCTAAATCAGCTTCAAAAGGCTCTCACTGAGCAATTGAAGGACAAACGATTTCTACTAGTAGTTGATGATGTGTGGAGTGAGAACTATGGTGATTGGGAAAACCTAGTTCGACCGTTTCTGTCATGTGCTCCTGGAAGTAGGATAATCATGACCACTCGTAAGGAGCAATTGCTCAAACAGATAGGTTTTCATAATGTAGACCGTCTCAAGAGTTTGTCGAATGAAGATGCATTGCGTTTATTTGCACTACATGCATTGGGGGTAGATAACTTCGACTCACACACGACACTTAAACCGCAAGCTGAAGGTATTGTGAAAAAGTGTGGTCGTTTGCCTTTGGCTTTAAAGGCAATTGGAAGGCTTTTAAGGACAAAAGCAGATAGAGAAGACTGGGATGAGGTGTTGAATAGCGAGATATGGGATGTAGATATTGGTAATGCCACTGAAAGTGGTAAAGATGTGGAAAATAGTGACAAGATTGTTCCGGCACTTAGGATAAGCTACCATGAACTTTCTGCAGATTTGAAGCAGTTGTTTGCATACTGTTCCTTGTTCCCCAAAGACTTTTTGTTTGACAAGGAGGAGTTGGTATCATTGTGGATGGCAGAAGGGTTTTTGAACCCATCCAAGTCACCAGAACGCTTGGGCCGTGAATATTTTGAAATTTTATTATCAAGGTCATTTTTCCAACATGCACCTAATGATGAATCATTGTTTATCATGCATGATCTGATGAATGACTTGGCCACTTTTGTTGCCGGAGAATGTTTTCTAAGGTTTGACAATCATATGAAGACAAAGACAGAAGCTTTGGCAAAGTATCGCCATATGTCATTTACTCGCGATGAGTATGTAGGTTACCAAAAGTTTGAGGCATTCAAAGGAGCCAAAAGCTTGAGAACATTTTTAGCAGTATCTCTCGGTGTGAATAAAGGTTGGAGCTACTTTTTCTTATCTAATAAGATTTTGGTTGACTTACTTCCTAGCTTAACATTATTAAGGGTTCTTTCTTTGAGTCGTTTTCAAATAACTGAGGTACCAGAGTTCATCGGTAGTTTGAAGCACTTGCGGTATCTTAATTTATCTGGAACTAGGATCGAAGTGTTACCGGAGAACATTGGCAACCTTTATAATCTACAAACATTGATTGTTTCTGATTGCGGAAGTCTGACTAAGTTGCCTGAAAGCTTCTCGAAGCTTAAAAAGTTGCGACATCTTGATATAAGGGATACTCCGCTTTTGGAGAAGCTGCCAATGGGGATTGGTGAGTTGGAAAGCCTTCAGACTCTCACCAAGATCATCATTGATGGAGATGATGGCTTTGCAATAAATGAGCTCAAGGGATTAACAAATCTCAATGGGAAAGTTTCCATTGAGGGATTGCACAAAGTGCAAAGCGCAAAGCATGCACGGGAGGCGGACTTATCTCTAAAAAAGATTACTGGATTAGAGCTGCAATGGGTTGATGTGTTTGATGGCTCACGAATGGATACACTTGAAGAGGAAGTTCTCAATGAGCTGAAACCTAATAGTGATACATTGAAAACGCTTTCAGTCGTGTCATACGGGGGAACACAAATTTCAAATTGGGTTGGTGATCGCTCTTTTCATGAGTTGGTTAATGTGTGTATACGTGATTGTAGAAAATGCAAATCTCTACCCTCATTCGGGTTGCTCCCTTCGCTTAAGAGGTTGCAGATTCAAGGCATGGATGAGGTTAAAATCATAGGTTTGGAATTAACGGGAAATGATGTTAACGCCTTCCGTTCACTTGAAGTTCTAAGATTTCAAGATATGTCTGGATGGGAGGGGTGGTCAACTATAAATGAGGGTTCAGCAGCAGTGTTTACGTGCCTTAAAGAGCTTTATGTAAAGAATTGTCCACAATTGATTCATGTCTCACTTCAAGCACTGCCTTCACTCAAGGTTCTTGAAATTGACACATGTGGTGATGGTGTTTTGAGAAGTCTGGTTCAGGTAGCTTCTTCAGTCACTAAATTGGAAATAACTTGTGTATCAGGGCTTACATATGAGGTGTGGAGAGGAGTTATAAGGTATCTTAAGGAAGTTGAAGAATTAAGTATCAGGGGATGTAGTGAAATAAAATACTTGTGGAAATCAGAAACAGAGGCAAGTAAGCTGCTTGTGAGATTAAAGGAATTGAGATTATTTTATTGTTCAGGTTTGGTAAGTTTAGAAGAGAAAGAGGAGGATGACAATTTTGGGAGCAGCACCGGCCTGTTATCTCTTAGACGTTTGTATGTAGATTCTTGTAGTAGCATAAAGCGATTATGCTGTCCAAATAGCATTGAGAGTTTGTATATTGAAAATTGCTCAGTTATTACAGATGTCTACCTCCCAAAAGAAGGAGGAGGGAATAAGCTCAAATCACTTCGTATAAGCAATTGTGATAAACTTCAGGGAAAAATCAACTACACAAGCATGCCAATGCTTGAAACCCTAGATATTTATAGATGGGAAAATCTAAGATCAATCAGTGAATTGAGTAACTCCACTCACCTCACCAGCCTGGATGTAATGCGATGCCCACATATCGTGTCACTTCCAGAGCTTCAGCTATCACACCTCACCCGTTTGTCAATTATTGGTTGTAAACGTCTGGTGTCATTACCTGAGCTAAAGAATCTCGCCTTGTTAAAACATCTGGAAATCAGAGGGTGTCCAGGTATTGATGTTTCCATTCATGGTGGGGGTTGGCCTCCCAAACTGGTTACGCTTACAACAGGGGGGTTGAAAAAGCCCATCTCAGAATGGGGCTATCAGAATTTCCCAGCTTCCCTTGTTAAACTAACGTTATATGGTGAACCTGATGTGAGGGATTTTAGTCAATCGTCTCACCTTTTCCCTTCTTCTCTTACATCTCTGAAGATAAGGGAATGTGATAGGGTTAAAACCTTGGGGAGAAAGAAAACTAAGAGATAGAGAGATATTTGACTCAAATTCTGGCTTGATTTCATTCCATACGTAACATCCACATAAATAGATAGAAACTTACATAAGACACCCCTAAACTACTAATAATTAGTAAAATACCCCTAAACTATTATTCTTCACGTAACAATACTTCCCCCTTAAAAGATTCTTGACCTCAAGAATCACAAAATAGAAAAAAAAATGCAGCATCCATGAGTTCTTTTGAGTCGACTCCTTCCAGGGTGGACGCCATTCGGTCCTTCCGGTTGCAATCGGAGAAATCCTAGTGATGCGCCATGGCGGGCGCCAATCATTTACGGAACTCGCCTTTGCCTTTAAACAGGCACCAAAAAGATTTGTGGGTGGGGTAATTTTTGTAGCAGTGGGTTTGGTACCTCCGTTCCATTTCCCCCCTGTAAAATTCTCTTCTAGGGTTTCATTGTTAAGAACCTGTGTTTTCGCCAACCCATACGCTTCGTGCAAGGTATGTGGCTTGAACATTTTAACCGGGCCCCGGATGTTCGGCTTGAGGGCTTTGATATACAAACTCACGGCCTGGGTTTCACTCAACGTCACCTGTTTTAATAACGAATCAAAAGCGGTGTTCAATTCCTGTAACGTACTAGTTTGTTGTAGCGAAGCCATCTCTTCCGGTGGGTCTTCAAACAACGCGTCGGAGAACTTGGGAAACTCGATTTTTCCGATCCAAAAGGGTTTAGAACCCCTGGAATCGTTGTCTGGACCGGAGAAGGATCCAAAAGAACTGCCGGACGACTGAGATCTGTCCCGCACAGCCTTGAGGATTTCCTCCTGCTGTTTCGAAGCCTGCTCCTGCTGTTTCATCAAAGCCGATAACGCCATCTGAATCTCGTTGATGACCCTATCGTGGAACTTCAGTGTGTTATCAATCTCGTTGTTACGGGTGTTCGTCATGGCGGCGGCGGAAGAGCTCCGATGAGGTATCGGCTGGCTCTGATACCCTTGATAGGGTTAAAACCTTGGGGAGAAAGAAAACTAAGAGATAGAGAGATATTTGACTCAAATTCTGGCTTGATTTCATTCCATACGTAACATCCACATAAATAGATAGAAACTTACATAAGACACCCCTAAACTACTAATAATTAGTAAAATACCCCTAAACTATTATTCTTCACGTAACAGAATGTGATAATCTGGAATCACTATCAACGAGACTCCAACACCTCACATCCCTTCAACATCTGGGCATCTACAGCTGCCCAAAGGTGAAGGATCTACCAGAGACACTGTTACCTTCACTTTTGAGTTTGAGAATAGAGTATAACTGCCCAAAATTGAAAGGAAGGTGTGAAGGAAGAGGATCCCACTACTAGCCCCGAATCTCTCGTATCCCCTGCATCGAAATAGAAGACTAATTGAAAGAAAGGTAGTTGTTAATTAAATAGCAACTAGGGTTAAGACCCGCCCGCATTGCGGCGCGGATACATCGTAAACATTGAATGGATTAGTCCAAACGTTATATGATACATTAACCATATGGAAACACACATTTCGACGTATCCAGTTGAACGCAGTGTAACCTGTATAAGCATTGTGATTGGATCAAGCGTAAAGTAAATGGAATTCATATCGAACAATCATAACGTATTATATATGACCCAACTTATACAATAAAAATGTAACGGGTATGAAGGAAAATATGCACATGTAATCGAAAGGGATTAATTAGAGCTTTCGAAAAAAAAAGAGAAAAAGAAACCATAATTTGACTCCACTCGGTTCGAAACAAACTTTACGAAACGTACATAAAATAAATACGAAAACATATTATATTTGACCTGAATCATTTCCCAAAAACGTTTACGTCGAAACGTAGAACAACTTGAACTTATACGAAAACGTAAATATAAATATGCATGTAAAATGGTTTCTTTAAACTAAAACGTATTATATTTGACCTTACTCGTCTATAAAAAAAAGTTTACATCGGAATGTAGAAGAAATCATATTTACACATACCTGTACATAAAATATGCACGTAAAAAATAGTTTTTAAGCAAAGGAAATATAGGGGTAAACCGAAACAAAAAAATAGTAAAAAATTTAATAGGTTAAAAACGTTTGTAAAACCGTGCCAAGTAGCACCAATGCCACAACCGCATCGACTCTCAACATCGTAAAAATAAAATAGATAAAATAGTAAAAATTACACTGAACGAAAAGCAGACTAAAATCGTTGAACCACACACACCCGTTACAGTGTCTTAATACGAAGAAATTAACCAGAAACGTAAAACGTAGAAAATAATAACTTAGTGGATCTACGACTCGCCCGTTGCGGCGAACTTTTCAAAATGGGAAAAATGGACGCGTTGCGACGGGTCTGTCAAATATGAAAAATAGAGCAAAAACGTTGAGCCTCACATGAACGCTACGATATGTTAACTCGCAAAATTTAGAACGAAACGTAAAACGAAAAACTTGCGAAAGATAAAAAGCATGGGATACGAAAGTTGTAAATAATAAAGTGTTGTGTTAAATTATAAAAGATGGAAAACTTTGGGGTAAAAGTAAAAAAAAGAAAAGGGGTTAAAATGTAAATTATGAAAAGTTTGGGTTAAAAAGTAAAAAAATTAAGTATTTTTTTGAAACACTCACTAAGCACAAAGTACAACTAATGATGCACGTATAAGTTGGTTATTAATATATGGAATAATTGTTAATTATTGCTAGTCGTTTGGTTTAAATAAATAACCCTTACCTTCTTCTTGTTTCTCTGTAGTCACCGAGAAGAGATTCCCTGCCGCGAATACCCAATCACTGGGGGAAACCGACATCGTACCACCATCTTCATATCCTATCGGATTTCTAAACCCATCACAGCCGACCGACATCCCCTGCATCTACATGGACGGCAGGTACTTGTTAATTAAATACCCTCTGATTTCCATATGATAAACTGGTATTCTCAGACATGTGCCTGTTTTTTTTTATTGTTGGAATAGGATTTGTTGCTCAAAACCTATAATTGAATTTTAATGATGACATTAATTTATATGTTGATAAACTGGTATTCTCATACATGTAAGTTCCTTTTAAGTCAACAGCATTTGACTACCCTATAATATAACAAACTGGTTTTGATTATTAGTATTCATGATATAACACAGGATTTATTCATGAAAATCAGTTGGATTCAATATTCAAAGTGAAGGTCTTAAGAAATTTTCAAATATCGGACCAGAGGCTAAGTTAAAGGAAAGGGTCAAAGTGCTTGATGACGGACAAGATCATTTCTGGTAAGCTTATACTTTTTTCCCGTAAAAATTATGGGTGGGTTGGATAACGAGTCAAAACAGGTTCGGGTTATTATTGTTGTTGACTTTTTAGTAGGGTTGAACTGAGGCGGGTTGGAGTGTTGGACTCTGGTACAAACATTTTAATTTTCTTTTGACCTTATGGCCAATTAATGTTTTAAGTTTAGCTATGATTACAGAACATATACTATTTAGAATAGTCGTCTAAACTTTTTCTAAAGGAGTGTTTAAAAAGTAACATTTGTTTTGATTATGTTTTAATAACTTTAGAACCACTTGTATGGTTGTTCCTATTCTTTTGTAAGTTTTGGGGTAAAATGTAAATAAGGTTCCCCTCCTAATATATATTTTTTGCCTAAAAGATCACATAATTATATTACACACACATATTATTTATATTACACACACGCATTATTTGGTTGAGCCCATCAAAATATCACAGAATTATATTACCCACATATTATTTGGTTGAGACCATAGCTTATTTGTTGTATATAATTGAATTGAATATAAAATAAATAGAGGTTGGCTTCTATACAAGACGAGTCTTGTATGAAGCATACGTGAGTATTTAAGCCATCGATCTTTTAAGATCTATGGCTCAAAGTAATCCAGTGGCATTTTCGTAAATATGAGATACAAACAATTAAAGAAACAAATAACAAAAGGGTATTCTGGTCCTTTCCCACTTGAACTCCTTCCCCCTTGATTTTCAAATGGCTATAAATTTTTCATAGGTTAATATTTTTTTAATCATATTGAGCGTGTAATCACGTAGTGGATTTATACTGAATGTGTAATCACGTAATGGTTCATGTTGAATGTGTAATCACATAATAAGTATTCAAAATCACGTAGTCATGTGCTGGGTATTCAAAATCCTGTAATTTTTTTAAGGAAACTATAGCAACGGGGTGCTCGAATTAAAGAGAATGGAATGCTCGTTAATAAGGTGTAATTTTAAAAAAAAAAATATTAACGTATAAAAGAGTTATATCCATTTGAAAATCAATGGGGGAAGTTGTTTAAATAAGAAATTACTAAACTACCCTTCAAGGCAAGGACACTTGTCCTCCTCCCTTGGCCGGGTACACTTCGTACAAATCTTATGTGTTGTATATGATCCTTTACCTAAACAATATATTTAGTATATTTTTTCTATAATATTGATAGTATTGCTATATAAATTTGCTCCCTAAAAATCATGGGCCCTGGATATGCCCTACCCTCCACGGTGGATCTGCCCATTTGACTCGTTATCCTTGTAGTTAATATAAATGACTTGAAATTGCATCGACAATATGAAGTACAGTTTGACTCTTGAGGTCAAACAAATTAAAATTGACTTCAAAATTGATTACTATAATGTTTCGAGAATAGTTTTTTTAGCTGATACAGAAATGCAACATGATCCACACCATCTTCAATGGAAAAAGTTGTTTATGTAACATTCTTGTTATATTGAATTTGAAAAGGAAAGGGTTTGGCCATTAATATCAAAGTGTATTGTTTGACCCTTAAGAAGTTTTTTAATTGCAGTTGAAGAAAGAAGATATTCTGCAAATCAACAACACACATCCAAAATACTTCATAATTGGTGGAAAGGAGGCTGGCTACATCTATTGCCATAATTTGGTTCATTTACATGCTCTGCAAACATCCTGAGATTTAAGATAAGGTTGAATAAGAAATCGAAGAAGCAACAAACATGAGAAACAAATTAAGTCACAGGTGTTAAAGATTTTGCAAACAGTGCGAGTGAAGAAAGCCTAGAAATGATAAGTAGCTTCATGTAATTTGGAACAAAACTCTCGTGAGTCTATCCTGCATCTCAGTGGTATGCAACTCAAATATTTAGCAATTTCTCATTCTTTAAATTAACCAAGCCTTTGACTAATCAACACGGTTACTAGTAGTTGTTGGAGTCGTTCAAAATGGATCGGATTGGATCAATCCAAAGAACTTTTTGTCTAAATTTATATAAAATAATAATAATTATTATTATTAAGTGGTAGGGATACAGAGCTAATCCATGATCGTATGTGGTGCAACTAGACACTCAGAAGTGGACTGGAAAATGATTCAAGCTTAAAAGGGCATAATCGTATCTGTTGCAACTAGACACAAGAAGCGGACTAGAAATTGATTCAAGCTAAAAAGGGCATAACTTTCATTACGTTTGAAGCTATACGAGGATAAGTAATGGACATAAATGTCTCAACAAGCCACACGCGTGGACAAATGCTATAGGTTGGTTTTCCCAACTCTCAGGGACCCAATTTCGTCATCTAGAGCTCCGATTTTGAAGTCAAGGTTTTCCCCAATTAAGCATTTTTAATTAATTTCGCTTGTTTGTAAAAAAAGGTTGGATTTTTTTTAACTAGACATTTATTCGTTGTTTTTTAGGCTGTTAATTTCAAGGACCCCTTGGGCTAAGTTACGTAACTCTGATTGGAACTTATAACTGATGAAGAATTAATGGAGATTACCTCTGACGGCAAGTTACCACTAATGAGGATTATGGAACTAGCCTATGATGTCAATTGTCAATTTACCATCTGATGAAGATTAAGGGAACTTTACCACTGAAGCGAGTTACCTCTAGTGAAGATTGATGAAGTCTCGCTAATGAAGAAGAGATGCCACGTGTTAGCCTATCATTTGACGAAGACAATCTGTTGAGAGGATGTTATACATAATTGTCACTTGTCAATTCCGTACGTCTCAACAAGAATATAGATACAAGAGTCTGCATTGATATTATTATCACTTGACCCCCTAGTTTAATGTGTCAAGCAGTTGAGTGTGAAGTCGGTGCATGAACTTATGTGTGCAAATTCTGAGAAAATTTGCATGTCACCCTCTTCATAGCTAGAGCGTTAGCTAGAAAACCATCTTTAAATTCAATTTTAATTTATAACTAGTTTTACATGATGTATTGAAACAATCGATTTTGATGAATACCTTGTGCTTATAGCAATTGTTCTTTTACTCTTGTTTATTGTTTTGCGCCAGTTGACGATGAAACACTGATACCTCCTGACACATTGATTAACTAATATCCTGCTGCAAACCAACTCATAGTAAATGTAGGGTATTAGCTAAGTTTTATCTTGATTGCGATGCACACAAATTTAATCTCCCAACATCGTATCCTAGAAGGATCTAATTCTCTTGGTAGTAACTCGGAAGGTATTCATGCAGTTGCAATATCTTATAAATAATGGATAAACAAAGTAGACATGACCTGTAAAGTTTACACGACTATTGCCCTAGGTTGTTAATAGATTTATGTAACAACTGGTGATTGCGATTTAGATGGCAAGAATGCACAGCTACTATTACGACACGATTGTTTGATAACCCTATACTAGCAACTTCAGTTGACAAATTACAATAAAAAAAAAAAGATTAGTAAAGAGGTAACAAAACAAAGGAAATCATAAAGTCATGCGGAATGTAAAAATGTATCATGAGATCACAAAAACCAAACTCATATCAAGAAATTTATAATAAAAAGAAAAGAAAAAAACACATACACACTGCAAGTCAACCTTCAATCAAGAAACTAAAGTATTCCCTAAATTAAAAATCCTAAACAGAGCCACCCCTTTTTTTCTTCCCACCACTTCCTATACTCTTTTCAGTGGCGTCTAAAGCACCTAAACAACCCTTTACAACATCATCAATAAAAGTAAAATCACGCGCAACAGTCCCATGATTACTAGACTCAGAAATGGGAATCGATTTTCGTTTCAAGATATCTTTACTAAAGAAAAAATAAGCCATATCGGGTCTACCCCATGGTCCATAAACCGTAAAGAACCTCAAACCCGTCAAAGACAACCCATAAATATGATTATACGTCTGAGCGATTTCTTCAGCCGCTTTCTTCGTTGCAGCGTATAGGATCAGTTCGATCTTTTTCCGAAAAAAAGGGTACTTCTGTATTCAACCCATAAACAGAACTAGAAGATACCCAAACAATTGCAGGCTGTGGATTTGCATTTTTGCATACTTCAAGAACAATAATAAGACCAGCAACATTACTATGAGTATAAGATTTTGGGTTTCTTCATTGCATATCTAACACCAGCTTGAGCAGCTAAATAAATAACATGAGTAAAATGAACTACCTCAAAGAGTTTGTTCAGCAAACCGGTGTCCTTTATGTGCCCTTCCACAATGAAAATCCCACTTTTTTTCCACACATGTTGACGAGCCCTTTTGAGGGTAGGATCGTAATAACTGTTAAAATTGTCTAACCCTAAAACGTAGTCACCACGGCATCTCAAGGCGGCGCTGATGTGGATTCCGACGAAACCGGCTGCTACGGTGACCAAAACAGAGTACCCTGTTTTCAATCCGATGTTGACTGATGACTTGACCGTTACTCCCATCGGTATCCCTATACACACACACAACTCTCAGTTTAACCTAATCGAACAGAGAGTGAGTGGTCATGTAAAAGATAGCAGTATTAGAAACGTAACCTAGGACACAAAAATAATTAAGGTATTGTTTATTAATAAAACAAATAGTAAAAAGTAATCTAATTTAATAAAATGAAATTATGGATATAAAAGAACCTATAGGGTTTGTATGAATAACAGCTACTAATAACTAACTGATGTAGAAAATAAAAAATCAGAACATACCTACTTTTTAAACTACTTTCAAAGTGAGCATTATGTGACGGGCCAAATATTTGAAGGTCGCAATGCTGTGGGCTGTGCTTGAACGCTTGGGTTACTGGCTAGTCCTGGACTTTATCGGGGACGGAGTCAGTGTCAATGAAGAGGTGTACGTGCCTAGTCGTGCAAACGACGAACGCACCACTGGTCGAGAGTTGGCGCCGCTCTCCTAATGAGTCCAAGGCAAGACGAAACCAGTGACCCACACAAAGAAGCGGGATGGATTGGCTTGTCCCCGGGGACTTGGGAACGCCACACGGGGGTCGAAAACTAACTCCGTGACAATTAGCAGCCTAAAAGATCCAAATGAATCCCAAAGATATAGTCAAATTAACAGATTAAGTGACCATTTCCAATAGCAATCTGCATAGTACATATGATGCAACATACAAATCTATACATAGCCATCAAACTAAACTTCCACTTTATGAACAAATAACATAATTAGTTAATAAAAGCTCATAAACTTTCCTGAAAAAGAAACGGGTTAGTGGGTCACTCGTTCAAGTGTATGCGAAATTTATACATATATAAATATGAGTCTAGGTGATACATACCCAGTACAAAACAGCCCAGAACCCGACCCAAATCCAAGCCCAGAACCAGACCAGCTGCATATTCAATTAATTTAAACAAATAGCGGGAACAGTTTCCAAAGTGGTTTTCTAGCAGTTAATTATCTTCTGTTTTTTTATGTTAAATATGGAGATTAGGTCATCTTTCTTCAGGTCGATGTTTATTCTATAAAAATTAGGGTTCTTAAACCTTGCATTTGGAGACCTAATCCTTCTCGAATTGGATTATCTATCTTGTTTGTTCTTGTTTCAATCAAATCTGAATTTCAGATTCTATCACTAGGTATCCATATAACCTGTTATTTACAAACTTCTTTGTCTTTGAATCAATTAAATCAAAAACCTCGACTTTTAGGTTCAAGAACCCTAATTTAGCACTCATCCCCAATTTGGACATGAAAAATGATCTACTGGATACTACAACATGAATGTCGATCTAGTTTACAAAAGAAGCTAAGGAATACACATGATCAATTTTCTGATTTTATTAAAAATCGACACTACATACACACTAAGTCATGAAGAAAAAAATGAAGTCGATTGAACCAATAGCATGAAAGCAGTAAAACAAGTTGAAAAAAGTCAAAGCCAGTATAAGAGTTTTTATGCTCCCTAAGTTCAGCAAGAATATATTGTCTATCAAAATAATGCATAAATTATAAACTAAAAAAAATATCTTACTTACAAAAGCTTAGACAGAGTGAAATGGCAAGCATGCATGTTCTCCAAACCCCACAACTGAATTTGTATATATAAAAAATTCATCTTTAGATAACTGAAATTTTTTCTGAATTACACTTGTTAAACAAACAAAAAGTGGCTATACACCAGTGGAGGCCAGAAACGGGTTGGTTAAAACGGGTCAAAGGGATAATGTTTTGACCAAGAAATATTCAAATTTATTCAGATATACATGTAAGCCTATTTGTTATCGAGTAATTGCTAATTTCTTTATATGGGTTCTCAAATAAGAAGCCAGCTTAACTAACTTTTTTAGTGTTATGGTTAAAAAAAAGTGAATCTGTTTCTTACTTCCAATTCCAGATTATCTAAGGACTAACTAAAAAACAATAGTTAACAAATTATGCCCTTTCTTCTAAAGTTCTAATGCGGTAGTGTCAATCACATGAAAGTGTACTCTTAAAAGAGGGTAAACATATCTACAGAAGATGCAATGTTATTATTGTTAGGCTGCACGGTATGGACCCGTCCCCCACCCCGTCTCGGTCCGGCGCCGGCGTCAACCCCCCCCCCCCCCCACGGTCCCCATCTTCAACGTCAAGAATTGGACGTCCAGGATGATCCACCATGGTGGGCCCCCTTTGTTTCTGATTTGTACATTAGGCTTCAATACTTGTACATAGGGCATAGAAATTAAAAAAAATAAAAAAAGTAGTGGGGTAGGATCATCCTCTCATACCCTCTAGTTTTGTGGGATAGACCATCATTGGGAGGACTATGATGTGTCGCCTACGTGGCAGATCATCCTCCAAGGGAGGACCATCACCATACCCTCTAACCTTAGGCTAGAGGATATGGTGATGGTTCTCCAAGGGAGGATGATCCGCCACGTAGGCGCCACGTCATAGTCCTCCCAAGGATGGTCCATCCCACTAAATTAGAGGGTATGCGAGGATGGTCCTACCCCATCCCACTATGTACAAGTATCTATGCCTAATGTACAAATCTTATTCACAAACAAACAAAGAATAGGGGGCCCACTTGTTTTGCTCTGTCCTGGACGTCGAAATTCCGATGGAGACGACGCGACGGCTTGAAGACGGAGGGGGCGGCATGGAGAGGGGGACGGCGACGGCTTGAGGACGACGCTGGACGGTCCCCATACCGTCCAGCCTTATAAGCCCTTACTCTAACACCAATACCATTCATAAGAGCTTTTTATGATACTTTATTGGAGTAAAAGGTGATAAAAGACAACTGATTTTTTCCATGAATATCAGTGGAATGCAAATGGTCCAAACGCATTCGACTGGATTGAGCCAGAATGAAACTAAAATCAAATATATGATCAAGTACACTCATTTCACAAAACCTTAGTTATTCTGTTACTTTCGTCTCTTCATTCATTTTACCAAGTGTTCAATTACATCTAAGATTTAGATATGAATAGAACAAAATACCCAAAGCCATCATCTGATGTTCTAAACAAATTAACAACCTGAGATCCGCTCCAAAACGCCACATAGTTACACACTGAAAACAAATTCATTTCAAAAATTGTAACAAAAAGAGGCACCTTTCATTGAGTCATAAACCAAACACCTGGTGTGCATGCAAACTCAATAGCTAAAATCCCTTCCAAAACAAGCAAAAACAAAACCAACAAACATACAAGAGCGCAACATACATTCCCAATTTCACATCTGCGTAAAAAACCCTACGGACCGAACACAAAAAACCCTCTAGTTCATAATTCAACCGCAAAAAAAAAAAAAAACACGAACAAGAAAACACTAGTCACAAATAGCAGAAATTTACAATAAAAAACAAACCCACAAATTACTGTCTTTGAGAAAAATCATTCTCTACAGCTTCATTAAAAGATGCAGCCAATATTTCAGCAAGGCTAGGTTGTGAACTAGACTGTCTTTGAGATTCTGAAACTCTAGGTTTTTTCGCATTGAGAGAAGGTGGAAGCCACTGCTTTTTGAGTGCCTTCCAAATTACTGGTTCTAGAAACTTCCAAGGGTCTTCCAACATTGACTTGTCGAAGAAACAATTGGGCCGTCGTTCTTCTGCCGATACATGATTATGGCCCCGCCCTCACCCTCCACCCTGTCCTGACCCACGGCCTCTCCCTCTCCCATATCTTGGACCACTGGTGAAGCGGGTTTGCGGGCTAGGAAAAACGACACCTGGTGGGCTATAGTAACCTCTAGGGTGAGGACTATTGCATAATATCCCTGTGGTTGTTGCATTTGTGGATTTGGCGATTGGTTTATATGGGGTTGAAGGGAAGGTGAGAAACGTTTCATTGGTCTGCAAACCTGTTGAACCAAAAAATAATTATGTAAATTAATAAGAAAGGCAATTTAATGCTTGCCGAAAACATAAGAGAAATGAATATAAAGAAAATCAAACTACTTCTGTATGCATAAGAAGTGGCAATTTCAATCCATTTACTGATTGGGTCAATTCCAGTTATAAATGAGTAAAATAATGTTTTTTAGATGGCTTAAAAGGGAACGGGTCAAACAAGCTGAAAGTTGCTCAAAGTGTATTTGTAATTCATAAAACCTCCTAAGTCAATCACTCAAAAATTAAGAATGTTACTGCAGTAATATAATTAGATTAAAATGGGTGTGACACAACAATAAAACGATTTCTTTTTGTGTTTTGTAGCAATAATTATATAATTTTATAACTTATGTAAACTGAAAGAGAGTAAGTCGAACACTCAAACTATTGTGAAAAACATTAAAAAGGTATGTTTTTATGGCTTTTTTTTTAACAACCTGCTAATTAACCAATGTGATTAGCTAAATAAAATAGCAGCTTGTGTCAGGCAAGTGGTCTTCAAAATGCATGTTTGATAATCTAAATATTCTTTTTTTATGCATCAAATGCTTTTATATTCACAGTAATATTACAAAATGGTTGTGTAGAAAGATTCAACGGGAAAGGTATACACAGATATAATGTGGAAAAATGACTATTATCAGGGGCGGACTTAGAATGTTAGTAGGGGTAGCACGGGCTACCCCTCAACCCCGTCTCCGTAGTGTAAAAATACTCCTTAACTCCGTTTTCGTAATGTAAAAATACCCCTCAACTTCGTCTCTATTATACAAAGGATACCCGTGGTCTAAAAACTAATTAATTGGGATACCCCTAAATTTTTGTGCTAGTTCCGCCACTGACTATTATGGAAGTCTGCTCCGTCACCCGAGGTGTAAAGAAGCCACAAAGATTCAGGCCTAGAGAGATACCAGAAGTATCCGAAGAGTACTGAGCTTATGAAACTTCGGTTCCAGAGGCTCGTGAGAGAAATCGCTAACAGGATTTCAAACAGATCTACGATTTCCGAGCTCCGCTGTAGTTGCTCTCCGGGAGGCTGCTGAAGTAGGGGTGAGCAAGTTTAGGTCCGCACCGAAAATAACCGAGAACCGAACTGAAAAATACCCAACCCGACCCGAACCCAAGTACCTAGGTATTTAGATCGGTTCCAATTTTTCATATAAAATAGGGTCGGGTCGGTTCGTTTCTCGGTTCTTTTCATGGTGAAACCCGACTTGGACCTATGGACCGGAACCGACCCTATATTTAGGGTAGTGAATCGGTTCTGTATTTTATGTTTGATCGGTTCTCGGGTCGGGTAGGGTAATGGTCGGGTAGGGTCGGGTTTTTCCTTTTGCTCACCCCTATGCTGAAGAGCGTGGACACTAATCTGTGCATGATTCATGCTAAACGAGTAACGATCAAGCCTTAGGATATCCAGCTTGCATGTAGGATCCGTGGTGAGAGGGCCTAGACTATGATTTGTAATTCAAAGTCTACACATCACGTCATCCTCCATAAACAAATCCAAACAAAACCTTAGAAAAATCATTCAGCATCTGGTACATCCTCTGCAGCTTCATTAAAAGATGCAGCCAATATTTCAGCAAGGCTAGGTTGTGAACTAGACTGTCTTTGAGATTCTGAAACTCTCGGTTTTTTCGCATCAAGAGAAGGTGGAAGCCGCTGCTTTTTGAGTGACTTCCAAATTACTGGTTCTAGAAACTTCCAAGGGTCTTCCGACATTGACTTGTTGAAGAAACAATCGGGTAGTTGTTCTTCTGCCAATACATGATTATGGCCCTGCCCTCGCCCTCCACCCTGTCCTGACCCACGGCCTCTCCCTCTCCCATATCTTGGACCACTGGTGAAGTGGGTTTGCGGGCTAGGAAAACCGACACCTCTAGGGTGAGGACTATTGCCCCTCCAACTCAGGTTCGGTAAAGAGCTACTATGTGGTGGGTTAGATGAATAAGCATGATTAGAACTTGCATAATATCCCTGTGGTTGTTGCATTTGCGGATTTGGCGATTGGTTTATATGGGGTTGAAGGGAAGGTGAGAAACGTTTCATTGGTCTGCAAACCTGTTGAACCAAAAAATAATTAAGTAAATTAATAAGAAAATCAATTTAATGCTTGCCGAAAACATAAGAAAAATGAATATAAAGAAAATCAAACTACTGTTGTATGCATAAGAAGTGGCAATTTCAACCCATATACTGATTTGATCAATTCCAGTTATAAATGAGTAAAATAATGTTTTTTTGATGGCTTAAAAGGGAACGGGTCAAACAAGCTGAAAGTTGCTCAAAGTGTATTTGTAATTCATAAAACCTCTTAAGTCGATCACTCAAAAATTAAGAATGTTACTGAAGAAATATAATTTGACTAGAATGGTTAGTAAAATTGACCCGTTTAGACTTGTACAACATGATCACCCATTTGATATTCATATTGCTACATATATAAACACATAGCATCAATTCGCAATTTATGATACTTGTTTAGTGACAATCTCTTAAAAGTTATTTGCCTCCAATCCAATCATCTTAAAAGGTCAATTAACTAAACACAGATTCAATGATTATCTGTTTAAGCCCCAACAAGTCACGCAGAGATGTAAGCTTTCACGTTCAAATGGTGAAATCAAGAATATATATAGAACACCAACGAATTAGCACACATAACATAAGAAATTCAAAACTATGTGATAAGAATAAGGTCATATGGTATTACTTGGAGTGGATGAAATATTCTGTGATATCTGAGAGCTGGCCTGGCTCCTCTGCTTGTTGCCGGAATACGCAGCCATTGGGTTGTTGTAATAACTAAAGCTTCGAGAAGCCGTCTGCACCTCAGTTTCAGAGTTAGTTGTGGATTCAAGTAACGGGTTTGCGAGACTAACAGCTGAATGATCTTTGTTATGAGTTGCATCCTCCTTTGAAGCTTCCAATCGCATAGCTTTTAGTCTTTCTCTTCTCTGAGTTGACTCTTCCATTGACCAGAGAATATATACATACACTGCACGATTGCATACACACATATAAGAAATGTGAAATCAGGATGTGTAAGTGAGGTAACTAACTGATATAAATAAAAGGCACCCGAAGTAAGAGTTTCAACTTCAACAGTTCAACTCAACAACTGATATCAATGTGCTTAAAAGTTAAAGCATATAAGAAATCAAACAAATTTTATATCTAAAAGATTTATAAACAACAACCATATCGATTTATTAGAAGCCATAACATAACTTATTTGATCAATGTCGCATTACAAAACCACAGAGATTGCAACTTCAAACCTCAGATACGAATTCAATTCCAAAATACAGCAATAACAATTACCTAAACGCGTATGCAGCAATAAGTCGGAAACGTTATACATATTATAAGTATACGAATTTAAGCAATTTGGCAACAATTTAGGGCTTAAATGAGGAATTAGCGAACCCTAGAACAATAGGGAAACATACATATACATGTTATTAGTATACTACGAATTAGAAATTTAACCTCAAATTAAATATTTGAGTAAACAGGAACGAGAGAGTGAGAGTGAGAGAGAGGTAACCTCTGTATTACGTTGCAGAAATCAAAGCAAGTCTTCAACAAACAAACGGAAGATTTCAAAGTTTTTCTTTTCGGACATTGTTTATATTAGTTTTGTTACTGGTTTGGTGCAAATTTAACGTGTAATTACCTAAAAGACCCCGAAGTATTGCTACATTTTGAAACCATCCATCGGTTTATTTATGAGTTAATTATATAGTTAGTCCCTATGATTTGCACAAAGTAATATACTTAAGTACCAATAGTTTAAAATCACATTCTAGGGTATTAACTTTTCATTTCGTAACGTTTTGATGTATTAACGTTATTTGTAGGTTTAAAATCACATTCTATTAGTACCTAAGTATGTTATTTTGTGCAAACCACATGGACTAACTATGTTAATACCCTAGAAATTAATACCTCCGAACGTTGCAAAATGAAAAGTTAATACCCTAGAAGGTGATTTTAAACTATTAGTACCTAAGTATGTTATTTGTGAAAACCACAGGGACTAACTATGTAATTAACTCGTTTATTTATTTTTTAATTTGTTGTGGAAAAATGTTAAAAAGTAATTGTGATTAAGCCCAACATAAACTATTTCATCTATAGAATGTTGTATAGATGTATTGTTTTTTTTTTTTTAGTAAAAACGGCTCGGTTTGGTAAACTTTGGTCAAAACCATTTTGAGTTAAAACGGTTTGGTTGTAAACCGGTTATGAAGGAAAATATTTGATCCTATACAAATCGGCCGTGTAGTAACCGTTTCGCTTTTCTAAACCTATAGTTTTCTAACTATCCTGGTTTTTCAAACAGGTTCGAGTCCAAACTGATTTTAGTAACGAGAGTTGGAACTAATATACAAATTGGCGATTTGAGAATCTATATATGTCTCCTTTTCAAACAAATCACATTTAAATAATAATTACTTTTTTTTCGATAAATATGATCTTACAAATTGATTAGTCCTTTCCGCAACAAGGTTTATACATCAAATGGAAAAAGTTGTTTTTTAGCATTCTTGTTAATTTGAACTTGGAAAACAATGTGTTTGACTAGAAAATGTTTAACCCTTGACTTTTTAAAATTGCAGTTGAAGAATGAAGACATTCTAGCAAATCAACAACAAGACACATCCAACATACTAAGAGATACATAATCCGAATTCACTTATTTCAAGCCCGGATTTTGACTTTGATGACAACCTGTGCGGGGTTGTTACTCTTACTTTCGGCTTGTGTTGGGCCTTCAACTGTCATGTTGCGACATGTCATGAAGCACCAGAAGAGAGCACTGAGCTTTTGATCAAGAGATTCTGTTTGAGAGGATAGTGAGAGAAATCGCTAAGGTTTTCAAAACAGATGCTCTGCAGCGGTTGCTCTCCAGGAGACAGCTGAAGCATACTTTGTTGGACCCATTGAAGACTCTAATTAGTATGCAGTTCAATGCTAAAAGAGTAATGATCATGCCTAAGGATATCCAGCTTGCACGTAGGATTTATGGTGAGAGGGCTTAGATTTATAGATCTGTAACGCTAGTATAAACATCTGAACTGTGTAATTATGCTCTTATAATTCTTAGTGATTCATATTGAATGAAAGTTTTCAGTTTAGTCCTGTTAAATGATATTATGTAAGTTCGTTGTTATGATGTCGGCACTGTATTTGATATTCTATCAAACTATGCATCCATCAACGTCTTTCGAAGGTATTCCTTAGTGATACATAGAAAGTCGAGTAGTTGTGTGTTTTTAGAGTAGTCAGTATGTTTTGATGACCATTCTGTTTAGGTTTAAGTCAAAACTTCCAGGTCTATAATGAAAATAAAGATGCATTTGAGTTGTTTAATTTGAATATAATTGATTATATTTAATTGTTTAGATCATGTTGAAAAACATTGGAATCGTTAATGGTGGTTTTGAATGTGACGAATAAAATGAAAAGAAACGGAGAATTTTCAATTTTAATTGGTGGGCCGAGCAGCTAGGCTGTGGTTTTGTTTAGGCATACTTCATTAGGCCCAAAATTAGTCATGGTTTCTTTGCTGATGGGCTTGAAGCCCACCTATGAAAAGATAAAGAAAAAGGGGTGGCCACGAGGGGTTTGGACTTTGGGACTGCATAGGTTAATTTCCAATGTAAACTAATTATTAAATATGATTATGTTTCAATAATTAATGATTGGTATATTGAAAAAAGCAGTTGATTTGTATGGGTATTAAATCTAAGTATTCATTTTTTTATTACACGATTTTTCTTCACCATAAAAACTAAGTAATTTAGTTAAATTGTTTTCTTGTAGTTATTTTCCAATTTAAAGTTATTATTTCAATAAAATAAACTTGTTAATGGTTTGAGTCAACAAAAGTCAAAACCAACTTTGTTTTAAACTAGCTTTTTAGGCGGAAAAAAAGCCGTTTTAAAAGTCAAAACCAATTTCTCTCGGAAGTGGTTTTTGAGGGGAAAAAGATTGGTTTCAAAAGTAGGTTTAATCAATTTGGCTTAGGTTTAACTGGTCTCAAAGTATATATATTCCAAAATCGATTACAAATCATCTTTTCAGGCCAGTTTGAAACCAATTAGTAATATTAAGTTGGGCTTAAGTGGCTTTGTTTAACAAGTTGGACTTGGCCCAACCTAATCATTAATGGACCAGTTAATCTTCTTTCCGCTTTGTAGACGAACGGAGTTCACTTCCGGCCATTGTGTGGTCGTCGCCGATTCATCCCGGTTATTAATTTGTGTCACTATACTAAATAGGTAGGGTTATGATTCACTGAAAGATTGGGAGGTTTGTGATGAGAATGAGAGGATGAAATTAGGGTTTAGCGAGTACACGAGAAAGCATCCACACACGCATCCTGTAAGTATCACCTCCATTTTATGAATTCCAATTGCGTTTATGTGCTTGATTTCTGATTTAGATACATGTGGGTTTATGGGTTTGTTGATAAATGGAATTTCGATTAGTAATTTACTATATTTTGTGCCCTGATTATGATACTCTGTTTGCACTGTTTAAATTGATGATTGATGGGTTTGATTTGCTGATGAATACTTCAAATTTTGTGAATTTTAATTGCATTTATGTGTTTGAATTCTGATTTTGATTGAATTGGGTTTATGGGTTTGCTGGAAGTTGGACATTGGTTACATGGGAACCCACAATTTTAAGGTTTCTTACTTAATTGTCATTTTGTGTTTTGCTCATCAATTTTTACTTTTTACTTTGGATTTAAACTAAATTATGAGTAGAATGCCTGTTTCTTTGGATTTAACAATGAACTTGCCTTAAATAAGGTATGTTTTAACATACATATTAATTTTTTTTATGAAAATCAAAATATATTCATATCAATTCCGATTTTGGAAAATTGTTGTTTTGACCTTTATAGTCAAAGTGGGACAGGTAAAAGAGCTATACGATGAAATATGACTTCGTTCACCTCACTGAGCGGTGGATACAGTTAGACTATGATTTGTAACGCCAGTGTGTACAGGTGACCTAATTTGATGTTGTTGCGGTCCAATCTGATTATATTATTAAATGAACATTTCAAATTTAGTGACGTTATATGACTGGGTTGTTAAATTACTGTTCATTCTTATGCTGCTGTCAGTTTACTGTTTGGTTGTTTCTGATGTTCTATCAAACTCTGCATTTTGATATAAGATTCTTGAACTCTTTTATGCATTTTGATCTGGCTCGTTGTATGGTTTGGTATAAGATGGACACGCTTGTGTATCCATTACGTGCATCCATGAGCGGGCCTACCTTATCAAGATTGTCTCACATGATACTCTTACTTTTTATGTGTTATTGATGTATGTACATGACGTTGGAGTGGCTTTACACCTACATTCAATCACAGTAAACTTGAATCACCGGAAGCTTGTAGGCTTTACGTCACAAACTTGATGCGTAGTTACTTGTTTAGAATTTTCCCAAGTTTTTGAAGAAGCTGATAACTCTATGAAGGTGATTATTAGCATTTGTTTTGTTCTGAAGCAAACATATCCCTTGCATTCACATTTTGTAAGCATGTCATGATTACCTGGCCATGCAAGATGTTTATGCCTAGAGATTAGCATAGCAGCACTCTGGATTTTGGAAGGTGAGTGAACCGTTTAGATCGGCCTTGTGAAAGTCATGTTTTCACATGTCTAATTACTCTCTTATATTCACAGGTTATATCGTTCCCCGATGATGCGGTGACAGGTTATCCCTGGTGGTAGAATTTGCTGGTCGGTTTTTTTAAATAACAGAGAAAAAGGAGAATAAAAATTATTAAACTAGCCTGTAAAATTATGCAAAGTTCACATCAACTAGTTACTTTTATGTAAGCAAACAGATATAAAATGAGAATGAATTAGCTTAATCGTGTATCCAAACACCTCATAAAGCCAACTCTATCCATAACACAAATCCCTGTAAATTATTCTCATCACAGTAAGACAATCAAGCAATACACCAATTAACATCCCTCATCACATAATCACTTCATCTATGGCGGCATTCACATGTGATGGATCTTGATGATAAATAATAAACCATAAAACTCGAAGACCGACGAATATCTTAGCGAAGAGTGCCCTATGGTCGGTTCAACATACATACCCATCACAAACAATTAAGAACATATAAGTATCGATGAATATCAATAAATTAGAATCTTTCCGAATAGCCATTTGATCACAGATGTAGTAATAGTTTGTATAAAAACTAATCAAATTCATGGCATATTAAAAGGAATCATAGCTGCGACCATCAAAAACTTTGTTGACTCACTTAAAAAAAAAATTGCTTCTCTAACATATTTAAGAACACAATCCCCCACAAAGGTCACATAAGTTTTCAACTTTGTATAGCAATTGAATGAGTTTATCAAATTAAAGACCATTAAAATATCTATCATTGACCAAGAAAACTTAATTCTTTTTACCTGTGTTCCAGATCACAGATGTAATACATCAAATCATCTAGTAATTCATGAAACATATAACAAAAAAATTGGCAACCAACGCCATTGCCGCCACCAACCGACGACCACCGCCATCAACGACGACTACTGGATCTAGGATTTCAGAATTTTGTGATTAAGGGTTTCACCAGATCCATTAACGGCTGCTAATGTTGGATACGATTAAGGTTCCGGCACAACTCTTGTAAGCCTCAACTCGTGTGTATTCCCGTTTTGGTGGGATACTCGGTGGTGTTGGGTTGCGAGTCAAACGCAGTTCCGGCAAACTAATGATGATGAAAGCGTGATGAAGGTGGAGGTGGTGGCGGCTGAGTGGTGGTGGTGGGTTGTTGTGGCTGTTCACATCAGTCACGAAGGATTTAACTAGGGTTTAGAGGAGGGATAAATGAAGAAGGTGAAGATGGATTGATGGGTTTTTTTTATTAAAGATTTCTCAAGTCAATAAGTTATAAAATAAGTTACAAGGCAATCCTCTTTTAAGGGGGAGTGACCTTTCTTATACACACTCAATCAACACGTGCTACGTCAACTTCCCTCTTAAGTCCTTATTTTGCACTCAAACGTTGGCATCACTCTACTCACACAATTATTTTTTTATAAAAAAAAGAAAATAAATATGATTGGTGGAAAAAGGGTGGACTCACATTAACAACCAATCATCCCCTCTCTCTCCTCTCTCTCAAGCGGTGACCACACACCGAGCTCAATACTCTTCGCGGTAAAATGTTGTTGGTGGCGGTGTACCCGCACGGTAAAACCACTCACCGCATGGTGTGACAACCCGAATTCCCGAGGTTAGTATTATCCTATTCCACGACTCTTTTGTTTGTATCTACATATTCTTCGCATTTTAATAAGGGCATTGTGCTAGTGGGATTACGTTACAAACTTGTTAATGGTAAACGCGCTAAACAGTTGATACTAATCCTTCGACCTAATCTTTCAATTTGGAACATAATCCTTCGATCCAAGACCCAGTCTTTCGACCTAAGATCCTTCGACCTGATCTTCCAACCTTAGACCTAATCCTTCGACCCAAAGATCTTTCGTCCATAATAAGATCTTTCGAGCTAGAATCCTTCGACTGGAATTCAGTCTTTCGGCCTAGGATCCAGGATCCTTCGACTGGGATTCAAGTCTTTCGGCCCAGTCTTTCGACTAAAGACCTCAACTTTCGGCCCACATAATCTAGGGTTTAGTGTTATATTTAGATCATACCGACAATTAAACCCTACTCCTCCCAGTTGGTTGTGCGACGGCAGAAGACAAAGCTTTTCCCCTATAGTGATCGTCACTGTATTTTCCTGCATTCATTCGGTTAGTGATTCATTTTCCTCATTGTCGTAGTCGCTAGTTGTAATTATTGATAGGGTAGGTGTTATATAACGAATGCATGATCTGTGAATGTAAATGCGTGTCATTATATTACGAATCCACTGGCATGTTATGTGTTGATATTAACTAACCAAATTCCTGTTTAATTGATGATCGGGTTGGGGTGCTATGGGCCGATCAAATGTATAGGTTTTGTGGGTGCTTGACTGTTGATGTGAACCTTGTTTTATAGGTTGTTAGGAATCTGTTTTCCTTGGTTGTTACGGGTTAGATCGGGTTATCGAGATAAACCATGGGATCCACGCGATTAGAATATGAGTTCTATACACTGAAATTGAGAATAGTTACTGATGGTTGTTCGATCGGACCATTGGTACTTGATACGAATATCTACATGATGTTTAGTAATATGCCAACCATGATTATTATCGTAATTACATATGCTCCTATTGAATAAAGTGTGAATAAAAATTGATGCTCTTAATGCACTGTGTAATATGTACATGAAGAATGAGGTTATGAATTATCAACACTCGGTACATGGGTCACACACACACACACTTGATAACACCGAAGGATACCCGGGCAGCACCTTCCCTCGGCATATGTTTGGCCGAAGGATAACTGTTGACGGAAGGATAACTGTTGACCGAAGGATAACTGTTGACCGAAGGATAACTGTTGACCGAAGGATAACTGTTGACCGAAGGATAACTGTTGACCGAAGGATAACAGTTGACCGAAAGATAAGGGTTGGGCCGAAAGATAACAGGCTTGGGCTTGGGTCTCGAACATCGGGTTTAAGGACCATGAATAGTACATGAAGTTACACCTTGTTTATATGTTTGAGTTGAGGCATTATTTGAATACTCGAAACATGGGATACGAAGTATAACCCTATATGTGTAGCACCTAGTATGTGAACATACTTTAAATGATGGAATTTGTGCATGATTAATCGGTATGCCATGCCTAGTGATGGATGTTAACACTTGTATTCGTGTACACTAGCTGATGACTAAATGTGAAATGATACGTGTTGTGCTTGTATGCAAACTGATTGTTATGTGTAACTATCATAGGGCTTGGTAAATCACTGTTGTGAAACGAGTAATTAATTCTACCGAGCAAACCAAGGTGAGTTCACTACATTCGAGCATGTGTCCCAGTGGTTGGGGACAGTCTGTGGGTATCCCATAGGGGGATAAGTCTTTGGGTAAAAACGGGTGTATTGGTTAATATTCTCACCTATCATCTTTTGTAAGTCCCTCATCGGGTATTAGTTAGTAGCGCTACTTAGGTTTGGCACCCTCACACCGCTCCTGTAGAGGACGGAGGTGAACTAATGACCCAGTCTGGCCCAGTACTAGATAGGAGTACGTGGGAAGGGCAGTCGTGTATTTCAGGAGCCGTCATTGTTCGGAATTGAGATATTAACAATATTACCTGCATTGGTTATTGAACTGTTTTACATACAACTGGTAACAAACGTTTTCTAAAACTGTGAACTCGCCAGCTTTGTCTGATACACTTGTTACATGCTCGCAGGTCATTAGGTGATTGGTACAGGAGCTTGTTGGCTGGAGAGCAGGAGTGGTCATGGTCATGCTGAGGACTTATTTATCAAACACTTAATTGCTACGATCGTTTAGTATTTACTTTATGAATTATTTATGCTTCCGCTGAACTTATGGTTTTTGGATAACTTATGTTGGGATTTCAGTATTAATTAAATAATGAAATTTTATTTCAAACTTGTGATTCAATGTAATTGGTGGCTCATTGCTAGTCGTCACACGCCTAACAGGGACACTCCCTAGGTGGAATTTGGGGGTGTGACACATGGGGTCACCGCATGTGCCCCGTGTTCCCTAAGTTCTTCTGAAATAAGCTAACCCAAACACCCACTCAAGGTTTTGACACCTAACCGAATCTTTTAAGGGTATCCGGGGCACCCTTCGGGGACCCCTTAGGGGACTCAACTCACCTATTAGGTGTGTGCTGCCAACAATTAGGTAAGTTAGAGAGAGAGTAGAGAGAGAGGGTGAAATAGGTGGGGAGTTGCCGAAGAGAGGGGAGGAGAGAGGGAGGAGAGAGGGAGAGCTTGACCAATCAATGCTTTTCTTCTTTTCTTTTTTTTTTTTTAAAAAAAAATCAATTCGCCTAAGAGGGGAGTGCCGCCATCAAAAAGGGGTATTAGGGGAGTGTTAGAGGGGAGTTGACGTGGCATTTTATGGTTGGTTATGTGTAAGAGGGGGGAGTCACCTAAGAGGTGAGCACCCCTTACACCCTAAAACCTCATAGCCATTGAATAACGGAAACAACTTATTAACCGAAACCGAAAAAATTAAAAAAATGGTTAATTAACTAAAAAACCGGTTATTCATTGAACCTTTTAAGTGAATAACCGAAGAAAATGGTTATTAACCGAATCGCTTAAACTAAAACCGGTTAAAGCAAAAATGAGAAAAAACCGACGGTTCAGATAAACAAACCGTTTATGGAAAAAATCATTTTGTGCACCTCTACGATATGGTCCATTAAGACATGTATGACCTAATATTGGTTGTCGTGATCCATTAACACATGTATGATCTACTGTTGGCCATCAGAATTCATAAGGCCCAATATGGTCCATTAAACATGTATGGTCTATTATAGTCCATTGTGATACATTAAGAACTATATGATCTACTACTAGTCATCGTGATCCATTAATGCCTAATATAGTCCACTAACACTTGTATGATCTACTATTGGCCATTGTGATCCACTAAGGCCCAATATGGTCCACTAAGACAATTATGATCTACTATTATCTGTTGAGATCCATTAAGGCCCAATATGTTCTATTAATGCCAATTGGCCTAATATGGTCCATTAAGACATATATGAGCTACTATTGTCTGTTGTGATCCATTAAGGCTCAATGTAGTTAACTAAGACATATATGAGCTACTATTACCCGTTGTGATCCATTAAGGCCCAATATGATCATTTAATACATATACAATATACTATTGTGCATTGTGAAAGACTCAATATAGTTCATTAACATATATATGACCACTATTGGGCATTATGACCTAGTAAAGCCCAATATGGTCTATTAACACATATATGATTAGGGATGAGTTCAGTACCGATACTGGTACCGAACATACCGTTATCAAAAATGTCGATACCAGAAATCATCAAATATGGGTACAGGTACTGGTACCAAAAATGTTTGATATGGTATTGTACAGTACTCGTACCACAACGCTATTTGAAAGTAAAATTTGGTAAACTACCGGTATCGTATCGAACTAAAAGTACCAGTACCCAAACAATCAACTTCGAGAAATTCGGTCGCATTATTAATATGCATCCATTAATGAAAACAAATATGGTTTAAAATATATAATATTTAATAATAGTTTGAATTATTAAGTATTTAGTAATTTTTAATATCAAATAATGTAATTTTTTAAAAAAGAATATTATTTGAGATGAAAGTTTTGAATCAAAAATTTTGGAGGAAAGTTTAAGTTTTAGAATGAAATATTTTAGGGTGGAGGTTTAAGTTTTAGGATAAACTATTTTGGGGGAAAGCTTAAGTTTTAAGATGAAATATTTTGGGGGGAAGTTTAAGTTTTAGAATAAAATATTTTGGAGGGAAGTTTTAGAATGAAATATTTTAGGTGAAAGTTTAAGTTTTGGAATTAAATATTTTATGATGACTTTTTAAAGATGTAGTAACTTTAACATCCGGTCACACATTTTTTAGTGACATCTGATAATATTTCGTCACACAAAATAAACAAAATGATGATTGTGTGACGAATGTTAATGTAAAACCACATTTAAATTTTGTAATTTTAAATGTGAATATTGTCCAACTTTTGGTTATATAAAATAATATATGTGGCCATATGCATTAGATTTTAGCCACATTATTAAACAAATAATATGGTCATAGAACACATATGGCCACACTTTTCTAATGTGGATGTTTTATCTTATCGTGTGGCTAAAGGTTTGGAATAGTTTTGTGTTTAGTCACGCGAAACAAATATAGTAACCGTAGATCAAATTTGGCAACACTTTTTTAGTGTGACTAATAAATGTCACAGTTTTTTTCTTAAAGTGTGGCTAAAGGTTTTGAATACACATGTTATTAGTCATAGGAAAATATGTAATGTGATCATAGATAACATTTAGTCACACGTTGCTAGTGTAGCAAATATATGTCACAATTTTTTTCTTAAAGTGTGGCTAAAGGTGTTAAATACATGTTTTTTTTGTCACATTAAACAAAAATATGTGGTTATAGATCATATTTGGCCACACATTTCGATTTGTGGCTAATAAATGTCACACGATTTTCTAAAAGTGTGGCTAAAGGTTCCGAACTAGTATAAATGGTCACATTAATAATAAAATGTGTGGCTAAAGGTGTTTTAAAATGTTATGAATAACCTTTAGCCACACATTTTTACAAATGTGTGGCAGGGCGGTTTTGCCAAAAGTGTGGCCGTAGCCCTTTTTTCACGTGGTGTAATAACTTTAGAACCACTTGTATGGTTGTTCCTATTCTTTTGTAAGTTTTGGGGTAAAATGTAAATAAGGTTCCCCGCCTGGTCATTTCCAACTTGAACTCCCCTCCCCTTAATTTTCAAACGTCTATAACTTTTTCATACGTTGATATTTTTTAAAAAAATTACACCATATGACGAGCATTTCATCCTCTTTAATTCGAGCAGTCTGTCGCTATAGTTTTCTTAAATTTTTTTACACGATTTTGAATATTCATTGCGTATGAAAGAGTTATAACCGTTTGAAAATCAATGGGGGAAGTTGTTTAAGTGAGAAATGACTAAATTACCCTTCAAGGCAAGCACACTTGTCCTCCTTCCTTGGTCGCGTACACTTGGTACAAATCTTATGTCTTGTATAATATATTTAGTATATATTATTGCTATATAAATTTGCTCCCTAAAATTCATGGGCCCTGGATATGCCCTACCCTCCATGGTGGATCTGCCCATTTGACTACGTTATCCATGTAGTTAAATTTTTCAGTCCAACCCACCAGACATAACCACATCAACCATTAAATGAAGTACAGATTGACTCTTGAGGTCAAAAAATTAAAATTGACTTCAAAATTGAACCACATCATCTTCAATGGAAAAAGTTGTTTATGTAACATTCTTGTTATATTGAATTTGAAAAGCAATGGGTTTGGCCATTAATATCAAAGTGTATTGTTTGACCCTTTTGAAGTTTTTTAATTGCAGTTGAAGAAAGAAGATATTCTGCAAATCAACAACACACATCCAAAATACTTCATAATTGCTGGAAAGGAAGCTGGCTACATCTATTGCCATAATTTGGTTCATTTACATGCTCTGCAAACATCCTGAGATTCAAACAGTGCGAGTGAAGAAAGCCTAGAAATGATAAGTAGCTTCATGTAACTTGGAACAAAACTCTCGCGAGTCTATCCTGCATCTCAGTGGTATGCAACTCAAATATTCAGCAATTTCTCATTCTTTAACTTAACCAAGCCTTTGACTAATCAACATGGTTACTAGTAGTTGTTGGAGTGGTTCAAAATGGATCGGATTGGATCAATCCAAAGAACTTTTTGTCTAAATTTATATAAAAATAATAATGATTATTATTATTAAGTGATAAGGATACGGAGCTAATCCATGATCTAGCAGACTGCAGACTCGTATTTGGTGCAACTAGACACACAGAAGTGGATTGGAAAATGATTCAAGCTAAAAAGGGCATAATCGTATTTGTTGCAACTAGACACAGAAAAGTGGACTGGAAAATGATTCAAGGTAAAAAGGGCATAACTTTCATTACATTTGAAGTTATACGAGGAAAAGTAATGGATTTTTTTAACTAGATATTTATTCGTTGTTTTTTAGGTTGTTAATTGTTGAAGAATTAATGGAGATTACCTTTGACGGCAAGTTACCACTAATGAGGATTATGGAACTTACCACTGAAGCGAATTACCTCTAGTGAAGATTGATGAAGTCTCGCTAATGAAGAAGAGATGCCACGTGTTAGCCTATCATTTGACGAAGACAATCTGTTGAGAGGATGTTAGACATAATTGTCACTTGTCAATTCCGTGCGTCTCAACAAGAATATAGATACATGAGTCTGCATTGATATTATTATCAGTTGACCCCATAGTTTAATGTGTGCAAATTCAGAGAAAATTTGCATGTCACCCTCTTCATAGATAGAGCGTTAGCTAGAAAACCATCTGTAAATTCAATTTTAATTTATAACTAGTTTTACATGATGTATTGAAACAATCGATTTTGATTAATACCTTGTGCTTATAGCAATTGTTCTTCTACTCTTGTTTATTCTTTTGCGCATATTGGGAATCAGTTGACGATGAAACAGTGATACCTTACACATTGATTAACTAATATCCCACTGCAAACTAACTCACATTGAATGTAGGGTATTATCTAAGTTTTAGCTTGATTGCGATGCGCACAAATTTAATCTCCCAACAACATTGTATCCTAGAAAGATCTAATTCTCTTGGTAGTAACTCGGAAGGTATTCATGTAGTTGCAATATCTTATAAATAATGGATAAACAGAGTAGACATGACCTGTAAAGTTTACACACAACTATTGCCCTAGGTTGTTAATAGATTTATGTAACAACTGGTGATTGCGAGTTAGATTTATGTAACAACTATTACGACACGGTTGTTTGATAACCCTATACTAGCAACTTCAGTTGACAAATTACAATAAAAAGAAAGATTAGTAAAGAGGTAACAAAACAAAGGAAATCATAAAGTCATGCTGAATGTAAAAATGTATCATGAGATCACAAAAACCAAACTCATATCAAGAAATTTATAATAAAAAGAAAAGAAAAAAACACATACACACAGCAAGTCAACCTTCAATCAAGAAACTAAACAAGTAACATCACAACACTTAAACTAATGTGTTCTACCCCATGGTCCATAAACCGTAAAGAACCTCAAACCCGTCAAAGACAACCCATAAATATGATTATACGTATGAGCGATTTCTTCAGCCGCTTTCTTCGTTGCAGCGTATAGGATCAGTTCGATCTTTTTCCGAAATCTTTTTCAGAAAAGGGTACTTCTGTATTCAACCCATAAACAGAACTAGAAGATACCCAAACAATTGCAGGCTGTGGATTTGCATTTTTGCACACTTCAAGAACAATAATAAAACCAGCAGTATTACTATGAGTATAAGATTTTGGGTTTCTTCATTGCATATCTAACACCAGCTTGAGCAGCTACATAAATAACATGAGTAAAATGAACTACCTCAAAGAGTTTGTTCAGCAAACTGGTGTCCTTTATGTCCCATTCCACAATGAAAATCCCACTTTTTTTTCCACACATGTTGACGAGCCCTATTGAGGGTAGGATCGTAATAACTGTTAAAATTGTCTAACCCTAAAACGTAGTCACCACGGCATCTCAAGGCGGCGCTGATGTGGATTCCGACGAAACCGGCTGCTACGGTGACCAAAACAGAGTACCCTGTTTTCAATCCGATGTTGACTGATGACTTGACCGTTACTCCCATCGGTATCCCTATACACACACACAACTCTCAGTTTAACCTAATTAAACAGAGAGTGAGTGGTCATGTAGAAGATAGCGTTATTAGAAATGTAACCTAGGACACAAAAATAATTTAGGTGTTGTATATTAATAAAATAAATAGTAAAAAGTAATCTAATTTAATAAAATGAAATTATGGATATAAATAGGGTTGTAAACGAACCAAACGTTCAGCGAACAGTTCGTGAACCGTTCGGCGGGAAGTTCGTTTATGTTCGTTCGTTTAATAAACAAACGAACATGAACAAGAAATTTCGTTCAATTAGTTAAATGAACGAACATGAACAGGGGTCTCGTTCGTTCGATTGTGTTCGTGAATGTTCGGTAAGGTGTTCGTGAACGTGTTCATGAACATTCATTGATTTGCATTCGTTTATGTTTGTATGTTTGTGTTTTAATTGAAGATCTTTGTACTTTCTTATATTTTATTTGTACTTTTTATATTATTAAACTTTTATTTATTTGATTACCCTAACAATTAAACTAGGAAACCCACTTTCACCTTGTTTATGCATCATTTCCCTTTTATTTTTCATTATTTACATCAGCGAATACGATCGACCTCCGTTCCACAAGAAGGGATTCAAGTTCGAGCGCTACTCTCTGGGCCATCTATCTTTATCCTTCGTCGGTTTCGCCAAATTTATTTGTGTTCGTGAACCGTTCACGAACACGCTCATTTCCTTAATGAACGAACACGAACATAAAATCTTGTTCAGTAAGTGTTCGTGAACCGTTCATGAACACATTTATTTCCTTAACGAACGAACATGAACAAGGCCTTGTTCGTGTTCGTTCGGTTCGTTTACAGCCCTAGATATAAAAGAACCTATAGGGTTTATATGAACAACAGCTAACAACTAACTGATGTAGAAAATAAAAAAATCAGAACATACCTACTTTTTAAACTACTTTCAAAGTGAACATTAGTAGCCTAAAATATCCAAATGAATCACATAGATATAGTCCAATTAACAGATTAAGTGACCATTTCCAAAAGCAATCTGCATGCATGGTACGTATGATCACATACAAATCTACACACAGACATCAAACTAAAGTTCTACTTTTATGAACAAATAACATAATTAGTTAATAAAAGCTCATAAACTTTCCTGAAAAAAGAAACGGGTCAGTGGGTCACTCGTTCAAGGGTATGTGAAATTTATCCATATGTAAATATGAGTCTAGGTATATATCAACATCCATATAACCTTTTATTTACAAACTTTTTTTCTTTGAATCAATTAAATGGAAAACCTCGACTTTTAGGTTCAAGAACCCTAATTTAGCACTCATCCCCTTTTTGGACATGAAAAATGATCTACTGGATAACTACAAAATGATTGTCGATCTAGTATACAAAAGAAGCTAGGGAATACACATGAATGAAAAAAGACACATCTTTCATTGAGGCATTAAACCAAACATCTGGTGTGCATGTAAACTCAATAGCTAAAATCTCTTCCAAAACAAGCAAAAAGTAAACTAATAAATGTACAACAGCGCAACAAACGACCCCAATTTCACATCTGCGGAGAAAAAAAACCCTACGAACTGAACACAAAACACCCTCTAGTTCATAAATCAATCGCAAAAGGAAAAAAAAACACGAACAAGAAATAGCAGGAATTTACGATCAAAAGCAAACCCACAAAGGGGGCAACAATTGAAATTAAAACAGCAACTAGAACTAGAACAGAGGTATAGTTTACTTTTTGGGAGCGTCATTATGGGGAAAAGTGGTGGTTCGAACGCACGCATGCACCTAATGTGAAGAACATTTGCAGCAGATTAGAATGATGAATCAACTGAATCTCTCCTCCATTCCAGCAGATTATACTTTCTTTTATCCCTGTCTAAAATATTTTTATGGCTTTACCCTGCAATGACCGACACACTCTTTTTTATGTTAATGATGTTAATGTTACGCACATAACGTGTGTAAAAAGTATACAACGTGTAATGTCGCATGCGGGTACCACAAACTAATGCCATCATCGTACAATGTAACCACAATGCTCATATATGTTACACTCAGTTAGATTGGATACGTTGAAACATGCATTTTCATATGGTTAACACATTACATAAATAACTAAGGAGTTACCACCAGAACGCACGGCCTATTGCAACAACCGAACGTTGCTCACACCCTCAGGTGACAATTAACATCGTTAAACCTCAAATTATTTATTTTTAAAGTTTCTGCTCCTTGTTTCTTTCTTGTTTGGGCTTGTTTTAATGTTGGAAGCCCAACTGGTTTACAATTAAGGAATGTTATTAAGCCCAACATAAACTATTTCATCTATAGAATGTAGTATAGGTGTACATTTGTTTTTTTTTTTAATCGGCTCGGTTTGGTCTACTTTGGTCAAAACCATTTTGAGTCAAAACCATTTTGAGTCAAAACCATTTTGAGTCAAAATCTGTTTGGTTGTAAACAGGTTATGAAGGAAAATATTTGATCTTATACAAATCGGTTTGGGTCGTGTAGAAACCGTTTCGCTTTTTTAAACCTATAGTTTTTTAATATCATCCTGGTTTTACAAAGAGGTTCAAGTCCAAACAGGTTTTTAGTAACGAGAGTTGGAACTAATGTTAGATATTTTAGTGTAATCGTGGGATTGACTTGGTGATCAAAGCGAATAATAATACACATCAAGCAAGTTATGAGGTGCGGGAGTGTACGCTTGTTTGAGTTATTATTATTCGAAGTGTACGGACGGAGCCCGTACTCTACGGGGGCTCCAAGGGGGCAGCTCCCCCTTGGCGGGGTTCCGGGGGCAGCGCCCCTGGTAGCAGGATCCAAGGGGCGGCAGCCCCTGGTAGCAGGGTCCAAGGGGCGGCAGCCCTTGGCGTTGTCCAAGAGAAAACAATACATCCATTAAAGTAAATTTATTGAAAATCCAAATGGGCATTTTTGTACATCTCTAATCTATAGTAAACATACCATATTTGATATAAGTTAAGTAAATTACAGTTGTCGATTTAAAATGGAATGGGTTGTGTCGTCCCAAAGCTCTTTTTGTCTAAAACTGTTTCAAAAAATTAATAAATATTGTGTCAACAAAAGTTTCATCATTTCAATGATACTCCAATTTCTGTTTACCAAAACAATAAGGGGGCGTTTGGTTTGTGGAATGATTTAGAATTGGAATTTGAATTTGTATAGGAATTAGAATTTGAAGGAATCGGATTTGGAATTTAAACATTCCAATTGGAATTGGAAATTGTTGGAATTGGAATGTCAATTCCATTTTTGTTGTGTTTGTTGTCAAATGAATTGGAACCCATCACCCCGGAACCAACAACCCCCAGTTCGGTTCGAAACGGTACGGGTCAAAACGGTTCGCATCGAAACAGTTCAATTCTAAACGGTATGGGTCGAAATGGTACGCGTCGAAACGGTTCGGTTTGAAACGGTAGTGGTCGAAACAGTTCGGTTTGAAACGGTATTGGTCGAAACGTTACGGGTCAAAACGGTACGGGTCGAAACCAGTATGGGTCGAAACGGTCGAATATTCCAATAAATTTACTTTAATTCCTTCATATATAGGAAAGGTTTTGAATTCCTTTAGTTAAAGGAATTTGAAAAAATTCATGCCTAATTCCAATCCAATTCCATTGTCAACCAAACACATGAAGATTGGAATTGAGATTCCAATTCCATCAAATTCTGTGAACCAAAGATCTTAAGAGATGAAATTCAAATTCCAATTCCCTTAAATTCCATTGAATTCCTACGAACCAAACGCCCCCTAAGGTTAATACAGTACAACCGGTATTAACCATTTTCTTCTAGTTGAGATCATGTATAAAGTTGGATGTGGTCTAGTTAGACAGTCAACCTTCAAGTTATGTGATTAGAGTGAAACTTGGATGTGAAGGGTATTTTTGTCATTTGACTAGATACAAAAGTAAACTGATGATCATAAAATGTATTTTTGTCAGAAAGGGCAGATTTCAGATGTTGGTTTATTGAATTCATTAGCATATGATCATGAGCTTCATATGCCTGTAACTTGGATTCATAGTTTAAACAATCTGCCCGGTTTTACCTCTAGAATCACATGACAATATGAATAAAACATGTGCATCCTTTGAAAAGATCAGAGTGTTGGTATATTACTTGTTTTGAGAATCTATATGTCTCCTTTTCAAATAAATTCCATTTAAATAATAATTACTTTTTTTGTTCTATAAATATGATCTTACAGATTGATTAGTCCTTTCCGCAACAAGGTTTATACGTCTGACCCAGCCATTGTTTAAGACCGATGACAAAAGTTATGTTAAGGTATGTTGGATTACAGTTTCTAAATCTAGACAAAAGTTACTTTTTTTTTTATTTGAGTTTGCTCAGTGATTTGAATTTTGTAAAATGTCACTTCCACATTTTGTGAATTCATAAGTTCTGCCTTCATACAATTTCATAATTATGTATGGTCAAATGATTGATATTTAGGAATTCCACTCAAACCACTGCCATAAACTTTTCATCATAGGAAGTGCAGTTTCACTCTTGATGTCAAACAAACAAACTAAATTTGAATTCAAATTGATTACTATTCTTCACTATTTGACCATAACTCAAATGGAAAAAGTTGTTTTTTAGCATTCTTGTTACTTTAAACTTGGAAAGGCAATGTGTTTGACCAAAAATTGTTTGACCCTTAAATTTTTAAAATTGCAGTTGAAGAAAGAAGACATTCTATCAGGGTTTCTGCAAATCAACAAGACACATCCAACATACTAAGAGAGACATAATCCGAATTCACTTATTTCGAGCCCGGATTTTGACTCTGGTGACAACATGTGCGGGGTTGTTGCTCTTGCTTTGGGCTTGTGTTGGGCCTTCAACTGTCATGTTGCGACAGGTCATGAAGTACCAAAAGAGAGCACTGAGCTTTTGATCAAGAGATTCTGTTTGAGAGGATAGTGAAAGAAATCACTTAGGTCTTCAAACAGATGCTCTGCAGCGGCTGGCTCTCTAGGAGGCAGCTGAAGCATACCTTGTTGGACCCATTGAGGACTCTAATCTGTGTGCGGTTCAATGCTAAAAGAGTAAAGATCATGCCTAAGTTTATAGATCTGTAACGCTAGTATGTAGATCTGAACTGTGTAATTATGCTCTTATAATTCTTATTGATTCAAATTGAATGAAAATTTTCAGTTTAGTCCTGTTAATGATATTATGTAAGTTGGTTGTTATGATGTCGACGTTGTATTTGATCTTCTATCAAACTATGCATCCATCAACATCTTTTGAAGGTACTCCTTAGTGATACATAAATTACACAAACCCAACTCTGTATATCATCTTCTTCTTCATCTTTTCATGAAATCTCCTCTCTCACTCATCTCATGGGTGTCGGTTTCACTGATTGGTGGAGAAATAGCAGGTGTTGATTGAAACTAAAGAGGTACGGTTTTGAATAGGTGGAGAATTGAGAAGTTTGTGATGAGAATGAGGGGATGAAATTAGGGTTTAGAGAGTAAACGAGAAAGCATCCTGTAAGTATCACCTCAATTTTATGAATTCCAATTGCGTTTATGTGCTCGATCGCTGATTTAGATACAATTGGGTTTATGGGTTTGTTGTTAAATGGAATATCGATTAGTAATTTACTATTTTTTTGTGCCCTGATTATGATACTCTGTTTGCACTGTTCTATTTGAAGCGCAATTGATGATTGATGTGTTTGATTTGCTAATTAGTACATCAATTTTATGGACACGTGTTATGTGCCCAATTCCTTGGCTAATAATTATATGCATCGGAAGCTACTAATTAAGGCCTACATGTGCATGGGAGTTGCATTATTTAATTATGCATAATATTTATTTTTACTAGTTAATTTGTTTCTTTGGTTAAGAAAGAGTCAAGTCAAAGTAGTTGGTAACTTATGCACTATTTTAGTAGAACATGGGTTAAGGAGTAGTGGGTAGTTTGAGTATTGTTTCTATTTATATTTACCTTTTGTAATTTGCTTTTATTATGAATGAAAAATTTAGAGAATTATCTCAAGTCTTTGCTTCTTGCTAATTTCTTTTGAGTTTGATCCACTCAACGGATTATCTATCAACCGATTGGTTCGTATCAACACGTAATTGCTGGTTACTTTGGATTTAAACTAACTTATTATGAGTAGAATGTCTGTGTTTCTTTACATGAATTTGTAATTCAAATTGCAGCTTCATGGTCATCTCTTCACATATATGTATGTGTTCATGTATGTATGTGTATGTCTCGTTTTTCACATATATGGTGTTCTACTGCATAGACTAGTGGGGTAGTATTTCATTTTACATGAATATGTGATCCAAATGACAGCTCTTAGTAGTCCCTATGCAAAGCATTTTTATATTTCTTTATTTACAAGCTCTGAATTAAATGGTAACAAACACACATTACAGTAAACAGCAATCTTCATCAACATTCTATTTATGCTATTAAGACGACGGGATATAGATGCTCATTATATGACCCGCTTCACTAATAAAGTATAAACTTCAAAGCCATATGCCCCTATATATCTGATCAGTTTGAGATACAAAAATTGGAAAACAAACCAAATCCACCCATTACTCTCTTATATTCACAGGTTATATCGTTCCCCGTTGATGCGGTGACAGATACATATGGAACATTTCTACCTGATGGAACAGCTTTACAGTTTCAGCAGATTCTGAACATAAGTGTTTTAGAGGTGCCAAAATGGGTTGATTGGACGGGTTGAAATTTGAATAACAGGTCAAAGTGAGTTAACTTTGTACTGGTCAAACATGTGTACTGGGTTGACCCAAAAATACTTTATGTCAAAACATTTTAAATATGTTTATAAACCATTAGTGTTTTCAAGTCTCAAACCTGATTACAAAAACTATATTAGTTGTATCGACAACTTTTGACCCGTTCCAGCCATTTTCAATTTAATTACCCATTTGAGCTTTTCGAAAATAAAACATAGCCCCAGTCTACATGTTCTTAAGTAGTGCATTGGAATTGTCATCTCTACCTTAACCCATCAAATTCTAATCTTGGTTTGTTCCAACAATTTTTTTTTTATTAAAAGATTCTCATGTCAATCATACCATTTTGCATGATCCAGGATTCCCGAATCACCTCGTGCGACACAAGCAGTCCAGGTGGTGACAGCTACGGTGCCGCATCCCAAAGCCAGTACACCAAAGAAGATGTTCTTACCAGAGCCTAGAAAAGACGTAATATGTTCATGCAGCTTTAAAAGAACAGTTCCAATGGTATGCAATCTCAGATATCGCAATCTCTCATACTTTATCTTAACCGGACCTTTGACTAATCAACATGCTTACTTAGGCTAAAGGTTGTGGTCATGACCCTCCACATAGGCGTCATGTCACTCACCTCTAATCCATCATCTAAAACCACTACCCTAAGGGTGTAGTCATGACCCAAACCACTATCCCCTTTATTATTTTAATATATTTTTTGTCTCAAAGTTATCAAATGGAGGGTGTCTCTCATGGAGCATAGACCGAACAAGTTACTATAGGACTGGTTTAGTCACCATTCGACCTGGTCTCTTTTGATTTAAGTGCATTTAACTGGTGTCACCGTTGGTTTTTACACACTATTTTTCACCCTCTTCTATAGTCAAATTACCAAATTACACTTTGTTTGGAGTAACAACCACTTTTTACTTTTATAAACTCAAAAGTTCCTATGTAAGTTCTAACAACAAAGTCGATTAACCCAACTTAATTAACAATTATCCCTACTTTATTATCATAAGATGATATATCATGAAGTGAAATCGTGTTGAATTTTAACAGTTTAGGTCGACAAATATTATTAGTGACCGATCATCAAATATAACCTAATAATGCGAGACTAAAAAAAGTTCATGTATTTTGTATGATAATATTAAAATAGATACATGTATTATGTATATGTATAAGAAAAGAACAGTAAAAGAGTACTAAATTTAGTTACCCTAATGTTCTATAATCCAGTAAGACTATCACCGTTGGTGACGTTCTCCCAACCCAGGTTGCCCAAATAATTAAAAAAAAAAATCAATTTTTCTCCACAACCTGGTTGGCCAACCAACCCAAGGTTGCAAGAGGTTACCCCTGTTCTTTTGTCACTTTTAATTTTTTTTTTATTTCTTAACTACCAATTCCCCCCAATAATTATTTACTCAAATACTTTATAATATCTAAACATAGTAATTTATTAAAAACACATTCAAATATATATATTTTCTAATATATTATATATATATATATATTGACCGTTTAACTTTTATATTAAAATTAATAACTTTTGTTAGTTTTGAAATAGAAATAATTGTTTTTAACATTATTATTCTTAATACAATAAAAATAACCATATGTTGCAATTATTTTATAAAAATATGGGCTGGGTTGGGTTGGGTTGGGTTGGGTTGGGTTGTGAATGTGTATCAAAAAGACTTGGGTTGTGTTAATGTGTTGTGTTGTAACTTGTGTATACGGTAGAAAGAAAAATTAGTTTTTTTTTATTAAAGTTTGGATTCGGTTTTTTTTTTTTTTTTTTAGTTTGGGCTTAAGTGACTTATATAACAAGCTGGACTAGGCCCAACTTAACTAGCAATCTCCAATGTGACTCAAACCAGTTCCATTTTCCAACGGCATAGGTGAAGAATATTAGTCGAGACGCACGTGTAATACTTGTACGAAAGTGAAGAATATTAGTCGAGACCGACGTGTAATACTTGTAATTACAGTTTCCGTTCACTTCACCACCACTATCACTTCAACTCTGATTATCATCGATTTAATGTAAGTTCACTTAACTTAACTTTTTAATTAAATGTCATTATGTTTTTTATTCTTCAAGTGTCACTGGTTTTGCTTTATGATTTTAGTTATTTATGATGACAATTCAATGAGTATGTGAATCGCGTCAGAATTTAATTTAATATTTAATATTGTAGGTCCCTTTTCGCGGAGGATTACGAACCTAAACCTTGTTATACAAACCTACTAGAGAGTGCGGAATCCAAACTAGTAAGCAAACCGGGATGAAGCAAGTAGAGAAACAAACACACAAGAGTTCACCGATTAACACCACTGTATTAATACGTATGAAGGATCCAGTTACAAGCACAATGTTTACAAATCTAACTTGCAAACTCTCACTATGTGTGTGTGTGTTTCGGACAGAATGCTCTCAGCTCTCAAGTCTCTTGTCTGTGTGCATCTATCTGTCTCAACACACTGCATGGGTATTTATACCCAGCTCAGGTTGTCTATCCCGAAGGATCCGATAGATGGTCCGAAGGATCATCTATCGAGGACAAGTCATTCGAAGGATGAGCAGGGACCTCGAAGGATGATCCTTCGAGGTCTAACAGTCGAACCATATCTATCGACCATCTCGAAGGATCAACAGTATCCTTCGAGTCTATCCTTCGAGGCTATCCTTCGAGACAGACAACATATTACAACTTATTGGCCAAGTCTAACTAGGAGGATAGTTGACTTGGTCAACTTACAGACTAACTTAGGACATCGTTTACATACAGACCGAATACAGACAAAGTACAGACACAAGTGCACCAACAAACTCCCCCTTGGCTGTAGCTTTGTCTTTATCTTCTATAGCTGTAGACTCGTCTTGAACTTCGATGGTCTTTGGTCTTCGAGTTACCAAAACTCTGATGTCCTTTCAAGTCTTCATTGTCGGAGGATCTTCAAAGTCTTCACGTCTTGAAAGCAGAGAGTGTATCAACAAACTACCCGTATCATGTAGGAAGTGTGTTGACAAACTCCCCCTTAACATAAGCTCTCCCTTGAGCTGTGCTCGTGAATGACTTGATCTTTATGAAGTGAGATCCTTGTGGTGTTGAAGATGGTCAGCGGCTACTCGATCATCTTCATCTTTTGAGCGCCTTCTCTTCGTGTCTTCATTCCAAAGCTTGTCATCGACCATGTTCTCCTAGCCTTTAGAATCTGCACATGCAAGAAATCTAAACGCGTAATGAGAACAACTGTTGGTGCACTTGTGTCTGTACTTTGTCTGTATTCGGTCTGTATATAAACGATGTCCTTATCAGTCCTGTAAGTTGACCAAGTCAACCGTCCTCCTGGTTTGACTTAGTCAACAGTCGAAAGATATTGAAAGATGTATTATGTCGCAGGATAGGAGGTCGAAGGATGATGTGGATCCTTCGACCTCATCGAAAGATATGGTTCGATATGGTTCGAATCATAGACCTCGAAGGATGATCCTTCGAGGTCAATGCTGATCTTTCGAATGCCTTGTGTTCGATAGATGATCCTTCGGACCATCTATCGAATCCTTCGGACAAGTCATCATAGGCTGGGTATAAATATACCCATGCAGTGTATGTGAGAATGAGTTCTGTTATTCTACACATCCGAGAGATAGAGCTTTGAGAGCATTCTGTCCAGGACTCACATACACACACTTAGAGAGTTTATAGAACTTTTCTGTAAACATTGAGCTTGTAACCGAACCCTCATTGCATTAATACAAGTTGTGTTAATCGGTGAACTTGTGTGTTTGTTTCTCTACTTGCTACTAACTCGGTTTGCTTGCTAGCTTGGATTCCGCACTTGCTAGTAGGTTTGTATAACAAGGTTTGAGGTTCGTCATCCACCGGATAGGGACCTACAAGTGGTATCAGAGCTTGGCTCTTTACCTTGTTTAAAACCGGGTTTTTACAAGTTCTTGGTGTGTTTGGACACTAGGTTTAGCACCCGTTTTGGTGGTTTTTCTTGCCTTTATAAACTGTAAAACGATTTCTAAACCTTCGGGAGTGTTCAAGGTTGGGTTGGGTAACTTGAAAATTTGTTTTTAAGTGACTTTGATTTTTCCGGCGAAGATTCCGGTGTGTTTCCGGTGACTGAACTTGTTGGATAAGATTTGCCTTTTTGGAAATCTTGTTTGAAAGTCAAAAGTTGGTGGGAAATCGTGTGCAGAACATACCCTTCTGCCGAAAGTTGGTACACCAACCTGTCACCTTTTCACCAACCCATCATCTTGTGTCAGTGTGTCAGAACTTCTCGAAAGATATCTTTCGACATCGAAAGACTATCCTTCGACATCTATCGATCAAGGAAGGCTCGAAAGATTGTTATCCTTCGACCCATCCTTCGAAGTCTAGATCATATCCTTCGAGAAAGGAATCTAATCGAAAGACAAGTGTCCGAAAGATCAGGATCCTTCGTATTGGTGAATCTTTCGAGATCTGTTGTCCGAAAGATAAGGATAAAAACTCGAAAGATAAGGATCTTTCGAAAAGGGAATCCTTCGAGTTATTGAATCTTTCGAAATCATTGTTCGAGATACAACAGTGATCTTTCGAGCACTGTTGATCCTTCGAACAAGATTTGATCTTTCGAGTGTGGTCCTTTTATTGTTAACAAGTTTCTGTGATTTCAGATCTTTCGACCAGATCTTTCGAATTAAGGTCCTTCGACTGTGTGTGATCTTTCGGGTGCTCATCATCTTTCGTGACTTGGACATAGAATTTATTTTTCTTGTCAAAGATGAATCCGAGTTGGTGGGGAAATCCGGCTCCAGACAGTGGAAAATACATGAATACCAGTCAATCTCCATCATGGGCCGAATCTCCGGTATCTACATCCTCACAAACAAATGCCACTCAAGCTGGTCAATGGGCGTTTGTTTCAAATCAAACTCCGAGTATTCAAAGTCTTCTACTAAGTGAAAGTGAAACCGGCAGTTTGAACAGGCCTCCAAAGTTGATGCATCTTAATGAATATCCGGGATGGGTTGATCGTTTCCATACATACATTCTTGGTCAAAATACAGAGTTGTGGTTGCGATTTACTACGGAATTCGATCAAACTATTGAGGTTGCTGCTTCTTCGACAGCTACATTTGCCGATCTTCCTGATGATCAAAAGAAGACGTATGACTTAGAAAAGAAAGCATACGCTATTCTCACTCAAGCACTGAGCAAGGATATTTATCATCAGTTTGTCAGTTTCAAGACTACGAAGAAGCTGTGGGATGCATTGAAGACAAGGGGAGTAGGTAATGAAGCCACACGTCAACTACGACGGGATCTACTGAAGAAAGAATTCGATGGCTTCACATGTATGGATAAGGAGTCCTTGGGAGATATGACAAGCCGTTTTTATCACCTACTTACTGAGCTGACAAACTTTGAAGTCACAACGACTCCAACAGAGGTGGTAAAGAAGTTTGCCGATGCATTGCCTCCTCAATGGAATAACTTCCTGGAAATCTTGAAGTACAACGGAACGTTGAAAACTACAAATATCAACGATTTCGTGCAGCTTCTGGAAAACAAGGATCAGGAAGAAACGTTGAAGGCAAAGAGAGTTGCAGTGCCACAGAATCCAGAGATGTATTATGGCACCTCCACTACTTCATCTGCAAAAGCTGGTTCACATGCTCCACTTCAAACGGCATTTGTCACAAGCACGGATATGTATGGCAATCCAGTGCAAGTTCCTGTAAAGCCGCCTCCAACCACAGATCTGTATGGAAATCCAATACAACCACCTCCTCCTCCTCCTGCTCAACAACCACAATATGCATGTTATGGAGGAACATCATCTGCTGCAGGTCAACAATCGAAGCCAAATACAGTACAGCTTGACACTTCAAGTTTTTCTAAAGTCAGTGTAGAAGTAGCTAAGGAACACATGGAGCTACTTAACACTGTAGTGAGCGCGTACTGTGGGTTGATAGAAGGTCAGATTGGAAACATTAATCTGACACAAGAAGATTACAGGCAGATTGATAAGGAAGAGATGGACTTGATGGATATCAAGTGGGCCTTTGCGAGTGCTGTGAGAAGAGCAAAGGATTGGATGGAAAGTACTGGAAGAACCAGCTTGGAAAGTAAGCGAGACACCAAGTATGGGTTCGATAAGCAGGCTGTTAAATGCTTCAACTGTGGTGAACGGGGCCATTTTAAAAGGGAATGTACAAAGCCAGCACAGCATGGGAATCAAAATCCCTTCAGAAACCAAGGCAACCAGCAGAATCAGAACAGAAACACTGAGCGTTCATTGGTGCCTGCAAATAACCAAACCAACCGAGCACTTGCAGTTCAAGTGGATGAAGGTTGTGACTGGTCAATCCAGTTGGGTGGTGATGCTCCCGATAGAACAGCATGCTTTGCTCAAGTTGTGAAGGAGCTAGTTCACACCAGTGGTGGAGAATCTTCTGCCAGTGGTGGTGAATCGTCTGAAGAAGAAGACTCTTCCGGTTATAGCAGGAGTGCTGATGAAGATTCATCCAATTCTGGTGATGATCATATGGATGAGACATCAACTGCAGCAATCGATGCAGATATTGATGAACTTTTGGAGGAAGCTGCAGCAGAAACTCAAAGAAAATCTATTCTGGTGGATCAAGCTGCTTATACCTCGTCTTCTCTCCATTCAGCCTTTATGGCTAATGTCGACAGTTCATCAAGTCAGGTATGTGTCGATGAACCCACTGCTATTAACTGTGATGAATGTGATAGATTGCATGCTAGGTGTGCAGAATTAGAAGGAAACATGTCTGAGTTGCAAGCCAAACATGATGCTTTACAAGCTAGTTTGTTTGACTTGCAAGACAAACATAGTTCCTTGAATGATGAATGGTGTGACTTGCAAAGCAAGCATGAAGCTTTGCAAGAGAAATATGATGTGACATTCATCCACAATCAGAAGTTGACTGTGGATCTTTCAAAATGCACAGAAGCCAACATGTTTTATGCAAACCATGAAAAAGATTTTAAGTCAACGATTGAAACTTTAAAGAAAGATAAATCTGAATTGACTAAAATGGTTTCAAGAAAACAAACTGATATAAATTTGTATATATCTCGTCTTGAGGATATGCAAAAAGAGATGGCTTGTGTAAAAACAGAAAGTGATGCGATCCAACTTAAGCTAGACAGTTATTTGAGCTCTAGTTATGTGCTGGATCACATCATTGAAGTTCAGAAAGCGAAACGGGATGTCACGTGCATAGGCTATCAGAAGTGTCCACCACCAGTGAGACATAATTATGATGCCATGCCAGATGAAGAGTACAGAACTCATTTTGAGCCATCTGTACCTCTAGATGTGAAGGAGTTTGCTGCAGGAATCGGATACCAAAAGGAAGTATCCTCAGATTCAAATGTGTCAGCAGATACATTTGTAAGTGCTGAACAGAATCAAGATCCTCCAGTTGTGATTGAGGATGCTGATTCTTCTGATGATGAATCTGACGATACTGTCCCAGCAAAGTCTGATGCGGTAGTCAAAAATGAGGACATACCTCTTGAGAATCACATTCTATGTGATCCCCCTGTACAACCCGCTAAGACTGTTGCAACTGAGTCCACATCTGCAGAAGAGCCGGAGAGTGTGAATTTGCTGTACACTCTAGTTGGTGATGATAAAATTTACTCAGACAAAGATTTTCCCATTAAGAATGTTAATCAATCCTTAATCTGCAAAGTCTTTGAAAATTCGACAAGTAAGTTTTTGGAAAAGACAGGACCACATGTTACAGTTACACAGTGTCCTCCTGTTCCAAAAGCTGAAGTTCGAAAACAATTTGGCAACAAGAAATTACCAACTGTGCCAAAACAGCAAAATCACACCAAGACCAAAGGAAAATCACCGGCTCAAACTCAAAAGAAGCCGAATCAGAAGAAAAACAAGAAAAATGTTAACTTTGTGAAGTCGACGGGAACCGACAAAATGGAAAAGTTTGAAAATCAATCTAACTTGGATTTTGTCAAAAAGGCTACAATTTTGAAAAGAAATGAACAAAGCAGTTCAAAGCCTAGTACCTCAGGTTCACAAAGTTCAACATCATCGGCTAGACGATCACATGATTCTTCGGGGTTTGTAGAACGAAGAACATGTTTTGAGTGTGGAACCATTGGACATATTATTCGTAATTGTCCATATCTTCACAAACTGAAAGAAAAAGTTGATGATCCCCGTGGTAAAACTGACCGTAAGCCATCTGTTTCCACAAAACAAGATCCCAGACTTGTAAAAGAAAGGGAAAAGAAACAGAAACGCCAGCAGGTTAAAAAGGTTGAAAAAGCAATTAAAACCGATGTGACTCAAAAACAATCTGTTTCTGTAAAACCAGAAAAATTAAAAACTTCAAACAACAAAGAAGTTAAGATTTTAAAGAAAGACACTGGTAAAACAAAACAGACTTGGAAACCAAAATCGGTTACTAATTCAGGGGGAACATCACAACTCACCAACCATCAAAGACAAGAGGTCATTGTCATTGATGAAAATGGAAGACCCAAGACCACAATGGCTTGGGTCCCCATCTCCAACTAACTCTTTTGAGTTCATGTGCAGGGTGCTTCAGGAGGAACTATCAGTAGTCATTGGATTGTTGATAGTGGGGCATCCAGGCACATGACAGGCGACATGAAGCTTCTCTACGACGTCAAATCTATTAGGGGAGGTTATGTTGCTTTTGCTGGAGATAAGGGTGGATACATTACAGGTGAAGGAATGATATCCAACGGGATTGTCAGTTTTGACAAGATCAACTTTGTGCAACAACTTGATCACAATCTTCTTAGTGTTTCTCAAATTTGTGACAAGCAGTTCTCAGTACACTTTGATGCAAATGGATGTTATGTGCTGAAACCCGGCTTCAAAATTCCGAAAGAATGGATTCTCTTGTCGGCTCCAAGGATTAATGATTTGTACGTCCTTGATATGAGCCAGGCTATTACTACGTCTGCACAAGCAACTTGTTTCGTTTCAAAAGCCACAGAAAAGGATACTATCTCTTGGCATAGACGTATGGGACACATTCACCTACGCAAAATGAATCATTTGGTTTCAAATGAATTGGTGAATGGTGTTCCTCTCAAAAATTTCCATCTTCAAGACGTCTGTGTTTCGTGCCAGAAAGGAAAGCAAACAAAGAAGAAGCATCCTACAAAGAAAATCAACACGGTGGCAGTTCCTCTTGAACGTTTGCACATGGATTTATTCGGTCCTGTCAAGCACAAGAGTATTCGAGGTGATCAATACTGTCTCGTGATAACCGATGATTATTCAAGATTTTCTTGGGTTGCATTCATGGCACACAAGAGTGAAACCTTTGGCATTATCAAAAACTTGATCATTCAGATTGAGAATTTGTATAAGTTAAAGGTTAGGCGGATACGTAGCGACAATGGTACTGAATTTAAAAATCATTCCATGACGGAGTTCTGCACTGAAAAAGGTATTCTTCATGAGTTTAGTGCTGCTTATACTCCTCAACAGAATGGCGTCGCTGAACGTAAGAACCGCACATTGATCGAGACTGCTAGGACAATGTTGGTAGAGTCACAGTTGCCCATTCCATTCTGGACTGAAGCTGTGGCCTCTGCATGTTATACTTTGAACCGAGTCCTTACAGTCAAAAGACACAACAAGACCTGCTTTGAGCTTCTTCAAAAACGGAAACCAGATTTGTCTTATCTAGAACCGTTTGGAGCTCCTTGCACAATCATCGATCCTAATGGAAAGTTCGGGGCAAAAGCAATTGATGGATACTTTCTTGGGTATGCCACCCCTAACTTACGAGTCTGGAATCTAGAGACAAAAAGGGTCGAGGAATGGTCTGAGGTCAGAGTACAACGGCACACCTTGCCAGTCAAAAATCCGGGTCAACCTTGGATGTTTGAGTATGATGACTTCTTTAATTCGATCAATGTTGAAGCCGTTGAAGATAATGCTGCGGCTAGGATGTTTTTCGAGAGTGACAATGCAACAGTTTCACCGGTGGTTCGTCCAATTCTTGTTAATCAAGAACCATCTTCTTCGGTGAACAATAATACTCTCAACAATGAGGATTTTCATGATGCAAACGAATTGAACGAATCTTCAGAGGATGACGAATTTGTGGATGCAGATCAAGAAGTTCCAACAACAGCAGTTCATGGTACTTCAGAGGGTACTCCTCCAGTGGATGCCCATAGAACAGCTGAGGCTACTGCATCATCCTCTTCGTCAATTCCTGGTCTTGAATTGGTTGTTGATCTTAATCTCAACAACCTGGGTATAAATGTTCCAGTTCCAGAAAATCCAGAAACAAGGATTCATAATACCCATCCTCAACAAAACATCATTGGAAATGTGCAAAGTGGCGTTCAGACAAGAAACATGTTGCGAAACAACAACAATGCAGGCTTGTATGCAGCTATTCGAGAATCCGGGCAACAAAACGATTGGTCTTTCGCGTGTTATGTCTCACAGGAAGAACCAAGAACGTGGAAAGATGCCTTGAAGGATAATGCTTGGGTTGAAGCAATGCAGGAAGAACTGCAACAATTCCAGAAGCTGGGTGTCTGGAAACTAGTCGAGAAACCTGCTGGATACAAGAAGATTGGTACCCGTTGGGTCTTCAAATGCAAAAAGGATGACCGTGGAGTTGTTATCCGAAACAAAGCTCGTTTAGTCGTTCAAGGTTTTCGTCAGATTGAAGGGATCGACTATAACGAAGTCTATGCACCTGTTGCACGTCTCGAAGCAATTCGAATCTTTCTGGCCTATGCATCCTTCAAAGGGTTCAAGGTTTATCAGATGGACGTGAAAAGTGCATTTTTACATGGTGTGGTTGAAGAAGAGGTGTACGTCGAACAGCCTCCAGGTTTTGAAGATCCTATCCATCCCGATCGGGTTTGGTTGCTCAACAAAGCTCTTTATGGTCTTCATCAAGCACCGCGAGCTTGGTACGCAACCTTATCTCACTATCTGCTGGAGAATGGTTTTCGTAGAGGTCTTATCGACTGCACTCTTTTCATCAAAGAACAAGATGGAGATCTGCTTCTGGTACAGGTATACGTTGATGATATTATTTTTGGTTCTACTAATGATGCTTTGTGTAGGAATTTCGAGCGGATTATGCAGGAGAAATTCGAGATGAGTGCTATGGGGGAAATGACCTTCTTCTTGGGCCTTCAAGTACAACAAACAGAGTCTGGGATATTCATCCATCAGACTAAATATGTTGGTGACATCTTGAACCGGTTTCAGATGTCTGATGCAACGCCCATTGGTACCCCATTGCCAACTAATCACGGAATTACTCCAGACTTGAAGGGAGAAGCTGTTAGCCCTTCAATCTATCGCGCTATGATCGGATCTCTCATGTACCTCACATCATCAAGGCCAGACATAATGTATCCAACGTGTCTTCTTGCCAGATATCAAGTTAATCCAAAGGCCTCCCATCTTGCAGCTGTTAAAAGGATTTTTCGTTATTTGAAGGCGTACCCTGACACTGGTTTGTGGTACCCTAGGGATAATAACTTTGAATTGGTAGCATTCAGTGATTCTGATTTTGGCGGATGTAAAATCGACGGCAAATCCACGACGGCTGGATGTCAGTTTTTAGGAAATCGCCTAGTTACATGGCAGTGCAAGAAGCAGACATGTGTTGCTACCTCAACATGCGAAGCTGAATACATTGCTGCCTCAAGTTGTTGCTCCCAAGTTCTTTGGATCCAGCAACAAATGCGGGACTACGGTTTTGAATTCCTAACTACTCCTATATACGTTGATAATTCTGCTGCTTTAGATATCACTAGAAATCCTGTGCAGCATTCAAAGACCAAACACATCGAAATCAAATATCACTTCATACGTGATTGCTTTGAGAAAAGGCTAATCGATGTTGTTAAGGTCCACACCGATGACCAACGTGCCGACTTATTTACCAAAGCTTTTGACAAATCTAGATTTGACTTCTTATTATTGGTAAACGGCATTAAGGTCAAGCAAGAGTAAAACCAACATCGGAAAATCATTTTTGTAAATATCTTTATGTGTTTTTAAATTTATCTTAGTTTGTTGATTTTAGGGGGAGTAAATCCGAAAATATGAAAATCCAAAAACATCGAAAAATTTCAAAAACACAAAAACAATAGAAAAACAAAAATGAGTTTCCTGGCGAGCAAAAGAGAAAATGATAGTACATCAGTGGTCTATCCAAACCTCTTTAAACCTTAAATGAAAAACGATAAGCAGCTCTATATAAGATGTATCGGTAGGCTCACAATCATTTTAAAGTGTGCAGGGTGATATAAATCTTAATCGACTGAAGACCAGGTGGGAACCATTCATTGGCATATGGTCTTAGTACCGAAATTTCGTTTGATAGATTGCCGAGGTTCTGAGATATTCGGTCTTTATGCTGTTTATCATCTGGGTATCATGGTTGTATCTTTTACCGAAAAATAACGGGGACGCAAGTCTAGATCTTCCATGATACTATACATACGTGTACATATTGCATTCTGCATTCGACCTCAATAAGTGATAAACAATCACATGTCCAAATCAAATAAGTGATAAAATATCACATTAATCCGGGTGTCAAGTTCGTCTCTCTGCTGTACGGAAGTACTGACCTGTTCACGGACTTGCACCTGTGCCCTCATGCATACGAAAATCAAGTTCCTCATAAATAAGTGATTCTATCACATAGGGCTTGTTTTCAAATCAAAATAAGTGAGAATCTCACATCATATACGGTCAAACAGATGATAATCGGTATACTCACCGGTAAGATGAACTCTCGTGCATACCTTGATACGGGAATGTGTCGTGATGTGGATGAACACCGGTCGGTAAGTATAAATCATACCTTAACGTATCCTCTAAACATGATTACATCTGATAAGTTGAGCTTAAGTGGACAACAATACCGATAATTGTTATAGGATGTTTATCTTAATGTTAACTAATAGAACAACAAGAGTGTTTTGACTTGACCGTACACTGATATGATTCTTTTACCCTCGAAACTCGCAAAAAGAAGTTTGTACATATTTATTTACTGCTTTCAGTCTTTACATTTGAGAAATACAAAAATACCAAAAAGATTTTATTTCTACTTTATTTTCGATCGTACGATGTTGGAGCTCAAGTCTTCGTTACCTGAAATCTGAACGAAAACCGAAATGACTAAATCTTCATAAACGGTCGAAATTTGCATGTTTTGAAAGTTAAAAACTAAAATTGACAAATTTTATTAAACTTTCAAACTATCGGACGGTGTTTGTTTGTGACATGGTCATACGTGTGTCATTTGTTTATGATTAACTATATTCCAAGCAGTTGTTCTCATTACGCGTTTAGATTTCTTGCATGTGCAGATTCTAAAGGCTAGGAGAACATGGTCGATGACAAAGCTTTGGAATGAAGACACGACGTGAAGGCACTCAAGTGATGAAGATGATCGAGTTGCCGCTGGCCATCGTCAACACCTCAAGGATCTCACTTCATAAAGATAAAGTTGTTCACGAGCATAACTCAAGGGGGAGCTTATGTTAAGGGGGAGTTTGTCAACACACTTCCTACATGATACGGGTAGTTTGTTGATACACTCTCTGCTTTCAAGACGTGAAGACTTTGAAGATCCTCCGACATTGAAGACATGAAAGGACATCAGAGTTTTGGGAACTCGAAGACCAAAGACCGTCGAAGTTCGAGACGAGTCTGCAACTATAGAAGATAAAGACAAAGCTACAGCCAAGGGGGAGTTTGTTGGTGCACTTGTGTCTGTACTTTGTCTGTATTCGGTCTGTATATAAACGATGTCCTTATCAGTCCTGTAAGTTGACCAAGTCAACCGTCCTCCTGGTTTGACTTAGTCAACAGTCGAAAGATATTGAAAGATGTATTATGTCGAAGGATAGGAGGTCGAAGGATGATGTGGATCCTTCGACCTCATCGAAAGATATGGTTCGATATGGTTCGAATCATAGACCTCGAAGGATGATCCTTCGAGGTCAATGCTGATCTTTCGAATGCCTTGTGTTCGATAGATGATCCTTCGGACCATCTATCGAATCCTTCGGACAAGTCATCATAGGCTGGGTATAAATATACCCATGCAGTGTATGTGAGAATGAGTTCTGTTATTCTACACATCCGAGAGATAGAGCTTTGAGAGCATTCTGTCCAGGACTCACATACACACACTTAGAGAGTTTATAGAACTTTTCTGTAAACATTGAGCTTGTAACCGAACCCTCATTGCATTAATACAAGTTGTGTTAATCGGTGAACTTGTGTGTTTGTTTCTCTACTTGCTACTAACTCGGTTTGCTTGCTAGCTTGGATTCCGCACTTGCTAGTAGGTTTGTATAACAAGGTTTGAGGTTCGTCATCCACCGGATAGGGACCTACAACAACTGCTTGGAATAGTTAGTATAACCAAATGACACACGAATGACCATGTCATAATCAAACACCGTCCGACAGTTTGAAAGTTTAATAAAATTTATCAATTTTAGTCTTTAACTTTCAAAACATGCAAATTTCGACCGTTTATGAAGATTTAGTCAGTTCGGTTTTCGTTCAGGTTTCAGGTAACGAAGACTCGAGCTCCAACATCGTACGATCGAAAATAAATTAGAAAGAAAATCTTTTTGGCTTTTATAAAGTTTATATTAAAACAGATTTTAGGTGTGTTTTAATATTACGAAAGACAACAATTTTAATATCCTTTGAGTGTTATCAAACGACATCACCGCTAATGTCGTGCTGATATGCACCAAACGACGAAACTGTTTAAAAGAAAAACAATAAAAGTTAAGCAGTAAATAAATATATACAGACATTCTTTTTGCGAGTTTCGAGGGTAAGAGAATCATATCAGTGTACGGTCATGCCAAAACACTCTTGTTGTTCTGTTAGTTAACATTAAGATAAGCATCCTATAACAATTATCGGTATTGTTGTCCACTTAAGCTCAACTTATCAGATGTAATCATGGCGAGGGGATACGTTAAGATATGATTTATACTTACCGACCGGTGTTCATCCACATCACGACACATTCCCGTATCAAGGTATGCACGAGGGTTCATCTTACCGGTGAGTATACCGATTATCATCTGTTTGACCGTATATGATGTGAGATACTCACTTATTTTGATTTGAAAACAAGTCCTATGTGATAGAATCACTTATTTATGAGGAACTTGATTTTCGTATGCATGAGGGCACAGGTGCAAGTCCGTGAACAGGTCAGTACTTCCGTACAGCAGAGAGACGAACTTGACACCCGGATGAATGTGATATTTAATCACTTATTTGATTTGGACATGTAATTGTTTATCACTTATTGAGGTCGAATGCAGTATGCAATATGTACACGTATGTATAGTATCATGGAAGATCTAGACTTGCGTCCCCGTTATTTTTCGGTAAAAGATACAACCATGATACCCAGATGATAAGCAGCATAAAGACCGAATATCTCAGAACCTCGGCAATCTATCAAACGAAATTTCGGTACTAAGACCATATGCCAATGAATGGTTCCCACCTGATCTTCAGTCGATTTAAGATTTATATCACCCTGCACACTTTAAAATGATTGTGAGCCTACCGATACATCTTATATAGAGCTGCTTATCGTTTTACATTTAAGATTTAAAGAGGCTTGGATAGACCACTGATTTACTATCATTTTCTCTTTTGCTCGCCAGGAAACTCATTTTTGTTTTTCTATTGTTTTTGTGTTTTTGGAAATTTTCGATGTTTTTGGATTTTCAGATTTTGGATTTACTCCCCCTAAAATCAATAAACTAAGATAAATTAAAAAACACACAAAGGTATTTACAAAAATGATTTTCCGATGTTGGATTACTCTTGCTTGACCTTAATGCCATTTACCAATAATAAGAAGTCAAATCTAGATTTGTCAAAAGCTTTGGTAAATAAGTCGGCACGTTGGTCATCGGTGTGGACCTTAACAACATCGATTAGTCTTTTCTCAAAACAATCACGTATGAAGTGATATTTGATTTCGATGTGTTTGGTCTTTGAATGCTGCACAGGATTTTTAGTGATATCTAAAGCAGCAGAATTATCAACGTATATAGGAGTAGTTAGGAATTCAAAACCGTAGTCCCGCAATTGTTGTTGGATCCAGAGAACTTGGGAGCAACAACTTGAGGCAGCAATGTATTCAGCTTCGCATGTTGATGTACCGACGCATGTCTGCTTCTTGCATTGCCATGTGACTAGGCGATTTCCTAAAAACTGACATCCAGCCGTTGTGGATTTACCGTCGATTTTGCATCCGCCAAAATCAGAATCACTGAAAGCGACCAAGTCAAAGTTATTATCCCTAGGATACCACAGACCGGTGTCGGGGTAAGCCTTCAAATAACGAAAAATCCTTTTGACAGCAGCAAGATGTGAGGCCTTCGGGTTAACTTGATATCTGGCAAGCAGGCACGTTGGATACATTATATCTGGCCTTGATGCTGTGAGGTACATAAGGGATCCGATCATCGCGCGATAGTATGAAGGACTAACAGGTTCACCCTTCAAATCAGGAGTAATTCCGTGATTTGTTGGCAATGGGGTACCAATGGGCGTTGCATCAGACATCTGGAACCGGTTCAAGATGTCACCAACATATTTAGTCTGATGGATGAATATCCCAGACTCCGTTTGTTGCACTTGTAGGCCCAAGAAGAAATTCATTTCCCCCATAGCACTCATCTCGAACTTATCCTGCATGATGCGCTCAAAATTCCTACACAAAACATCATTAGTAGAACCAAAAATAATATCATCAACATATACCTGAACCAGAAGAAGATCTCCATCTTGTTCTTTGATGAAGAGAGTACAATCGATAAGACCTCTTCGAAAACCGTTCTCCAGCAGATATGTAGATAAGGTTGCATACCAAGCTCGTGGCGCTTGATGAAGACCATAGAGAGCTTTGTTGAGCAACCAAACCCGATCGGGATGGACAAGATCTTCAAAACCTGGAGGTTGTTCGACATATACCTCTTCTTCAACCACACCATGTAGAAATGCACTTTTGACGTCCATCTGGTAAACCTTGAATCCTTTGAATGAGGCATAAGCCAGAAAGATCCGAATAGCTTCCAGACGTGCAACTGGTGCATAGACTTCGTTGTAGTCGATCCCTTCTATCTGACGAAAACCTTGAACTACTAAACGAGCTTTGTTCCGAATAACTACTCCACGGTCGTCTTTCTTGCATTTGAAGACCCATCGAGTGCCAATCTTCTTGTAGTTCTCAGGTTTTTCAACAAGCTTCCAAACACCAAGCTTGTGAAATTGCTGTAATTCTTCCTGCATGGCTTCAACCCAAGCACTATCTTTCAAAGCTTCTTTCCACGACTTTGGTTCTTCTTGTGACACGTAACACGCGAAGGACCAGTCATTTTGTTGACCAGATTCTCTTATAGCTGAATACAAACCAGCATTCCGGTTGTTTCTCAGCTGATTACGCGTCTGCACACCGCGATGGACATCTCCTATGATATTCTGCTGGGGATGGGTATCGTGAATCCTCATTTCAGGATTATCTGGCACACGAGCATTGATACCCAAATTGGTAAGATTAAGATCAACAACCAACTCCACACCAGGAATGTGGGTAGAGGTGGATGCATTCCCTTCAGCAGTATCTATATTCTGCGTATGAGGTGTATCTCTAGAGGCACCTTGAACAGGAGCAGCTGGAGCTGAAGATCCTTCAGCTGCATCATGATATTCATCATCTTCAGAGGAATCATTATAATCAGCAGCATCTTCATAAACCTCATTTTGAACCATATTGTTGACAGACGAAGAAACTTGAGGATCAACAACAATAGGTCTAACCAAAGGCGAGACAGCAGCGTTGTCAATTTCTAACAACATCCTAGCCGCTGCTGATTCTTCGTCAAAGGTTGGCAGATTGAAGGAGTCAAATAGCCCATCATAATCGAACATCCACGGATCACCCGGAGCCCTAACAGGACTCGTGTACCTTTGAACTCTAACTTCGCTCCATAGCTCAATCTTTTTGGTAGCTAGATTCCAAACACGAAAATTCAGAGTAGCATATCCAAGGAAGAAACCCTCGATAGCTTTTGCACCAAACTTTCCATCCGGTTCAATCATAGTACAGGGAGCACCAAATGGTTCAAGGTAAGAAAGATCCGGTTTCCTTTTCTGAAGGAGTTCGAAGCAAGTTTTGCCATGTCTCTTTACTGTAAGAACTCTGTTCAATGTGTAGCATGCAGCCGATACAGCCTCCCCCCAGAATTGAATAGGGAGTTCCGACTCTACTAACATTGTTCTTGCAGTTTCTATAATCGTCCGATTCTTCCTCTCAGCGACACCATTTTGTTGTGGAGTATAACGAGAACTGTACTCATGAAGAATGCCTTTAGAAGTACAAAACTCATCCATAACTAGATTTTTTAATTCGGTTCCATTGTCGCTTCGGATCCTCTTCACTTTCAACGAATAGAGATTCTCCAACATTGTAAGAAGATCCTTGAGGATGCCAGGAGTTTGACTCTTGTGTGCCATAAAGGATACCCAAGAAAATCTAGAGTAGTCATCAGTAACTACTAAACAATAGGCATCACCGAACGTTGTCTTGTGCTTCATAGGTCCAAAAAGGTCCATATGTAGACGTTCAAGAGGCATACTGACGGTGTTGATTTTCTTCAAAGGGTGAGACTTCTTTGTTTGCTTCCCCTTTTGGCACGAGACACAGACATCTTGTAGATGAAAACTTCTCACAGGCACACCATTCACAAGATTGTTTTTCACCAAATGGTTCATCTTCCTCAAGTGAATGTGTCCCATTCTTCTGTGCCAAGATATAGACTCCTTTTCCGTAGCTTTTGAGACAAAGCAAGTGACTTGTGCAGATGTTGTAATTGCCTGGCTCATGTCGAGAATATAAAGATCATTAACTCTCGGAGCCGATAAGAGAATCCATTCTTGTGGAATTTTAAATCCAGGTTTCAGCACATAGCAGCCGGCATCATCAAAATGCACGGTGAATTTCTTATCGCAGATTTGCGACACACTGAGAAGATTGTGATCAATTTGCTTCACATAATTGATCTTATCGAAACACACGATGCCATTGGAGATACTTCCCTCTCCAGTGATAAAACCTCCTTTGTCACCCGCAAAAGCAACATACCCTCCTCTAATATTTCTCACATCGTATAGGAGCCATAAGTCGCCAGTCATGTGCCTGGATGCTCCACTATCAACAATCCAATGACTATTAATAGTTCCTCCTAGAACATCCTGCACATGTCATAAAAACATCAGTTGAGAATGGGACCCAAGCCTTAGTGGTCTTGGGTCGTCCCTTAGCATCACGAAATGTGAGCTCGATCTCTTGATGGTTTTCAAGAACAACTGCTCCCCCTGAATTGTCACCCATCTTAGGTAACCAAGTTCGTCTTTGCCTACCAATTTTTGAAGATTCTGGTTTTACAGGTTGTGACACACTTGGTTCCTTTTGAACTGTTTTAACTTCAGATTTTAAAGCTTTTTCAACAGTTTTTATGTTCTTACGTCGTTGTTTAGTTTCTTGTTCCTTTACAGTTCGTTTATCATGTTTAGGTGAAACTGACCGACGTTGAGGGTGAACTGTTTCAGGTGGAGCTTTCTCAACAAATTTCTTCTTTGGAGCATTTGGGCAGTTTCTGATAATGTGCCCAATTTCTCCACATTTGAAACAAGTTCTCCTTTCAACAGACTTAGGAGAACTTAATCGACTACCAGATGTTGAGCCTGTAGAACCTGAGGTACTTGCTCTTTCATCACACCCGTTTGTGTGTTGGGTGTAATTGTTATCACTGTTACGTTTCAAAATCTTGACTTGTTGTACAAAATCAGTGTTTGACTTGTTTTCAAAAGTCTCAATTTTATCTGTACCTTTTGATGCTACAAACTTAACATCTTTTCCTTTCTTCATGTAACGAGCTCCTTTTGATTCAACCTTAGCCTTTGGCTTTGGAGCTCGTTGTTGTTGTTTACCCTTAGAAGCAGTAGGTTGTTGAGTGGTTGGAGATTTTTGATTACCAAATTGTTGTCTAATCTCAGCCTTAGGAATTGGATCACATTGTGTTACAACAATTCCCGGAAGTGTTTTTCCCAAAAACTTGTTTGTGTTGTCTTCAAAGACTTTATCAATCAAAGATTGATTTACATTTTTAATTGGAAAAACATCATCTGAGTAGATTTTATCATCTCCAACCAAAGTGTACAACACATTACTGCTTTTAACAGTAGACTCAGGTTTCTTTTCAACCTTGACAGGATCTATCACTTGTTTCTTGACTGATGAAACATCAGGAGTATCAGGATCACACAGAATGTGATTCTCAAGGGGAACAACGACTCCTTTCATCTTGTCAAGAGATTTATCCTGTTCACATACATTTACTTCCGATTCATCATCCGATGACTCATAGTCCTCGATAAATGGAGGACTTTGTTTCATGGATGTTGAAGCCTCTTCTTGCTTTACATTGTCCGGTTTGAACCCTAGGCCAGTAGAAAATTCCTCAAAGTTCAGAGGCACACTGGGTTCATACCGTGGCATGTTTTCATCATTAGGCATTGTGTCGTAATTATGCCTCAAAGGGGGCGGGCATTTCTTATATCCTATGCCCTTTTGATCTCCCTTTAGTTGTTGAACATCGATGATGTGATCAAGCACAAATCGGGAGTTAGAATAACTTTCCAATTTCTGTTTGATCGCATCATGCTCACTCTTGGCAATGGCTAGCTGCTTCTTGGTTTCCTCAACAAGATTTATGTATTCATTTATACTAATTTGTTTATGATAAACCACTTTGTTAACCTCAGACACGTCTTTCTTTAATGTTTCTATTACAGATTTAAAATCTTTTTCATTCTGAGTTAAAGCCATGTTTGCCTCTTTGCATTTCGATAGTTCAATAACTAAATTTTGATTATGACTATGAAGCTTTTCCAATTCAAGCTTCATTTCAGCACATGAGCTACAAATACTGGGAGCAGGAGTTTCAGAATTTACCTGACTAGTAGAGGCTGAACCATTTGCCATAAAGGCAGTTTGAAAAGAAAAAGCTCCATCTTCAGAGAATAGCTTCTCCATTTCCGTTGATGCAGTAGCAGCCTTCCTAATCAGAATTGATTTCTGACATTTAAGCTCATCAGCTTCATTCAGAAGATCCTGAATATCTTCACCTTCTTCCTCCTTCTCATCAGGCTCTGAGTGATTATCCCCAGAAACAGAGCCTTCTTCATCCGAACTTCCAGAATAACCAGAACTGTCATCGCTTCCAGAAGATTCTTCTTTATGAACATGCTCGATGACCTTAGCATACAGGGCTGTTCCACTTCCCTGATCATCACCACCAAACTGTACTGACCAGTCACAGCCTTCATCTGCTTGAACAGCCAAAGCCCGATTGTGATTTGTAGTTCCAGGCTGTCCCTGAATGTTATTCACTGCCACCATCCTCCGTTCACGGTTTTCTTGTTGGGCATTCACATTCGTCTGGTTTCTGAACGGGTTGTGATTGCCGTGTTTTGTTGGTCGAGTGCACTCACGTTTAAAGTGCCCTTTCTCACCACAGTTAAAGCATGTGACGACATTAATATCAAACCCATACTTCGTGTTTTTCTTTCCTTCCAATGAAGTTCTTCCAGTTCGAGCCATAAAATCTTTCGCCCTTCTAACCGCACTAGCAAAAGCCCATTTAATATCCATCAACTCCATTTCTTCCTTGTCGATCTGATCATAATCTTCATTGGTCATGTTGATGTTTCCAAGCTGACCAGCTACCAAACCACAGTAAGCACTAACCATGGTGTTGATAATTTCCATGTGTTCCTTAGCAACTTCAATGCTAAGGTGTGAAAGATTTGAGTTGTCGACTCGGATTGTGTTAGGATTTTGGGGTTGAGGTTGAGGATTGCTTGTATAATGAGCTTGCTGTTGCTGTTGTTGTTGAGGTGGTGGTTGTGGCTGTGTTGGGACAGGAATATAAGACCTCGGATCAAATTGAGGTTGTGGTGGAGCAGCTGTTGATTGAGGAAATGGAAAGGAACTTGTATTGGAGACAAATGCAGTCTGCAGTTTAGGTTGCTGGGCTGCAGCTGCTCTAGCTAAAGCATCGAAACCCGGAAGATACATTTCTGTATTTTGAGGGGCGGGAGCTCTCTTGGCTTTCCTGATTTCTTCATCATTCTTGTGTTCCAGCTTTTGAATGAACTCGTAGATATTAACCGTGTCTAGAGTTCCAGTGTGCTTCAACAACTCAATGAAAGAGCTCCACTTTGGAGGTAAGGCGTCAGCAAACCTACTCACCATGTCTTGTTGAGTAGAGACAACTCCATAAGCACACATCTCACTAATCAAATGATAGAAACGTGTGATCATATCATTCAGAGTCTCGTTTTCCAAAAATTGAAAAGATTCAAACTCTTTCTTCAACAAATCATGCCGAGACTTTCGAGCAGCTGCATTGCCTTCTCCTCTAGCTACTAAACAATCCCACAATGCTTTCGTAGTCTTGCAGTATGAGAACTGATGGTAGATGTCTTTGTTCAGTGCTTGAGTAAGTGTGGCAAAGGCCTTTTTCTCCAATTCATAAGCCTTCTTGTCTTTTTCAAGCATATTGGTGTATCCATCAGAAGTGGAAGCAACAGTCTCCAGATTTTCATTGAATGCATTGATGAAACACGTCCAAAGATCGGTGCTTTGCCCTTGGACATACGTGTGAAATCGGTTTTTCCATGATGGAAACTCATTCATATGATTTAGCTTTGGTGGACGATTGTTACTGCCCGTTTCACTTTCACTGATCAAAAGGTTTTGAATGCTTTGACTTTGATTGGATACCAAAGCCCATTGACTTGGACTGATTGATGATTGAGGAAGCATACTCTTTGCCCAATCTGCTGCAGTCACTAGCTCTTGATTGGATCTAGAGTCCAAACTCCAATCCCATGGACTTGTACAACTCATTTTAATCAAATATTAATAAATAACCTAAACAACCACAAACTGTTAAATGCAAAAACACAAATCGAAAGATACAAACCTGTTTGAAAGATCAAGACTAGTTCGAAGGATCAACAGTGATCGAAAGATTACTGTTGAGTTTCGAGCCAAGTCTTCGAAAGATTCACAATGAAGGATCCTTATCTTTCGACCAATTATCACGAAAGATTTACAGTTCGAAAGATCCTTATCTTTCGAATACTGATCTCGAAAGATTCACGATGAAAGATCCTTATCTTTCGAGATGAATCCTTATCTTTCGTACAACTATCTTTCGAAAAGATTCCAGAAACGAAGGATAATCCTTAGACTTCGAAAGACTACTCGAAAGATGCTAATCTTTCGAGCTGTCCCTAATCGAAAGATGAACTTTCGATATCGAAGGATATCTTTCGGAAGCTTCTGACACAACTGACACAAAGTTGACGGGTAGGTGGGAAAGGTGATGGGTTGGTGCACAACTTTCGGCAGAAGGTATGTGCAGACCTGACTTTTCACCAACTTTTGGACTTTCAAAAAGTTTACCCAAAATGGACACAACCTTATCCAAACCAGTCACCGGAATATATGACCGGAAATTGGCCGGAAAAATCAAAGTCTCTTAAAAACAAGTTTTCAAGTTACCCAATCCAACCTTGAACACTCCCGAAGGTTTAGGAACCGTTTTTCAGTTTAAAATAGCAAGAAAACCACCAAAAAACGGGTGCTAAACCAAGTGTTCAAACACACCAAGAACTTGAACAAAACCCGGTTTTAAACAAGGTAAAGAGCCAAAGCTCTGATACCACTTGTAGGTCCCTCTCAGAGGATCGAGAACAAACCTAAACCTTGTTATACAAACTCACAAGCGAGTGCGGAATCCAAGCTAGCGAGCAAACCGGGATGATGCAAGAACAAACACAAGAACACACAAGACTCAACGATTAACACCACTTGTATTAATGCGTAGAAAGTTTCCGGTTACAAGCACAATGTTTACAATCAGTTTGCAAACTCTCAAAGTGTGTGTGTGAATGTTTCGGACAGAATGCTCTCCACTCTTGTCTATCTCTCTAAGTGTGCATCTCTGTCTCACACTACACTGCATGGGTATATATATACCCAGCCCATGATGTCTGGTCGAAGGATCCGATAGATGGTCCGAAGGATCATCTTTCGGATATAGTGCTTTCGAAGGATCAGCAAGGACCTCGAAGGATGATCCTTCGAGGTCTAACAGTCGAACCATATCTATCGACCATCTCGAAGGATCAACAGTATCCTTCGAGTCTATCCTTCGAGGCTATCCTTCGAGACAGACAACATATTACAACTTATTGGCCAAGTCTAACTAGGAGGATAGTTGACTTGGTCAACTTACAGACTAACTTAGGACATCGTTTACATACAGACCGAATACAGACAAAGTACAGACACAAGTGCACCAACAAATATAAATACTATACTAAAATATTCATTAAAAAAACGATGACCATAAATACAAACACAATACACGGGAAAGCATGTTCATGTAAACTAACCGTTGGCAACTTGACATTAATTAATCCATTAAGTATTATTAAAAGTAATAATCAAGACAGTGTCATGTGGGTTACAGCTATACTTTACAAAAGAATTGTTAAAAAATGTTTACCAAGCAAGAACATCGATAAAATCACTATAAGCAGGAATAAAGTAGCAGGAATCAAAGCAAATATTCAAGTATCACACCTTGATCTGTAGCGAAATAGGTGATCGGGGCATGATAGTTGATTCAAAGCTTATGACTTGCTATTACTTTAAAGGGATACCTTTGTTAAATAGTAACCAAGTTTCAAGGGATGACTTGCTATCATAGACAACTTTTGACCCGTTCCAGCCATTTTCAATTTAATTACCTGTTTGACCTTTTCGAAAATAAAACATAGCCCCAGTCTACATGTTCTTAAGTAGTGCATTTTGTCATCTCTACCTTAACCCATCAAATTCTAATCTTGGTTTGTTCCCAACAATTTTTTTATTAAAAGATTCTCATGTCAATCATACCATTTTGCATGATCCAGGATTCCCGAATTCACCTCTTGCGACACAAGCAGTCCAGGTGGTGGCAGCTACGGTTCCGCATCCCAAAGCCAGTACACCAAAGAAGATGTTCTTACCAGTGCCTAGAAAAGACGCAATATCTTCATGCAGCTTTAAATGAACAGTTCCAATGGTATGCAATCTCAGATATCGCAATCTCTCGTACTTTGTCTTAACCGGACCTTCGACTAATCAACATGGTTACTTAGGCTAAAGGTTGTGGTCATGACCCTCCACATAGGCGTCATGTCACTCACCTCTAATCCACCATCCAAAACCACTACCCTAAGGGTGTGGTCATGACCCAAACCACTATCCCTCTTTATTATTTTAATATGTTTTTGTCTCAAAGTTATCATATGGAGGGCCGTGATAATCGTGGTTTAATCCACACCAACCACCATCGATCAAGGAGGGATGGTGTAGCCTTCCATTCAAATAGATATATGTATATGTATAAAAAAGAATAGTAAAACAGTACTAAATTTAGTTACCCTAGTATTTTATAATCTAGTAAGACTATCACCGTTGGTGACGTTCTCCCAACCTAGGTTGCCCAAATAATTTAAAAAAAAATCAATTTTTCTCCACAACCCGGTTGTCCAAGCAACCCAAGGTTGCAAGAGGTTACCCCTGTTCTTTTGCCACTTATTAAAATTGGATAGGTTCCATCTTCTAATTTTTATTTTTTTATTTCTTAACTACCAATTCCACCCAATAATTATTTACTCAAATACTTGACAATATTTAAACATGGTAATTTATTAAAAACGCATTCAAAAATATATATTTTCTAATATATTATATATATTGACTGTTTAACTTTTATATTAAAAATAAATAACTTTTGTTTGTTTTGAAATAGAAATAATTGTTTTTAACATTATTTTCTTAATACAATAACAATAACCATATGTTACAATTATTTTATAAAAATATGGGTTGGGTTGGGTTAGGTTGTGAATATATATCAAAAAGACTTGGGTTGTGTTAATGTCAGAATATATGAATTTAAAGCTTAGTTATACATGCAAACAAGTAATACACAATTCTGCAGATGTAGGTGAGATAAATTGTGTTTATGATGTTCTTCTGTGCCTAAAGGTACATGCAAACAAACTAGCATACATGGCAATTCATAATTATATTATATTAGAAAAAAAGATACATGTGATGAAGGATTTACCAGGGCACAACAAGAATCTTACACTCTAAATAATGGTCCAGGATCTAATGACATTAATGAAGTAAATGAAGACACAAGTATATAACGTAGAATAGATGATTTATACATGAGTACAGTTAGAGATATGATTGCAGGAGATCTAACCAAACCAAGATGAAGGTTTATTGAATATTGATGTAGTTTTGTAGAAGTTTTACGTCATCCTTGACATAAATTTATCCAAAAATGATGGTATAACTCATAAAAAAAAGTAGATACATATAAAATATAAGTTATGTGATAATATGTAACCATGCCCCTTTTGGTCATTTTACTAACATAAGCTAAATAAAAAAAAGCTAACACAAACACTTAAAAACAGCTTATCAACTTGTAGAATATAAGCTAATCCAAACACTTAAAAAGAGCTTATCAAATGAAAAAAATAAGCATAAGCAAGTTTAAAATATAAGCATAAGCCAAAAAATAAAAGCTAGGCCAAACACCCCCTTAAAGCTATCGTCTTCTTCACAAGCACTCCGACCCAGTCCCTGCAAATATATTCTTTCCGGTGGACTCTTTTTTTCTTATTTTTCTTCACATCTTCATCATGAGGTCAAGGAGTGCGATTACAAAATTTTATGGGGTGCGATCGGAATTTTGACGCGTATTTAACACTATTTTTTCTTTTTCAAGGGGTGCGGCCGCCCCCCTTGGCTACACTCTAGGTCCGCCCCTGTTCTCAATTGCATATCGATCAAAACCCATTCGTAAAACACTTTGATTCATCCCGATTTTGTATCGTTTGCGAGTATAAGCTTTCAGTTCTTCTGTTTTAGTTAATGACCATGTTTTAATCAGAGAATGTTATGTGTTTTAGTGAATGATGTTCATTACGTAAACAATATAAATATGTGATGTATGATTGTTTGAGTTATGTGGTTATCACTTTATCACGAACCATATATGTGCCTTTTTTCATTGTTAGAGGTTGGATTTGAAAACTTGCTGAAATAGTTAATTTGATAATAGCCTAATGCTGTTATTTGAATTTGTTTGTGGGGTTTGCATATTTTTGAGATAGAGTCGTTTATTGAAGTCGATATGAAATATAAAAAGTCCAATTCTTTTGTTTTGGTAATTTGTGACATACAATAATAGCAATTTTAGCTACTGCGTTCATGGAAGATCATGAACAAATTGTTGTATGCTTTCAAAGGAGTTAAAATGCAATGGGCCATACAGAAATTGATTTTTGTCAAAATAAAGTGAAAGTATATATTTCTTTTGAATCTTCTTTAAAAAAATGACAGTGGTTGGTTAATACTTTTGTTATTAGTACTTCAGAGCTTTTGGTTTGTTTTGTTTGATCTCAATATTAGTTTTTATTATTTTTTTCTCACTTATAGTTAAATGCTTTTAGATAACGTTGTTTGTATTTGGATTGCTGAGTGTTTAAGTTTTATTATTTTTTTCCTGTTATATTTTGGATTAATTGCTATTGATTATTAGGGGCTGTTTGGTAGCCTCTTAATAATTTGTAGATGGATGGTGATTTGTTTCTTTGAGTGATTGTTTTAAATTTTCCACGTATTCAAAAAATTTTAAAAATAATACCAAGTTTTAAACATTCAACCCGTGTTACAATATTATGAATTTTATGGTTTTTATTGTTCAGCCCATGTAATACACGGGTTACTTACCTAGTACTAATACAATATGATTAAGTTTCAATAATTAGACCTCTGTATACTTATTATTCTTTGTTTTATTACATGTTTTTTCTCACCATAAAACCTTAACTAATTTAGTTAAATTGTTTTCTTGTATTAATTTCCCACTTTAAAGTGATTATTTCAATAAACTTGTTAATGGTTTGAGTTAACAAGAGTCAAAACTGGCTTTGGTTGAAACTGGCTTTTTAAGCTGTAAAAATCAATTTCAAAATTCGGTTTTAACTAGTTCGGTTCAGGTTTGACTGTTCGAAGTATATGTTTACAACCCATTTGTGTGGGTCTGTTCAAAACCAGTTTCAATACCGGTCCCGGTTCCGAATTACAAACATGCTCCGGTTCCCAAACCAGTTTTTTAACTTCCGTAACCCTGGTAATATTAAGTTGGGCGTAATTGACTTGTTTAAGAAGCTGGACTTGGCCCAAGTTAATCAGCAATGGCCTATGTGACTTAAAACCACTTGAAATCTTCTCCCTCCTTTTGAGACAAATGGAGTCCACTTCCGGTCACTATGCCGCCGTTATCCCTTACTTTATTTTCATATGTTTTTTTTTCCAAATCAGTTCAGATTTGAGTCAACAAAAGTCAAAACCGGCTTCTCTTTGAATTGGTTTTTGAGGGGAAAAAAGATTGGTTCCAAAAATGGGTTTAACCAATTTGGTTCGGGTTTAACCAGTCTCAAAGTATAGATTCCAAAACCGATAACAACCCGTCCTTTCGGGCCAGTTTAAAACCAATTACAAAAAAAGTAGTTTTTTTTCCTCCCTATACCCTAGTAATTTTAAGTTGGGCTTAAGTGACTTTGTTTAACAATTTGTTTAACAAGTTGGACTTGGCCCAACCTAATCATTAATTAATTGCCCTATGCGACTCAAACCAGTTCCCTTTCGGAGACGAACGGAGTTCACTTCCGGCCACCCTGCCGCCGTTGCCGATTCAGACGAACATAATAAACCTAAGCCAATAAATATTCGATCTTCGAGCTTCATAGGTTCCTTCCGTTTCATCGAATTGCTTTCAGCATCACAACACACTTCTTCCACCACCGGAACTACTTCCAACGAAATCGAAACGGCGTTAATGTAAGTTCGCTTTAACCTAACTTAATTAAATGTCGTTCTCTATTTTGTTCATCAAGTGTTTCTGGTTTCACATATTGATTTTTCAGAATTTTTAGAATTTTTATGATTTTTCAGAATTATTATTATTTTTCAGAATTTTTTGAAATTTTTTTGATTTTTTGGAATTTTTTTGATTTTTTGGAATTGGATCAAAATGGCAATTGAAAACATTTAAAATGAAAATTCCCAAAATACCCTTGGTTAAAGATGGAGTTAGTGTATGTGATCAAAATGGCAACAAAAGGGAAAGTCAGGTACATAAAGACAAAAAAAAACTATTTAGACTAAAATAATAAGTTTGGACAAAACTCAGGGACTAAAATAACAATTTACTCTTTTAATTAGCTCCCTAAAGTATATTAAGTTGGGCTTAAGTGACTTTGTTTAACAAGTTGGACTTGGCCCAACCTAATTGCCCTATGCGACTCAAACCAGTTCCCCTTTAGGAGACGAACGGAGTTCACTTCCGGCCACCCTGCCGTCGTTGCCGATTCAGACGAACCTAATAAACCTAAGCCAATAAATATTCGATCTTCGAGCTTCATAGGTTCCTTCCGTTTCATCGAATTGCTTTCAGCATCACAACACACTTCTTCCACCACCGGAACTACTTCCAACGAAATCGAAACGGCGTTAATGTAAGTTCGCTTTAACCTAACTTAATTAAATGTCGTTCTCTATTTTGTTCATCAAGTGTTGCTGCTGGTTTTACATATTGATTTTAACTATTTATAGAGGCCACTAAACAATGCTGATTAAAGGTGATTGTGTATTTCGTTCATGTAGTACTATCGCTTATTAGTGTAATGCCTGTTTCTTTACATGAATTTGTTCTTCAATTTCTTTACAGACTCATGGTCACATATCTATATGTGTTCATGTATGTACCAACCGGTTTATTGGTTCAATTTATACGTATGTATGTATGTATGTGTATGTCTCTGTTTTCAACCTAATCAATCCATATTGGGGGTAGTATGACAAAGCTGTGAAGTAACTTTAAAAAAAACACATTACTGTAAACAGCAATCTTCATCAACATTGTTGTTTTTGCTATTAAGATGATGGAATGTAGATGCTCGTTATAAGACCCGCTTCACTGAAATTAGAATAAACGAATAGAAAGATAGGTTACTCAATGTTTGATAAGTCAATTGGTTACTACTCTTAAGTGGTAAACTGACTATCCCAGTGATGTCAAATCACTAATTATTATAAATCATTCATATAATAAAGTTAAAACTTAAAAGCCATATGCCCTTATATATCCTATCAGTTTGAGATAGACAAAGTGAAAAAACAAACCAAATCGACCCATCTTGACATTCACAAGTTTCGGACGAAATTTTGTGTACGAGATAATATAATATGGTATCAAGGCAACAAGCTCTTATACGCAGTTTTAGTTCTCTTAGTTTCACTTCTACTTGAAATTCTTTGTCGTATGACTAAACTGCCCTGCTGCCTGTTTAGTGTTTTGTATGGTGAGTTGGGCAAAATGCTAAAAATCCTACCTTTTTCATGTAGTAAGGGCAAAATCTGGTAAGAAGCAATCTATATCTTCTGGTGGCAAAATTGCACATTCTGCAGGAGCTTCAATGAGCTTGCCTTAAATAAGGTTTGTTTTAACATGCATACATACATATTAAGTTTTTCTTAGAAAATTTTAATGTATTCATATCAGTTTTTATTTTGGAAAATTTTGGTTTTGACCATTATAGTCAAAGTAGGAGAGGTAAAAGAGCAAAGATGAAATATATGACTTGGTTCACCCAGCTGTGGATACAAGATTGTTCGAGTAAAGGGGTATTAGTAGAGCGGGCAATTCTGGCCCACATGCATAAAATGGGTCGTTTTGGGTCTTTTTTTACATCACCATGGGTTGATTTGGGTTTCTTTTTAGTAATCAATGGGTCCGGCTGGGTCACCCTAAAATACAGAAAGATTTTACGGGTCAAATTGGGTTTGGAATTAAAAAGAAACGGGTGGAACAGGTTATTGGGTTCAGAAGAAAAAAGAAACAGGTGGAACTAGTTAGAAAAAATCTCGGGTTTTTTTCTCAAGAGCTTTTCTTTTTCTTCTCTCTAAATCTGAGATCGTCACTCTCACACAAAATTAGTTCTTAGAAAAATCTCACCAAACCACCATATTAGAAGCTTACAGATTCTCCTCTACTCTCGTCTCCTTTACGCACTATCTCTGTGTTCCGGTAAACTAGCGACGCCGACAACCATTAAGTTGGTGACATATTAAACGATGGTGTTTCGATGTTATGCGGAGGTCGTAACGGATCGATGGTGTAACCGGTGAGTGTGTAAATGATCACTCAATGGCTGACAGTTACGAACCCAAACGGGTTGACATATGCGAGAGATCAGCTGGAGCGATCACTGGTTGTTCTTTTCTCAATTAGTATGTTTGAATATTTGATTTGTGTTTATTTGCTTTTTTTTTCCCAAAATAAACTGTTTTCTTTTAAGTTTTACTGAATTTTAGTTTTCCAATTAAAATGAAATTCTATTCAACATCTGTTACAATTTCGATGTCTATTTTAGTTAGGAAAGCAAAGATTTTACCGTAGAGAATAGAGATTCTATTACTGCTGGGTGCAGACATCAATCTGTAAAATGACCCGTTCCTTAACATGACCCGTGTTGACCCGCACCATTCTGACCCGAACCCAAATGACCCTTTCCTTAACATGACCCGTGTTGACCCGCACCATTCTGACCCGAACCCGATTTGATCCGTCACTACACCCAATCCGACCCGCTCATTTTGCCAGGCATAGGTATAAGCGCTATCATTGTAAAGTGTGTTTAACGTCTATAGTTTATTATGTAAGGGGTTTAGGGTGTCATTTAAGTAAATCAGTATATCTCAATTGCTGCATCGATTGTTTCACGCAGGTTCAATATGTATAAGTAGGGAACGATTGTCAAACATCATTCGGTAATCAGAAATTTAGTTTGTGTTAAATTCATTTGTTAATTCTTGTTCTTATTCTTTCAATTCAATCAATTGTGTCGTTTATTACCACCAACCTTGGATGCTGAAATCCAGAAGAAAGGTGTAACGGAAGAGGCTCTCACTATAGTCTGCAGGCCCATCATCTCTTGTATCCCCTGCATCAATTAACACAAGAGACTACTAATGGTACTTGTTTACTAAATACACTTTTGACTCTTTCAATATGCATAAATTAAATAGGTTGTTTTGTTTTCATTCAGACAACAAATTTTACGGCATGGCAAATGAGTTATTAGGAAAAATATGTGATTGATTTAATGCCTTTTTTTAACTTTCTTTCAAGGTTTTGGCTTTGAATGCTGTATCATACATTCCCTAACTGGTTGCCAATTTTATTATTTGGATTTCAGTTTGTTTAATCCCTTTTATGTTAAAATTAGCAGAGATAAATACAGAGCATCAACAAACAAACAGAGTACAACAAAACAACGAACACTCAACCAGTTTTCTACAAACGAATTTGCAAGTTATACTCTAATAATTCCAAGCCAATGTGCAAATTGTGGTTGGAACTGTGAAAAGGTAAGAGTTAGCGTAAAGTTCACGATTTGTTCTTATGGTTTTGTCAAAGCTACAAATTTTGTTCTCCCATTTTAAAACTTACAGAAATACCCCCTTGTTTTCGAAACCTGTAACATCAGTGGTCATTTTGTTTATACTAGTGTGATTAATCCCGCACGTTGTGGCAGGTGGGAACTCGATTGGTTTAAATTTGGTTTTTGTTTTGTGCTCTAACTAGGTTTCGTGTTTTTTCCCCTTTACCTCCTCTATAATAAAAACTTTTCAAGTTCAAACTGATAACCAGGGGCCGAACCTGAGAATGCAGGTTCTCTGTCCAAGCCCGGAAAATACGTGCCCCTCAGGCCTTAACGAAATAGATAATGTAAACTTATTTTGCCACTCATTGATGTTATTATTATTATGATTATTATTAATTTGAAACCAAAATGGGTATTGGGCTAATACCTAACGAGCTTAAGTTATAAATTTTGAGATCCATAGTTTTAAATGGGCCTAAAATATAAGTTTATGTTTTATATGGGTTTTCTATTTTTTTAAATATATATAATATTTTATTAATGTGCCCTGGCCGTTGGTCCTCCCCGCTCACCTCAGTGTCGGCTGTGTTGATAACGAGGTCATTGGATTGATAAACATATTATATACAAAGAAAATGGGACAGGGAATTTAGATTTTGGAGTTACAAAGCTCCTCTTAACTACCTTCGTTTCACTAAATTAATCATAAAAAAAGTTATTAAGGGAGCTCAAGATACCAGACCAGGCAAACTAAAGCTAGCCCACTGCACTTTAGCATAGTGAAAGTCTCTCTTAATTATGCATTAGCTTGAAGTGAAACTTCCGTCTATGTAAGAAAAGTCTTAACCTCCCTTACTTTGCGGGCGCACTGACCAAAGACCTACTCCTGCTTAGCGCAGGAGACTCACTTTAGCCTTGCTTAAGAGCATTCACATCCATTCCATCATATTTTCATCCTAAATTACACTAAAAAACACTACATTTTCTCTCTCCTTTTCAATTATATAATATTTATTTATACCTTTATCATTACCTTTTCTCTCTCCTCCACACACAACCACTTTCAAAATATATTAAAAAATTATAGGGGGTGAACAGTGTCCCCCAAATATACAGATGAACAGTAACATTTTCTCTCTCCTCCACTCACAACCACTCTTTATACTTTTTATATTATAAAAACTCCACACAAAGAATTTAGTGGAACGGATGTGAATGCTCTAAAGTTGTGAGCAAATGCCAAGAAGCGACCCGATTAGGAACCGAACCGACCCGATACCCGAAAACAGTATAAACTGATACCCGAAAACAATACCCTATCTAATACCTCGGTTCCGGTTCTCCATCAGTTCGGTTCCATGGTTCTCGGGTAGGAGAACCAAACCTGAATTGATGTTTATATCTTTCTCTGTTTCTCAAACCTACAATCACATCATTAATGTTTCATTCGGTCAGCTGTAGTTAGATTTCTTCAGTGAATCAAGATGTGCTCCATTGACATTCCACTCTAAAATATGGCTTCACATTGGATGTTAGAAATAAAGGTACGTCATGTGAATCAAGAATGTTTAATTGTTTTCAATTCTTTGTGTTGTGTATAAATTTGGTTAGGTTTCTTGATTAATAGGTAGTGTATGATTATTATGAACTTGATGGGTTATGCTTGATTATAATGGTTAGTATAATATATGATGTCAAAATGTTTGCACGCCAAGTGTTCGTTTAAATGTCCAAGTGAAAAGTATTGTAAGAAAAGATTAAATTATTATAAAGGGAATATGCCACAGAATAGTAATGAAGTTTTAGGAGTGTTCCAATTAGATCACTGATAAAATTTATTGTTCCAATTAGATAATTCTACTTTATTTTGGTGTTCTAATGCTAGAGATTTTACCTGAATAGCAGGTCATAGTTGTTTTTGCTATTAAGATGATGGAATGTAGATGCTCGTTGTAAGACCCGCTTCACTGAAATTAGAATAAACGAATAGAAAGATAGGTTACTCAATGTTTGATAAGTCAATTAGTTACTACTCTAAGTGGTAAACTGACTATCCCAGTGATGTCAAATCACTAATTATTATAAATCATTCATATAATAAAGTTAAAACTTAAAAGCCATATGCCCTTATATATTCTATCAGTTTGAGATAGACAAAGTGAAAAAACAAACCAAATCGACCCATCTTGACATTCACAAGTTTCGGACGAAATTTTGTGTACGAGATAATATAATATGGTATCAAGGCAACAAGCTCTTATACGCAGTTTTAGTTCTCTTAGTTTCACTTCTACTTGAAATTCTTTGTCGTATGACTAAACTGCCCTGCTGCCTGTTTAGTGTTTTGTATGGTGAGTTGGGCAAAATGCTAAAAATCCTACCTTTTTCATGTAGTAAGGGCAAAATCTGGTAAGAAGCAATCTATATCTTCTGGTGGCAAAATTGCACATTCTGCAGGAGCTTCAATGAGCTTGCCTTAAATAAGGTTTGTTTTAACATGCATACGTATTAAGTTTTTCTTAGAAAATTTTAATGTATTCATATCAATTTTTATTTTGGAAAATTTTGGTTTTGACCATTATAGTCAAAGTAGGAGAGGTAAAAGAGCAAAGATGAAATATATGACTTGCTTCACCCAGCGGTGGATACAAGATTGTTCGAGTAAAGGGGTATTAGTAGAGCGGGCAATTCTGGCCCACATGCATAAAATGGGTCGTTTTGGGTCTTTTTTTAAATCACCATGGGTTGATTTGGGTTTCTTTTTAGTAATCAATGGGTCCGGCTGGGTCACCCTAAAAAAGATTTTACGGGTCAAATTAGGTTTGGAATTAAAAGAAACAAACGGGTGGAACGGGTTAGTGGGTTGAGAAGAAAAAAGAGACAGGTGGAACTAGTTAGAAAAAATATCGGGTTTTGGAATTAAAAGAAACAAAAGCTTTTCTTTTTCTTCTCTCTAAACCTGAGATCGTCACTCTCACACAAAATTAGTTCTTAGAAAAATCTCACCAAACCACCATATTAGAAGCTTACAGATTCTCCTCTACTCTCGTCTCCTTTACGCACTATCTCTGTGTTCCGGTAAACTAGCGACGCCGACCACCATAAAGTTGGTAACATATTAAACGATGGTGTTTCGATGTTATGCGGAGGTCGTAACGGATCAATGGTGTAACCTGTGAGTGTGTAAATGATCACTCAATGGCCGACAGTTTTGAACCCAAACGGGTCGACATATGCGAGAGATCAGGTGGATCGATTACTGAATTGAAACCGCATGAATTATGAATTGTCGCTGCTTTGCTGGAAGAAACGATCGTTGGTTGTTCTTTTCTCAATTAGTATGTTTTAATATTTGATTTGTGTTTATTTGCTATTTTTTTTTCCAAAATAAAACTGTTTTCAATTAAAATGAATTTCTATTCAACATCTGTTACAATTTCAATTTCTATTTTATTTAAGAAAGCAAAGTTTAACTGAATTTTAGTTTTTCAATTAAAATGAATTTCTATTCAACATCTGTTACAATTTCAATTTCTATTTTATTTAAGAAAGCAAAGATTTTACCGTAGGGAATAGAGATTCTATTGCTGCTGGGTGCAGACATCAATCTGTAAAATGACTGTTCTAACCCAAACCCAATCTGAACGAACCCATTCTGATCTAAACCCAATCTGACCCAAACCAAAATGACCCTTTCCTTAACATGACCCGTTCTGACCCGAACCCGTTTTGATCCGTCACTACACCCAATCTGACCCGCTCATTTTGCCAGGCAAAGGTATAAGCGCTATCTTTGTAAAGTATGTTTAAGGTCTATAGTTTATTATGTAATGGGTTTAGGGTGTCATTTAAGTACATCAGTATATCTCAATCGCTGCGTCGATTGTTTCACGCCGGTTCACTACGTATAAGTAGGGAACAATTGTCAAACATCATTCAGTAATCAGAAATCTAGTTTGCGTTAAATTCATTTGTTAATTCTTGTTCTTATTCTTTCAATTCAATCAATTATGTCGTTGATTACCAACAACCTTGGGCTATAGAATCTCTCACCTTGTTAAAATGTATTTTTTATCATAGACCGTCCAAGTATGGATGGAAACCCGTGGATGCTGAAATCCAGAAGAAAGATGTAATGGAAGAGGCTCTCACTATAGTCTGCAGGCCCATCATCTCTCGTATCCCCTGCATCAATTAACACAAGAGACTACTAATGGTACTTGTTTAATTAAATACACTTATGACTCTTTCAATATGCATAAATTAAATAGGTTGTTTTGTTTTCATTCAGACAACAAATTTTACGTATGGCAAATGAGTTATTAGGAAAAATATGTGATTGATTTAATGCCTTTTTTCAACTTTCTTTCAAGGTATATATTGATCTACTTTTCAAATTAAGGAGATTTATTGGGATCCTTATATTATTTACTTCCTTATCTAGAATTTTTGAGAATTTATTGCACTCTTTCTAATAATCCTTGACTACTTTTTGCATGAGGAAAGAGAGCATGTGGTTTCTATCAATAATCCTTGACTACTTACTACTTGAGAGTGGGACCAAAAAAGGAACTTGCAACACCTTTTGTCTTGTAAGAACTTGTTACATAATCTACTAGTCTTTTGTCGGAAATTTTCACATCCAACTCACTGTTTGCATCATCGATACCAGTTTTTGAAAATTATGCAAGGCCTGTGCTATAATTGGTTATCAATTTTCAGATAGGGATTGTTACTTGTTTTACCAATTTAGACTTTTAACATGCTTTATGAATTCATATGGTTTTGGCTTTGAATGCTTTCGCTCTCGGTTGGGTATTCACGCACGCCTGTTGCGGTGTGTTAATGCGAAAAACAACCTTGAACGAAAAACATAAGTAAAATCGTTGAATCACGCACGCCTGTTGCGGTGTGTTAATGCGAAAAATTAGACCGAAACGTAAAATGTAGAAAGAAAAAACTAAGTTGATCTAGGGCCCCGCATTGGAACGAACTTGTCAAACGTAGAATAATAGACGTGTAACGAAACGTAAAACGAAAAACTTGCAAAAGGTGAAAAGTATAGAGAAACAAAGTTGAAAATAGAAAATGTAAAGGTTAAATTGAAAAAGATAAAAAGTTTTATGTTAAAAGTGAAAAACTCAAAAGGGTTTTAATGTAAAAAAGGGTTTTAATGTAAACCGGAGCCCAACTCGAGACCTGAACAGCCGGAACCAAGCCGTCGCCGCCGCGAATGGCGTCGCCCCTTCTCTTGCCACGTCTCCGATTCTCTCTCTCATATCTGAACTGCCGTGCGCCACCACCGATCTGTGGTGGCCGGCCGTTTTATTTCCGCAAAGGGGAGTGAGGTGCCGGTGTGGTAGTTTATGGTAGTTTAAGGCGGAGAGGGAAGGTGAGGGGTGTTGTGGATGTTAGCCGAATTAGATGTCGGAATGTCGGCCGGGACCGACTTTGATCACCAGAGAAGAGAGGGGAAATGGGGTGTTTGGCTGTGGATGTTGTGGTCTTTGTCATTGTAAAGATGAAGTCTCTGATTTCATTTTTGTGGGTAATATAGTCATTTCATACATAGTTAACTGACAAATTTAATTGAGGTTAGGGCTGGGGACCAACCGAGTGCATTTTTGACAAGTTTTGGGACCACACGTGTAATTAGTAAACCACTAGGACCAAGTCTGCAATTTTTGCAAACCACAGGGACCAACCAAGCATTTAACTCATAGATTAAATATTCATTGGGAATAGCCCAATAGTGTTAATGAGTTAGTTAAGATATAGAATAGTAGGAGGTAATGGGTTCAATATCCATAGTATATAAGTTTAGCCATTAAAAAAAAGATTAAATAGATATGTAAATGGAACGGCTAAAACTAATCGAGGGCTAAAAAGAATGGAAGACGTGCCACAAAATTTTATAATATATCTTTATAATTGAGTAAGTATCGTTATGTAAGTTTTAAACATTTAAAAAATTAATTAAAATTTATAGCAAGGTCTTATCCAAAATCTTTAAAAATTTCAAATGAATATTACGTAACCAAGTCTTAATCAAATATTTGTATGGATTATATGCGTATCAATTATTTATGTATCACACTAAAAATAAGATTTTTTGTTCGGATGAAATTTGACAACTTTAAAACTATTATTTTTAGTAAGGAGGTATGAAAAGTAAAAATAGGAGTGCATTTAGGAGTTTTTTCCCATAATGGTGTTGGTGGGTAAATTATTTACCAAAATGGTGTTGGTCGAAAAGTATTTACCAAAATAGTGTTTTTAATAGATTCTTTTGTTTCTCATTCCTAATCTCATTGGATAATTCTAATAATTTGAATACCTATTATTTAATCATGGTATTGTATCTTTCACTTAACTTATGTTTATTAAATCTTAAAAAAAGCTTTTTTTTTTAATCAAGCCTACTTATATAAAAAAAACCTTCGTGTGATCTCATGAACTTTATTTATACACATATACTCGCATAACTATATAATTAATAAAAAACTGAATATTATATTAAAACTCTAGATGATAGGACTTGTTAAAAAGCAATTTAACTCATTTCAGAATATTATTCGTGCTTTTTTTTCTTCTACACAACCTATTGATTTTATTGCATTATTTTTTGTCAAGTTACGATATTACAGGTATCCACATACATATTAGTGGGATAGTTAGCATATCGACTTGATAAAATAACTGTTTCATTGTAAAAAAAAGGGGGTGGCGGCGCAACTTGTTGCCCGACTACCTGCCATTGCTTTGTAATTGCCCTTTCTCGTGTGGAATAATATTATATTTCTCAAAAAAAAAAAAAAAAAAAAAAACTGTTTCATTGTAAAAAAAAATAAATAAAGAAAAACATTTTTTTTACCTTAAAATGTAAATTTTATTTATCTTATTTTAATAGAGGGAATAAATGTCGTGTAACTCAGACATTAAAACTTGATTTAAAAAAAAGTTAACAACAAAACGAGTGACTAAAAAATCTGAACTTGATTTATAAAAAAAGAAAAAAGGCTTTTTTTAAGATTTTTAAAGAAAATAAGTTAGGTGAGAGACATAATACCATGATTAAATTAATAGTTATTCAAAGAATTTGAATTATCCAATAAGGTTAGGAGTGATAAATAAATAAATCTTCAAAAACACTATTTTAGTAAATATTTTTGTAACAATACCATTTTGGTAAATATTTTATCCACAAACACCATTATGGGAAAAAACTCGTGCATTTAGCTAACCCCAGAGAGATTTTAGCAGTGTAAGTTCCTTTCAGTCAACAACATATGACTACTGCATAATACAATGACCTGGTTTTGACTATTCGCATTCATGATATAACACAGGGTTTATTCATGTTGGATTTCATTTTTAAAGTTGCTTTGGGAATTGATATTGACAGCATGCGTGTTTAACTTAAGGAGGCCAAAATTGAAAGAAAGGTGTGGAGGAAGAGGCTCCCACTACTGACCACTTAGACTAAGGGGTATGGAGAGCCTCATCCTCAAGGGATGGGCTGCCACGTCGGCGCCACGTAGGAGTGGTTTGGAGAGGATGGACCTAGAGGGTGGGGGATGAACCCCTTTGTGTATATATATGTATGTATGTATAGGTATATATGAGAGAAGGAAGGAGGGAGGACCGGCTACCCCGGCTGTGGGGTGCCGGTTGTGCCGAGCCGAGCCCCAGGGGGCGGTGTAGAGGACCGACGCCGGTCCTAGCCGGGCCTCAGCCGACCCCCATACCCTTTAGTCTTATCTCTCATGTCCCCGGCATATAATACGATTAGAGGTACATGTTTATTAAATAGCAATTGTTTCTTACATGTTTATTATTGCTAGTGATTGTTTCAAATAAATAACCCTTACATTCTTCTTGTTTCCTCTATAGTCATTGAAAAGCATTTCCTGCCCTGAATACCTTGTCATTGGAAAAACGACATCAAACAATCCAACGTCACAACATTGTGTTCTATTAATTTGAATACCATGAAATGATGCAAAAGTCCAACCAAATGAATTTTGCTCTATTAGTCACGAATCCAACAATAATACTACAACAATAAATTACATTCGCGCTAGTTAACAAGAACACAAAGTTCTCAAATGAAGACCACGATGGACCACAAAAAAACTTGTTCATCATGTGAGATCCCTCTTTCCTCCTTACTTGATGCAGATCATATACCAACAATTGAAAAAAAGATAACTTGTTTTCATAAAGTGCAAGATTAACAAATCAATCATGCGAATATATCAAAACGAACAAGAATTCAAGAACATGTTTACCTCTTTTTGCATCAACGTGTTGCCCCCTGCCTCAATGATCACTCTTTTTCTTCGAACCATAATACTTCTCGTACCATCTAACAAACTCCTTCAACCCTGTTTGAAGATTCCTCATCGGTTTATACCCAAACTCCCTTTGCACCAAACTAATATTCGCATGAGTAAAAGGGACATCACCATTTCTAGGCAACTTCATCACACGTTGTTTCGCTTTCACTTTCAACAACTTAACCAAAATAGTAACAAGATCCGCAACAGGCACAGGCGCGAGTATTCCCTAAATTAATAATTCTAACCTATGCAATCCCTTTTTTCTTCCCACCACTTCCTGTACTCTTTTCAGCAGTGTCCAATGCACCTAAACAACCCTTTACAATATCATCGATATATGTAAAATCACGCGTAACGGTCCCATGATTACTCGACTCAAAAAATGAGAATCGGTTTTCGTTTCAAGATATCGTTAGTGAAGAAAAAATAAGCCATATCCGGTCTACCCCATGGTCCATAAACCGTAAAGAAACGGCTATCTGGGTCACTCGTTCAGGTATATGAAATTTATACATATAAATGTATGATTCTAGGTTTATATCAACATCCATATAACCTGCTATTTACAAACTTTTTTTCATTGAATCAATTAAATTGAAAACCTCGACTTTTAGAAAATCGCATGTTACATAAAAAAACTACAAATCGCATGTTAAAAAAAATACAAATCGCCTGTACATAAAAAAAACTACAAATCACATGTATATAAAAAGATGAAAGTAGCATGTTATAAACCAAATTCGCATGTTGATACTAAATCGCGTACGCAGCGTACGTCTATGTTGTCAAAGACGCAAGGCGCAGGCGAGGCTCATCGGCCTCGCCCGGAGCCTAGGCGCAAGGCACAAAAAAAAGCGTGGGCTTTTTTAAGAAAAGCGCACATAATGAAAAAAAATATAAAAAATATGTTATGCTTTGAAAATAAATAAGATCCCACGTATGAAATAAAAAAAACTGTTATATATGACAGTTAAGATCATGTAGCTAATAGTTAGTAGCACAAGTTTAGGACTTATATATTGGAAGTTTTGGGTGTGTGAATGAAAGTCTCAAAAGGTGGTAAATACTTTGTCCCACATTGGTGTGGGAACAAAGTGAGTGATTGTTTATAAGGTAAAACCTTTACTACTCTATTTTAGCTTTATGAACCCACGCAAAAATCAAAAGATACATAGCTTAATATGATGACAAGTGTCCTCTAAATGGTTTCTTTTTATTATATAGTGTAGATAGATATAGATTAAAAAATAATGTCATATTAAATTTGAATGAATGTAAAAAAATATAAATACAGAATGGTGGACATATGGAAGCTAGTAATCCTTCAATTTCCGTTTTAATTATACAGAATGGTGAGTTGGAAGGCCTACAGACTCTCACCAAGATCATCATTGAAGAAGGTGTTGGCTTTGCAATAAATGAGCTCAAGGGATTAACAAATCTCCGCGGGGAAGTTTCCGTTGAGGGACTGCACAAAGTGCAAAGCGCAAAGCATGCACGGGAGGCGAACTTATCTCTAAAAAAGATTACTCGATTAAAGCTGCAATGGGTTGATGTGTTTGATGGCTCACGAATGGATAAACTTGAAGAGGAAGTTCTCAATGAGCTGAAACCTAATAGTGATACGTTGAAAACGCTTTCAGTCATGTCATACGGGGGAACACAAATTTCAAATTGGGTTGGTGATCGCTCTTTTCATGAGTTGGTTAATGTGTCAATACGTGGTTGTAAAAAATGCACATCTCTACCCCCATTTGGGTTGCTCCCTTCACTTAAGAGGTTGCAGATTCAAGGCATGGATGAGGTTAAAATCATAGGTTTGGAGCTAACCGGAAATGATGTTAACGCCTTCCGTTCACTTGAAGTTCTAACATTTGAAGATATGTCTGGATGGGAGGGATGGTCAACTATAAATGAGAGTTCAGCAGCAGTGTTTCCATGCCTTAAAGAGCTTTCTATAGTCAATTGTCCCCAATTGATTAATGTCTCACTTCAAGCACTACCTTCAGTCAAGGTTCTTGAAATTCACAGATGTGGTGATGGTGTGTTGAGAAGTCTGGTTCAGGTAGCTTCTTCAATCACTGAGTTGAGCATAAGTTCTATCTCAGGGCTTATATATGAGGTGTGGAGAGGAGTTATAAGGTATCTTAAGGAAGTTGAAGGATTAAGGATCTGGGGATGTAATGAAATAAAATACTTGTGGGAATCAGAAACAGATGCAAGTAAGCTTCTTGTGAGATTAAAGGAATTGAGTTTATGGGAATGTTCAGGTTTGGTAAGTTTAGAAGAGAAAGAGGAGGATGACAATTTTGGGAGCAGCACCATGTTATCTCTTAGAAGGTTGTATGTAAAGTATTGTAGTAGCATAAAACGTTTATGTTGTCCAAATAGCATTGAGAGTTTGGATATTGAAGCTTGTTCAGTTATTACAGATGTCTACCTCCCAAAAGGAGGGAATAAGCTCAAATCACTTCGTATAAAAAGATGTGATAAACTTGAGGGAAAAATCAACAACACAAGCATTCCAATGCTTGAAACCTTGTATATTAATGAATGGGAAAATCTAAGATCAATCAGTGAATTGAGTAACTCCACTCACCTCACCAGCCTGGATATAATACGATGCCCACATATTGTGTCACTTCCAGGGCTTCAGCTATCAAACCTCACCCGTTTGGAAATTTTTAAATGTGAAAGTCTGGAGTCATTACCTGAGCTATCGAATCTCACCAGTTTGTCAGTTAGTGATTGTGACAGTCTGGAGTCATTACCTGAGCTAAAGAATCTCTCCTTGTTAAAAGAGCTGGAAATCAGAAGGTGTCCAGGCATTGATGTTTCCATTCATTGTGTGCATTGGCCTCCCAAATTGTGTTCCCTTGAACTAGAAGGGTTGAAGAAGCCCATATCAGAGTGGGGGGATCTGAATTTTCCAACTTCCCTTGTTGACCTAACGTTATATGGTGAACCCCATATGAGGAATTTTAGTCAGTTGTCCCACCTTTTCCCTTCTTCTCTTACATCTCTGGAGATAAACAAATTTGATAATCTGGAATCACTTTCAACCGGACTCCAACACCTCACATCCCTTCAACATCTGGCCATTTTCAGCTGCCCAAAGGTGAACGATCTACCAGAGACGCTGTTACCTTCACTTTTGAGTTTGAGAATACTGGAATGCCCAAAATTGAAAGAAAGGTGTGAAGGAAGAGGCTCCCATTACTGGCCCCTCATCTCTCATATCCCCTGCATCGACAATTGAAGACTAATTGAAAGAAAGGTACATACATGTTAATTAAATATCAGTTAATAATTATTGCTAGACGTTGTTTTAAATAAATAACCCTTACCTTCTTCTTCTTTCTCTGTAGTCACTGAAAAAAGATTTCCTGTCGTGAATACCAAATCACCGGAGACATCGTACCACCATCTTCACACATCATAACCACGCATCAAAACAGATCAACAAGCTGAAATTAGGGATTTGGTTGGTGGATGTGTGTGAAATTGCTCGTAAATGGTGGTGAATGGTGGCTGTTGACGGTGTGAAATAGTGAGGAAGAAAACCGGTGTTGGTGGGTGAGTTTGTTTGAGATCTGAGAGAGAGGGGGGGGGGGGGGAGGGAGAAAAGGAAGGTAGGGTTAGGTCCCACATATTTTTTTTATTTCTTTTAATGTTTTATTTATTATTTTTTAATATAATGGGTAGTTTAGTCATTTCATAGCAACTTAACTAGAAAACTTAACGGACATCTTGATGTCGAAATGGTAATGTTGGGTCAAAACGGTTTGGTTCGAAATGGTTCAAGTCAAAACGGTTCAGGTCAAATGGTACAGGTCATGATAGTTTGGTTCCAAACATTTCCCGTCAAAACGGTTCAGTTCAAAACAGCTCGGTTCCAAACGGTTCTCGTCAAAACGGTTCGAGTAGAAACGGTTCGGGTGGAAACGGTACGGGTCAAAGCGATTCGATTCGAAACGGTTCAGGTCAAAACGGCTCGGTTCCAAACGGTTCGCGTCTAAACAGTTGGAGTCGAAATGGTACGGGTAGAAACCGTTTGGGTTTAAACGGTGCGGGTCGAAATGATTGAAGATTTCAATGAATTTACTTTAATTCCTTCACATATAGGAAGGGTTTTGAATTCCTTTAGTTAAAGAAATTTGAATGAATTCATGCTGAATTCCAATTCCAATTCCCTTGTCAACCAAACACGTGAAGATTGGAATTGAAATTTCAATTACAACAAATTGTGTGAACAAAACATCTTAAGAGATGAAAATTAGATTCCAATTCTCTTAAATTCTATTGAATTCCTGCGAACCAAGCGCACCCTAAATGGATGGATCGTGAGGGAGTTGCTACAAGTCTGTTGGTTGTTGGTAAAACAATAATGTTATCAATAACTCGTATGATGATCGGCTATTTTTCTTGAAGAGTGATCCCTTAAAACCAATTATTTATGGCAATACTTGATTATAAATTAAAGAATAGTGTTTTTGTTTGTCATATTGTGTAATTCTGTGTACGCCTTTGCTTATCACGTTGTTTGTATAGTTTTGTGTAATCTGACGCTCTATTTTATTTCTTTGTGTTCATATTTTCATTCATATTATTACTATATAATACATCAACGAAACCTGTCCACCGGATGAGCATTAAACTAGTTCCTTTTAAAGATTTTTAATGTCAAACAAACTAAAATTGATTACCATTCTTCAATATTATAAGAAGCCTTCATTAAGTTGTTATTTTTGCAACATTCTTGTTGATCTGGATTTGTAAAGCATTGAGCTTGATCACAATACCCTTGTTTTTTTTTTAAATTGCAGTTGAAGAAAGAGGATTGTCTATTAAGATTTCTGCAAATCAACAACACGGGGTCCAAAATACTTGGAGAGATGTAATGCAAATTCAGTTTATCTCAAGCCAGATTTTGACTTTTATGATTATCCTCAAATTTAGTTACTTTGGTTGATTTTGTTTCCATTTCGTTCCCAACATTCATCATAAGCAATGTTGAGAGTTTGCCACAAGAATATTTTCATTCATCCTGTCTTCATAATTTTTACATGCTATTTCTCATTCTCATGTATAGTAAATACACTTCATTTAGCCTTACAGTAACAACTTTCCTATTAATTTCACTCTGTTACAAATTCTTATATTGTTATAAAATTAAAAGTTTGTATGTAAGTTTTTTTTTTTTTTTTTTTTTAAAGAAGTGGATTAACCGAACTTAATTATCCCTTACTTTATTTTTATTTTAATAACTCTATTATCAAATGACCTTTTATGAATGTTACAAGTAATATTAATAAGTTGGGCTAGTTTAAGATATCAAATGACCCTTTTATAATGATACAAGTAATATTAAGTTGGGCTTGTTTAAGAAGGTGGACTGGGCCCAATTAACTTAATCAGCAATATAGCAGCCTATGTGACTCAAAACGTGAATCATTTATCTTCCAATTGCTTTCATTCACCATCACAACACACTTCTTCCCTTCCGGCCACCACAGCAAATAATACTTCCGACGACGTCAAAACGGCGTCGGAGAAGAATATTATTACAGTTTCCATTCACTTCTTCAGCAGAGTTTCACTTCAAATCTGATTTTCATGGGTTCAATGTAAATTCGCTTAATTAAATGTCATTCTGTATTTTTTTTTCTCATCAAGTGTGTTTTACTTTGTGATTTTAGTCAATTATGATGAATATACAATATGTATTTGAACTGCTTAATAATTTAACCTAAATAAATACTACTGTCTGTCCGTGTTACTACAGGTTTGTTGGATTCAAAGTAGAATAGAATGTCTGTTTCTTTTTCACATGAATTTGTAATTCTAATTGCAGCTTCAAGGTCTTCTCTTCTCTTCACTGACACACACTGAGGTGTATGTATGTATCTGTGTGTCTCTGTTTTGATTTTTGAACCTTAGAAGTGATTATTAAATTAAAATTTCAAATTTAGTGACATTATATGACTGGGTTGTTAAATTAATGTTCATTCTTATGCTGTCAGTTTACTGTTTCGTTGTTTCTGATGTTCTATCAAACTCTGCATTCATCACCTTTTTTGAGCTAATTGATTTGGCTGTGTAGGAGGATTCTTGAACTCTGTTATGCATTTTGATCTAGCTCATTGTATGGTTTTGTATAAGATGGACACGCTTGTGTATCCGTTACGTGTATCCATGAGCGGGCCCACCTTATCAAGACTGTGTCACATGCCACTTGTACTTTTTTTTTGTGTTAAAAATGTACGTATATGACATTCGAGTGACAGTGTATAGTTTCAGCAGATTCTAGAGCTTACGGTTTTTAGACGTGCCAAAATGGGTTGGTAGACTGGGTTGAAACTGGAATAACAGGTCAAAATGAGTAAACTTTGTAATGGTCAAACATGTCGTGTATTGGGTTGACCCAAAAGTACTTTATGTCAAACATTTTAAATCTGTTTATATAAAGGATGAGTGTTTTCAAGAATCATATCTGATTACAAAAACTATATTAGTTCGATATTGAACTATTTTTGGAGGTTTAACTCGTAAAGACTACAGTTGACGACTTTAATTTCAAAGTGTTTCATTATGAGTTTCATTTTCGTGATTCAAAATGTAATTGGGACCACAAATTTGAGGTGAGCAATTGTACAAAATACATCTACATCCAAGCCATCATAGATCACTTTTGACCCGTTCAAGCCATTTTCAGTTTAATTACCCATTTGACGTTTGAGAAAATAAAACATAGCCCCAATGTATACCGGTTCTTAAGTAGTGGATTGAAATTGTCATCAAATTCAAATTTTGGTTTGTACCCGCCTTTTCTACAGTATCAAAAGATTCCCATATAAATCAAACCATTTTCGATGGTTCCAACAAACATGGATCCAGGCTCCCGAATTACCTGTTGCAACACAAGCTGGATCCAGGTTTCATGTGGTGACAGCTTCGGTGTCGCATCGAAAGGCCAGTTCACCAAAGAAGATGTTCTTACCAGAGCCTAGAAAAGACGCAATATCTTCATGCAGCTTTAAATGAACAGTTCCAACGGTATGCAATCTCAGATATAGCAATCTCTCATACTTTGTCTTAACCAGGCCTTTGACTAATCAAGATGGTTACTTATTAGAGGTTTAAATTGGAACGGATTGAGTCGATCAAAGCTTCTTTTTTTTTGTCTAAAAAGTTTAGAAAAAATAAAGATTTGGTGGGTCAACAAAAGTTGCATTATTTCATTGATATTCTAATTTATTTTTACTGAAATGATTAGGTTAATACATTTAGCACCCCTAGTCAAATGGATGGATGTCTCATGGAGTAAAAACAGCAATCTTCATCAACATTACAGGAAACAGCAATCTTCATCAACATTGTTGTTTTGCTATTAAGACGCAGGAATATAGATGCTCATTATAAGACCCGCTTCACTAATAAATTGTAAACTTTAAAGCCATATGCCCCCTATATATGTCTGATCAGTTTGAGATAGAAAAGGTGAAAAACAAACCAAATCGACTCATCTTGACATTCATAAGTAAATGGGTTGAAACTGCCCTCCGTCATTCTCACAGTTATTGACAAAATTTTGTGTACAACATAATATAATATGGTATCAAGGCAACAAGCTTTATATGCAGTTTTTGTTCTCTTAGTTTCAATTCTACCTGAAATTCTTTGTTGTATGACTAAACTGCCCTGCTGCTTGTTTTGTATGGTTAGTTGGGCAAAATGCTAAAAATCCTACCTTTTTCATGTTGTAAGGGCAAAATCTGGTAAGAAGCAATCATTAGAAGATATGCTGGTGGCAAAATTGCACATTCTGCAGGAGCTTCAATGAGCTTGCCTTAAATAAGGTGTGTTTTAACATACATACATACATATTCAGTTTTTCTTAGAAAATTTTAAAGTATTCATGTCGGTTCTTATTTTGGAAAATTGCTGTTACTTTTGACCTTTATAGTCAAAGTAGGACAGGTAAAAGAGCAAAGATCACTCAATGGCTAACACTTACGAACCCAGACAGGGTGACATATGCGAGAGATCAGGTGGAGCGATTACTGAATTGAAACCGCATGAATTATGAATCGTTGCTGCCTCACCAGACGAAACAGAAACGATCATTGGTTGTTCTTTTCTCAATCAGTATGTTTTAATATTTGATTTGCGTTTATTTGCTTTTTTTTTCCCAAAATAAAACTGTTTTCTTTTAAGTTCAACTGAATTTTAGTTTTTCAATTAAAATGAATGACTTCTTGTTTCAGGTGCCGTAACGAGTGCGGAATCCCCGTCGCAACATAAACCGAGCGAGAGAGCAAACACACAAACAAAGATTCAACGTTTAAAGCTTAAATGTGTATAGATCTGGAAGAGTTTGGTTACAAGAATGATACAAGAAATAATGCTCTCAAACTCTCAGATATGTGCTCTCTGTGTTCTCTTTACTTCTGTGACAGCAGGCTGTTTAAATAGACAATGCACAACAACAACCACAAACAGTGATATTGGCCACGATTCACGAACCCTCAAGAAAGCCCACGAAGAGTCACTCTTTGTGGCTTGACTCTTCGTGACTCTTCGTCCACCATAAGAAAGAAGCCTTCGTCGCAGGGAGAAGGACGAACCCTTTGAGGGTTCGTCGATTAAACCCTTCGTGAGGAATGATAAAGGTTCGCGATGCATAGAGTGTTCGTCCAATACACTCTTCGTCAACATAAAGTCTTTTATCCAAGATGAGTGTTCGTCCAAGGCATGAAGTCTTCATCACATGAATGAATCAGGCCCAACAGAAACAAATGGCCCAAAATTGTATTAGATATACGTTGTCAATTGTCATGCAAGGCAAATTCAAATTCTTTTACTTTGCATGCACTTGATAAATTATTCACATTACATCATCATGACATGATGATGTCATGGTGGTGATGATGGTTCGTGGTTCTTCGTACTTCGTGTGTCAATCTCTGGGGCGCACGAGGGAGGAATGTCGCAACGACGGGCTTGAGCCGAAACGACCCAAGTCTAACCGAACCTAGTCGCATCCACATAATATGCATCAACACACTTTCAAAATATATTAAAAAAATATAGGAGGTGAACAGTGTCTTCCAAATATACAGATGAACAGTAACATTTTCTCTCTCCTCCACTCATAACCACTCTTTATACTCTTTATATTATAAAAACTCCACACAAAGAATTTAATGGAATGGATGTGAATGCTCTAAAGTGGTGAGCAAATGCCAAGAACCGACCCGATTAGGAAGCGAACCGACCCGATACCCGAAAACAATATAAACTGATACCCGAAAACAATACCCTATCTAATACCTCGGTTCCGTTTCTCCATCAGTTTGGTTCCATGGTTCTCGGGTAGGAGAACCAAACCTGAATTGATGTTTATATCTTTCTCTGTTTCTCAAACCTACAATCACATCATTAATGTTTCATTCGATCAGCTGTAGTTAGATTTCTGCAGTGAATCAAGATGTGCTCCATTGACATTCCACTCTAAAATACGGCTTCACATTGGATGTTAGAAATAAAGGTACGTCATGTGAATCAAGAATGTTTAATTGTTTTCGATTCTTTGTGTTGTGTATAAATTTGGTTACGTTTCTTGATTAATAGGTAGTGTATGATTATTATGAACTGGATGGGTTATGCTTGATTATAATGGTTAGTGTAATATATGATGTCGAAAAGTTTGCACACCAAGTGTTCGATTAAATGTCCAAGTGAAAAGTATTGTAAGAAAAGATTAAAGTTTAATATGAAAAGTATAAGAGCTAAACAAAAACTGAAATTAACGGTATCCAAAAAACAATTCAATGCTTCATGAATAAAAAATCCAAAACATATCCAATAACTAAAACACAAAACCAAACAAATGTAATAATCCAAACGAAACGCGATAAATTCAACAAAGAAACTTAAATCAAAATTAATCTACTTTCTTTCGTCTATTCAATAATCGTATTCAGCTATTGCTTAATCGACCTCAATATTCATGTGATCCGGTTCCACCCGAACTGAAACATTATGAATCCTAAGAACCGATTTCAGAACCTACCAGATACGGTTCGGGTCGGGTCGGGTTGGGTCGGTCTGAGTCTTTTTTCGGTTCAGTTCTCGGGTAATTTCGGTCCGAATCCAATTATGCTCAGCCCTAAGCTCAACTAGGAACATGTATTTAGGAGGTATGGTATAACTATGCAACCGTGTTCGTTTACGCTAAATCAAGTCAAATAATGAATGCCATTTATGTCTTTTGAATTACAGTTGTTATTAAAAACTGAATGAAAATTAAAACAATGTCTAGTTTGTAGTCATTCAAGCACAATAAAACAATTTCTTTTAATCGGACTATGGGTGACACAACAATAAACAACTTTTCTAAGTGTTGATAACTTGACATGAATAATAATAGTCCCTAAAATATTATAAAAAATAAAAAGTACTAACCAAGTTGTTATGTGGCTAACAGCTATAGAGTGTGGTACGGTAAAAAAAGGGGAAAATGGGTACCGGTACTGAATATACCGGTACGGGTACCGGTACTGAATATACCGGTACGGTACCTATTTTGGTTGATTTACCAGTAAATATCGTTATCGGTACCGAAAAATGGAAAAAATGGGTACCGGTACTGAACTTAACGATACGGTACCGGTTCCTAGTATCAAATGCTCATCCCTGGCTATATATACCTACTCCTTACAAAAGAATTGTTAAAATATGTTGACCAAGAGGACCAAGAACATGGAGAGAGAGGTAACCTGAATTAAGTTGCAGAAATCAAAACAAGTCTTCAACAAACGGAAGATTTCAAAGTTTTTTATGCGGATATTGTTTACATTAATGGATTTGCTTCTATTGCTTTGATTATTTTCTTTTCTCTTTTCACCGAGACGTGACAAAAATGTAAAGTGATTATGACTCGACTTCACATAAGAAAAAAAATGTCGGCATGGTTGGTGAAGTAGATTGTTAATGCGCACTTACCAAGTGGTTGATGATGTGGAATACGACACTAAAAAAACTGACGAGTTAGATTGTGGAATAAAAAAATAAAAGAGTAAACTGTCATTTTGGTCCCTGTGGTTTGGTCACTTTTGCCACTTTAGTCCAAAACTCAAACCTTTTGCATCTGGTCCCTGTGGTTTCAGTTTTATAGCATTTTGGTCCAAAAATGAAATCAGATCATATTTTTCTTATAAAATCCTGCTATTTTGTCCTTTTCCTTAGGGCCGAAATGGTCATTTCTTTTTTTTAAATAAATACCAGATTTTATAAGACAAATATGACCTGCTTCGCCCCTGAGGAAAAGGACAAAATTGCATGATTTTATAAGACAAATATGACCTGATTTCATTTTTGGACCAAAATGGCAATAAAACTGAAACCACAGGGACCCAGATGCAAAAGGTTTGAGTTTTGGACTAAAGTGACCAAACCACAGGGACCAAAATGGCAGTTTACTCAAAATAAAAACTAACGTGAATTGTTAAATAAGTATATTGCAAATAAGTAACTTATATTTTGCTAAAACTAACTTTCAATCTTATTAATGTGATAGAAAATGTTTGATTTCTATCATTAGGAAATGCAAGTTTTATGTACCATGTTTTATATTTGCCCTTTGTTTTTATTGTAGCGTTCCATATTAAAAAAAAAAAAAAAAAATCAATTGCAAAGTCTCATATTTGCTCATTAAAAATTGCTGATATTCTTGTAAAAACTTAGAGAAATATTACAATAAATCAGTTTATTACAACAACTTCTTAATTATATGCCAATCAAATCTATTTATTTTTATAATTAAACATTTGAAAACGTATTATTGTGTTTTCTAGTAACAATCATCATGTAAATGTCAAATTAATCTCTGACTTGAAACTAAGGGCTTTCTTTGGGTTTTGGATAAAAAAAAAAAACAGTCAGTTAAGAAAAACTTAACGAACAACCATAAACAGATTATATAACACAACTTTTTGCTCATTTTTCTCGAATCATATATCTTCATTGCAGCTTGAATTTAAGTCGGTTACACCCTCAAGACCACCAATCTCTCCAAAGATGGATGTAACATCATCCGACAACGATCCCTGTTGCCTCTCTCTGTCATGATATTATAAATGTGATGATGCTATTCATAATTGTATCCACAATGCATTGTGAAGGCTCGCTCATGTGCAAGTCAAAGAAATTGGTAAAACTGAATGTCCGCAACTGTACATCATAGAACTTAAAATAATTGCCCACTATGCAAAAGCATCCTTCTTTTCAAAAAGCAAAACAATTAAAAGCAATTAATATAAAGTGATACACGTTCATATGAATAATAATAATCAATTTCTCCATTATGAAAAGTAAGGAATATTAACAATTAAAAGCAATTGGTTGAATGACTAAAAAGAATGCTCTTTCTTATCTCCACTCATTCTTGTCTCCAATCAGACCACTCCCATCTTCTCTCCACTCATCTTATTTACCTACATTCATTCATACCATACAAACCAAACCAAACCAAACCAAACCAAAAACTACTCTCATTCCAATTTCCAGTTTACATCTTCACTCTTACTTAACAATGGCTGAAGCCGCTGCTGCTGCCCTCGTCAAAGTCATTTTTGAGAAGCTAGCCGATGAAGCCTTCAAGAAATATGCTCGCTCTCAGAATATCCACTCAGAGCTCAAGCAATTGGGGAGCACGTTGTCCCAGATCCAAGCTCTGCTTAACGATGCTTCACACAAGGAAATAACTGATGAATCTGTCAGACTATGGCTCACTAGTCTCCAACATCTGGCTTACGATATCGATGACGTACTTGACGAAGTGGCTACTGAAGCTATGCGTCGTGAGCTGACCCCGGAATCAGAAGCAAGCACCAGCATGGTAAGAAAACTCATACCAATTTGCTGCACAAAGTTCTCACTAAGTCATAGGCTGAGTCCCAAGTTAGACAGGATTACCAACCGGTTACAACATCTAGAAAAACAAAATCCTGGTTTGACTGTGAAAGGTGAAAAGCCAAAAATTAATACTAATAGAAGAAACGAAACATCTTTGCCAGAACGTGATGTTGTTGGAAGAGAAGTTGAGACAAAGAAATTGCTCAACCAGTTGTTAGTAGGTGAATCATCTAAGGAAAAGTTTAGTATCTTACCCATAGTTGGTTTGGGTGGAGTGGGAAAGACCACTCTGGCTAGAATATTGTATAACGATACGCGGGTGAAGGATCACTTTGAACTCATGGCTTGGGTTTGTGTTTCCGATGAGTGTGATGTATTCAAAATAAGTGAAACCATCTTTGAATGTGTGGCTACAGAAAACAAACAGTTTAAAGATGTAAATCAGCTTCAAATTGCTCTTAGAGAGCAATTTAAGGACAAACGATTTCTACTAGTACTTGATGATGTGTGGAATCAAAACTATGATGATTGGGAAATACTAGTGCGTCCATTTCATTCTGGGGCTGCTGGAAGTAGGGTAATCATGACAACTCGCCAGCAGGATTTGCTTAAAAAGATAGGTTTTAATCATGTAGACAATCTCGAGAGTTTGTCGCATGAAGATGCTTTGTCTTTGTTAGCTCTACATGCATTAGATGTAGATAACTTTGATTCTCATGAAACACTTAAACCACAAGCTAAAGGTATCGTGAAAAAGTGTGGTGGTTTGCCTTTAGCTTTAAAGGCAATTGGAAGATTACTCAGAACAAAAACCGAGGGAGAAGAATGGGATGACGTGTTGAAAAGTAAGATATGGGATTTAGAAAATGCTGATGCAATTGTTCCAGCCCTAAGGCTAAGCTACCATGATCTTCCTGCTGATTTGAAGCGCTTGTTTGCATACTGCTCTTTGTTCCCAAAGGACTTTATGTTTGACAAGGAGGAGTTGATATTATTATGGATAGCTGAAGGGTATCTGAACGAGTCAACTGCAGACAAATCACCAGAACGGTTGGGCCATGAATATTTTGAGAAATTGCTATCAAGGTCCTTTTTTCAACCCGCACCTAATGGTGAATCGTTTTTTGTGATGCATGATCTCATGAACGATTTGGCCGCATTTGTTGCTGGAGAATATTTTTTAAGGTTTGAAAATCAGACCGAGATGGCAATGGAAGCTTTAGCCAAGTACCGACATATGTCATTTATGCGTGAGCGCTATGTAGGTTTCCAGAAGTTTGAGGCATTTCAAAGAGCAAGAAGTTTGAGAACCCTGTTAGCTGTATATGTTGGGGTAGAACAAAGCTGGAACACGTTTTACATATCCAATAAAATTTTGGTTGACTTACTTCCTCAACTACCACTGTTACGGGTTCTTTCTTTGAGGCGTTTTAACATAAGTGAGGTACCGGATGCCATCTGTAGTTTGAACCACTTGAGGTATCTTAATTTGTCTGAAACAAGAATCTCAAAGTTACCGGAGAATGTTGGTAATCTTTATAATTTACAAACATTGATCGTTTTTGGTTGTAATTGCTTAACTACATTGCCTAAAAGCTTCTTAAAGCTCAAAAAGTTGAGGCATTTTGACATCGGGGAAACTCCGTGTTTGAAGAAGTTGCCCTTGGGAATTGGTGAGTTAAAAAACCTACAAACTCTCCCCAAGGTCATCGTTGGAGGAGACAATGACTTTGCAATAACCAAGCTTAAGGGATTAGAGAATTTACATGGGGAACTTTCAATTGAAGGGTTGCACAAAGTGCAAATTCCAATGCATGCAAGGGAGGCGAACCTATCTCAAAAAAGGCTTACTAAGTTAAAGCTGAAATGGGGTGATGATTCACAGAGAGGATCACTTGAGAAGGAGGTTCTTGCTGAGCTCAAGCCACACACTGATACGTTGAAACATTTTGAAGTTGAGTATTACGGGGGAGTAGAGTTTCCATGTTGGGTCGGGGATCCCACTTTTCATCAATTGGTTCATGTGTCGCTATGGGGTTGTAGAAAATGTACATCTCTACCGCCACTTGGACAGTTACCTTCACTTAAGGAGTTGTTGATTCAAGGAATGGATGATGTTAAAGTCATCAGTTTGGAGTTAAGTAGGACTACTGATGTTACCTTCCCTTCACTTGAAATTCTAAGGTTTGAAGATATGTCTAGTTGGAAGGTATGGTCAACCAATAGCGAGGTAATGTTTCCATGCCTTCGAGAGCTTCAAATAATCGAATGTCCCGATTTGATTGATGTCTCACTAGAAGCATTACCTTCACTAAGAGTTTTAAGGATAGAGGGATGTTGCGAAAGTGTGCTGAGAAGTCTGGTTAAAGCAGCTTCATCTACCACTAAACTGGAAATAAAATCAATTTTAGGGCTTACGGATGAGGTGTGGAGATCTGTCATAGTGAATTTCTGGGCGGTTGAAGAGCTATGCATACGAAAATGTGATGAGATAAGATACCTATGGGAATCAGATGCAGAGGCAAGTAAAGTTCTTGTAAATTTAAAGGAATTGGTTGTATCTGAATGTAAAAAATTGGTGAGTTTAGGAGAGAAAGAGGAGGATGAGGATAACACTGGGAGCGATCTCTTATCATCTCTTAGGATGTTGTATATAGAGTCATGTGAAAGTATGGAGCGTTTGTGTTGTCCAAATAGCATTGAGAGTTTAGCTATCGAATGGTGTAGTTCAGTTAGAGATGTCTCCTTCCCAAGAGCAACAACAACAACAGGTGGAGGAGGGCAGAATCTCAAGTCACTTCATATATCTGATTGTGGGAATCTAAAATCAATAAATCAACTGAGTAACTCCACTCACCTCACCTCTTTGTCAATAAGTGGATGTAGAAACATGGAGTTATTTTCTGATCTTCATCAGCTATCAAATCTCACCTCGTTGTACATACAACGTTGTAAAAGCATAGAGTCATTTTCTGACCTTGAGCTATCAAACCTCACCAGGTTGACAATAGAAGGTTGTCAAAGCATAGAGTCATTTCCTAACCTCCATCTGCCAAATCTCACAGAACTGAGCATAAGATATTGCAACAACATGAAGGCATTTGGTGACCTGCTGCTACCAAATCTAATCAGTTGGTGGTTAAGAGATTGTGAAAAGCTGGAGTCATTTCCTGACCTTCAGCTATCCAATCTCACCATGTTAAAAGATATGACTATTAGAAACTGTCCAATGATTGATGCTTCCTTTCCTCGTGGGCTTTGGCCTCCCAATTTGGTTAGGCTTACAACAGGGGGGTTGAAAAAGCCCATCTCAGAATGGGGCAATCAGAATTTCCCAGCTTCCCTTGTTCACCTAACATTATATAATGAACCTGATGTGAGGAATTTTAGTCAATTGTCCCACCTTTTCCCTTCTACTCTTACATCTCTGGACATAACTGGATTTGATAATCTGGAATCCCTTTCAACCGGACTCCAACACCTCACATCTCTTCAACATCTCTGGATTACGTTTTGCCTTAAGGTGAACGATCTACCAGAGACGCTGTTACCTTCACTTTTGAGTTTGAGAGCATGGGGTTGCCCAAAATTGAAAGAAAGGTGTGAAGGAAGAGGCTCCCACTACTGGCCACTCATCTCTCATATCCCCAAAATCCAAATAGACCACAGGTACTTGTTTATTAATTCATACCCTCTGATTTCCATATGATAAACTGGTATTCTCAGACATCATGTGCGTGTTTTTTTTTTGTTGGAATAGGATTTGTTGCTCAAAACCTAAAATTGAATTTTAATGATGACATTAATTTATATGTTGAAATCAGTTTTCATGAGTTTAAACTATTATGTAGCTGCATCCTACGTTGGAACTCATTTCACCATGTGTAGGTACTAATTTGACTTTCGTGAGTTAAACTTGCCAACTAACTATTATTATTGTTATTGTTTTATTTATGATTTTTGTTGATCTTGCTTTTGTAGGTTGATAGGGTGCGATTTTAAGTTGTTAATCAGTTGATTTGTGTGATTGTACTGTTAATTTTGTTTTTTGGTTGCTAGTTTATCCGATCGATGTGAGTTGACTTTTGTTGACTTCGATTCTCGATTACAAAGTTGAATCTGATTCAGAAGTTGAAGATACAAATTAGGGTTTAGATCTGCATTTGGTTTGATTAATTTAGGCATTTTGTTTACTGTGGAGTTATGATAAAGAAAACAAACATAGCTAATTTGATTAATTGTATTAATACTTGATATGAAGTCTGTGAATAACTTATATATTACAACTAAACTTTTGCAGTGACATATTCTAAAGGATCTTCTGGGTGAATGTTCGGGTGATGGAACATTCACAGTTGACCAGGTCAAATTCAAGAACAGAGAAAAGTCTCAAGGTGTGAAATTTCAGGGAAAATATCCTGAGTAAAGTGCAGTAAAACTCGCACATATAATTACTGAATCAACTAATAACAGACAAAGTGTCGATGCCATAAGTGTAAGTTCCTTTTAAGTCAACAACATTTGACTACACCATAATATAACAAACTGGTTTTGATTAATAGTATTCATGATATAACACAGGATTTATTCATGAAAATCAGTTGGATTCAATATTCAAAGTGAAGGTCTTAAGAAATTGTCAAATATCAGACCAGAGGCTTGATGATGGACAAGATCATTTCTGGTAAGCGTATACTTTTTTCCCATAAAAATGATGGGTGGGTTGGATAACGAGTTAAAACACATTTGGGTTAATAATATTGTTGACTTTTTACTAGGGTTGAACTGAGGCGGGTTGGAGTGTTGGACTCTGGTACAAACATTTTAATTCTCTTTTGACCTTACGGCCAATTAATGTTTTAACTATGATTACAGACCGACTCTTGAGGTCAAACAAATTAAAATTGACTTCAAAATTGATTACTATGATGTTTTGAGAATAGTTTTTTTGGCCATTAATATCAAAGTGTATTGTTTGACCCTTGAAGTTTTTTAATTGCAGTTGAAGAAAGAAGATATTCTGCAAATCAACAACACACATCCAAAATACTTCATAATTGGTGGAAAGGAGGCTGGCTACATCTATTTCCATTATTTGGTTCATTTACATGCTCTGCAAACATCCTGAGATTCAAGATATGGTTGAATAAGAAATCAAAGAAGCAACAAACATGATAAACAAATTCATGTAACTTGGAACAAAACTCTCGTGAGTCTATCCTGCATCTCAGTGGTATGCAACTCAAATATTTAGCAATTTCTCATTCTTTAAATTAACCAAGCCTTTGACTAATCAACACGGTTACTAGTAGTTGTTGGAGTCGTTCAAAATGGATCGGATTGGATCAATCCAAAGAACTTTTTGTGTAACTTTATATAAAAACAATAATTATTATTATTATTAAGTGATAGGGATACGGAGCTAATCCATGATCTAGCAGACTGCAGACTCGGATTTGGTGCAACTAGACAAATTGAAGTTATACGAGGATAAGTAATGGACAAATGTCTCAACAAGCCACACGTGTGGACAAATGCTATAGGTGAGTTTTCCCAACTCTCAGGGACCCAATTTCGTCATCTAGAGCTCCGATTTTGAAGTCAATGTTTTCCCCAATTAAGCATTTTTAATTAATTTCGCTTGGTTGTAAAAAACGGCTGGATTTTTTTAACTAGATATTTATTCGTTGTTTTTTAGGCTGTCAATTTCAAGGCATATTTCAAGGCTGTCAATGTCTGGTATAGAGCAAGTAGTGGTTTGCAAAAAAAAAGAAAAAAAAAAGAAAAAGAAACTGAAATCATTCCCGGTCTTCATAAAATGTCTAAGGTTTGCATCATAGCTTTATTTTTAACACAATGATACAATAAGATATCATAGAACCATCTGAAGATGGTGCTATGTTAGCAAAAAGAAAATCTAAATTTATTAGTGGTTAGTTTCCAAAATGTGACAGCAGAAACTATGTCATTAAACAGTCTGGAAGGTTTTAAGCATTTTTAATAAACATTAAGCAACACTCTACCTGTTTCATTATATACCCTGATGACTACTTTTTTTAACAAAGGGAAAAAGACAGTGAATGAGAAAGGGAATCCAAAATCGGAAAAGCAGAAGATAAGTGATGATGACCTTAGAACAGCAATCTGTGAGATCCTTAAGGAAGTTGACTTCAATACGGTGAGAATCTGTTACCGATAATTTTCAATCATTGCACGAAAACAAGAATAATCACATAGTTTTTTCCCTTGGCATCGAATGATTTCTCAGTTCATACCAATCACCACTTTTTTCTGAGAATTAACTTTGAAAGAAAATTAAAACGTTCATTATATTAGGGTTTGAGTTTGATACATTATGCATAAGATCTGGCATTTTATTTCTTACAAGTTTTGCATTGTTTCTGTTTTGCAGGTAACATTTTACCAATATTCTGAAGCATCTTGGTAAGCATCCTCCATTCCTCCTTAGTTGTCAGTTTATACCAAGTTACCAACTTGTAAAGTTTTTAAAACTGGTTAACAGTAAACAGTTCAAAAGATGCGCAAAGTAATACATGAACCTTCTATATCATTTTATTCAAAAAACTTATATTGTCATTTAAAAATCAGACCCCGGCTGATGGGTAATCCAAGTGAGGCATTGGCTTTGGGCCACGCTTTACAAAGGGCTAGGTAACTACTTGAATTGAAGATCTTTATTCGTATAAGAGAACTATAAAAGTAGACATTTTAATACATGTTACCCACCCAACCTGTCCGGTTTATTTGGTCAGTTATACTGACTTTAGTTTATTATGTTTTTACAAAAAAAGCCCCAACTCTTGAATTTGCTTTAAAGGGTTGAGCCGACTCTGTTAAAAATTATGTTGTCCTTCGATTGATACAGTACACATTTTTACCCACTACTTGAGCTGCCCAGTCATTAGCATTTTTACTTACTTGGGTGTCCAACAGTCTTTCTTTCTGATTATTTTTTTTTTCAGCTAAGCGATTCAATACGGATCTGACATCAAGAAAGGCATCCATAAAGTTCATGATCCAGGAAGAGCTGACTAAGCTAGCTGACAAGGCTGAGGAAGAGGATGAAGAGGAACCAGAGAAGACTGGAAAACAAGCATCCGGGCAAAGGGTCAAGGCTTGGCGGTCTTGCTTTGATTCGAAAAAAAGAACCATTTCTTATGTAGTTTTTGTTTTCTGTTGTTGGTTCTTGTACAAGCATGTAACTTAATGTTAGTTATTTCGTTAAGGTGCCCACTGTAGAGGTAGAAGAAGAGTAGAAGTGCAGTGGTAAATGGTAATGCTACTTGTTATGCATAAAACATGACGTGAGTATAAAGTATAGGAAAATTTGTGTCTGAGCTCATAATTTGACCCATAGATGGTTTCAATATTTAGACTCAGATGCTTGTGCTGTTTTGTGTTCTTGTACAACAGCCAATAAGGCTTACTTTTCATGCAGGGTTGTGTTAATGCTAAAACTGCGTGTTATGGTAAGGGTAATATGAAAGGTGAAAGTGAAAAAAATGTTGCAACGTAGGAGTGGTTTTACCTTTCACTCAAGTATGTATTTTGTTAATTGTTTTTAATAATTAACTAGTATTAAACACCCCGCGTTGCGGCGGAGGCGAGCACTAATGCCACACTATTGTCAGCGACCACCGACACTGAAGTTGCGGTGTTAATGCGAAGAAATTAAACCGAAACATCGAAACGTAAAACATAGAATAAAATAACTAAGTTGATCTAGGACTCGCGCGTTACGATGAACCCGCGTCATTTTTTTCTCGTTTGACAGGTTCATCGTAATCTATATATAATATATATCATTACCACTATACAAACAATAATGCAATACATTACAAAAACCATTGCATCAATATGTTGCAAATTATATTTATACAAGATTTTGGCTAAATTAATTAGATTATTATAAATAATAATAATTTACAAATAAAACAACACAACTTTGCGTGGATCAAACCGAATGAATATGGTAAGATAATGAAACCATTATTTGATTAGGATACAACCATTTAAGTACAATTTACAACCATACATGCATACAGACGGATTGAATTTGGTAACGTAATGAAACCGTTATTATTTGATTAAGATACAACCACTTAAGCACAACTTACAACCTGTATTTGATCAAGATACAACTATTTAAACATAACTTACCACCAAATATGCACTCAAATATTTAAAATTAATAGTATATAAATAAACCAAATTGGCTTAAAATACAACCCACAAATGCATTAATAGATAACAAAGCATAGTGTACAACTATGATTGCACAAATATTTTCTAAATTGATAGTATATAAATTTAAGTTTTTCTAAACAAATATTTATCATTCAAATATATCGATCCAAATACGTGTCAAAACTGCTAATAAGTCCAATAATACATTTCATTCAACAACTACTTACAAGGCCAATAAAACTGTTTTTTGAAGAAGAAAAAGACAATTGTGTACTTGTTTTTTTTTTTAAATTACGGAACACAAGTTTTTTTTTATTGAAAAGTAACAAAAAAAGGCATGGGATATTGGGACTGGTCAAATTGACGAGTGATTTGGTGAATTGGTCAGGGCTACATGACCTCACGCCCACAAAGAAAGCCACAAAAAAGGTACTGCCCCTCTTATGCCCCAAGTTGGCAGTGTTCCGCACCCACAGGTCAAATGTGCCCCTCCACGCTCCATAACACATAACCTAATAAAAGTTTTTACGTTATGCTTGTATTGAAGACCACAAAGTGTGGTGATATAGAGCTCTTGCTTGGGTGTTTCATTTCTCTATAAAAGACGTGGATATAGATATTGATAATTTTTTTTTCCAAAAGTACAAGTCTTTTTATCAATGGTACCATTTAGATGTTAAACAAGAAGGTAGCGAAGGCTTGAAATTTGAATGTTGAGATGACAGTTATATGAGTTTAACGTTTAAGAGGCACAATTATGACCTTTTTGGATTGGCTGCTAAGGTTATCAAGTAGTTTTCCCGACCTTTGACTAACTAAATTCACAAAGTTCAAATTCACTGTCTCACAAACTTAAACTGCGTAAAAACACATATACCGGTGTGGCAACACAAGGATGTGTTTTCTTTTAGCATTAGCCGGGTTTTGAACTTTCAACCAACTTGACACAAAAACAGATATGGTATTTACTTATTAGTTACCTTGTCCACAACATTTTGACAACTTACATGCGCCGCAAGATTAAAAAAATTCTCAAAATTTCAAAAGTAATCATAAATCAACAAAATTAAAAAGAAAATTACATACTAACAATTTAGGACCAGTTGCTGATGAGTGCGGCCCATGTCTGGGCAGGACTAGGTGAGCCGACCACTACCGAGGTGGACACATTTCCTGGGTTTATGAATAGAGATTGTGATGTATGATGTTGGTGACTTAACACACACCACAAATCCCAATAACAACTACGGGACGCCAAAACAGACACATCCGCGGCAACGCACGGGTATTCCCACTAGTATCTATAATAACATGCATTATACATATGCAGGTCTACTTGTCATTGTACACAGCCATTGCGTCTATGGCAGATCAGGTTATTAGTGGTAGGGCCGTTCAAACCGCTCGGCGCTCGACACTCGTTCGGAAATTGCTCGGAAAACGCTCGTTCGATTTGACGCTCGGTTGTAAATGAGCCGCTCTGCTCGGTTCGGTTTGTAAACGAGCCAAGCATGAGCAAAGGTCCGCTCGGCTCGGTTCGGCTCGAATTATTATTATTAGTTAGTATATATATATATACATAAACACATACATATATAAACATGTATATACACACATATAAATTATACATATACACACACCTATATTTATACACACATACATATACTTAAATATAAATTAAATTTATAGTTTTATATATATACTTCTCTATTAGATTTTGGTCAACTACATACAAATTTAGAACTATATCTATACATACTAACCGATCACGCCAATAAAAAAAAAATTAATATCAAATCTAAAAGTTAACCCTAAACAGATAAACGACAGTCTGCTCATGACCTCAATGTTTCATGTCGTTACCCTAAATCAATCGTCTCTTGCTCTCAACGTCATTGATCGTACAATATGATCATCGCCTCGTCGGCCACAACATTGTTATTTATAAGAAAAATATTATGCCATGAAATGTGTTTGTTTATTAAGATTTAAAAACTTGAGACCCTACATTGTCGTGCAATTACCCTTTTTTTAGACCCTACATTGTCACTATCTCTCTGAGCACATTTAAATCGGGTGACACGGTTGTCCAAATCGCTCGAACTTCGCTCGCCGCTCGCTCGAAATATTTCCTGCTCGGAAAATGTTCGCTTGATTTGTGGCTCGGTTTTAAATGAGCCGCTCCGCTCAGTTCGATTTGTAAACGAGCCAAGCACGAGCAAAGGTCCGCTCGGTTCGACTCGGCTCGTGAACAGCCCTAATTAGTGGTACGGCGACTATAAGCGTCCTCAATATCTCCACAGTTTAGAGGCAACATTGACTATAAGCGTCCTCAATTTCTCCACAGTTTAGAGGCAACATTTATTTTCCTTGATCTCTCTTTTGTAAAATTTTAAATTTGAGAACACAATTTAGAGCCATTGCGTCAACACACTTTATTTTAAACGCAACTTCACTAGCTTACAACGAAGCTCTACTAAAGGGACGACTCTCGAGTTCAAGAGGTAGCATTGTTCGGTTGACATTTTTAGTGGTAGTGGTCAGTGACTTTCTATAAAATGTGCTTTTAATAAAGCATTTGTATTGTTTTATGTAATAGTAACTAAAATTATGAAAAATATAACGACATTTTATGAAATTAAGTTTTTAATAAGACTTGTTACAATACAAGCTAATGTATTACATAGCAAAAAAACAATCTTCATCATAGAATACATGTTAATATGGTGTTTGGATTTGCATTTTGATATATTTGGGGTTCTCTTTCTTTTCATCAACAACATTTTATTTTATTCCGGCCTTTTGTCTTAGCTAAACTCCAGTTATCTGCACCGGAAGGATAGCGCGATGTTGTTTGTGCATGGTGGTGGTGAGGGCATGGTTAATGTGATTTTTTTGGTCCGAGTAGACTTTAAATTTAATGACCAAACTCCATCTCACATTAGGAACACATACATGTTCGTTAGTGCTAGAAGAATTTTTAAACACAGTTTCCAACAACCAAGCCAAAAACTTCGTGCCCAAAAAAAACTAAAAAATCCGCAGCAACGCGTGGGCATTCCCACTAGTAATACTATAAAGACTATTTGTATAGTTTACTCGTTTTAATATTCTTTTTATTTACAAAAATAGTAATCTGCTTTCTAACAGCAACACAAGCAATCTGTATATGTATATGATAAAAAGAAAAGGGAATGAACAGTGATTTATTATTATTAAATTAAAATTAGAAATAGAATTATTTAGAATTAACAGTGATTTATTATTAAATTAAAATTAGATGGTATCGAGTATAGGTACCGGTCTCAAATTTACCAAACCGGTGTATTTTTGGTACCGGTTCTGCACAGGTATTCACTCACTGGTTTTTACCCTCAAATACCAGTGATGTACTAGTACCGACTGGTATCGAACCGTACCATACTAGGTATATTCGGTACCGGTACCCACTTTTGGGGATTTCGGTAACGGTATTTTCGGTACCGATTAGTACCGAGCTCATCAAATCCTGTAGTAACGTAGCAATGCAAGTAATTGCACCGTTTAGATTACTTTTCATACACACAGTAAATAAACTGTATTTCGTTTGAATGAGGTTTTATATACACAACAACTTATTTTGCTTTCTTTTTTGTCTTTTTTCTGTAATGAATGAATTGTAGCACGTAAAATTAACTTAGATATTTAGAATATTGATGAGCAAATCGTATCAAATCCTGTAAACGAACCGGTATCGTATCGGTACCAAATTTACTATACCAAATCATTTTCGGTACCAATTTGGTACCCACCTTTTGGGTTTTCAAAATTGTTACTTTCGGTTCGACACTTAAAAAAAAAAACAAGCCGGTCTAGCACCATACCTGTATTTATTGATTTTTACCTTCAAATACCATACCGTATTGTACCGTGCATTTTCGGTGCCGGTACCTAATTTCGATGATTTTCCAGATCGGTACTTTCGCTGGCGTTACCGGTACCGAGCTCATCCATATTTTAACGTGTTAGCACCGTAATAACTGAACTGAAAACAACTGAAATTCCAACGTGTAGGACGTGTGGGTCCTATTATTATATATTAGGTTATTTAAAATTGTTTTTTTATGACGGAGTGACTATATTTACCAAGTCATTTTATTTATGTTTTGATATTCGGTATCTGTTTGCCGTTGCTGACACGCCTTTTGTAGTCATTGGGTACCACCGCAACGCACAGGAAGAAAATAACTAGTAAAAATGAAGCATCTCAAAATATAATTAATAAATCATAACAAAAATGTTCAGGCTCAATAAATAGTGGGAGCTACTCCTTACACAATATATTAAAAAAAAAAAAAAAAAAACTGTTGACCAAGACAATTGGCTCAAATGTTGATAAACGTATCCTTCTTTCTATCCACTCATTTCTTATCTCCACTCAGACCACTCCTATCTTGTCTCCACTCACTCATGATCTCTCATTTACATTCATCGCACATACAGATTACACTACACACCAACTACTCTCATTCCAATTTCCAGCTTACCTCTTCACTGTCTGTTAACAATGGCTGAAGCCGCTGCTGCTGCCCTCGTCAATGTCATTTTTGAGAAGCTAGCCGATGAAGCTTTCAAAAAATATGCTCGTTCCCAGAATATCCACTCAGAACTCAAGCAATTGGAGAGCACGTTGTCCCAGATCCAAGCTCTGCTTAATGATGCCTCTCACAAGGAAATAACTGATGAATCTGTTAGACTATGGCTCAATAGTCTCCAACATCTGGCTTACGATATCGATGACGTACTTGACGAGGTGGCTACTGAAGCTATGCATCGTGAGCTGACTCCAGAATCAGAAGCAAGCACCAGCATGGTAAGAAAACTCATACCAACTTGCTGCACAAAGTTCTCACTAAGTCATAGGCTGAGTCCCAAGTTAGACAGGATTACCACCCGGTTACAACATCTAGAAAAACAAAATCCTGGTTTGAATGTGAAAGGTGAAAAGCCAAAAATTAATACTAATAGAAGAAACGAAACTTCTTTGCCAGAACGTGATGTTGTTGGAAGAGAAGTTGAGAAAAAGAAATTGCTCAACCAGCTGTTAGTAGGTGAATCGTCTAAGGAAAACTTTAGTATCTTACCTATAGTTGGTTTGGGTGGAGTGGGAAAGACCACTCTGGCTAGAATATTGTATAACGATACACGGGTGAAAGATCACTTTGAACTCATGGCTTGGGTTTGTGTTTCCGATGAGTGTGATGTATTCAAAATAAGTGAAACCATCTTTGAATGTGTGGCTACAGAAAACAAACAGTTTAAAGATGTAAATCAGCTTCAAATTGCTCTTAGAGAGCAATTTAAGGACAAACGATTTCTACTAGTACTTGATGATGTGTGGAATCAAAACTATGATGATTGGGAAATACTAGTGCGTCCATTTCATTCTGGGGCTGCTGGAAGTAGGATAATCATGACAACTCGCCAGCAGGATCTGCTTAAAAAGATAGGTTTTAATCATGTAGACAATCTCGAGAGTTTGTCGCATGAAGATGCTTTGTCTTTGTTAGCTCTACATGCATTAGATGTAGATAACTTTGATTCTCATGAAACACTTAAACCACAAGCTAAAGGTATCGTGAAAAAGTGTGGTGGTTTGCCTTTAGCTTTAAAGGCAATTGGAAGATTACTCAGAACAAAAACCGAGGGAGAAGAATGGGATGACGTGTTGAAAAGTAAGATATGGGATTTAGAAAATGCTGATGCAATTGTTCCAGCCCTAAGGCTAAGCTACCATGATCTTCCTGCTGATTTGAAGCGCTTGTTTGCATACTGCTCTTTGTTCCCAAAGGACTTTATGTTTGACAAGGAGGAGTTGATATTATTATGGATAGCTGAAGGGTATCTGAACGAGTCAACTGCAGACAAATCACCAGAACGGTTGGGCCATGAATATTTTGAGAAATTGCTATCAAGGTCCTTTTTTCAACCCGCACCTAATGGTGAATCGTTTTTTGTGATGCATGATCTCATGAACGATTTGGCCGCATTTGTTGCTGGAGAATATTTTTTAAGGTTTGAAAATCAGACCGAGATGGCAATGGAAGCTTTAGCCAAGTACCGACATATGTCATTTATGCGTGAGCGCTATGTAGGTTTCCAGAAGTTTGAGGCATTTCAAAGAGCAAGAAGTTTGAGAACCCTGTTAGCTGTATATGTTGGGGTAGAACAAAGCTGGAACACGTTTTACATATCCAATAAAATTTTGGTTGACTTACTTCCTCAACTACCACTGTTACGGGTTCTTTCTTTGAGGCGTTTTAACATAAGTGAGGTACCGGATGCCATCTGTAGTTTGAACCACTTGAGGTATCTTAATTTGTCTGAAGCAAGAATCTCAAAGTTACCGGAGAATGTTGGTAATCTTTATAATTTACAAACATTGATCGTTTTTGGTTGTAATTGCTTAACTACATTGCCTAAAAGCTTCTTAAAGCTCAAAAAGTTGAGGCATTTTGACATCGGGGAAACTCCGTGTTTGAAGAAGTTGCCCTTGGGAATTGGTGAGTTAAAAAACCTACAAACTCTCCCCAAGGTCATCGTTGGAGGAGACAATGACTTTGCAATAACCAAGCTTAAGGGATTAGAGAATTTACATGGGGAACTTTCAATTGAAGGATTGCACAAAGTGCAAATTCCAATGCATGCAAGGGAGGCGAACCTATCTCAAAAAAGGCTTACTAAGTTAAAGCTGAAATGGGGTGATGATTCACAGAGAGGATCACTTGAGAAGGAGGTTCTTGCTGAGCTCAAGCCACACACTGATACGTTGAAACATTTTGAAGTTGAGTATTACGGGGGAGTAGAGTTTCCATGTTGGGTCGGGGATCCCACTTTTCATCAATTGGTTCATGTGTCGCTATGGGGTTGTAGAAAATGTACATCTCTACCGCCACTTGGACAGTTACCTTCACTTAAGGAGTTGTTGATTCAAGGAATGGATGATGTTAAAGTCATCAGTTTGGAGTTAAGTAGGACTACTGATGTTACCTTCCCTTCACTTGAAATTCTAAGGTTTGAAGATATGTCTAGTTGGAAGGTATGGTCAACCAATAGCGAGGTAATGTTTCCATGCCTTCGAGAGCTTCAAATAATCGAATGTCCCGATTTGATTGATGTCTCACTAGAAGCATTACCTTCACTAAGAGTTTTAAGGATAGAGGGATGTTGCGAAAGTGTGCTGAGAAGTCTGGTTAAAGCAGCTTCATCTACCACTAAACTGGAAATAAAATCAATTTTAGGGCTTACGGATGAGGTGTGGAGATCTGTCATAGTGAATTTCTGGGCGGTTGAAGAGCTATGCATACGAAAATGTGATGAGATAAGATACCTATGGGAATCAGATGCAGAGGCAAGTAAAGTTCTTGTAAATTTAAAGGAATTGGTTGTATCTGAATGTAAAAAATTGGTGAGTTTAGGAGAGAAAGAGGAGGATGAGGATAACACTGGGAGCGATCTCTTATCATCTCTTAGGATGTTGTATATAGAGTCATGTGAAAGTATGGAGCGTTTGTGTTGTCCAAATAGCATTGAGAGTTTAGCTATCGAATGGTGTAGTTCAGTTAGAGATGTCTCCTTCCCAAGAGCAACAACAACAACAGGTGGAGGAGGGCAGAATCTCAAGTCACTTCATATATCTGATTGTGGGAATCTAAAATCAATAAATCAACTGAGTAACTCCACTCACCTCACCTCTTTGTCAATAAGTGGATGTAGAAACATGGAGTTATTTTCTGATCTTCATCAGCTATCAAATCTCACCTCGTTGTACATACAACGTTGTAAAAGCATAGAGTCATTTTCTGACCTTGAGCTATCAAACCTCACCAGGTTGACAATAGAAGGTTGTCAAAGCATAGAGTCATTTCCTAACCTCCATCTGCCAAATCTCACAGAACTGAGCATAAGATATTGCAACAACATGAAGGCATTTGGTGACCTGCTGCTACCAAATCTAATCAGTTGGTGGTTAAGAGATTGTGAAAAGCTGGAGTCATTTCCTGACCTTCAGCTATCCAATCTCACCATGTTAAAAGATATGACTATTAGAAACTGTCCAATGATTGATGCTTCCTTTCCTCGTGGGCTTTGGCCTCCCAATTTGGTTAGGCTTACAACAGGGGGGTTGAAAAAGCCCATCTCAGAATGGGGCAATCAGAATTTCCCAGCTTCCCTTGTTCACCTAACATTATATAATGAACCTGATGTGAGGAATTTTAGTCAATTGTCCCACCTTTTCCCTTCTACTCTTACATCTCTGGACATAACTGGATTTGATAATCTGGAATCCCTTTCAACCGGACTCCAACACCTCACATCTCTTCAACATCTCTGGATTACGTTTTGCCTTAAGGTGAACGATCTACCAGAGACGCTGTTACCTTCACTTTTGAGTTTGAGAGCATGGGGTTGCCCAAAATTGAAAGAAAGGTGTGAAGGAAGAGGCTCCCACTACTGGCCACTCATCTCTCATATCCCCAAAATCCAAATAGACCACAGGTACTTGTTTATTAATTCATACCCTCTGATTTCCATATGATAAACTGGTATTCTCAGACATCATGTGCGTGTTTTTTTTTTGTTGGAATAGGATTTGTTGCTCAAAACCTAAAATTCAATTTTAATGATGACATTAATTTATATGTTGAAATCACTTTTCATGAGTTTAAACTATTATGTAGCTGCCAATGTGTACTAATTTTGACTTTCGTGAGTTAAATTTGCCAATGAATTATTATTATTGTTATTCTTGTTTTGTTTGTGATTTTTGTTGATCTTACTTTTGTAGGTTGATAGGGTGCGATTTTAAGTTGTTAATCAGTTGATTTGTGTGATTGTACGGTTAATTTTGTTTTTTGGTTGCTACTTTATCCGATGGATGTGAGTTGACTTTAGTTAGGGTTTGTGGAATTATTGAAGTATTATAGTAATAGATAATGAAATTTGATTGAAGTTACTTCGAGTCTCGATTACAAAGTTGAATCTTATTCACAAGTTGAAGATACAAATTAGGGTTTAGATCTGCATTTGGTTTGATTAATTAATTAAGCATTTTGTTTACTGTGGAGTTATGATAAAGAAAACATACATAGCTAATTTGATTAATTGTATTAATACTTGATATGAAGTCTGTGAATAACTTATATATTACAACTAAACTTTTGCAGTGACATATTCTAAAGGATCTTCTGGGTGAATGTTCGGGTGATGGAACATTCACAGTTGACCAGGTCAAATTCAAGAACAGAGAAAAGTCTCAAGGTGTGAAATTTCAGGGAAAATATCCTGAGTAAAGTGCAGTAAAACTCGCACATATAATTACTGAATCAACTAATAACAGACAAAGTGTCGATGCCATAAGTGTAAGTTCCTTTTAAGTCAACAACATTTGACTACACCATAATATAACAAACTGGTTTTGATTAATAGTATTCATGATATAACACAGGATTTATTCATGAAAATCAGTTGGATTCAATATTCAAAGTGAAGGTCTTAAGAAATTGTCAAATATCAGACCAGAGGCTTGATGATGGACAAGATCATTTCTGGTAAGCGTATACTTTTTTCCCATGAAAATGATGGGTGGGTTGGATAACGAGTTAAAACACATTTGGGTTAATAATATTGTTGACTTTTTACTAGGGTTGAACTGAGGCGGGTTGGAGTGTTGGACTCTGGTACAAACATTTTAATTCTCTTTTGACCTTACGGCCAATTAATGTTTTAACTATGATTACAGACCGACTCTTGAGGTCAAACAAATTAAAATTGACTTCAAAATTGATTACTATGATGTTTTGAGAATAGTTTTTTTGGCCATTAATATCAAAGTGTATTGTTTGACCCTTGAAGTTTTTTAATTGCAGTTGAAGAAAGAAGATATTCTGCAAATCAACAACACACATCCAAAATACTTCATAATTGGTGGAAAGGAGGCTGGCTACATCTATTGCCATAATTTGGTTCATTTACATGCTCTGCAAACATCCTCATATTCAAGATAAGGTTGAATAAGAAATCAAAGAAGCAACAAACATGAGAAATGATAAGTAGCTTCATGTAACTTGGAACAAAACTCTCACGACTCTATCCTGCATCTCAGTGGTATGCAACTCAAATATTTAGCAATTTGTCATTCTTTAACTTAACCAAGCCTTTGACTAATCAAGACGGTTACTAGTAGTCGTTGGAGTCGTTCAAAATGGATCGGATTGGATCAATCCAAAGAACTTTTTGTCTAAATTTATATAAAAATAATAATTATTATTATTATTAAGTGATAGGGATACGGAGCTAATCCATGATCTAGCAGACTGCAGACTCGTATTTGGTGCAACTAGACAAATTGAAGTTATACGAGGATAAGTAATGGACAAATGTCTCAACAAGCCACACGCGTGGACAAATGCTATAGGTGAGTTTTCCCAACTCTCAGGGACCCAATTTCGTCATCTAGAGCTCCGATTTTGAAGTCAATGTTTTCCCCAATTAAGCATTTTTAATTAATTTCGCTTGGTTGTAAAAAACGGCTGGATTTTTTTAACTAGATATTTATTCGTTGTTTTTTAGGCTGTCAATTTCAAGGCATCTTGGTGGTGGGATAAGACTTTGGGACCAATAGGTCTTGGGTTCGATTCCCACAAAGGGGGTTTTCTCATATTTATTGGGTTTCCTCCTGAATTGGTGTATAGGCATTATGCCTAGTGGAGATGGATATGATCGGGTGGTTCCGCTGGTGGCACGATGATACTCCAGTGGTCCGTCAGTGATCCAAATTTGCCGTTCAAAAAAAAAAATTCAAGGAACTTATAATTGATGAAGAATTACTGGAGATTACCTCTGACGGCAAGTTACCACTAATGAGGATTATGGAACTAGCCTATGATGTCAATTGTCAAGTTACCATCTGATGAAGATTAAGGGAACTTACCACTGAAGTGAGTTACCTCTAGTGAAGATTGATGAAGTCTCGCTAATGAAGAAGAGATGCCACTTGTTAGCCTATCATTTGACGAAGACAATCTGTTGAGAGGATGTTATACATAAATCTCACTTGTCAATTCCGTACGTCTCAACAAGAATATAGATACACGAGATTGCATTGATATTATTATCACTTGACCCCATAGTTTAATGTGTGCAAATTCAGAGAAAATTTGCATGTCACCCTCGTCATAGCTAGAGCGTTAGCTAGAAAACCATCTGTAAATTCAGTTTTAATTTATAACTAGTTTTACATGATGTATTCAAACAATCAATTTTGATTAATACCTTGTGCTTATAGCAATTGTTCTTCTACTCTTGTTTATTGTTTTGCGCATATTGTGAATCAGTTGACGATGAAACAGTGATACCTTACACAATGATTAACTAATATCCCGCTGCAAACTAACTCACATTGAATGTAGGGTATTAGCTAAGTTTTAGCTTGATTGCGATGCACACAAATTTAATCTCTCAACAACATTGTATCCTTGAAAGATCTAATTCTCTTGGTAGTAACTCGGAAGGTATTCATGCAGTTGCAATATGTTATAAATAATGGATAAACAGAGTAGACATGACCTGTAAAGTTTACACACAACTATTGCCCTAGGTTGTTAATAGATTTATGTAACAACTGGTGAATGCGAGTTAGATGGCAAGAATGCACAGCTACTATTATGAGCAACTTCAGTTGACAAATTACAATAAAAAGAAGGCAAATTGAATTTAAATAATTCCAACTTTCTCAATTTAGTCGATAATAATCCCAACTCAGTTATTGGGCGATAATAATCTGAAGTGGTCCACGTCAGGGGCGGACTTAAGCTTGGCCCAAGGTGGGCGGGCGCACCCCCGGGAAAAAAAATTTAGTGCTAAGTTCTGTCGAAAATCTCGTCCGCACCTCATGAAATTTTCTGTCCGCACCCCTTAGGTAAAAAGTGTTATCAATTTATATTTTAAAATTTTTTTAGTAAACTCTTTTTTTTTTAAAATCACTACCTAAATTATATACCTTTTAGGCTAGGAGTTGGCTAGAAAGTCCAAATTTCCTAAACAGTGTAGAAAAGTCATAAAACACCAAATTGTCAACCATAAAACACACCAAAAACCCACAAATAACAAAATAAAGATTAATAAAACATCATATATGTGGGTTGTGTTTTGTGTTTTAGATGATAAGGCTCTGATTATCGAATAACAAATATTATTGTGTTTTATGTTGACTAGCATGTTGTGTTTTATATTCATAGTTCTACGATTGTGTGTTTTAAGTTTTTATGAACTATTATGGTTTGAATATGGTGTTTTAGTAATTTTCACTCTGTTATTTGTGGGTTTTAGGTGTGTTTTATGGCTGAAATTAGAGTGTTTTATGACTTTTTATACTTTTTAGGAAATTTGGACTTTCTAGCCGAACCCCACTCATACCTTTAATACCTAAATAACTAAACCCAAATACCCAATACCTTTAGCTAGCTCACTACTAAGTCTTAGCCCAATAAACAAACCTAACAAATCAACAATATTTCAAACTAAAATAAAATAAACAAGCCCAAAACCCTTGCATATTCTCTCCCGCTCTCTATCCTCCCTGCACGCACGCTAGCGATCAGAACATCAGCGACAACAGTAGCAGCATACCACCGTAATCAGTCATCATATCACTGCCCGATCAAACACGGGTAAGTTTCTTTGTTATTTTTGATGATTTTTTGTTGATCTTTTTTTGATGATTTTTGGTTGATTTTTGGTGGGGTGGGACGGAACCGGTAGCCACCGGAAGTGATTTTTCGATGGCAGGAGACATGTGATTTACACCATTAGTGATGATGATCGTATTTTGTCTTTTTTGTGGTGGGTTATATACGATCAGACCTGATGTTTGGGGTTTTTTATTTTTATTTTTTTAATGGTGTATATGATGTTTAGATGATTTTTAGTGTGATTTACATTATGATTTCTAGGGCTTGAATACTTGATACATTATGTAATATGTTATGGAGCCATGAACTTATAGATCAATTTGTTTGTGATAGCCGATAGGAACCATGAGTAGGGACGTCATGGCACGATTTCTCAAGAGGAAAGTTGATACATCTTCCGAATTCGTTGATGTGGATTTTCAAAATCAAGAATTTGGGAACCGTTTTAATGAGGTAAATTTAGTTTGATGTTCTTTTGTTTTACATGACCCGACCCGACTCGAACCGACCCGATACGAACCAATTTTTTTTACTTATATACCTTGGGGTCTAAAAATTCTAAAAATGTTACGCACCCCCATGAAAAAATTCCTTGGTCCGCCACTGGTCCACAATTGGCCGATAATAGTCTGTGTTAAATATAGCTTAACGGAGTTAAGTTTTTTTCCGAATTACAAACCGATGTTTTAGGGCTTTTGTTTAGAACGAGGATACGTGCTTTATGATGTTCGGTCATACTCTCGGGTGTGCCTAATATTGGCCATTAAGGGCCTTTATGCATAATATTGATAATACAAGAGAGTTTAGAAGTTTAGGGGCTAGAAGTGTCAAAGAACAAAACTAAATTTGCTGACGAGGGTCCCATACAGACCATATGGATTGACCTTTACGGTCCGTAAGCACTTGCCAAGCTCCGAAAAATTACTTGCAGTCCACACCAAGGCTGCCAAATCCCCTAATTCGAATCTATGGGCTTGTTGGCTGTTTATGACACGTTTAGGGACACTTGTTACCATCCCATGAAGCCTCTAAACACCTGGAATGATCAAAATCATCCTCAAAAATTATAAATATGTGTTGGTTTTCATTGTAAACTTGCACCATTTCTTGTTTTCCCTTCTATACTCTCCTCTGGAGGTTCCTGAGCATTTGGGAGCTTTCCTTTGAGTTTTAATAAGTCCCTTGGATCACATGTAAGTGTTCCTTTCTTTGCTTGTTTGTTTATTAGGCTTTTAAAACGAAAGTCAATCGTTTTCGATAAATGCTTTGACTTTCGGTTTAAACCTTAATGGTCCAACCATTGTTCGCAACGAACATGACTTTCGGTTTAAACCTTAGGTAGGTTTTAATCCCTCAAAAGGGCACCTCCTGAAAATCACGTATGCTGGGTCAATTGACGGGTCAAACTTATTGTCTTAAAAAGTCAAACTGAGCAGATTTTGAAATATTCATAATCTGAGTTTAGAAGTGTTCTAAAATATGTTTCAACACTTAAACAACTTGGTAATAATTATTATAACATGTATAAACATGTCCGGCTCGTTAATTCCAGTTTTAGGGTCGGTTCGCAACTGAAAGTCGCGAAGTTTGACTTTTGCTTTGACTTTCGATTCTGACCCGAATTAGATTAGTTTGCTACTGATTTAAGGTTCCGTTATGACTTTAAACGCCTCGGATCAACATCGACCTCCCGCTTTTCAAAACCAGACTCTATGACCTCCCCAGACCATCCTTTGACGAGAAAAATACAAAGACTCGAAAGAACTGCAAGGATGCAACCCAGGAGAACACAAACAAAAGAATCAGAAGAATCGCAGGCCATACGTATGAGAAATCTTTCTATACTAATAAATAAAAAAAAAATTGGACACGTGTCACTACTTCCTACTTCCTGGTGCTTTCTCACCTTATTTTCCTATTTATCTCTCGTGTTAAATAATAATAATAATAATAATAATAATAATAACTTTAAACAAAAATTTTAGATAAGAATAAATATTTAGATAAGGATAAACATTTGTTTTTATTATTATCATAATAAATAATAATACTAAGAGTAAATTGCCAAAATCGTCCCTGAGGTTTGGGCGTGTTTGTCATTTTCATCCAAAACAATTTTTTTGTACAATATAGTCTTTCACTTTTGGGATTTTTTTGTCATTTTCATCCAAACATCTTGCTTTATTTTTTCTATCAAACATTTGGATGAAAATGACAAAAAATCTCAAATCTCAGGGACGATTTTAACAAAAAAAAATCAGACGTTTGGATGAAAATGCCAAAAAATCCCAAAAATAAAGGACCATATGGTACAAAAAAAAAGTTGTTTTGGATGAAAAATGCAAAGATACCCAAACCTCAGGGACGATTTTGGCAATTTACTCTAATAATAATAATAATAATAATAATAATAATAATAATAATAATAATAATAATAATAATAATAATAATAATAATAATAATAATAATAATAATAATAATAATAATAAGTTTAAACAAAAAATTAGATAAGAATATAAACGCTTATCTTTATTATGATCATATTAAATAATAATAATAATAACAATAATGTTAAACAAAAAATTAGTTAAGAATACATATTTTACAAAGTAACATGTTATAATAAGTAAATAGTACATTAAAGTTCATTTTTAAAAGATAAATCTTGACGACTATATGTGTTAACATATGACATTATATTTTATCAAACACGTGCAATATATGAGTTTTTTTTAAGATATATCTTTTTGAGTTAAATGCCATTTTAGTCCTTGTAGTTTGGGTCATTTTGCCAGTTTAGTCCAAATGTTTCATTTCGCATGTGAGTCCACAGAGGTTTCACCGTTGCCATTTTAGTCAACTGGGTTAACTTCATCCATTTTTTTTGTTAACGAAAATGACAATTCGGTCATCTTATATGTAATTCTATGAACTATAAGGGCAATCGGCTATATAAACTTACATTTATGCAAAATAAATCAAAAAGTAAAATGTTATAATAAGTAAATAATACATCAATGTTCATTTTTAAAAGATAAATCTTGATGACTGTTTGTATTAGCATATAACATTATATTTTATTCAACACATGCAATATACGAGTTTTTTTTTAAATATATATTTTTATTATATATTATATAAAATTATATTTATGCAACCGTGTAATACACGGGGTTTTAACCTAGTTAATGAACATAAACAAAAAGAACACGTGATTCTTTCAGAAGAACGAAGGTAGATATACACATCCAAATCCTTTACAATTAAACCTTCCTCCTACGAAAGTAACGAAACCAACACAAGATACATCCAAACTATTATCTTCGACACCTATTCCAAGCAAGTTGCATACACAAATACACGGGAACTATAACACCAATATGAACTATAACAAAGAATAGAATGGAATGACTTTTCGATAATAAAAATCTTCTCATTCGCCTAGTTTGCAACCCCGAACATACGGGTGGTCAAACTTTATGTATTTGACCCAATATGAACGGTACTTTGTCATTGCCAACTCTAGCCACGGTTTCATGTTTCCGTTATAGTGAATCACAGCTGCTTTCTCGATATCCTTTTTATCAATGCTCGGGTTGTACCCGAGACCGAGTACATGCCATGACTTGTCGAGTGGATGTGTTAGCCCGTAGAATGTCATTAGTCCAGGTGGCAACGTCCCGAGCTTCCATAAAACCCGATCTTCATTCTGATAACAACACAATCAGTAAATTATCTAACAGTTAATGAAATATATTGAGCCCAGATTGTATTGATGACAAGCATGTAGGCATGTAAATGAACCTAACGAACACGAAGAGAAGCATGTTCATGTTCGTTCATTTAACTTTAACCAAACATGAACACGAGCATTTAATCTAACACATTTTTTGTTCATGTTCGTTTATCAAGAAAATGGGCATGTTTGTGTTTGTTTATGCTCGTGCGTTTAAAACCTAAACAAACAGTTCAAGAACGTAAACAAACATAATTTAACAAACAATAAACAACACAAATGAACAAACATAAATGAAAACAAATAAACATAATTGACCTAAACATAAACGAACATAAAGTAAGTTTTTATATGAATTAGTGATAAATTACCATAACTTCCATTGAAAAACCCATTTTTATTACTAGAAAACCCAATTACTAATTAATTATACTTATATAAGTAGTAAGAAAGTTCCTTTTATGTTTAATATTCATATAAATATAACTACTTATGAATTTAAACTGAAACAAACATAAATGAATGAACATAAACGGACGTTCATGAACATAAATGAACGAACAAAACGTGTGATCATGTTCATTAAGAGTAAAGTACATGGATGGTCCATGTGGTTATCCAAAATTTTGGATTTAGTCCAAAGTTTTTTAAAGTACACAAACGGTCCTTGTGGTTTGCAATTTGTAACGTATTGGGGCCATCCGTGTACTTTTGGCAAAAGTTGGGGACTAAATGTGTTACAGAGTGCAAACCACAGGGACCATCCGTGTATTTTACTCTTCCTTAAATTAAATCAACACAAAATTGTGTTCATGTTCATTCGTTTATTATATAAACAAACATAAACGAACTTCCTGTCGAACAAGTTCACGAACAGTTCATAAACGTTCGGTTCATTTACAGGCCTACATGTAATAAGAATCTAGAGATAAAAAAAATTATTACTGTAAAAATCTTACCATATTTTGCCATTTGTGGTAAATACCAGTTATATCCTTCTTCTTCCACACATCAAGATCAAACATATTCATCCCGTAAGCCCATCCACACGCATTCGGGTCAAAATTTCTCGCAATATGAGGATTCGAGAAATTCAAATACTTATCAAAACGGTGAAAGCTTTCTCCACACGTTTCAACCGCACCGTTCACTTTCCCGTTCAGATCAACCTTCCATAACCCCGTTAAGTCTTTTTGAACCACAATATCATCATCCAAAAAAAGAATTTTGTTCAATTTGGGATAAACTTGAGGGAGATAAAACCGAAGGTGATTCAACATTGAAAGATACTTCGGGTTTCGATATTTTAAATTTGATGAACCGGTTGTTTGATGATCTGATTTGAAATAGTATTCTTTCATTGCGGCGGATTCGAGTTGTCGAAGAACCGGACAGTAGGATGAGTTTAGCCATTTGAATTCGTCAACGTTTTCCACGTGGATTGTAGCTTTGCCAGGTGGATTAAGTAAAAACCACATGTTCATTGCTCCGAAATTTAATTTATCGGAGACGAGATGAAAAACATGTTTCTCTGGTTCCTGTATTAGATATAAATAAGATCATTAGAACCATTAAAAATCTTACAGCCTCCAAATTAAATTTAAAAAAATTATACTTAACGTAGTTTTTGCAAATGAACAAAAACTAGCGAAATTTACCCGCGCTAGGCAGCGGGAATTAGGCCATTATCGGTTTGGTTCATTACGGTACCGGCACTCGTTATGACAACCGAAAGAGAAAACCAAAAAAATAAAATTGCTATAAGCCCAAAATGATTTCGACACGTATTTTACATTGATCAAAAACCATAAAAATGAACATCGGCACTGGTTCCGTGAGTAAATACCGGTACCGATACTGTTCGGTTGAAATCAGTTTGGTTCGTCGCGTTATCGGCACTCGTATAGCCTGTGCTACGAAAAAAACTATATTTCGAATACAACTGCGTTTTCGAGAAAATTTATATAGCAATGTCGAGAATAAAAAGATGAACACAATTGTATTCAGTTTTTTTTTAAATTAACGAACACGAGTTATTGAAGAAAATCATAATAAATACAAATTAAATGAGTTAAAAGCGTATATTATTAATAGTATAAGGGGAAAACTCAAAATTTAAAAAAAAAATTAAAAAAAAATAAAAAAAAACTCAAGATAAAGCCAAGTGACCAATCAAAGTGAACTCTATTCACAAAACTTGCAAGTCAATGCAACCTGGTTCATACAAAAGGCATGTTTTGACATATGCTTAATGCTTACTTGGACTATAGGCAATCAAAATATTATCGTTCACAATCTGCGAAGTATTTATGTTTGACAGCACGTTCAAGAATCAAGATTAATTGTAAAAACAAGTAACTGATATTGCAAATCTTTGTACTGGTTTATAGACGACAACCCATTGTTAGGTTGAAACAGTTTATTGCTATGCGTAGACACAACGTATGCCATGATATATGATGCTTATAAATTAAAAAAAAAAAGGAGTAAAATGCCATTTTTGTCCCTGAGGTTTGGCCAGTTTAGCGACTTTCGTCCAGAGGTTTGTTTTTCCAAATCTGGATTCAAAAGGTTTGAAATCTTGTCATTTTCATCCGGCTCGTTAACTCTATCCATTTTTCTCCGTTAAGTCAGGGTATTTCCGTCTTTTTTGTTAACTTAAAGAGCAATTCAGTCTTTTTCACTTTATGTACAAGTATTCAAAATACCCTTAACGGAGAAAAAAAGATAAAGATACCTCTGACTTAACGAAGAAAAATGAGTGGAGTTAACAAGCCGGATGAGAATGGCAAGATTTCAAACCTTTTAGATCCAGATGCGAAAAAACAAACCTTTGGACAAAAGTCGCAAAACTGGCCAAACCTCAGGGACGAAATGGCATTTTACTCAAAAGAAAAAAGGATACATAAATATATATACCTTAGCATTCTTGATAGTCGAATTCACAACCACCGATGCAGCCAAGACATTATCAGAGAACAGAGCATAATGATAGAGATCTGGATTCTCAAGATTCTCCCTCCTTGGGAATACGCGTTTCTCCAACGGAAGAAGATAATAATCGATTGTTAGGCGCATGGATAAGCAATGAATACCGTTTGGGATTGTTTTCGCAGCGATTTGACTCAAAAACATGCTCTGTTTCTTCAAGCTACGAACTTGTTCATCTGCTGACTGTAGCATAGCTCTCAGCTTCCCCGTGACTAACTTACAATCATATAGCTGTTCTTTAGCTTTAGACAGTAGTTGACCCATAGCTTTGATTTTCTCCGCAACACTAAGAATATTTTCATCAACAAAACACACTTAAAATTGTGCTACAGATGGCAAAATAGGGGGTCAGATGGGTTGCTATGCAGTTAATATTGGTGATATATCACAGATATATCGGTCAGAATATCGGCACTGGTATTATCGGTGATATTGACCGATACATCACCGATTTTCCCCATATCAGTACCTTTCTTCTTATTGCTGCTATTAGTGTTTTAAGTCTACTTGCTACAATTGTTAGTGTTTTGCAAATTGTAAAAGGTTAATTTGTTAATGGTAGGAGAGTATACTAAATTGTTAGTGTTAAATTGCTATCTATCTATATAAATTCTGCATGAGATTAAAATTACCAATATCCCACCGCAATAACCTATATCTCAAACTATGCAGTTAATATCGGTGAGATATCGGTCCCCAAGTAAAATATCGGTGTCAAATATCGGTCAGAATATCGGTACCGATATTATCGGCGATATTGACCGATATTTGACCGATATAACCGGTATCTCACCGATATTTGACCGATCTAACCGATATATCACCGATATAACCGATATATCACTGAATTATTATTGTTAAATTGCTACATATGTAAATTTTGCATTATATTAAAATTACCGATATCCCACCGATATCTCACCGAGATAACCTATATCTCAAATATCGGTCCTTGACCGATATCCGATATTTTACCGCATTAACTGCATAGATCTCAAATATCGTTCTTTGACCGATTTTAACCGCATTAACTGCATAGGAAAATGGTCAAAATGGATAAAGTAGGACCAACATGCCAACACTTTTCTTTTGGTCAATTTCTATTGTAGTATGATAAAATACTTAATATAATGTTTAAAGTACAGTAGTACACGGAAGGTCCCTGTGGTTTACCAAAATTTTGGATTTGGTCTCTCCTCTCTAGCTTACCAAAAGTACATGGATGGTCCCTGTGGTTGGCATTTTGTAACACATATAGCCCCCAACCAACAAATCTAAAGGTTTTAGTATGTCCAAGTTAGGGACTAAATGTATTACGAAGTGCAAACCACAAGGACCATCCATGTACTTTTGGAAAAAATATGGGGACTAAATGTGTTACAAGTGCAAACCACAGGGACCATCTACATATTTTAAATTTTCGTAAACCACATGGACCATCCGTGTACATTACTAAAACTTATTAAAAATAAAAAAGAGCCAAATTTGTTGATCCAAACATTAAAAACTAACAATTGTGTGAGCTAATAAGTTTAAAAAACGAATCCAAACAACACCGTATAAAATACTGAATCAAATCTGTAAAGAGTATGTATTGAGTAATTTTTGTGTGAGCTAAAAAACTTTATTTTGTTAGTTTGACCAATTATTAATAACATATAACTGAATCCTTGCAATATAGGTACCTACTGACCTGTGATTAAGATCAGCATCAGCAGTAGCATCTCCTAAAGCACGTTGACTTTCTTTAAGCTGACTTTGCAGTTCATGTGCTAATTGTGTCTTGTTTTTCATTGTTGCAATGCTCATATAAACCCTAGCCATAATCATTTGATCCCGGACCAATCGTATAGTTGTGTCAATGTTCTCGTTATCGTTCTCTTTTCTCCAAATACTGTACTTCCCAAGAACAGCAGAGTCAACCGACTTTGACCGCTCGATGGCCGCATTTTCAAGCTTTATGATGACATTGTTGTCGTTTTTCACTAAATCAGCCGCTCGATTTTCGCGTCTTTTATCTCTCAGTTTCTACAATGGTAAAAAAGAGTAAATTTAATCATCTCATAAAGGATATACCGTATATGTTACTATGGGGCTGCAAACAAACCAAACGTTCAGTGAACAGCTCGTGAAACATTCGGTGGGAAGTTCGTTTGTGTTCGTTCCTTTTATTGGACAAACGAACACGAACAAGAAATTTTGTTCGTTTAGTTAAATGAACGGACATGAGCGGAGGCTGCGTTAGTTCATTTATGTTCGTGAACGTGTTCGTTTATGTTCGATTGTATTTGATAGTTAATTAGTGTTTTTAGTTTTTATATTTTATTTAAATACTTCAAAATTCTGACCAATAAAATATTTTAAGTGTCAGTGTATCATATATTTTGTTCATGAACGCTTGTTTGTGTACGTTTGTTTCCATTTGTGTTCATGACCGTCCATTTTCGTTTGTTGCCTAAAATTAACAAATGAACACGAACAAGTTCATTTCCTTAACAAACGAACACGGACATAAAATTCGTTTGGTAAGTGGTCACGAACGAACAGTTCATGAACACATATATTTCTTAACAAACGAACATGAACAGGATCTTCTTCATGTTCGTTCGGTTCGTTTGCAGCCCTAATCCTTTAAGGAATTCAGATTGAAATATTACCCTCCTCGCTAGCTTTTCAGGCGTATCAACCGATTGAGAATGACCATCTAGAATTTTCTCCAGTTTACCTGTTGGGGTCCATTTTCTAGTACCTTCCGTTATCTAGTAGAAAAAACAGGATCAATTTTTTTTTGCACAGTCAAAAAATCATAAGCATTCAAAGCCTATTGTTATAACTTTATAGTTTATACTAACCTCAGCGGGACTGGAAGTACTATTGATCACGTGGTCTTGCTCGGTGAATTTCCAAGAAGCTGATAAGTTGTTTTTTCGAAATGAATCAAGACTCAAAGGTCCTAAATCATCTGTGCTTGCCTTGATGACATCAATAACCTAAATTATATATATCATAACAAAAGAAAATATGAGATTACATTGAATGATTGAATAACAATTGATGGATGAACATTACACTTTAGCAGCGTACCCTTTTCGAAAAAAGAGACCGAATGTGTTGAAAAGCCAGCTTTGCTCTCCAATCTACGTCCTGCACTCTTGCTCAAAGTAAGTATCAAATTATTATCAAGAGTAAAATGCCATTTTCATCCTTGGGGTTTGGCTAGTTTTGCAACTTTTGTCTAAAGGTTTGTTTTTCCGCATCTAGATCCAAAAGGTTTAAAATCTTGCTATTTTCATCCGGCTCGTTGACTCCATCCATTTTTCTAAGTTTAGTCAAAGGTATTTCCGTCCTTTTTGTTAACTTAAATGGCAATTCGGTCTTTTTCACAGGTATTCAGTCTTTTTACATAAAGTGAAAAAGACCGAATTGCCCTTTAAGTTAACAATAAAAGATGCAAATACCTTTGACTTAACGGAGAAAACATGGATGGAGTTAACGAGCCTGATGAAAATGGCAAGATTTCAAACCTTTTGGATCCAGATGCTGAAAATCAAACCTTTGGACGAAAGTCGCAAAACTGGCCAAACCTCAAGGACGAAAACGGCATTTTACTCTTATTATCAAATATAAATAATATAAATGAGAAATGAGAAATGAGAAAGGAAAAAGAATAGTACTTGCTTGCTGATGCTAGTTGATAAATCATTTACATCTGCATAAGAAGAGTAAGATATTGAGAAAGAATAACTAAAGCACACAAAGAGAAATCAAGCAGTCAAATTTATCTCAATACGCATAAAGCTAGTGGGTGTTTGGGATTACTTATCCAAACAGTTACCTTACTAATTGCATATTCTAAAAGCTAACAAGCACTTTTGAGTGTCTGAATAAGTGGATGAATAGAAGTGCTTATGCTTATCGGCTTACTTTATGGTGAAACTAGTCATTTTCAATAAACAGGTTGAGATTGCTTACGTCAAACCAATCATTCTTCATGGATTCAAAACTACAACTTTACCCTTAAGAGCGAAATAAGTTGTTTTCAATGGAAAGCTTACAACCACATCCAAACACCCCCCAAAACCAACTCACCCAACACAAATATAAACCAAACAGGGCTTCATTTACTAAAACCCTAACCATAGGTCCTAACAAGCACATTTCAACAAAATCACATCAAATCACTAACCAATTGAAGTATACATCCCACTCCCAAAGAAGTAACCCGCGGGAGCAAGAACTAAAAGCAACATAATAACCACAATTGACATCCACGATCCACTTCCACCACTGTTCCTCCGGCTACTTGTCATTGAATTCTCCCTCTTAAACGCCATTGTCGCCATATCCCCTACAAAATAATACAAATCATCAAAAATTGTTCTTAAATCAATGCATACATTCAAAACACAACACAACACAACACATCATCATCATCATCATACTCAGTAAATCCCACCAATAGCAAAGCTAAGGTAGGGTCTGAGGAGAGTAAGATGTGACAACCTTGCCTCAACCCTGTAGGAATAGAGAGGCTGCTTCCAGTGAGACCCCCGGCTCGATAGTAGTTTTGCATCAAGCCTTGGACACGAGGCACATAACACTCAGCAACTAAGACAAAGACCGATTAGTGCATGTATTCCCTTGTATTTCGGCTATCAACGCCACCACATGATGCATGATTAACCATCCCCCCTCTTTTAACGTTATTCAAAACACAACACAACACAATTGAATCGAATTTGATCAAATTGAACCAAATTACCCAACAGATAGAGAGATCAAGTAAACCAATATCACTACTCGAACTAAAACCCTAGTATGACCAAATTACATTTGCGAATTGAACACATAAAGTGGAAAAACACTAAAAACATAACAGAAATAATCAAATTGAATACATCTACCAGGATGAGAGGAAGATCAAGTGAAAGAGTTGATTTTATCAAATTACAATGGTGAATTAAACCTACAAAGTTGAAAAACAGTCAAAATACAAAACAATTGAATCAAAGTACCAAAAAAAAAAGTAAGATCAAGCAAACGAGTACCACCTCTCGAACTAAAACCCTAATTTTATCACATTACATAGGCGAACTAAACACAAGATGTTTCAAGTATCGAAACGACGTCGTTTTACTGGAAACTATGAATTGCGAGTGAAAATAGAGATGTAGAAACTGAGATCGGCAACAGTGAACATAACTTTGTTCTTAAAATCAATACATACATTCAAAACACAACACAATTGAGCCAAATTGAATCGAATTGAACTGAATTACAATCGGTTCTCGAACTTAAAACTAATTTTATCACATTGCATTGACGAATTAAAGTTAAGGAAACACAAGATGTTTCAAGTATCAAAACGATGTCGTTTTACTAGACACTGTCAATTGCGAGTGAAATTGAGATGTAGAAACTGAGATCTGCAACAGTGAATATAATTTTGTTCTTAAAATCAATGCATGTATTCAAAACACAACAAAATTGAATCAAATTGAACAAAACTGAATCAAATTATCAGAAAGAGTAGCATTTCTGGAACTAAAACCCTAATTTTATCACATTACATTGACAAATTGAACACATTAAGTTGAAAAACACTCAAAACACGACATAATTGAATCAAATTGAACTGAATTACAATCAGTTCTCGACCTAAAACAACTTATTTCATTACATTGCATTGACGAATTGAAGTTAAAGAAACACAAGATGTTTCAAGTATCAAAACGATGTCGTTTTACTAGAAACTATCAATTGCGAGTGAAATTGAGATGTAGAAACTGAGATCTGCAACAGTGAATACAATTTTGTTCTTAAAATCAATGCATGCATTCAAAACACAACAAAATTGAATCAAATTGAACAAAACCGAATCAAATTATCAGAAAGAGTAGCATTTCTAGAACTAAAACCCTAATTTTATCACATTACACTGACAAATTGAACACATTAAGTTGAAAAACACTCAAAACACGACACAATTGAATCAAATTGAATCAAATTGAAGCAAATTGAACCAAATTACCTGATAGAGTATCAGTTCTCGAACTAAAACCCTAACAATATGACATTGAAGTTAAAGAAACACAAGATGTTTCAAGTACCAAAACGATGTCGTTTTACTAGAAACTATCAATTGCGAGTGAAATTGAGACGCAGAAACTGAGATCTGCAACAGTGAATACAATTTTGTTCTTAAAATCAATGCATGCATTCAAAACACAACAAAATTGAACCAAACTGAACAAAACTCAATCAAATTACCAGAAAGAGTAGCATTTCCGTAACTAAAACCCTAATTTTAATACATTACATTGACAATTTGAACACATTAAGTTGAAAAACACTCAAAACACGACACAATTGAATCAAATTGAACTAAATTACAATCAGTTCTCGACCTAAAACAACTAATTTCATCACATTGCATTGACGAATTGAAGTTAAAGAAACACACGATGTTTCAAGTATCAAAACGATGTCGTTTTACTAGAAATTGTCAATTGCGAGTGAAACTGAGATCTTAAAATCAATGCATGCATTCAAAACACAACAAAATTGAATCAAACTGAACAAAACTGAATCAAATTATCAGAAAGAGTAACATTTCTGAAACTAAAACCCTAATTTTATCACATTACATTGACAAATTGAACACATTAAGTTGAAAACACTCAAAACACGACACAATTCAATCAAATTGAAGCAAATTGAATCGAATTACCTGATAGAGTATCAGTTCTCGAACTAAAACCCTAACAATATCACATTACAATGGAGAATTGAAGTTAAAGAAACACAAGATGTTTCAAGTATCAAAACGATGTCGTTTTACTAGAAACTATCAATTGCGAGTGAAATTGAGATGTAGAAACTGAGATCTGCAACAGTGAATACAATTCTGTTCTTAAAATCAATGCATGCACTCAAAACACAACAAAATTGAATCAAATTGAACAAAACCGAATCAAATTACCAGAAAGAGTAGCATTTCTGGAACTAAAACCCTAATTTTATCACATTACATTGACAAACTGAACACATTAAGTTGAAAAACACTCAAAACACAACACAATTAAATCAAATTGAATCAAATTGAACTGAATTACAATCAGTTCTCGACCTAAAACAACTAATTTCATCACATTGCATTGACGAATTGAAGTTAAAGAAACACAAGATGTTTCAAGTATCAAAACGATGTCGTTTTACTAGAAACCGTCAATTGCGAGTGAAATTGAGATGCAAAAACTGAGATCTGCAACAGTGAATACAATTTTGTTCTTAAAATCAATGCATATATAATCTTAATTACATGATTGTTTTCGTAAATGATACGTAAAACCTTAATTTATAAGAACGGGTGTTACAAGTTGGTATCAGAGACTTGGTTTAAGAGATTCAAGTATGGCGGGAAAGCTATGCTTGGACTTAAACCTTACGCTCTTGATAAAGATTGGTGTTCGGTTCGAGGCTTGATCGCAAATCCGGTAAGTACATGTATGTTAATAGTTAGCATGCTAAAGTGTTGTAAACAGCACATAGGGCTATCGTGTGATTCACGTTACCCCAACTAAAATGGTTGATATGGTTGACGAAAATACGCTCATTGACGCGTATAGTAGAAAAAGCCTTGTATTATAATACGGGCGATTATTGAAGTTGACATGACTAACTCTTGTGAATGTTTTAATTGAAGGACACTCGCGTCTGAAGATGACGAGAGTTGGACGAATTGTGGATATGATGATGGAACGGTCCGAGATATGACAAGAAGAGCATACTCATTAAGGACCTAAATCGCGTAACGATCGCAAATAAGTAATGGCAAGAAAGCCCGTTAGGACAAGCATTTACCAGGTGCACGTTTAAATTATTGCATGAATAGAAATATGCAACAAATACGTTGAAACTGATAGTTGCATATGTAGATCGAAAACTTGGAAAAACCTGAATAGAATACCTATCCAGGATATTATTTCCAAGAGAAATAAATAGAGGTGTTACTTACATGGGGTGTGATGTGAAAGTTATAAAAGGGTCATGTATGTCATGTGTTGATCGCCTACTCTAGCCAAGTAGGTAATGAACACATGATACCATGAACTTTTTATGATGGACATACTTACATCCGATGTAGTAAGGACGGGGTGAGTGGGACAAATTAAAAAGTACCCAAATGAATCAGATAAGCAAAATATTTGATCATAATATAAACGCACAGCCGAGTGACGGAAGCGTATTATATTAGTATAATGAGCCCGAGAGAAAGGACAAAGAAACATGTAAAATGATGTAGACATGTATTGGGAGGGGGTGTACTTACACTCGAACCCGAATAATATAAACATGTAGACATGGAAACATGTAAAATGATGTAGACATGTATTGGGAGGGGATGTGCTTACACTCGAACCCGAAGAATATAAACATGTAGACATGGAAACATGTAAAATGATGTAGACATATATTGGGAGGGGGTGTACTTACACTTGAACCCGAAGAATATAAACATGTAGAATGATCAAGATATGCACTGGGAGGGGGTGTACTTACACTCGAACCCGGAAAATGCGAATATGTCTCTAAATGGGTCGTTTTTGTGAAACGCCAAACTCGAGGATAAAGTCGGAATATAAAGATGAAGCGAGATCTTAACGCATACCGGGAGGGTTGCAATAATAACGACTTCGGTAAAACACTCGTTTGATGGGTATGAATTAAACACATGCGTAGACCGAGAAACAGGAACTCGGATGGAAAGTTAAAAGACTCGGGTTTTAGGGTCATAACTAAAAGATGACAAGATAATGTAAATAGAGTTGTGAATAAATTATGTTCAACTATTTTAAAGTTGAACAGGTCGAATATAATATCATGCCGGACGGCATGAGTAAACACAAGCGGGACAATAGTAACATTAAAAGCAAAAGAATAATGAGCCCGGTAATGGGACATAATCAAATACGAATGTAAGTAAACTGGATAATGGTGAGCATAAGATAAACCGACGCATAAATGACGTGAGAAGTCATAAAGTCGGAAAATGTGTCCGAAAAGAAACGAATGTAGCCTTAGACTACGGTCAAGGTCAAAGATAATATCAAGACGAAAATAAATGATGTTAAACAAAAACATGGTGCCTTGACACCAAACATGAAATTTTAAGAATGTCATGAGCAAGGAATGATCTACGGGATCAATATAACCTTTGGGGTTATAAACAACGGAAAGGTCTATGAGGATAAAACGACCCACGGGTCATGATTAGAAAGAAATTATAAGAACTTCGCCTTAAAGAGGTGAAAGTCTAATCAAAATAGCCCATAAGGCTAAGTGATAAAACCTACGGGTTAATTAGATAAAGCGAGGGAATCAGTTGAGAATCCCCGCATAAAACTAAGACTGTAAAAGAATAAATTTTGGACTGTCAATATCCCGGTATGGATAATTGACAAAGGTTAAAAGGAAGACGCTAAACTAAAACTTCGGTTGGGTAAGAAATAACGTTTCTACGAAAATATTATAGACGTATAAACGGTAAACATGAAAGATATAAGTCTTGACACTGATTGGTGCAAGGCGATATATTCAAAAAGTAACATTTTCGGAAATAAAAAAGTTGATATGAAATTTAGAATGACGTGACATGATCACGGTCAAGAAATGCAATGTGAGGAAGAATCACATTATAACTAAACGAGGGTAAAAAGTAACTGGACTAATAAGTCTAGTTAGTGAGACCGGATGAGGTCATTTAAGTAATTTGGTTGCTTGTAAGCGGTGGATTCGGTATAACTTAACCGAATAAATGAATTTTAAAACAAAAGAAATTGTTGCTAAAAGTGAAAGATTTCACTAAAGACCTTTAAGTGGGTCAAAGTAACGGATTCATAAGGAATTCGATAGTATATGAAAGCGATGGATATCACTAAGTTAACTAAACTAGTAGAAATAACGAGATTATGCTATTTTGAAGTTACACTATGTCGTATGAAATATGTAGACAATTAGTAACCAAAAAGATGTTACCATACTTTCGGGTAATACTAACGATTGGTTAAAAAGTATAAGTAATTTCTTGGATAGAATACATTGAGTTTAAACTCAATGAATTATGTAAGAAAAGGTTTCGAGGACGAAGCCACTTTAAGGGGGGTAGACTTGTAACACCCCGAAAACGGGTTTGGTAATTAAATTCCGTTAATACTAAAGATGGGGAAAGTACCGTTAGTGGTAAAAGAAAATTGGTAAGTATTAGGAATTTATTTAAATAATCCTAATATTTATTTAAAGTAAATAAGAGCATTTCAAGAAAATAGGAAGATATAAGTCCCGATTTAACGTGACTTAAAGTAAAACGGGTTACGACTTTCCGAACCTACTAAGCTAACTAGGATAATTCTAACCTAGTTAGATAGTGACTTATAAGTGGGTTAAAACACTTAAATCATGAACTAAGGAAAATGGAGGGGCCATAGATGTTAAAATTGAAACTTATGTTGCTAATTTTAATTAAAACAAAAACCAAACACCCCATTTGGGGATGTCTGGTCGTACAAAGAAGCAGGAGGCGACCTAGGTTTCTTCAAACCCTAAAATCCTCACCAAAACTCTCAAATTGGAGGTGCAAATCTGGTCCAAAACGAAAATTGAGCATAGATTATTGATCCTCATCACAAGAGGATTACAAGGTATGTAAAATCTGATGAAAACTCTCAACTTGAAATTCTCATGAAATTGGGAAAATCTGAAATTATGGTTGCATGTGTGTCTTATGATGATTTAGGAACAACTATAGTGTCTAGGGACAAACCCTAGACAAATACAAGTTAAAATCATGTGAGATTTTAGTAAAATCCATGATCACCATTGTAGGTGATTAGTGGGTTATGTAGATTTTAATAAACACTAGGCAATTGGGCGATATTCTAGTGTAATTTGATAATTGTGAAGTGACTTCAGAATTATAGAAGTTAACAACTTTGTAAGATGGTTGGTTTATGTGAAATTAGGGCTAAGAGATAAGCTAGAGACTTGATAAATAAACATGTAAAATCCTGCCCTTAAAGTGTTTGTTGAAATGCCTCAAAGAAGGCTCGAAACTAGAATTTTTGTAGTTAAAACACCTAATTGTGATGTTTTGTGATTAAAAAGAGTTCTAAATGTGATAAGCGTGGTTAGAACTTTGGTTAAACGGTGGTCTAAAGATAACGCCTACCGGGTAATTAAAGAACGCTAAAACTAGTTGATGAACTCGATTATGCAATTAGTATACAATCGGGCATTTGACTTTTAGAAAAAGTCAAACTGACCTACGATGTGATGAATGATAATTAGACATAGAAAATAAGTGAGGTGGAATAGTCGTGATTGTTATTGACTAATTTAACCGCCTTGTAAATGATGAATAATAGTTAGCGCTTAAACAAGCCAGGTGAAGCTTGGAGTGAAAACGGGTCAAACGAGTCAAGCGTAGAAGAAAAGCGTAGCTCGGATGCAAGGTAAGTGTAATTTACACACTTATGTAGAATACACGTTTATTCGATACATTGTAAACGTGATAACAATAATATTGGAAATATGGAAATTTGTCAAATATCGTCTAATGTAAATCAAGGTTAAAAGGATACCCATGGCGTAAGCCGAAATGGGTTGAATTTGTAAGAAAAGAGTGTAAAAGAAAAAAAAGGGGTATGGTAAGAAAATCCGGGATGGGATGGATGTATGAATTGGAGATCAAAAACGATGTTTTTGATTAAATAGATAATGTGGGCATATACTCCAAACGGGTCGAATGGTGGTGATAACACCATTTGACAATATCGACTAATTAGTAAGTATTAGGAATTAAATTCCGTTAATACTAAAGATGGGGAAAGGGGGTAGACTTGTAATGTCACACCCCCAAATTACCACATAGGGAGTGTCCCTGTTAGGCGTGTGACATACCAATAACGAGCCACCAATTACATTGAACCCATACAAGTTATAAATAAAATCCCTATTATTAATAAAAACATCTTCAATAAGTTTAAACGAAAACCAATAAGTTCAGCGGAAGCAAATTGTAAACGAAATTAAACTGTTTCAAAACCCAAGTATAGTTTCATGAAATCAAACGCATAAATCCTCCCAGTCGACCCATGACCACTCCAGCTACTCCAGACAGCAAGTTCCCCAAATCCAAGATACCTAACGACCTGCGAGCATGCAACAAGTGTATCAGACAACGCTGGTGAGTCCATAGTTTTACAAAAACGTTGGTTACCAAGTGTTTAGTTAATCCATTGAATTTAATTCCGAAAGTAATATTGAAAACAATGTTGATAATACCCCGATACAAGACGGCTTCTGATTATTTTGCCCTTTCTCCAATGCTCCTATCAAAGCATTGGTCATGACTAGGTCATTAGTTCAACACCCGTCCTCCCAGGTACGGGGTGAGGTTGCCAAACCTAAGTAGCGCTACTAACTAATACCATGTTACCTTCCAGGTAACCAAACAACACGGAGGGACTTTAAAGGTGATAGGAAGAGTGTACTATCCAACATTCCCGTTTTTACCCAAAAGACTTATCCCTCCCAGGAATACCCACTGACTGTCCCAACCACCGGGACGCATGCTCAAGAGATGAACTCACCTGTGGTTTGCTCGGTAAGACTAATTACTTGTTTATCTCTGTGGATTTCCCAACCCTAGTATAATTCCAATGGCAGTCAGTTACGTTTACACGGGAATCACTTATTCTCAGATACAATCCGCAAATGGTAAGCACATATGACATATATCATCTCACAATTTATAACAAGTGTTCGGCCCTAGGTACTTCCATATTACACGTACATATAACACATCGACCATTCACATCTCATGAATTTGCACTTAACCATAATTCATATCATTCAGTATTCACTTACAAAAACTTTGATATTCATAATCACAATCAATACTATATCCTATGTACACAAGTTCCAACTTCCACAAACAAGACATCACCTAATTATTTAATCCACATGATATATTGAAAACATTACCAGGATGTCACATTGTTTGAGAGGATCGATGCTACTTCACATGGCCGCCCTTTTTTTTTCAAGACTATCAATTTTAACCAAACCATTCACCTTTACAACTATTGGCCCGCTAGACTACATCCATATTACAATTAATTATGAATTCCCACATTATTTACATACACACAATTCTGTCAACCAAGTTCACACATAACAATATCAAATAATTATGATCATTTGGCAGCACATGCTTGACAAAAAGAGAATAACAATAATCCATCATCACAAAAACACATGCCTCAATATAATATGATTTATGTATTTATCCTAGGATCATGCTTGCTTGGAGTCTAAACATACAATATTAAATATGAGACTACCATCAGATCACAATAATTACATTAACTTTCATGAATTCCTAACACCCACATATACAAGATTATCACAAACAATTATCATGCATTATTATATTATGATCGGTCAAAACATTTTCGTTCTTTCAATACATGCAAACAACTCTTATTGGACCTCTCAATCATCTCGATTTTCACTAACAGATAACCTACAAAATTCTGTCTATCAAATGGTATTATTGGACCACCATATTTTAAACTATCATCACATGCAAGACAACCATTAATGTTTGATTAGATCAATATTGGAGCACATGGGCCGCCACTTTCAATTCAAGGTTAACAATTCTAGCAGGCCACCTATCTTCAATTGTATTGGACCCCCTTCTAACCTATGCGCCGCCCACTTAGATATCGTATGATCACATTTTTTTTGTTAACTTTATATGCATTAATTAATTGATTAAATTAACATAACTCACAAAAATCGCTGACATCATTTATAGGACAGCCACATGGTTGGTTGTATGGTGCGGCCCAATCAGATGTATATGGGTGGTCTTTTGGTCAAACCTTGATTGCATCAAATTTTATATATATTAAAGAGAAAGGTCGGTGGTAATAAGACAAACACCTGACCTTTCTCTCATTGCTACCTACCATTTTCTTCCTGAACTATCTTCTTCCCACCGAACATTTGTCTTCCAGTCCTTTTCTTCCAGTCCTTTTCATCCCGATCTTTGATTAATCGAACCCACAACGCAAGTAGCAACAAGTTCATCTTCATCCACTCAAATCAAACAAGCGTTGATTCTACGCACTGCCACCGATTCATCAACTACAACACAAGCCGGTGCTCCGGTGGCCGTGAGCGACGGTGACGGGGCCGGTGACAAGGGTTCTCGACGGCGACGGTGGTACCTCAGAGTTCCGGCAGCCGTGACTCCGTCGGTAAGAACATCTGTTCTTTCTTTTCTCTTTGATTTCTGAACGGTAAACAAGTTCCACACTCGAAATTCTTTTTTTTCCGGTGATTATTGATGATTATGGTAACTGATGTTGATAATAATGATGATGGTGTCGACTTCCGGTGAGTCCCGCTAATGTTGACGATGATGAAGATGTGTCTGCTATTGACATGATGATGTTGATGATGAGGAAGACAGTGGTGGTTTTCAGGTCTTGGCTCGATTGCTGAACTCCGGTCCGGCCCTCAAGGAAACAAGCTCAGTGCAGGTTTGATTTTTCTTTGTTTCGTGGGCACAAGTCTAACTCCGGTGACTCGGTTTTTATGATTTTAGTTTTGGTTCAAAGCTTCGGGTTTCGGTTCGGTCAACAACAATCAACTGGTGGTTTGGTTCAGATTACGGTTCGGATCAGTTTCGGGTGATTCGGGTTCGTGACACGGTGAAAGTCAGTCAACGAAAGCCAACTGGTCAACCCCAGTCAACTTTTGGGTCAAACTTAGTCGACGAAAGACCCGGTAAAGATTTAATTGATGCGAAATTCTGAAATTATTCTTATAGATTGTAGATTCTTACACTACGCGAACCGAGCTCGAACCTTTAGCGATTATATACGTTTTATTCTTGACCTTTTTTTTGACGGAAAATATATATATTTGTTAATGGTTTTCAGTAGGGTTTCATAGTTGATTTTGCAGGGTATTACTATTTACTATTAATTCTTGATGTTATGTTGTCTTTGGCCAATCATACATGGGAATTTTTAGTTGATAAATTTTGATTTTTTGCTGTTAAAAAAAGTTTTGAAAACTGTATGTGAGAAAAACTTGAATTTTACAAATTACAACTTTAATGTTGAATTGGAGCAAAATTTGTTAGTTGTAGTAGACTTGAGCTCCGGGTCGGCTGATCAATCGCTGCCTCGAGTTAAATTTTTTTTTCCAAATGACTACTTTACACTTAAAGAACATGTGTTTAAGGTTTGATACTTTTGCATATTGTACGTGAGTATTTGATTATCGCGTTACAAAGTCAGATATAATTTCCAGTGATTTGATGATGTGCAACCGGTTCTTATAGTGGTTAAACAATAAGTTTTGTAGAATCACGTCAGTAGTAGCTGCAATGAAACGAATTCTTATTGTTTGTTTATATGGCGATTTTGGGGAATGACTTGAGAATTATTTTTCCTTTGTATTCTTACACATAGACTATTGATACGTAGAAGAATGCTTCTTCTGGAATGGGTGTTGCTGATCATTGTAAAGGCACCTTCTTGGAACTACAAAGAAAGAAGGCACACCGTTACGTGATTTTCGAAATTGACAAAAAGAAAACTCAAGTTGTTGTGGAGAAGACTGGCAATCCTGCTGAAACTTACGATGATTTTACATCGGCTTTGCCCGAAAATGATTGCAGGTACGCAATCTTTGACTTTGTAACCTCTGAGAACTGTCAAAAGAGCAAGATTTTCTTCATCGCATGGTTAGTTTTCTCTTTTTCCTATATGATCCATTTGCATACCTTAAGAAAAAAATTCTATGTAGTTAATGCCGCAGATATATAGGTTATCGGTCCCCTGGTTAGACATCGGTGCAAAATATCGATAATGATATTATCGGCGATATTGGACCGATATATCACTACTTTACATTGCTGTCTAACGACGTTAATGACATGAACCGAGTCACAAGCGTGACTTTGCCCCGCAACGCGCGGCATGGTCAAAATTCTAGTTTGAATGGTGGCCCATGTGATAGTTGACGGCAAACCATGTGATACATCATTCATTAGATCTAGCAAAAACCCTAAGTCATAATTATCATCCCATATACATCCAACTCTAACAACATGAGTTAATAATTATCCAATATCATGCAAGTCTGATAATTACGAACATTATCACCGATCTATGCATAATCCATTACACGAACATCATATATACATAGAAGTCTGTTAATCGCGTTTACCATTAAACAAAAACAAACAAATAACAAATAATGCAAATACGAATCTACTAACCAAGAAGGTGACCGGTTGGAATGCTAGTTCGAGAGGGGGAAACTTCCTGTTGTTGCACGCACAAAGAATATGGGAGCAGTAGGGTTTGTTTTGTTTTATCATTATACTTATCCTAATTAGAATAAAACTCATAAAGATATAAGATAAGGATTGGTCATGTGGGCGGGCGTAACGGGCTCAAGCCCATGCAGTTTATATAAAGAACACACATACACATAACCATATGTGTACCTGCGCTCCAACAAAGAACCGGCCAGTTTTGGGCTTCCTCTGGGCTCACGCTTTAGGGCCGAGATCCAAAACACTATGCTAAACTATTCCTGATGATTACCAACCATCTAATATCGTAGCCCATTACATGAGCGGCCCAACTCAACCGTAATCCAACTACACACTTCAACCTACTCAAATACGTTTTGCATTCACCACGTTTATCCTAACTAAATTTTATCAAAGCATATGATGAGAAACCAGGATCACGAAACTAAGTGATATTAATCTTGAAAGTTCGGGTTGTCACATGTAACACCCCGAAAACGGGTTTGGTAATTAAATTCCGTTAATACTAAATATGGGGAAAGTACCATTAGTGGTAAAAGTAAATTGGTAAGTATTAGTAATTTATTTAAATAATCCTAATATTTATTTAAAGTAAATAAGAGCATTTCAAGAAAATAGGAAGATATAAGTCCCGATTTAACGTGACTTAAAGTAAAACGGGTTACGACTTTCCGAACCTACTAAGCTAACTAGGATAATTCTAACCTAGTTAGATAGTGACTTATAAGTGGGTTAAAACACTTAAATCATGAACTAAGGAAATGGAGGGGCCATAGATGTTAAAATTGAAACTTATGTTGCTAATTTTAATTAAAACAAAAACCAAACACTCCATTTGGGGATGTCTGGTCGTACAAAGAAGCAGGAGGCGACCTGGGTTTCTTCAAACCCTAAAATCCTCACCAAAACTCTCAAATTGGAGGTGCAAATCTGGTCCAAAACGAAAATTGAGCATAGATTATTGATCCTCATCACAAGAGGATTACAAGGTATGTAAAATCTGATGAAAACTCTCAACTTGAAATTCTCATGAAATTGGGAAAATCTGAAATTATGGTTGCATGCGTGTCTTATGATGATTTAGGAACAACTATAGTGTCTAGGGACAAACCCTAGACAAATACAAGTTAAAATCATGTGAGATTTTAGTAAAATCCATGATCACCATTGTAGGTGATTAGTGGGTTATGTAGACTTTAATAAACACTAGGCAATTGGGCGATATTCTAGTGTAATTTGACAATTGTGAAGTGACTTCAGAATTATAGAAGTTAACAACTTTGTAAGATGGTTGGTTTATGTGAAATTAGGGCTAAGAGATAAGCTAGAGACTTGATAAATAAACATGTAAAATTCAGCCCTTAAAGTGTTTGTTGAAATGCCTCAAAGAAGGCTCGAAACTAGAATTTTTGTAGTTAAAACACCCAATTGTGATGTTTTGTGATTAAAAAGAGTTCTAAATGTGATAAACGTGGTTAGAACTTTGTTTAAACGGTGGTCTAAAGATAACGCCTACCGGGTAATTAAAGAACGCTAAAACTAGTTGATGAACTCGATTATGCAATTAGTATACAAACGGGCATTTGACTTTTAGAAAAAGTCAAACTGACCTACGATGTGATGAATGATAATTAGACATAGAAAATAAGTGAGGTGGAATAGTCGTGATTGTTATTGACTAATTTAACCGCCTTGTAAATGATGAATAATAGTTGGCGCTTAAACAAGCCAGATGAAGTTTGGTGTGAAAGCGGGTCAAACGAGTCAAGCGTAGAAGAAAAGCGTAGCTCGGATGCAAGGTAAGTGTAATTTACACACTTATGTAGAATACCCGTTTATTCGATACATTGTAAACGTGATAACAATAATATTGGAAATATGGAAATTTGTCAAATATCGTCTAATGTAAATCAAGGTTAAAAGGATACCCATGGTGTAAGCCGAAATGGGTTGAATTTGTAAGAAAAGAGTGTAAAAGAAAAAAAGGGGTATGGTAATAAAATCCGGGATGGGATGGATGTATGAATTGGAGATCAAAAACGATGTTTTTTGATTAAATAGATAATGTGGGCATATACTCCAAACGGGTCGAATGGTGGTGATAACACCATTTGACAATATCGACTAATGTGGTTGTCAAGTCTTATGTTAACAGGACCAATTAGCAAATTGGATAATTACGTCACCATTGATGGTGTGATAATGAAAACGAGGTATAAATCGGGTCTACATATTGATCCGGGCCAGGTACACATAATTATGTTGTAGTTAAGAATGCTATTTTGGTCGAATAATTTGAGAGAGAGTCCTTCGTCGCAAAAGGACCAAAATCGACCAAAACGCCCTTGTAGGCTAAGTTGAACAAACAACCCTTAAAGGTTGTTTGGAAGCGAATTTCATGATTAGATAAATACTTGGAATAAGTATAGAAGTTGAAAGATGTAATATGTTAGTCAAAAGGCACTATTTTAGTTTTTGCCGTAAATTAATGAACCAAGAGGTAAAAAAATTTGGTTTATATTGATCACCACATTAAACTCACCTTAATTACAGTTGTGGTGGGAGATTTTAGGATAAGAAATGTGGTGATGGAATGTTAGAAGCAATCGAAAGCGATTTTAGGTTCGAAAGTGCTTAAATACCCTTAACGGGTCAAAATAAGAGTCGAGCAAGAACCGAACACGATTATGAAATAAGCTTCCGCACTATGTATCGTTATTATGTTAAACGACGAACGTACACGTGATATGTTGTATACTTTTAAATTGTAAAAAGTTTTTAACAAACCCGTACTTTCCAATGCATATATAATCTTAATTACATGATTGTTTTCGTAAATGATACGTAAAACCTTAATTTATAAGAACGGGTGTTACAATTATTTACCCTTAGATTTATTTTTTTATGGGTTTCTTTCTTGTGCCAATAATCCAGAATTAAAAAAAAAAAGTAAATTACTTTTTGAGTCCTTGTGTTTTATTGGTTTTAACCATTTGAGTCCAAAATCAAAATATTTTAACACCGTAAATCCCTAGACCTTTTTTTATAACCATTTGAGTCCCTTTGAGTCCAAATTTTAACCTTTTGAGTCCATTTTTTTTTAACAAAATTGGACCTAGAACGTTGTAAAATGAACAAAATTGGACTCAAAACGTTATAAAATAAACGGTTAGGGACTCAAGGCATTAAACCTTTTGATTTTGGACTAAAGTGTTTAAAACCACTAAAACACAGGGACTTAGAAAGTAATTTGCTAAAAAAATATGTTCATAAGTTCAGTGGTGGATCTAGGATTCGCGCCAAGCGGTAACGTTTTATAAATAAGCGGTAACAAAATATAAAAAAACGTCAAGTTTTTCCAAAATTTACACCAATTTTACACTGCCGCCGGAGCGTCAAAGGGTAACTGGCATTACCCCTTGTTATACACTAGATCCGCCCCTACATAACTTAGTGCGATATTACATTTTCATCATATAAAGTCTAGCTTCAATAATACTTTTTTGTTTTCAAATATTCACCGTAGAATATTGATAAGATAAAATTACTTATTTTGATTATTTAATAATCAAAATTTATTAAACTATTAAATTAACAAATTATTGAATATTAAGGGATAATTTATTTTATGTTAGAAAATATTAAAATAGACGCTTCTTTTTAATACATTAAGTATTTTATGAAGTTAAAGATGTTATTTAGTTTTGTCCTTTATTTAAAAAAAAGATTTAACTGTAGACACTTATTTTTTCACTTAAAAACATATAATCAAAAGTGAAAGCCTCTCATCCCCAGATATCCCACCTCTTTTAGCCGTTCCATTGAAGCACTCCAACACTAATGACCCAAGCCCCAACATCAATAAAATATATGTATACAACATTTCAATTTTGGGCACCTTTTAATTTTGGGCCTTGGCATTCGCCCGGGTTGCCCAGCCCAATAGCCGGGCCTGTTTTACACTGTAGGGAATAAAGATTCTATTACTGCTGGGTGCAGACATCAATATGTAAAATGACCGTTCTAACCCGAACCCAATCTGACCCAAATCCATTAACCCAATCTGACCCAAACCAAAATGACTCTTTCCTTAACATGACCCGTTCTGACCCGCACCCATTCTGACCCGAACCCATTTTGATCCGTCACTACACCCAATCTGAACCCGCTCATTTTGTCAGGCATAGGTATAAGCGTTATCATTGTAAAGTATGTTTAAGGTCTATAGTTTATTATGTAAGGGGTTTAGGGTGTCATTTAAGTAAATCGGTATATCTCAATCGTTGCGTCGATTGTTTCACGCCGGTTCAATATGTATAAGTAGGAAACGATTGTCAAGCATGATTCAGTAATCAGAAATTTAGTTTGTGTCATTTGTTAATTCTGTTCTTATTCTTTGAATTCAATCAATTGTGTCTTTGATTACCAACAACCTCGAGCTATAGAATCTCACCTTGTTAAAATGTCTTTTTATCATAGACCGTCCAATTATGGATGGAAACATGTGGATGCCAAAATCTTGAAGAAAGGTGTAATGGAAGAGGCTCCCACTATAGTCAGCAGGCCCATCGTCTCTCATATCTCCTGCATCAACACCAGAGACTACTACTGGTACTTGTTTACAAAATACACTTTTGACTCTTTCAATATGCATAAATTAAATATTTTTTTTTTTGTGTTTTCATCCAGGCACCAAATTTTACGGCTTGACAAATGGTTTGTTTGGAAAAATACGTTATTGATTTAATGCCGTTTTTTTCACTTTCTTTCAGGATATATATATATTGATCTTCTTTTCAAATAAATCACCTTGCAGAAAAAGGAGATTTATTGGGATCTTTATATCATTTACTTCTTTATCTAGAATTTTTAACTGGTGGGCCTGGTGCACTGGTTTTGTTTAGACATTCTCTATCGGACCCAAACCTAGTCATGGTTTCTTTGCTGATGGGCTTGAAGCCAACCTATGAAAAGATATAGAAAAAGGGGTGGCCACGAGAGGTTTGGACTTTAGAGACTACATAGGTTAATGTCCTCTCTTAACAAATTAAATATAATTAAGTTTTAATAATTGATGATTGTTATATTGAAATAAGCAATTGATTTGCATGGTTATTAAACCTAATTATTCAATTTTTTTTATTACAAACCACCTTTTTAGGCCAGTTTGAAACCAATTACAAATAAATCAGTTTTTAATTAGAGTAAATTGCCATTTTCGTCCCTCAGTTTTGTTCAAATTTATCATTTTAGTCCAAATAGTTTTTTTTTGCCTCTGGGTCCCTGACTTTTCCCTTTTGTTGCCATTTTAATCACATACACTAACTCTATCCAAAAACTCCATCTTTAACCAGGGGTATTTTGGAGATTTTAATTTTAAATGTTTTCAATTGCCATTTTGATCCAATTCCAAAAATTCTAAAAACTCAAAAAAATTCTAAAAAATCATAAAAATTCTAAAACATCCAAAAATCCGTTTCGGCGCGAACCGTTTCGAACCCGAACCGTTTCGAGCTGAAGCGTTTCGACCTGTACTGTTTCGACGCGAACTGTTTCGACCCGTACCGTTTCGAAGCCGAACCGTTTTGACCCGAACCGTTTTGAGCTGAGCCGTTTCGACGCGAACAGTTTCGACCCGTACTGTTTCGACCTGTACCATTTTGAAGCCGAACCGTTTCGAAGCCTAACCGTTTTGAAGCCGAACCGTTTCGACGCGAACCGTTTCGACCCGTACCGTTTCGAAGCCGAACCGTTTCAAGCCGAACCGTTTTGACCCGTACCGTTTCGAACCGAACCGTGCCGTATCGAACCGAACCATTTCGAGCTATACCGTTTCGACGCGAACCGTGCCGTATCGAATCGTGTCGTTTCGGCGCGAACCGTTTCTGCGCGTACCGTTTCAGCTCGAAACGGTTCGCGTCGAAACGGTTTGGGTCGGAACGGTTCGGGTCGAAACGGTACGGCTCGAAACGGTTCGCGTCGAAACGGTTCGGGTCGAAGGTTCGGTTCGAAACGGTTCGGGTCGAAACGGTACGGTTCGAAACGGTACGGTTCGAAACGGTTCGGGTCAAAACGGTACGGGTCGAAACGGTTCGCGTCAAAACGGTTCAGCTCGAAATGGTTCGGTTCGAAACGGCTCGGTTCGATCGGCACGGTTCGATACGGCACGTTTCGGTTCGAAACGGTACGGCTTGAAACGGTACGGGTCGAAACGGTACGCGTCGAAAAGGTTCGCGTCGAAACGCTTCGCGTCGAAACGGTACGGGTCGAAATTGTTCGGGTCGAAACGGTACGGGTCGAAACGGTTCGCGTCGAAACAGTACAGCTCGAAACGGTTGGCATTCCAAACGGTTCGCGCTTTTAGAATTTTTATGATTTTTTAGAATTTTTATGATTTTTTAGAATTATTATTATTTTTTTGAATTTTTTGAATTTTTTTTGATTTTTTGGAATTGGATCAAAATAGCAATTGAAAATATTTAAAATGAAAATCCTCAAAATACCCTTGGTTAAAGATGGAGTTTTTGGATGGAGTTAGTGTATATGATCAAAATGGCAACAAAAGGGAAAGTCAGGGACCTTGAGACAAAAAAAACTATTTGGACTAAAATGATAAATTTGGACAAAACTGAAGGACTAAAATGACAATTTACTCTTTTAATTAGCTCCCTAAAGTATGTTAAGTTGGGCTTAAGTGACTTTCTTTAACAAGTTGGACTTGGCCCAACCTAATCATTAATTAATGGCCTATTATGCGACTCAAACCAGTTCCCCTTTCGGAGACGAACGGAGTTCACTTCCGGTAACCCTGCCGCCGTTGCCGATTCAGACGAACATAATAAACCTAAGCCAATAAATATTCGATCTTCGAGCTTCATAGGTTCCTTCCGTTTCATCGAATTGCTTTCAGCATCACAACACACTTCTTCCACCACCGGAACTACTTCCAGCGAAATCGAAACGGCGTTAATGTAAGTTCGCTTTAACCTAACTTAATTAAATGTCGTTCTCTATTTTGTTCATCAAGTGTTGCTGCTGGTTTTACATATTGATTTTAACTATTTATAGAGGCCACTAAACAATGCTGTTTAAATGTGATTGTGTATTTTGTTCATGTAGTACTATCGCTTATTAGTATAATGCCTGTTTCTTTACATGAATTTGTCCTTCATTTCTTTACAGACTCATGGTCACATATCTATATGTGTTCATGTATGTACTAACCGGTTTATTGGTTCAATTTATACGTGCGGGTGCGTGCGTGCGTGCGTAACTTTTAAAAAAAACACATTACTGTAAACAGCAATCTTCATCAACATTGTTGTTTTTGCTATTAAGATGATGGAATATAGATGCTCGTTATAAGACCCGCTTCACTGAAATTAGAATAAACGAATTGAAAGATAATATAATATGGTTACTACTCTAAGTGGTAAACTGACTATCCCAGTGATGTCAAATCACTAATTATTATAAATCATTCATATAATAAAGTTAAAACTTTAAAGCCATATGCCCATCTTGACATTCACAAGTTTCGGACGAAATTTCGTGTACAAGATAATATAATATGGTATCAAGGCAACAGGCTCTTATATGCAATTTTAGTTCTCTTAATTTCACTTCTACTTGAAATTCTTTGTTGTATGACTAAACTGCCCTGCTGCTTGTTTTGTATGGTGAGTTGGGCAAAATGCTAAAAATCCTACCTTTTTCATACAGTAAGGGCAAAATCTGGTACGAAGCAATCATTAGAAGATGCTGGTGGCAAAATTGCACATTCTGCAATGAGCTTGCCTTAAAATAAGGTGTGTTTTAACATGCATACATATTAAGTTTTTCTTAGAAAATTTTAATGTATTCATATTAGTTTTTATTTTGGAAAATTTTGGTTTTGACCATTATAGTCAAAGTAGGAGAGGTAAAAGAGCAAAGATGAAATATATGACTTGGTTCACCTCACCCAGCTGTGGATACAAGATTGTTCGAGTAAAGGGGTATTAGTAGAGCGGGCAATTCTGACCCACATGCATAAAATGGGTCGTTTTGGATCTTTTTTAAATCACCATGGGTTGATTTGGGTTTCTTTTTAGTAATCAATGGGTCTGGCTGGATCACCCTAAAATACAGAAAGATTTTACGGGTCAAATTGGGTTCAGAAGAAAAAAGAAACAGGTGGAACTAGTTAGAAAAAATCTCGGGTTTTTTTTTCTCAAAAGCTTTTCTTTTTCTTCTCTCTAAATCTGAGATTGTTACTCTCACACAAAATTAGTTCTTAGAAAAATCTCACCAAACCACCATATTAGAAGCTTACAGATTCTCCTCTACTCTCGTCTCCTTTACGCACTATCTCTGTTTTCCGGTAAACTAGCGACGCTGACCACCATTAAGTTGGTGACATAGCAAACGACGGTGTTTCTGTCTTCCGGTAAACTAGCGACGCCGACCACCATAAAGTTGGTAACATATTAAACGACGGTGTTTCGATGTTATGTGGAGGTCGTAACGTAACGAATCGATGGTGTAACCGGTGAGTGTGTAAATGATCACTCAATGGCTGACAGTTATGAACCCAAACGGGTTGACATATGCGAGAGATCAGGTGGAGCGATTACTGACTTGAAACTGCATGAATTATGAATCGTTGCTGCCTCACCAGAAGAAACAGAAACGATCATTGGTTGTTCTTTTCTCAATTAGTATGTTTGAATATTTGATTTGTGTTTATTTGCTTTTTTCCCCAAAATAAAACTGTTTTCTTTTAAGTTTAACTGAATTTTAGGTTTTCAATTAAAATGAATTTCTGTTCAACATCTGTTACAATTTCAATTTCTATTTTAGTTAAGAAAGCAAAGGTTTTACCGTAGAGAATAGAGATTCTATTACTTTTCAAATTAAGGAGATTTATTGGGATCCTTATATTATTTATTCCTTATCTAGAATTTTTGAGAATTTATTGCGCTCTTTCTAGTAATCCTTTACTTTTTGCATGAGGAAAGAGAGTGTGGTTTCTATCAATAATCCTTGACTACCACTTGAGACTTGAGAGTGGGACCAAAAAAGGAACTTGTAACACCTTTTGTCTTGTAAGAACTTGTTACATAATCTACTAGTCTTTCGTCGGAATATTCACATCCAACTCACCGTTCGCATCATCGATACCAGTTTTTGAAAATTATGCAAGGCCTGTGCTATAATTGGTTATCAATTTTCAGATAGGGATTGTTAATTGTTTTACCAATTTAGACTTTTAACATGCTTTATGAATTTATATGGTTTTGGCTTTGAATGCTTTAGCATACATTCCCAGATTCCCTAACTGGTTGCCGATTTTATTAATCGGATTTCAGTTTGTTTAATCCCTTTTATGTTAAAATTTGCAGAGATAAATACAAAGCATCAACAAACAAACAGAGTACAGCAAAACAACGAACACTCAACTAGTTTTCTACAAACGAATTTGCAAGTTATACTCCAATAATTCCAAGCCAACGTGCAAATTGTGGTTGGAACTGTGAAAAGGTAAGAGTTAGCTCATATTATACCGTTTTTCTTCTAATTAGTGTAAAGTTCACGATCTGTTCTTATGGTTTTGTCAAAGCTACAAATTTTATTCTCCCATTTTAAAACATACAGAAATACTCCCTTGTTTTCGAAACCTGTAACATCAGTGGTCATTTTATTTATACTAGTGTGATTAATCCCGCACGTTGTGGCAGGTGGGAACTCGATTGGTTTAAATTTGGTTTTTGTTTTGTGCTCTAACTAGGTTTCGTGTTTTTTCCCCTTTTACCTCTGTAATAAAAACTTTTCAAGTTCAAACTGATAACCAGGGGGCAGGGGCCGAACCTGAGAATTCAGGTTCTTTGTCCAAGCCCGGAAAATACGTGCCCCTCAGGCCTTGACGAAATAGATAATGTAAACTTATTTTTCCACTCGTTGATGTTATTATTATTATTATTATTATGATTATTATTAATTTGAAACCAAAATGGATATTGGGCTAATATCTAAGGAGCTTAAGTTATAAATTTTGAGATCCATAGTTTTAAATGGGCGTAAAATACAAGTTTATGTTTTATATAGGTTTTCTATTTTTAAAAAAAAATATATAATTTTTATTTAATGTGCCTTGGCTGGTGGTCATCCCCGCCCACCCCAGGGTCGGCTCTGTTGATAACGAGGTCATTGGATTGATAAACATATTATATACAAAGAAAAGAGGACATGGAATTTAGATTTTGGAGTTACAAATCTCCTCTTAACTACCTTCATTTCACTGAATTTATCATAAAAAAAGTTATTAAGGGAGCTCAAGATACCAGACCAGGCAAACTAAAGCTAGCCCACTGCACTTTAGCATAGTGAAAGTCTCTCTTAATTATGCATTAGCTTGAAGTGAAACTTCCGTCTATGTAAGAAAAGTCTTAACCTCCCTTACTTTGCGGGCGCACTGACCAAAGACCTACTCCTGCTTAGCGCAGGAGACTCACTTTAGCCTTGCTTAAGAGCATTCACATCCATTCCATCATATTTTCATCCTAAATTACACTAAAAACACTACATTTTCTCTCTCCTTTTCAATTATATAATATTTATTTATACCTTTATCATTACCTTTTCTCTCTCCTCCACACACAACCACTTTCAAAATATATTAAAAAATTATAGAGGGTGAACAGTGTCCCCCAAATATACAGATGAACAGTAACATTTTCTCTCTCCTCCATTCACAACCACTCTTTATACTCTTTATATTATAAAAACTCCACACAAAGAATTTAATGGAATGGATGTGAATGCTCTAAAGTTGTGAGCAAATGCCAAGAAGCGACCCGATTAGGAACCGAACCGACCCGATACCCGAAAACAGTATAAACTGATACCCGAAAACAACACCCTATCTAATACCTCCAATAATTCCAAGCCAATGTGCAAATTGTGGTTGGAACTGTGAAAAGGTAAGAGTTGGCTCATATTACACCATTTTTCTTCTAACAGTTCACGATTTGTTCTTATGGTTTTGTCAAAGCTACAAATTTTATTCTCCCATTTTAAAACTTACAGAAATACCCCCTTGTTTTCGAAACCTGTAACATCAGTGGTCATTTTGTTTATACTAGTGTGATTAATCCCGCACGGTGTGGCAGGTGGGAACTCGATTGGTTTAAATTTGGTTTTTGTTTTGTGCTCTAACTAGGTTTCGTGTTTTTCCCCTTTTACCTCCTCTGTAATAAAAACTTTTCAAGTTCAAACTGATAACCAGGGGCCGAACTTGAGAATTCAGGTTCTCTTAAGCCATTTTAAAATGTAAATTCGCTTTACCTAAACTTGGATTAGTAGGAACTTTTAAGTAGTTCTTTTTTGCATGAATATCTAATTCATATATCCATATGTATCCATGTCTCTGTTTTCATTATAAGACCCGCTTCACTAATAAATTGTAAACTTTAAAGCCATATGACCCTGTATATATATATGTCTCATCAGTTTGAGATAGAAAAGGTGAAAAACAAACCAAACCAAACCAAACCTACAATCACATCATTAATGTTTCATTCAATCAGCTGTAGTTAGATTTCTGCAGTGAATCAAGATGTGCTCCATTGACATTCCACTCTAAAATACGGCTTCACGTTGGATGTTAGAAATAAAGGTACGTCATGTGAATCAAGAATGTTTAATTGTTTTCGATTCTTTGTGTTGTGTATAAATTTGGTTAGGTTTCTTGATTAATAGGTAGTGTATGATTATTATGAACTTGATGGGTTATGCTTGATTATAATGGTTAGTATAATATATGATGTCCAAATGTTCGCACGCCAAGTGTTCGATTAAATGTCCAAGTCAAAAGTATTGTAAGAAAAGATTAAAGTTTAATATGAAAAGTATAAGAACTAAATAAAAACTGAAATTAAAATGAAACTTGAGCGTATTTAGGGTCAGACCCAAAAAACTAGTACCGAACCAAAATATTACCGAAACCGACTTTCATGAATGAGTTAATTACTGTTTTCGTCCCTGTGGTTTGTCAAAAATCACTATTTCAGTCCACTAGTTTAAAAATTGCGATTTCAGTCCCTATGGTTTCATTTTCGTAACCATTTCAGTCCCTGTGGTTTCACTTTCGTAACCATTTCAATCCATTATTCTGTTAAGTACAGGGACTGAAATGGTTACGAGGTGGACTGAAATGGTTACGGAAGTGAAACCACAGGGACTGAAATCGCAATTTTTAAACTAATGGACTGAAACAGTGATTTTTGACAAACCACAGGGACGAAAACAGTAGTTAACTCTTCATGAATTATTATAAAAGGTATCCAAAAAATAATTCAATGCTTCATGAATAAAAAATCCAAAACATATCCAATAACTAAAACACAAAACCAAACAAATGTAATAATCCAAACGAAACGCGATAAATTCAACAAAGAAACTTAAATCAAAATTACTTTACTTTCTTTCGTCTATTCAATAATCGTATTCAGCTACTGCTTAATTGACCTCAATATTCATGTGATTCGGTTACACCCGAACCCGAAACATTATGAATCCTAAGAACCGATTTCAGAACCTACCAGATACGGTTCGGGTCGGGTTGGGTTGGTCTGAGTCTTTTTTCGGTTCAGTTCTTGGGTAATTTTGGTCCGAATCCAATTATGCTCAGCCCTAAGCTCAACTAGGAACATGTATTTAGGAGGTATGGTATAACTATGCAACTGTGTTCGTTTACACTAAATCAAGTCAAATAATGAATGCCATTTATGGCTTTTGAATTACAGTTGATATTAAAAACTGAATGAAAATTAAAACAATGTTTAGTTTATAGTCATTCAAGCATAATAAAACAATTTCTTTCAATCGGACTATGGGTGACACAACAATAAACAACTTTTCTAAGTGTTGGTAACTTGAAATGAATAATAATAGTCCCTAAAATATTATAAAAAATTAAAAAGTACCAACCAAGTCCTTATGTGGCTAACATCTATACATAGGAATGAGTGTGGTATCGGATCGGTATCCGTAAAAAAGGGGGAAATGGTTACCGGTAGTGAATATACCGGTACGGTACCTATTTTGGTTGATTTACCGTTAAATGTTAAATATCGGTACCGGTACCGAAAAATGGAAAAAATGGGTACCGGTACTGAACTTAACGATACGGTACCGGTTCCTAGTATCAAATGCTCATCCCTAGCTATATATACCTACTCCTTACAAAAGAATTGTTAAAATATGTTAACCAAGAGGACCAAGAACATGGATAGAGAGGTAACATGAATTAAGTTGTAGAAATCAAAGCAAGTCTTCAACAAATGGAAGATTTCAATTTCAAAGTTTGTTTACATTAATGGATTTGCTTCTATTGCTTTGATTATTTTCTTTTCTCTTTTCACCTAGACGTGACAAAAATATAAAGTGATTATGACTCGACTTCACATAAGAAAAAAAATATCGGCATGGTTGGTGAAGTAGATTGTTAATGCGCACTTACCAAGTGGTTGATGATGTGGAATACGACACTAACAAAACTGACGAGTTAGATTGTGGAATAAAAAAAATAAAAGAGTAAACTGTCATTTTGGTCCCTGTAGTTTGGTCACTTTTGCCACTTTAGTCCAAAACTCAAACCTTTTGCATCTGCTGTGGTTTCAGTTTTATTGCATTTTGGTCCAAAAATGAAATCATATCATATTTTTCTTATAAAATCCTGCTATTTTGTCTTTTTCCTCGGGGCCAAAATGGTCATTTCTTTTTTTTTAAATAAATACCAGATTTTATAAGACAAATATGACCTGCTTCGCCCCTGAGGAAAAGGACAAAATTGGAGGATTTTATAAGACAAATATGACCTGATTTCATTTTTGGACAAAAATGGCAATAAAACTGAAACCCCAGGGATCCAGATGCAAAAGGTTTGAGTTTTGAACTAAAGTGTCAAAAGTGACCAAACCTCAGGGACCAAAATGGCAGTTTACTCAAAATAAAAACTAACGTGAATTGTTAAATAAGTATATTGCAAATAAGTAACTTATATTTTGCTAAAACTAACTTTCAATCTTATTAATGTGATAGAAAATGTTTGATTTCTATCATTAGGAAATGCAAGTTTTATGTACCATGTTTTATATTTGCCCTTTGTTTTTATTGTAGCGTTCCATATTAAAAAAAATCAATTGCAAAGTCTCATATTTGCTCATTAAAAATTGCTGATATTCTTGTAAAAACTTAGAGAAATATTCCAATAAATCAGTTTATTACAACAACTTCTTAATTATATGCCAACCAAATCTATTTATTTTTATTATTAAACATTTGAAAACGTATTATTGTGTTTTCTAGTAACAATCATGTAAATGTCAAATTAATCTCTGACTTGAAACTAAGGGCTCTGGGTTTTGGATTTAAAAAAAAAAGAGTTAAATGCCATTTTAGTCCCTGTAGTTTGGGCCATTTTGCGAGTTTAGTCCAAAGGTTTCATTTTTAACATGTGGGTCCAAAAAGGTTTCACAGTTGCCATTTTAGTCCACTGGGTTAACTTCATTCATTTTTTCTGTTAACCAGAAGGCCAATTCGGTGCTAAATTGCCCTTTTAGTTAACAGAATTACATACAAAATGACCAAATTGGCCTTCTCGTTAACAGAAAAAATGGATGAGGTTAACCAAGTGGACTAAAATGGCAAGTGTGAAACATTTTTGGACCCACAGGTTAAAAATGAAACCTTTGGACTAAACTGGCAAAATGGCCCAAACCACAGGGACTAAAATGGCATTTAACTCAAAAAAAAAGTCACATAAGAAAAAATTAACTAACAACCATAAACAGGTTATATAACACAACTTTTTGCTCATTTTTATCAAATCATATATCTTCATTGCAGCTTGAAATCAACTCGGTTACACCCTAAAGACCACGAGTCCCTCCGGTGATGGATGTAACATCATCCAACGACGATCCCTGTTGCCTCTCTCAGCTCTGTCATGACATTAATCTGATGATGCTGCTGATAATTGTATCGACAATGCATTGCAAAGGCTCATAGAAATCTGCAGGCGATCTTTAACACGGAACTATGTAACAAACTGCATTGCCTGACTAACTTTCAACTCGATACAGGCATTTGAGTAAAGGATTTTGACAGGTAAAGTAACCCATTTTTCTTTCTGCTGCCTATTAATGTCATGAAGAGATACAAAAACAGTTGAGAGTAAAAGAATAGATAGTAAACTGTTTTCTAACAGCAACACAAGTAGTAATTGGTAAAATTGAATGTCGGCTATTGTACATCATAGAACTTAAAATAAGGGAAAATTACGAACATAGCCGCTTGACCAATCTTTTTACCAAAATAGCCATTTGACCAGGCTTTATGCACCTTCCCATCCAAGTGAACCCCCATTGTTATGCACCTTCAATCCAGCCACAACCAAGCGGACACGTGTCCCTATTACCTGACCAGGCTTTATGCACCTTCAATGTCAGCCGAGCCGCTACAAGTACAAGCCGAGCCGCTTCGCCCCCTGCCCCACAAGTACAAGCCGAGCCGCTACAAGTACAAGCCGAGCCGCTTCAGTAGTATTTGTTTTTAAAATATCAAAAAACATCAAAAAAATATCAAAATATATCAAAAAAATATCAAAATACTCTTTTCTCCATACTTTTTTATGAAGGCCGTCTAAGAAAAATATCAAAAAAAATTAGACAAAATTGCAGAAAACAACCTTTATGTATACCCCAAACTGCACTTCATACCTTTCACTATGAAATCCGTCAAAACCAACCTTTACGTTCATGTTTTGCTACACATCACAACCTTTACACCAAACCTAGTCAAAAAAAGTCAGTTAACTTACCTCACATGCTTTGCATGTGAGAGTATTTTAGTCTTTTTAACTCCTTATTTTCTTTTCTATTTATTGTTTCATTAGTCAAACAACATAAGTCAAATATTCTTTGATTTTCTTTTAATCTCTGCACATACACACACCTAAAAATATATATAAAAACACATACACAAATTTAACAAACTCTGCACGAGATCTGGTGTGTATATTTAAAAAAAACCCACAAAACCCACCATATATTTAAAAAAAAAAAACCCACAAAACCCACCATGAGTCTCATCTTCATCTCCAGTAACCCACCATAAAACCCATATCAACCTTTTACCCTTCATCTTCCTCCTGACCTCACTACCTTACGGTCGTTAAGAATGGATGGAGAAGGTGGTTAAGGTGATGGATGGAGAAGGCGGTTGTCGAGTGTGTTGTTTCGTGGTGGTGACGCTGTGACGGGGTGGAAGTTGATGGTGAATATTTGGGGTTTACGGTGGTTGTGAAGTGACCGGAGGTGGTTGGTTGTAGGGTGTGGTGGTGGTGTGGTTTTTCGTGGTGGTGACCCGGTCAACCTGATCGAACAACTCCGACGAACTGGGTTTTATATCTGTTTATTTACAGCGGTGGGTTCAAGCTCTGGTGAACTCGGTTCAAATTCCGTTTATTTACATCTCCATTTAATAATTGAGCTACTACAAACAAACCTAGCTTCCACAAGGCATTAACATAAATTTACCACCATCATTATTTTAAAAAGATTTGAGGGTTGTTTTTAACTAAATGTCTGTTTATTTACAGAGGTAGTCTAATGTGTGTTTCTTTGTTTTTATTTTTATTTTTTATGATTGATGTTTGTTTTTAACTAAATACATTAAGGCATTAACAATTGAGTTTTTGCCGCCGGTGAAAGATTGTTAAACGTCCGTCGCGATGAGCCTTGTTAGGTTTTGGATGATACACGATGAGGTGATGTTTCCTACTTTGTACTCGAAACAGAGCATAGAAGTTTGACTCTACAAATGAATAAATGATATCATTATCAAGGCTACAATTTAAATGAAATTAATTAATGTTGTTTTGGTGTTGTCGATAGAGAGAGAAAGGAGCTGCGTGCTGTTGAATCCAGGGAGACTAAGAGGTGTTGACTTCGGTTTAAATGAAATGGTGAATCAAGTTGTGTTGCTGCTGCTGTAAAGTGGGAAGAAAGAATTTATATAAGTTAAAAAGAATTATTAATTAAAAAGATGGGTGAAAAGACATTAATACCCTCACATGCAAAGCATGTGAGGTAACTTAACCAAGAAATCTAATGGTGTTAGTGGTAAAGGTTGAACTTGTAGCAAAACATGAACGTAAAGGTTGGTTTTGACGGATTTCATAGTGAAAGGTATGAAGTGCAGTTTGGGGTATACATAAAGGTTGTTTTCTGCAATTTTGTCAAAAATTTATACACATACTAGCTTATATCTTTTAACTAAGAAATATCGTTTTTAAATATTGATGTGGACAGTGTTTCTTTTTCTAGCCATATTTTTTTATTGTTTTCAGGCCAAATAAACATTACTCAAAATTACTTATCTTTTTATTAATTTGCAGGTATCAAAATTATTTAATATTGTAATATTTTTAGGATTTATAAGACCGTTTTGTGTAATATTGATATAAGTATAACGTTTATTGTTTCTAATTCATCTCTTATCGAAATAAAGAAATATGTGAACAAATCAATTTGATTGCTATATATGTATAAGTTATGTTAGTGTATATGCAAAAGGTCAAAAAATGGTAGACAACAAATAAGTTCGGTGACTTTTAATATAACATGTACATTTATATGTAAGTTAGATAATATTTTAAAAAATATACATAAATTACCGATAAAAATATATATAAATTTCCGATATAAATTACCGATATATATCATGATTAGTTATTTAAAAAATGATATAAACGATATTTCTTAGTTTTTTTTCCTGAATGTCTTGATATACATTTTATTAAAATTATAAAAAACTCACTTTTTTATAATATAACCTGCACAAGATGTAAAACTATTATTTTTTTATAAAAATGTAATGTCTTGTTCGTAAGTTAAAATTAATATTCATAGGTTTGAAAATAAATATTTTTTTTATTTGTTTCGAAATATATATAGTCTTATGGACGTGTGCATATTTTTTTTAAAGTAATTGTTAGAAAAAAAAAAGAAAAAAAATTAAGCTAAACGTACCAAAGTATGTATTCAAACAAAGATAACGAGAAGACAAAAAACACATTGTGCAAAATCCAGATGTTATATATATACTTACGAAATTATACATAAAAAACACATGTAAAGGCTTGGGCATGTGTTGAAAGCTCATAAATTCAAATGAAACGGCTTGGGGGTAGGTGGCATGCTGAAGCGGCTTAGATCCAGGGTGTAGCGGCTTGGGCATGGGTTGAAAGCTCATAAATTCAAATGTAACGGCTTGGGGGTAGGTGGCATGCTGAAGAGGCTTAGATCCAGGGTGTAGCGGCTCGGCTTGTACTTGTAGCGGCTCGGCTTGTACTTGTAGCGGCTCGGCTGACATTGAAGGTGCATAAAGCCTGGTCAGGTAAGAGGGACACGTGTCCGCTTGGTTGTGGTTGGATTGAAGGTGCATAACAATGGGGGTTCACTTGGATGAGAAGGTGCATAAAGCCTGGTCAAATGGCTATTTTGGTAAAAACCTTGGTCAAGCGGCTATGTTCGTAATTTTCCCAAATAATTGCCCACTATGCAAAAGCATCCTTCTTTTGAAAAAGAGTGAACTGTTTTCTAAAAGCAAAACAATTTAAAAAAAAATAGTGTCGGCAACTTAATATAAAGTGATACACCTTCATATGAATAATAATAATAATAATAATAATAATAATAATAATAATAATAATAATAATAATAATAATAATAATAATAAGAGTAAATTACGTTTTTGGCACCTGTGGTTATATCACTTTTACTATATTAGCCTAAAATAAGATTTTTTAACATATGTGCCCCCATGGTCTGTATAACTAACTATTTTGACCCCTAAGTCTAACTCAACCCCTTACCCTGGTTAATTATTTGTCACACGCAAGGGTATTTTTGTAATATCTCCTCCCCTCTAGATCTGATTTCTATTTCGCTCATTATTTTCAATATTCTGACCCCTTTGCTCATAGCAGACCCTTGATTATCAACCGACCCATGAAGCTCAACAGATGGAGTTGATGTGAAGTTTGATGGACTTTCGAAAACAGTTCGCTTGCACCTTTTGCTTCATGGACCTTTTACGCTCTTTTGGGTCATTTTAGATTCAACCACTTCTGCAACTTTTATCGTGTTTGGATCGTCATTCTCCCTGTTGTGCTCTGTATCAAGCAAAAAACTCGACGAAGATAACGCAGGATCGGAAATTGCATACTCGGGGGATTCTTGAACCGGGAACCACGAAAATAGATTGTTTTGTGATTCTTCAAGCATGTTAAAGTCATACATCCATAAGTTATTCATCATCATATCTGAAAACCCAAAATTAAATGCAGCAGATGCATCTCCCAATTCTCCCAATCTAACATTTGGAACATTTGGCCATCATCATTGTTAGTGCACTTGTGTCTGTACTTTGTCTGTATTCGGTCTGTATGTACGATGTCCTTATCAGTCCTGTAAGTTGACCAAGTCAACCGTCCTCCTGGTTTGACTTAGTCAACATCCGAAAGATATTGAAAGATGTTCTGATCGAAGGATAGACTCGAAGGATACTAGATCCTTCGAGGTGCTCGAAAGATATGGTTCGACCATGGTTCGACCATTAGACCTCGAAGGATGATCCTTCGAGGTCAATGCTGATCATTCGAGTTTGTTGTTGTCGACAGATGATCCTTCGGACCATCTGTCGAATCCTTCGATCTGGCATCATGGGCTGGGTATATATATACCCATGCAGTGTATGTGAGAAAAAGAGTTCTGCCATTCCACACACCCGAGAGATAGAGAGCTTTGAGAGCATTCTGTCCAGAACTCACATACACACACTTAGAGAGTTTATAGAACATTTCTGTAAACATTGAGCTTGTAACCGAACCCTCATTTGTTAGTGCACTTGTGTCTGTACTTTGTCTGTATTCGGTCTGTATGTACGATGTCCTTATCAGTCCTGTAAGTTGACCAAGTCAACCGTCCTCCTGGTTTGACTTAGTCAACATCCGAAAGATATTGAAAGATGTTCTGATCGAAGGATAGACTCGAAGGATACTAGATCCTTCGAGGTGCTCGAAAGATATGGTTCGACCATGGTTCGACCATTAGACCTCGAAGGATGATCCTTCGAGGTCAATGCTGATCATTCGAGTTTGTTGTTGTCGACAGATGATCCTTCGGACCATCTGTCGAATCCTTCGATCTGGCATCATGGGCTGGGTATATATATACCCATGCAGTGTATGTGAGAAAAAGAGTTCTGCCATTCCACACACCCGAGAGATAGAGAGCTTTGAGAGCATTCTGTCCAGAACTCACATACACACACTTAGAGAGTTTATAGAACATTTCTGTAAACATTGAGCTTGTAACCGAACCCTCATTTGTTAGTGCACTTGTGTCTGTACTTTGTCTGTATTCGGTCTGTATGTACGATGTCCTTATCAGTCCTGTAAGTTGACCAAGTCAACCGTCCTCCTGGTTTGACTTAGTCAACATCCGAAAGATATTGAAAGATGTTCTGATCGAAGGATAGACTCGAAGGATACTAGATCCTTCGAGGTGCTCGAAAGATATGGTTCGACCATGGTTCGACCATTAGACCTCGAAGGATGATCCTTCGAGGTCAATGCTGATCATTCGAGTTTGTTGTTGTCGACAGATGATCCTTCGGACCATCTGTCGAATCCTTCGATCTGGCATCATGGGCTGGGTATATATATACCCATGCAGTGTATGTGAGAAAAAGAGTTCTGCCATTCCACACACCCGAGAGATAGAGAGCTTTGAGAGCATTCTGTCCAGAACTCACATACACACACTTAGAGAGTTTATAGAACATTTCTGTAAACATTGAGCTTGTAACCGAACCCTCATTGCATTAATACAACTTGTGTTAATCGGTGAACTTGTGTGTTTGTTTCTCTACTTGCTACTAACTCGGTTTGCTTGCTAGCTTGGATTCCGCACTTGCTAGTAGGTTTGTATAACAAGGTTTGAGGTTTGTCATCACCGGATAGGGACCTACAAGTGGTATCAGAGCTTGGCTCTTTACCTTGTTTAAAACCGGGTTTTTACAAGTTTTGGTGTGTTGAAACACTTGGTTTTGCACCTGTTTTTACCGGGTTTCTTGCATTTTCTTTGAGTAAAAACGTGTCTAAACTAACCGGGAGTGTTTAAAGTGGGGTTGGGTAACTTGAAAAATTGTTTTTGAGTAACTTTGTATTTTCCGGCCAACTTCCGGTGTGTTTCCGGTGACCAGACTTGGTGGATAAGATTTGCCATTTTTGGACACTATTTTCGAAAGTCAAAAAGTTGGTGGGAAATCGAGTGCAGAACATCCCTTCTGCCGAAAGTTGGTACACCAACCTGTCACCTTTTCACCTACCTATCACATCAGATCAGAGTGTCAGAACCTGTCGAAAGATATCTTTCGACATCGAAAGACTATCCTTCGACATCTATCGATCAAGGAAGGCTCGAAAGATTGTTATCCTTCGACCCATCCTTCGAAGTCTGGTTCATATCCTTCGAGAAAGGAATCTAATCGAAAGATAAGTGTCCGAAAGATCAGGATCCTTCGTATTGGTGAATCTTTCGAGAACTGTAGTTCGAAAGATAAGGATTAAGCTCGAAAGATAAGGATCTTTCGAAAAGGGAATCCTTCGAGCTCTTGAATCTTTCGAAATCATTGTTCGAGATACAACAGTGATCTATCGAGCACTGTTGATCCTTCGAACAAGATTTGATCTTTCGATTGTGGTCAGTTTGTTGTTAACAAGTTTCTGTGATTTCAGATCCTTCGACCAGGATCCTTCGACTGTGTATCTTTCGGATCATTCTTACTTAGCATTTATTTTGCTTATCTATCATGAATCCGAGTTGGTGGGGAAATCCGGCTCCAGACAGTGGAAAGTACATGAACACCAGTCAATCTCCATCATGGGCCGAATCTCCGGTATCTACATCCTCACAAACAAATGCCACTCCAGCTGGTCAATGGGCGTTTGTTTCAAATCAAACTCCGAGTATTCAAAGTCTTCTTCTAAGCGAAAGTGAAACTGGAAGTTTAAACAGGCCTCCGAAGTTGATGCATCTTAATGAATATCCGGGATGGGTTGATCGTTTCCATACATACATTCTTGGTCAAAATACAGAGTTGTGGTTACGGTTCACTACGGAATTCGATCAAACTATCGAGGTTGCTGCTTCTTCGACAGCTACATTTGCCGATCTTCCTGATGATCAAAAGAAGACGTATGACTTAGAAAAGAAAGCATACGCTATTCTTACTCAAGCACTGAGCAAGGATATATATCATCAGTTCGTCAGTTTCAAGACTACGAAAAAGCTGTGGGACGCATTGAAGACAAGGGGTGTAGGTAATGAAGCCACACGTCAACTACGACGGGATTTACTGAAGAAAGAATTCGATGGCTTCACATGTATGGATAAGGAGTCCTTGGGAGATATGACAAGCCGTTTTTATCACCTACTGACTGAGCTGACAAACTTTGAAGTCACAACGACTCCAACAGAGGTGGTAAAGAAGTTTGCCGATGCATTGCCTCCTCAATGGAATAACTTTCTGGAAATCTTGAAGTACAACGGAACGTTGAAAACTACAAATATCAACGATTTCGTGCAGCTCCTGGAAAACAAGGATCAGGAAGAAACGTTGAAGGCAAAGAGAGTTGCAGTGCCACAGAATCCAGAGATGTATTATGGCACCTCCACTCCTTCATCAGCAAAAGCCGGTTCACATGCTCCACTTCAAACGGCGTTTGTCACAAGCACGGATGTGTATGGGAATCCAGTGCAAGTTCCTGTAAAGCCGCCTCCAACCACAGATCTGTATGGAAATCCAATACACCCACCTTCTCTTCCTCCTGCTCAACAACCACAACATGCGTGTTATGGTGGAACATCATCTGCTGCAGGTCAACAATCAAAGCCAAATACAGTACAGCTTGACACTTCAAGCTTCTCTAAAGTCAGTGTAGAAGTAGCTAAAGAGCACATGGAGCTACTTAACACTGTAGTAAGCGCGTACTGTGGGTTGATAGAAGGTCAGATTGGAAACATTAATCTGACACAAGAAGATTACAGGCAGATTGATAAGGAAGAGATGGACTTGATGGATATCAAGTGGGCCTTTGCGAGTGCTGTGAGAAGAGCAAAGGATTGGATGGAAAGTACTGGCAGAACCAGCTTGGAAAGTAAGCGAGACACCAAGTATGGGTTCGATAAGCAAGCTGTTAAATGCTTCAACTGTGGTGAACGGGGCCATTTCAAAAGGGAATGTACAAAGCCAGCACAGCACGGGAATCAAAATCCCTTCAGAAACCAAGGCAACCAGCAGAATCAGAACAGAAACACTGAGCGTTCATTGGTGCCTGCAAATAACCAAACCAACCGAGCACTTGCAGTTCAAGTAGATGAAGGTTGTGACTGGTCAATCCAGTTGGGTGGTGATGCTCCCGACAGAACAGCATGTTTTGCTCAGGTTGTGAAGGAGCTAGTTCACACCAGTGGTAGAGAATCTTCTGCCAGTGGTGGTGAATCATCTGAAGATGAAGACTCCTCGGGGTATAGCAGGAGCACTGATGAAGAATCATCCAGTTCTAGTGATGATCATGTGGGCGAGACATCAAATGCAGCAATCGATGCAGATATTGATGAACTCTTGGGAGAAGGTGCAGCAGAAACTGAAAGAAGATCTATTCTGGTGGATCAAGCTGCTTATACCTCGTCTTCTCTCCATTCAGCCTTTATGGCTAATGTCGACAGTTCATCAAGTCAGGTATGTGTCGATGAACCCACTGCTATTAACTGTGATGAATGTGATAGATTGCTTGCTAGGTGTGCAGAGTTAGAAGGAAACATGTCTGAGTTGCAAGCCAAACATGATGCTTTACAAGCTAGTTTGTTTGACTTGCAAGACAAACATAGTTCCTTAAATGCTGAATGGTGTGACTTGCAAAGCGAGCATGAAGCTTTGCAAGAGAAATATGATGTGACATTCATCCACAATCAGAAGTTGACTGTGGATCTTGCAAAATGCACAGAAGCCAACATGTTTTATGCAAACCATGAAAAAGACTTTAAGTCAACAATTGAGACTTTAAAGAAAGATAAATCTGAATTGACTAAAATGGTTTCAAGAAAACAAACGGATATAAATTTGTATATATCTCGTCTTGAGGATATGCAAAAAGAAATGGCCTGTGTGAAAACCGAAAGTGATGCTATCCAACTTAAGCTAGACAGTTATTTGAGCTCTAGTTATGTGCTGGATCACATCATTGAAGTTCAGAAAGCAAAAAGGGATGTCACATGCATAGGCTATCAGAAGTGTCCACCACCAGTGAGACATAATTATGATGCCATGCCAGATGAAGAGTACAGAACTCATTTTGAGCCGTCTGTACCTTTAGATGTGAAGGAGTTTGCTGCAGGAATCGGATACCAAAAGGAAGTATCCTCAGATTCAGATGTGTCAGCAAATACATTTGTAAGTGCTGAACAGAATCAAGATCCTCCAGTTGAGATTGAGGATGTTGATTCTTCTGATGATGAATCTGATGATACTACCCCAGCAAAGTCTGATGCGGTTGTCAAAAATGAGGACATACCTCTTGAGAATCACATTCTATGTGATCCCCCTGTTCAACCTGCTAAGACTGTTGCAACTGAGTCCACATCTGCAGAAGAGCCGGAGAGTGTGAATTTGCTGTACACTCTAGTTGGTGATGATAAAATTTACTCAGACAAAGATTTTCCCATTAAGAATGTTAATCAATCCTTAATCTGCAAAGTCTTTGAAAATTCGACAAGTAAGTTTTTGGGAAAGTCAGGACCACATGTTACTGTTACACAGTGTCCTCCTGTTCCAAAAGCTGAAGTTCGAAAACAATTTGGCAACAAGAAATTACCAACTGTGTCAAAACAGCAAAATCACACCAAGACCAAAGGAAAATCAACGGCTCAAACTCAAAGGAAGCCGAATCAGAAGAAAAACAAGAAAAATGTTAACTTTGTGAAGTCGACGGGAACCGACAAAATGGAAAAGTTTGAAAATCAATCTAACTTGGATTTTGTCAAAAAGGTTACCATTTTGAAAAGAAATGAACAAAGTAGTTCAAAGCCTAGTACCTCGGGTTCACAAAGTTCAACATCATCGGCTAGACGATCACATGATTCTTCGGGGTTTGTAGAACGAAGAACATGTTTTGAGTGTGGAACCATTGGACATATTATTCGTAATTGTCCATATCTTCACAAACTGAAAGAAAAAGTTGATGATCCCCGTGGTAAAACTGACCGTAAGCCATCTGTTTCCACAAAACAAGATCCCAGACTTGTAAAAGAAAGGGAAAAGAAACAGAAGCGCCAGCAGGTCAAAAAGGTTGAAAAGGCAATTAAAACCGATGTGACTCAAAAACAATCTGTTTCTGTAAAACCAGAAAAATTAAAAACTTCAAACAAGAAAGACACTGGTAAAACAAAACAGACTTGGAGACCGAAATCGGTTACTAAATCAGGGGGAACATCACAACTCACCAACCATCAAAGACAAGAGGTTATTGTCATTGATGAAAATGGAAGACCCAAGACCACAATGGCTTGGGTCCCCATCTCCAACTAACTCTTTTGAGTTCGTGTGCAGGGTGCTTCAGGAGGAACTATCAGTAGTCACTGGATTGTTGATAGTGGGGCATCCAGGCACATGACGGGCGACATGAAGCTTCTCTACGACGTTAAATCTATTAGGGGAGGTTATGTTGCTTTTGCTGGAGACAAAGGTGGGTACATTACGGGTGAAGGAATGATATCCAACGGGATTGTCAGTTTTGACAAGATCAATTTTGTGCAACAACTTGATCACAATCTTCTTAGTGTTTCTCAAATCTGTGACAAGCAGTTCTCAGTACACTTTGATGCTAATGGATGTTATGTGCTGAAACCCGGCTTCAAAATTCCGAAAGAATGGATTCTCTTGTCGGCTCCAAGGATAAATGATTTGTACGTCCTTGACATGAGCCAAGCTATTACTACGTCTGCACAAGCAACTTGTTTCGTTTCCAAAGCCACTGAAAAAGACACTATCTCTTGGCATAGACGTATGGGACACATTCACTTACGCAAAATGAATCATTTGGTTTCAAATGAATTAGTGAATGGTGTTCCTCTCAAAAATTTCCATCTTCAAGACGTCTGTGTTTCGTGCCAGAAAGGAAAGCAAACAAAGAAGAAGCACCCTACAAAGAAAATCAACACGGTGGCAGTTCCTCTTGAACGTTTACACATGGATTTATTCGGTCCTGTCAAGCACAAGAGTATTCGGGGTGACCAATACTGTCTCGTGATAACCGATGATTATTCAAGATTTTCTTGGGTTGCATTCATGGCACACAAGAGTGAAACCTTTGGCATTATCAAAAACTTGATCATTCAGATTGAGAATTTGTATAAGTTAAAGGTTAGGCGGATACGTAGCGACAATGGTACTGAATTCAAAAATCATTCCATGACGGAGTTCTGCACTGAAAAAGGTATTCTTCATGAGTTTAGTGCTGCTTATACTCCTCAACAGAATGGTGTCGCTGAACGTAAGAACCGCACATTGATCGAGACTGCTAGGACAATGTTGGTAGAGTCACAGTTGCCCATTCCATTCTGGACTGAAGCTGTGGCCTCTGCATGTTATACTTTGAACCGAGTCCTTACAGTCAAAAGACACAACAAGACCTGCTTTGAGCTTCTTCAAAAACGGAAACCAGATTTGTCTTATCTAGAACCGTTTGGAGCTCCTTGCACAATCATCGATCCTAATGGAAAGTTCGGGGCAAAAGCAATTGATGGATACTTTCTTGGGTATGCCACCCCTAACTTACGAGTCTGGAATCTAGAGACAAAAAGGGTCGAGGAATGGTCTGAGGTCAGAGTACAACGGCACACCTTGCCAGTCAAAAATCCGGGTCAACCTTGGATGTTTGAGTATGATGACTTCTTTAATTCGATCAATGTTGAAGCCGTTGAAGATAATGCTGCGGCTAGGATGTTTTTCGAGAGTGACAATGCAACAGTTTCACCGGTGGTTCGTCCAATTCTTGTTAATCAAGAACCATCTTCTTCGGTGAACAATAATACTCTCAACAATGAGGATTTTCATGATGCAAACGAATTGAACGAATCTTCAGAGGATGACGAATTTGTGGATGCAGATCAAGAAGTTCCAACAACAGCAGTTCATGGTACTTCAGAGGGTACTCCTCCAGTGGATGCCCATAGAACAGCTGAGGCTACTGCATCATCCTCTTCGTCAATTCCTGGTCTTGAATTGGTTGTTGATCTTAATCTCAACAACCTGGGTATAAATGTTCCAGTTCCAGAAAATCCAGAAACAAGGATTCATAATACCCATCCTCAACAAAACATCATTGGAAATGTGCAAAGTGGCGTTCAGACAAGAAACATGTTGCGAAACAACAACAATGCAGGCTTGTATGCAGCTATTCGAGAATCCGGGCAACAAAACGATTGGTCTTTCGCGTGTTATGTCTCACAGGAAGAACCAAGAACGTGGAAAGATGCCTTGAAGGATAATGCTTGGGTTGAAGCAATGCAGGAAGAGCTGCAACAATTCCAGAAGCTGGGTGTCTGGAAACTAGTAGAGAAACCTGCTGGATACAAGAAGATTGGTACTCGTTGGGTCTTCAAATGCAAAAAGGATGACCGTGGAGTTGTTATCCGAAACAAAGCTCGTTTAGTCGTTCAAGGTTTTCGTCAGATTGAAGGGATCGACTATAACGAAGTCTATGCACCTGTTGCACGTCTCGAAGCAATTCGAATCTTTCTAGCCTATGCATCCTTCAAAGGATTCAAGGTCTATCAAATGGACGTGAAAAGTGCATTCTTGCATGGTGTGGTTGAAGAAGAGGTGTACGTCGAACAGCCTCCAGGTTTCGAAGATCCTATCCATCCCGATCGGGTTTGGTTGCTCAACAAAGCTCTTTATGGTCTTCATCAAGCACCGCGAGCTTGGTACGCAACCTTATCTCACTATCTGCTGGAGAATGGTTTTCGTAGAGGTCTTATCGACTGCACTCTTTTCATCAAAGAACAAGATGGAGATCTGCTTCTGGTACAGGTATACGTTGATGATATTATTTTTGGTTCTACTAATGATGCTTTGTGTAGGAATTTCGAGCGGATTATGCAGGAGAAATTCGAGATGAGTGCTATGGGGGAAATGACCTTCTTCTTGGGCCTTCAAGTACAACAAACAGAGTCTGGGATATTCATCCATCAGACTAAATATGTTGGTGACATCTTGAACCGGTTTCAGATGTCTGATGCAACGCCCATTGGGACCCCATTGCCAACTAATCACGGAATTACTCCAGACTTGAAGGGAGAAGCTGTTAGCCCTTCAATCTATCGCGCTATGATCGGATCTCTCATGTACCTCACAGCATCAAGGCCAGACATAATGTATCCAACGTGTCTTCTTGCCAGATATCAAGTTAATCCAAAGGCCTCCCATCTTGCAGCTGTTAAAAGGATTTTTCGTTATTTGAAGGCGTACCCTGACACTGGTCTGTGGTACCCTAGGGATAATAACTTTGAATTGGTAGCGTTCAGTGATTCTGATTTTGGCGGATGTAAAATCGACGGCAAATCCACAACGGCTGGATGTCAGTTTTTAGGAAATCGCCTAGTTACATGGCAGTGCAAGAAGCAGACATGTGTTGCTACCTCAACATGCGAAGCTGAATACATTGCTGCCTCAAGTTGTTGCTCCCAAGTTCTTTGGATCCAGCAACAAATGCGGGACTACGGTTTTGAATTCCTAACTACTCCTATATACGTTGATAATTCTGCTGCTTTAGATATCACTAGAAATCCTGTGCAGCATTCAAAGACCAAACACATCGAAATCAAATATCACTTCATACGTGATTGCTTTGAGAAAAAGCTAATCGATGTTGTTAAGGTCCACACCGATGACCAACGTGCCGACTTATTTACCAAAGCTTTTGACAAATCTAGATTTGACTTCTTATTATTGGTAAACGGCATTAAGGTCAAGCAAGAGTAAAACCAACATCGGAAAATCATTTTTGTAAATATCTTTATGTGTTTTTAAATTTATCTTAGTTTGTTGATTTTAGGGGGAGTAAATCCGAAAATATGAAAATCCAAAAACATCGAAAAATTTCAAAAACACAAAAACAATAGAAAAACAAAAATGAGTTTCCTGGTGAGCAAAAGAGAAAATGATAGTACATCAGTGGTCTATCCAAACCTCTTTAAACCTTAAATGAAAAACGATAAGCAGCTCTATATAAGATGTATCGGTAGGCTCACAATCATTTTAAAGTGTGCAGGGTGATATAAATCTTAATCGACTGAAGACCAGGTGGGAACCATTCATTGGCATATGGTCTTAGTACCGAAATTTCGTTTGATAGATTGCCGAGGTTCTGAGATATTCGGTCTTTATGCTGCTTATCATCTGGGTATCATGGTTGTATCTTTTACCGAAAAATAACGGGGACGCAAGTCTAGATCTTCCATGATACTATACATACGTGTACATATTACATACTGCATTCGACCTCAATAAGTGATAAACAATCACATGTCCAAATCAAATAAGTGATAAAATATCACATTTATCCGGGTGTCAAGTTCGTCTCTCTGCTGTACGAAAGTACTGACCTGTTCACGGACTTGCACCTGTGCCCTCATGCATACGAAAATCAAGTTCCTCATAAATAAGTGATTCTATCACATAGGACTTGTTTTCAAATCAAAATAAGTGAGAATCTCACATCATATACGGTCAAACAGATGATAATCGGTATACTCACCGGTAAGATGAACCCTCGTGCATACCTTGATACGGGAATGTGTCGTGATGTGGATGAACACCGGTCGGTAAGTATAAATCATACCTTAACGTATCCTCTAAACATGATTACATCTGATAAGTTGAGCTTAAGTGGACAACAATACCGATAATTGTTATAGGATGTTTATCTTAATGTTAACTAATAGAACAACAAGAGTGTTTTGACTTGACCGTACACTGATATGATTCTCTTACCCTCGAAACTCACAAAAAGAAGTTTGTATATATTTATTTACTGCTTTCAGTCTTTACATTTGAGAAATACAAAAATACCAAAAAGATTTTATTTCTGCTTTATTTTCGATCGTACGATGTTGGAGCTCAAGTCTTCGTTACCTGAAACCTGAACGAAAACCGAAATGACTAAATCTTCATAAACGGTCGAAATTTGCATGTTTTGAAAGTTAAAAATTAAAATTGATAAATTTTATTAAAACTTTCAAACTGTCGGACGGTGTTTGTTTGTGACATGGTCATACGTGTGTCATTTGTTTATGATTAACTATATTCCAAGCAGTTGTTCTCATTATGCGTTTAGATTTCTTGCATGTGCAGATTCTAAAGGCTAGGAGAACATGGTCGATGACAAAGCTTTGGAATGAAGACACGACGTGAAGGCGCTCAAGTGATGAAGATGATCGAGTTGCCGCAGACCATCATCAACACCTAAAGGATCTCACTTCATAACGATAAAGTTTTTCACGAGCATAACTCAAGGGGGAGCTTATGTTAAGGGGGAGTTTGTCTACACACTTCCTACATGATACGGGTAGTTTGTTGGTACACTCTCTACTTTCAAGACGTGAAGACTTTGAAGATTCTCCGACATTGAAGACTTTAAAGGACATCAGAGTTTTGGAAACTCGAAGACCAAAGACCGTCGAAGTTCAAGACGAGTCTACACCTATAGAAGATAAAGACAAAGCTACAGCCAAGGGGGAGTTTGTTAGTGCACTTGTGTCTGTACTTTGTCTGTATTCGGTCTGTATGTACGATGTCCTTATCAGTCCTGTAAGTTGACCAAGTCAACCGTCCTCCTGGTTTGACTTAGTCAACATCCGAAAGATATTGAAAGATGTTCTGATCGAAGGATAGACTCGAAGGATACTAGATCCTTCGAGGTGCTCGAAAGATATGGTTCGACCATGGTTCGACCATTAGACCTCGAAGGATGATCCTTCGAGGTCAATGCTGATCATTCGAGTTTGTTGTTGTCGACAGATGATCCTTCGGACCATCTGTCGAATCCTTCGATCTGGCATCATGGGCTGGGTATATATATACCCATGCAGTGTATGTGAGAAAAAGAGTTCTGCCATTCCACACACCCGAGAGATAGAGAGCTTTGAGAGCATTCTGTCCAGAACTCACATACACACACTTAGAGAGTTTATAGAACATTTCTGTAAACATTGAGCTTGTAACCGAACCCTCATTGCATTAATACAACTTGTGTTAATCGGTGAACTTGTGTGTTTGTTTCTCTACTTGCTACTAACTCGGTTTGCTTGCTAGCTTGGATTCCGCACTTGCTAGTAGGTTTGTATAACAAGGTTTGAGGTTTGTCATCCACCGGATAGGGACCTACAATCATCATCCCCAAATTTTAAACTAAGTGCTTGCAAAACCCTAAATTGGACAAATAAAATTACAGCATAATCAGAACAATACTCAGTAGTCAAATCAATTCCAACTTGAAAATTGGCTAAAAGATATCATGAATTTAAATAAACAAACAATAAATTATGATTAAAATTAAGAAACAAGCAAAAAAATTCAAGAAATTAATACCGAAAAAACCCCAAATAACAAGAAACATAGAAACAACATGAATTACGAAAAGAAACCCTAAAAATCTAAACTTTGTTACAAGCAAAGAAAAACCCATGTCCGAATTGAAGTAATGAATAAAGGGTATCTGATTTTTAACTGAGATGAAAGATTATAATGAAGCTTTTTATGGTGAAAGATTCTTGATTCTTCTATTTTGAGGACAATACTTTTTATAAAATCTGATTTTGGATATTCTTGAAATCTAGGTTTGTACTTGAAATTTGGGTTAGAAATAAAAATTAGATTTAAAGGAGAGGACAAATTACAAAAATACACTTGCATGTAACAAATAATTAACTAGGGTGAGGGGTTGAGTTAGACTCAGGGGCCGCCAAAGTAGTTAGTTATAGAGACCACGGGGGCACATATGTTAAAAAATCTTATTTTGTGCTAATTATAGTAAAAGTGATATAACCACAGGGGCCAAAAACGTAATTTACTCTAATAATAATAATCAATTACTCCATTATGAAAAGGAAGGAATATTAACATAATCTCCACTCATTCTTGTCTCCAATCAGACAGACCACTCCCATCTTCTCTCCACTCATCTTATTTACCTACGTTCATACCATACAAACCAAAAACTACTCTCATTCCAATTTCCAGCTTTTTCTCAGTTAAAATCTGGTCAGATTTTTTTAAATTGTTATAATAGAACGTTAAAAAATCATTTCGCCCTTCATTAAAAGGGAGAAAAAAGACAAAAAGTTGGATGTTAACTGAAAAAATCTACTCTCATTCCAATTTCCAGTTTACATCTTCACTGTTAGTTAACAATGGCTGAAGCCGCTGCTGCTGCCCTCGTCAAAGTCATTTTTGAGAAGCTAGCTGATGAAGCCTTCAAGAGATATGCTAGCTCTCGGAATATACACTCAGAGCTCAAGCAATGGGGATCACGTTGTCCCAGATCCAATCTATGCTGAATGACGCTACTCAAGGAAACAACTCATGAATCTGTCATTTCCTTAATTAGTTAAATATAGTTTACGTAAATAAATAAATAAATAAATAAATAAAAATTGGGATGGTACTTTGGGTCATGAACACACGGGTGGTGGATTTGAGTGATGGATGAGAGTGGGACGACATGGCGCTAACGTAAAGGGTTATGGTGATCCTGAGGGTTATGACCACACCCTATAGCCTTATTAATGATGACTATTCAATGAGTACTTAGAACTGCGTCAGAATTTAATAATCTAAATACTATATTAACATATTCATTCATAAATCGATGACCATAAATACAGCCACAATACACGGGAAAGCATGTGCATGTAAAGTAACCGTTGGCAACTTGACATTACTTTTATTCCATTAATTATTATAAAAGGTACTAACCAAGAGGTTGTCATGTGGCTGACAGCTATTCCTTACAAAAGAATTGTTAAAAAATGTTCACTAAGCAAGAACTTCCATACAATCACTATAAGCAGCTGTGAGTTCTATCAGTATCTACACTCTTTTCATTCTATCACTATCACACATACCAAATACTCTCCTTTTTCATCTTCACTGTTAGTTAACAATGGCTGAAACTGCTGCCTCTGCCCTCCTCAGTGTCATTTTTGAGAAGCTAGCTGATGAAGCCTTCAAGAAATTTGCTCGCTCTCAGAAAATTGATTCTGAGCTCAATGAACTGCAGAGCACACTGTCCCATATCCAAGATCTGCTTACTGATGCTTCTGAGAAAGAAATAACCGAAAAATCTGTTAAAAAATGGCTCAACAGTCTCCAACATTTGGCTTACGACATCGACGATGTACTAGATGATGTGGCTACGGAAGCTATGCGTCGTGAGCTGACCCAGGAATCTGGAGCAATCACCAGCAAGGTAAGAGACCTCATAGTCCCAACTTGCTGCACAAAATTCTCACTAAGTCAACGTCTGCATCACAAGTTAGATAGCATCAACACCAAGTTACAACATCTAGAGAACCAAAAGGGCGATCTTGGTTTGATTGTGAAAAATGAAAAGCCAAAGAATAACAATAGAGGAAACGAAACCTCCTTGCTAGAATCTGAAGTTGTTGGGCGAGAAAGTGAGAAAGAAAAATTGCTCAACAAGCTGTTGCAGGATGAGCCATGTAAGGAAAACTTCAGCGTCTTACCCATAGTCGGTATGGGTGGGGTTGGTAAGACCACTCTAGCTAAACTTTTGTATAATGATACACAAGTGAAGGGTCGGTTTGAACTCCACGCATGGGTTTGTGTCTCTGATGATTTTGATATCTCTAAGATAACCAAAACCATCTTTCAAGCTGTGTCCAACGAAAACAAGGAATTTGCTGATCTAAATCAGCTTCAAGTGGCTCTTAAAGAGAAACTTAAGGACAAACGGTTTCTACTAGTACTAGATGATGTGTGGAGTGAAAACTTCAACGATTGGGAAAACCTAGTGCTCCCATTTCATTCAGGGGCTCGTGGAAGTAAGGTAATCATGACATCTCGCAAGGAGCAATTGCTTAAGATGCTAGGTTTTGATAATCTAGACCATCTTGAGACTTTGTCATCTGAAGATGCTTTGTCTTTATTTGCTTTACATGCATTGGGTGTAGACAACTTTGATTCACACCCAACACTTAGACCAAAGGGTGAGCGTATTGTGGAAAAGTGTGGTCGTTTGCCTTTGGCTTTAAAGGCAATTGGAAGGCTGTTGAGAGCTAAAACAGATGAAGAAAAATGGGATGAGGTGTTGAATAGTAAGATATGGGATTCAAAAAGTGTTGGTGATTTTTCTGCAGATTGGAAGGTGATTTTTCCTGCCCTTATGTTAAGCTACCATGAACTTTCTGCAAATTTGAAGCGGTTGTTTGCATATTGCTCCTTGTTTCCTAAGGACTTTTTGTTTGACAAAAAAAGAGTTAGTCCTGTTGTGGCTGGCCGAAGGGTTTTTGAACAAATCAAATGCAGCCAAGTCACCAGAACGCATTGGTTATGAATATTTTGAAGAGTTGTTATCAAGGTCATTTTTTCAACAATCACCAAATGAGGAACCGTTATTTGTGATGCATGACCTGATGAATGATTTGGCCACATTTGTTGCCGGAGAGTTCTTTTCAAGGGATGACAATCGGATGGCGACGGAAGATTTAGCAAAGTACCGCCACATGTCATTTATTCGTGATGAATATGTAGCTTACCACAAGTTTGAGGCCTTCAAGAGAGCTAAAGGTTTGAGAACATTGTTACCGGTATATGTTGGGGTGGATCAATGGTGGGACAAGTTCTACTTATCCAGCAAGATTTTGGTTGACTTACTTCCTGAGTTACCGTTATTAAGGGTTCTTAGTTTGAGTCGTTTTAGTATAAGTGAGGTACCGAATTCCATTGGTAGTTTGAAGCACCTAAGGTATCTTAATCTATCTAAAACTGATATCAAAGAGTTGCCGGACAATGTTGGTAATCTTTATAATTTAGAAACGTTGATAGTTTTTGGATGTGAGAGTTTGACCAAGTTGCCTAAAAGCTTTTTAAAGCTAAAAAAGTTGAGGCATTTTGACATGAGAGATACTCCATGTCTGAAAAAGTTGCCCTTGGGGATTGGTGAGTTGAAAAGCCTACAAACTCTCACTAAAATTATCATTGAAGGACACGGTGGCTTTGCACTAACCAAGCTTAAGGTATTAAAGGATCTCCATGGGGAAATTTCCATAGAGGGGTTGGACAAAGTACAAAGCTCAATGCATGTACGAGAGGCAAACTTATCTTTAAAAAGGATTGATAAGTTAGAGTTGAAATGGGATGATGTTTCAGGAAGGGAAACACTTGAGAAGGAGATTCTCAATGAGTTAAAGCCCCATAGTGATAAGTTGAAAATGCTTGAGGTTATGTATTATAAGGGAATAGAGTTTCCGAATTGGGTTGGGGATCCGTCTTATCATCGACTGGTTCAATTGTCGCTACGCGGTTGTAAAAAATGTACATCTCTACCGCCACTTGGGCAGTTACCTTCACTTAAGCAGTTGTTGATTCAAGGAATGGATGATGTTAAAGTCATCAGTTTGGAGTTAAGTAGGAGTACTGATGTTACCTTCCCTTCACTTGAAATTCTAAGGTTTGAAGATATGTCGAGTTGGGAGGTATGGTCAACCAATAGCGAGGCAACGTTTCCATGCCTTCGAGAGCTTCAAATAAAAAATTGTCCCAATTTGATTGATGTCTTACTTGAAGCATTACCTTCACTAAGAGTTTTAAGAATATATAAATGTTGTGAAAGTGTGCTGAGAAGTCTGGTTCAAGCAGCTTCATCAACCACTAAATTGAAAATAAGATCAATTTTTGGGCTTACGGATGAGGTGTGGAGAGGTGTTATAGAGAATTTAGGGGCTGTAGAAGAACTAAGCATACAGGATTGTGATGAAATAAGATACCTGTGGGAATCAAATACAGAGGCAAATAAAGTTCTTGTAAATTTAAAGGAATTGAAGGTATGGGAATGTAAAAATTTGGTGAGTTTAGGAGAGAAAGAGGAGGATGAGGATAACACTGGGAGCGACCTCCTATCATCTCTTAGGATATTGGAAGTACGTCGTTGTGAAAGTATGGAGCGTTTGTGTTGTCCAAATAGCATTGAGAGGTTAGACATCAGAGGGTGTAGTTCAGTTAGAGATGTCTCCTTCCCAAGAGCAACAACAACAGGTGGAGGAGGGCAGAATCTCAAGTCACTTACTATATGTAGTTGTGGAAATCTAAAATCAATAAATCAATTGAGTAACTCCACTCACCTCACCTCTTTGTCAATAAGTTATTGTGAAAACATGGAGTTATTTTCTGATCTTCATCAGCTATCAAATCTCACCGAGTTGAGCATACAAGGTTGTAAAAGCATACAGTCATTTTCTGACCTTGAGCTATCAAAGCTCACCAGGTTGACAATAGCAGGTTGTAAAGGCATAGAGTCATTTCCTAACCTCCATCTGCCAAATCTCACTGATTTGAATATTAGAAGTTGCAAAAACATGAAGGCATTTGGTGACCTGCAGCTACCAAATCTAATCAGTTGGAGTATAGAAGATTGTGAAAATCTGGAGTCATTTCCTGACCTTCAGCTATCCAATCTCCCCATGTTAAAAGTTGTGAAAATCAGTGAGTGTCCAATGATTGATGCTTCCTTTCCTCGTGGTCTTTGGCCTCCCAATTTGTGTTTCCTTGTAACAGGGGGGCTGAAAAAGCCCATCTCAGAATGGGGCTATCAGAATTTCCCTGCTTCACTTGTTGACCTAAGATTATTTTATGAACCTGATGTGAGGAATTTTAGTCAATTGTCCCACCTTTTCCCTTCTTCTCTTACGACTTTGGTAATATTCCAATTTCATAAATTGGAATCACTATCAACGGGACTCCAACACCTCACATCCCTTCAACATCTCAGGATTACCAATTGCCCAAAGTTGAACGATCTACCAGAGACGCTGTTACCTTCACTTTTGAGTTTGATAATATATGGTGAATGCCCAAAATTGAAAGAAAGGTGTGAAGGAAGAGGCTCCCACTACTGGCCACTCATCTCTCATATCCCCAAAATCTAAATAGACTGGAGGTACTTGTTTATTAAATACCCTCTGATTTACATTTGATAAACTGGTATTCTCAGACATGTGCGTGTTTTTTTGTTGGAATAGGATTTGTTGCTCAAAACCTAAAATTGAATTTTAATGATCACATTAATTTATATGTTGAAATCAGTTTTCATGAGTTTAAACTATTATGTAGCTGCATCATACGTTGGAACTCATTTCACAATGTGTAGGTACTAATTTTAACTTTCGTGAGTTAAACTTGCCAACAAATTATTATTATTGTTATTGTTTTGTTTGTGATTTTTGTTGATCTTGCTTTTGTAGGTTGATAGGGTGCGATTTTAAGTTGTTAGACAGTTGATTTGTGTGATTGTTGAAGTGTTATAGTAATAGATAATGAAATTTGATTGAAGTTACTTCGAGTCTCCATTACAAAGTTGAAGATACAAATCAGAGTTTAGATCTGCATTTTGTTTACTGCGGAGTTATGATAAAAAAACATAGCTAATTTGATTAGTTGTATTAATACTTGATATGAAGTCTGTGATTAGCTAATCAGAGTTTAGATCTGCATTTGGTTTGATTAATTTAGGCATTTTGTTTACTGCGGAGTTATTTTGCAGGAACATATCCTAAAGGATCTTCTGGGTGATGGAACATTCACAGTTGACCAGGTCATATTCAAGAACAGAGAAAAGTTCAAGGTGTGAATTTTCAGGGGAAGTATCTTGAGTAAAGTGCAGTAAAACTCTCGCATATAATTACCGAATCAGCTAATAACAGACAAGGTGTCGATGACATAAGTGTAAGTTCCTTTTAAGTCAACAACATTTGACTACCCCATAATATAACAAACTGGTTTTGATTATTAGTATTCACGATATAACACAGGATTTATTCATGAAAATCAGTTGGATTCAATATTCAAAGTGAAGGTCTTAAGAAATTGTCAAATATCGGACCAGAGGCTAAGTTAAAGGAAAGGTTCAAAGTGCTTGATGATGGACAAGATCATTTCTGGTAAGCTTATACTTTTTTCCAATAAAAATTATGGGTGGGTTGGATAACGAGTCAAAACAAGTTCGGCCATTAATATCAAAGTGTATTGTTTGACCCTTAAACTGGCCAATGAAGCAAATCACCTCTACTGAAGAGTAATGAAGAAGTCTCGCCAATGAAAAAGAGATGTCACATGTCAGCCTATCATTCCATGAAGACAATATGCTGAGAAGATGTTATGCGTAACTGTCACTTGTCAATTCCGTACATCTCAACAAGAATATAAACACATGTGTCCACATTAAATTTTTTTATCACTTGACCCCATAGCCTAGTGTGTCAAGCTTTTGAGTGCGAGCTCAGTGTGTGGCCTATATGTGTAAAACCTTCAAATGAAATTTGTAAGTCACCATCTTCATAGCTAGAGTGTTAGCTAGGAAAGTGTATGTAATTATAACTTTAATCTGCAACTAATTTTACATGATGTATTGAAACACTCGATATTGATTAATGCAATAACAGTGGCGTGGTTGGTGCTGGTGACAACAATAATGGTGGAGCCGAATGGTAACAGTGGCGGGCTTGGTGCAGGCACCGATGGTGACAACCGCGGTGGCAAAGGTGGCAGTGGTGACAACGGTAAGGGAGTGGAAGATTTAAATTCCTTTGCTTTATTTCTTCACAATTTGGAAGAAAAACCAACCAAACATACTATCATTCGAATTCATATTCCAGTTACAAAGAATTGAACCAAACAAGTTAGAAAAATAGAACTGATAAATGAATTTACTTTCCATTTTCATTGAATTCGAAAAAGAAAAAATAATGCTATTGCAACTTTAGTTTTACATAAATAAGTTTGAATGCAGGTTCAATAACACCATGGATCCGATATCCAGATAAAGAAAAGGCTAGTAATGAGGTAACAGAACAATAGGAATCATAAAAAGTCAAACCTGAATTAAAAAAAAATTATCATCAAGAGATCACAAAAACCAAACTCATATCAAGAACCTTTTCAGCAGTGTCCAACGCACTTAAACAACCCTTTACAATATCATCAATATATGTAAAATCACACGTAACGGTCCCATGATTACTCGACTCAAAAAAGAGAATCGGTTTTCGTTTTAAGATATCGTTAGTGAAGAAAAAATAAGCCATATCCGGTCTACCCCATGGTCCATAAACCGTAACGAACCTCAAACCCGTTAAAGACAACCCGTAAATCTGATTATACATACGCGCGATTTCTTCTCCCGCTTTCTTCGTTGCAGCATATAGGCTCGCGGGTTGATCAGTTCGGTCTTTTTTCTGAAAAGGGTACTTTTGTATTTAACCCATAAACAAAACCTTGACTTTTAGGTTCAAGAACATTAACAAAACCGGCAATGTTACTATGAATATAAGATTTCGGATTCTGCATTGCGTATCTAACACCAGTTTGAGCAGCAAAATGCATCACATGAGTAAAATGTACAACCTCAAAGAGTTTGTTCAGCAAAACGGTGTCGTTTAATCGTTTATGTCCCCTTCCACAACAAAAATCCCACTTTTTTCCAACAAAACTTGACAAGCCCTTTTGAGGGTAGGATCATAATAATTGTTAAAATTGTCTAACCCTAAAACGCAGTCATCATGGCATTTCAAGATGGGGCTGACGTGGGTTCCAACGAAACCAGCTGCTCCAGTGACCAAACCAGAGTACCCTGTTTTCGATCGGATGTTGACTGATGAATTGACCGTTTTCCCCATCCGGATCCCTATACACACAGCTCCCGGTTTAACCTAATCGAACAGAGAGTGAGTGAGTCATGTAAAAAATAGCGATATTAGAAATGCAACCCATGACACAAACATTGTACACGTTGTATATTAATAAAATAAATAGTAAAAAGTATATCTAATTTAATAAAATGAAAATATCGATATACAAGAACCTATAGGATCTGTATGAATAACAACTAACAACAATGTAGAATATCAAAAATTAGAACATTCCTACTTTTTTAACTACTTTCAAAATGAGCATTAGCAGCCAAAAAGATCCTAATGGATCCAAAAGATACAGTCAAATTAATAGATTAATTAACCATCTTCAATAGCAATATGCATGGTACATATGATGCAACATACAAATTTATACTAAAGTTCTACTTTTATGAACATATAACATACTTAGTTAATAAAAGCTCATAAACTTTCCTGAAAAAGAAACGGGTAAGTGGGTCACTCGTTCAACGGTATATGAAATTTATACATATAAATGTATGATTCTAGGTTTATATCAACATCCATATAACCTGCTATTTACAAACTTATAAATAATGGATAAACAAAGTAGACATGACCTGTAAAGTTTACACAACTATTGCCCTAGGTTGTTAATAGATTTATGTAACAACTGGTGATTGCGATTTAGATGGATTGCGATTTAGATGGCAAGAATGCACAGCTACTATTACCACACGATTGTTTGATAACCCTATACTAACAACTTCAGTTGACAAATTACAATTAAAAGAAAGATTAGTAAAGAGGTAACAAAATAAAGGAAATCATAAAAGTCAAAGCTGAATGTAAAAATGTATCATCAGATCACAAAAACCAAACTCATATCAAGAAATTTATAATAAAAAGAAAAGAAAAAAACACATACACACTGCAAGTCAACCTTCAATCAAGAAACTAAACAAGTAACATCACAACACTTAAACTGACAGCACAGGTGAAGTATTCCCTAAATTAAAAATCCTAAACTGAGCCACCCCTTTTTTCCTCCCACCACTTCCCGTACTCTTTTCAGCGGTGTCTAAAGCACCTAAACAACCCTTCATCAATATAAGTAAAATCACGCGCAGACTCAAAAATTGGAACCGATTTTCGTTTCAAGATATCTTTAGCAAAAAAAAAGCTATATCAGGTCTACCCCATTGTCCATAAACCGTAAAGAACCTCAAACCCGTCAAAGACAACCCATAAATATGATTATACGTATGAACTATTTCTTCACCCGCTTCTTCGTTGCAGCGTATAGGATCCGTTCGATCTTCTTCCGAAAAGGGCACTTCTGTATTCAACCCATAAACAGAACTAGAAGATGCCCAAACAATTGCATGCTGTGGATTTGCATTTTTGCATACTTCAAGAACAATAGCAAAACCAACAACATTACTATGAGTAAAAGATTTTGGGTTTCTGCATTGCATATCTAACACCAGCTTGAGCAGCTAAATAAATAACATGAGTAAAATGAACTACCTCAAAGAGTTCGTTCAGCAAACCGCTGTCGTTTATGTCCCCTTCCACAATGAAAAGCCCACTTTTTTCCATACATGTTGATGAGCCCTTTTGAGGGTAGGATCGTAATAACTGTTAATATTGTCTAACCCTAAAATGTAGTCACCACGGCATCTCAAGGTGGAGCTGATGTGGATTCCGACGAAACCGGCTGCTACGGTGACCAAAACAGAGTACCCTGTTTTCAATCCGATGTTGACTGATGACTTGACCGTTACTCCCATCGGTATCCCTATACACACACACAACTCTCAGTTTAACCTAATCGTATAGAGAGTGAGTGGTCATGTAAAAGATAGCAGTATTAGAAAGGTAACCTAGGACACAAAAATAATTAAGGTGTTGTATATTAATAAAACAAATAGCAAAAAGTAATATAATCTAATAAAATGAAATATGTATTAGACGGAAATAAGTATTAAGCTAGATCATATTATAAGTTTATATGTATTTATATTAGGTATAACATAAGTTCTGTTATGTTTTCTATTATTAATAGGGTTAACCTAAGTTAGGGCGGTTATTCTTGAACCCCTCGGTTGTATATATTAAACGACGTATGTATCATTCAATTTTACCAATTCAATATCTGAACATCATAAACATTCTGATCTATATCAGCGAATTCATTCCAATATAGTGGTATCAGAGCCACCGATCTGCAATCAAGTTTTTTCAATTTCAAATAATTCGTCACATACCCGATCATATCAGACTTCAGATCCACAAAATCTATTCCAACGATTAAACAAACATGACGTCTAATGGCGGATTTCAGACTCAAATCCCTAAATTACTGGGACAAAATTACTATCACTGGCACATACAGATGAAAGTCTTACTGGAGTCGCAGGATTTGTGGACAATTGTGGAGGAAGGCTATGCAGAAATTGCAACAGGAGCACCGGAGAATGAACAGAACGTTTATAAAGAAAAGGTAAAGAAGGATAAGAAGGCACTGCATATTATGTTTCAGGCAGTAAATGAAATGGTGTTTGAACGCATTGCAACATGCAAAACATCCAAAGATGCGTGGGGAGTTCTTCACAAAGCCTACAGGGGCGAGAATAGGGTTAAAACGGTAAGGCTTCAAACCCTAAGATGTGAATTCGATAGTTTAAAGATGAAAGAAACAGAAACCGTAGAAGATTATGTTAACCGAATTACCGTAATAGTCAATCAATTGCGCATGAATGAAGAACGAATAGAAGAACAACGCGTAATTGAAAAGATACTCAGAAGTCTGACTAGGAAATATGAATCGGTTGTAGTAGCGATCGAGGAGTCAAAAGATTTAAACGCAATCTCCACAGAGGAATTGCTAGGAATCCTGCAATCGCACGAATTAAGAATTAAACAATATGATGATGATACCTCAGTCGAACAGGCTTTCCAAGTTCAGGGAAGTGGCTACGATAAATCTAGACTGTCTAGATTTGATTACACCGAAAGAGGCCGAGGAAAGGGAAAGGGCAAATTTAATAGAATGATTCGGTGTTACAACTGCCAAAAATTAGGACATACGGCGAGGTTTTGCAATAAACGGGAAGAAGGTGATCGATCAAATAATGTATTGTTGCATAAAGAAGATGCAGAAGAAGAAATCGAGGATACCATGTTTATGATTTTTAACATGGAAGAAATAGTCAAGAATGATTGCTGGTATCTCGATAGTGGTTGTAGCAATCACATGACAGGTGACAAAAATTTATTTTTAAGCCTGGATGAATCAGAGAGACGAGAAGTTCGAACCGGTGATGATAAAAGACTTGAAGTTCTCGGATGCGGTGATGTAAATGTTAGAATTAAAGGCCACGAGAAGCGAATCCCAAATGTATTTTATGTGGCAGGATTAAAGCACAATCTCTTAAGTGTTGGACAACTTGTGCAAAAGGGCTATGATGTGAGGTTCAATGACAAGGGATGCTTCATCACCGACTCGTCTGGATGCTGTATAGGAGCCGTAAAGATGACAGGAAATAAGATGTTTCCATTGAATCTAAAACATGACATAATTCCGCGAGTATGTAATATGACCACACAAGATAATTCAACCTTGTGGCATCGAAGATATGGACATCTGAACTTCGAAACTTTACAAGACATGGGGGCGAATAATATAGTAAAAGGACTACCTAAGATCACCAAAGTGCAACATGTTTGTGAAGGATGTGTTTTCGGAAAACATGCCAGAAAACCATTTGCAAAAAAGGCTACATGGCGAGCAAGCAAACCATTACAACTTGTTCACTCTGACATATGTGGACCAATGAAAACACCATCCATTGGAGGCTGCAAATATTTCATCACCTTTATAGATGATTACTCAAGAAAGACATGGGTATATTTCTTGAAGCTTAAATCTGAAGCACTTTACTATTTTAAGAACTTCAAGCAACTAGTTGAAAACCAGGCGGAACACAAAATAAAAGGCATAAGAACAGATAGGGGAGGTGAGTACTGTGGACACGAATATCAGAAATTTCTCAAGGATAATGGAATACACCACCAACTCACGACAAGCTATACCCCTCAGCAAAACGGAGTAGCCGAAAGGAAAAATAGGACTCTAATGGAGTTAAGTAGGAGTATGCTCAAAATGAAAGAATTACCAAATATGTATTGGGCCGAGGCAGTAGCCTGTGCTACCTATCTGGTAAATCGTGCAACCACTAAAAGCGTACCGAAGGTAACCCCACAAGAAGTATGGAGTGGAAGGAAACCAAATATAGAACATCTTCGCGTGTTTGGCTGTATCGCCTATGTACATGTTCCCAAGCAGAATCGGTACAAACTGGATGATAAAACTGAACGAGTCATCTTTGTTGGTTATAGCGAACACAGCAAAGCGTACAAATTATTCAACCCAATAACGAACAGAATGATCGTTAGTAGAGACGTAATCTTCAGTGAAAATCAACACTGGGCAACTAGTAAAATAGATAATGGTGAGTTTTGCATCGAGATCGGTAACGCGAGTGAAGATGACAAGCATATTGCAGTGGAAGACATGATTACAGAATCAGAGATAAATGAAGAGGACAACACGCAGTCTGATGACATAAACAACGAGATCGGTGAAAATCATAATGAAAATTCGGGAAACATTGAAGAAACAGTAAACAATGAAGATACTGGCTCTTCATCAGACTCGGAAAACGAAGTCATTAGAACTAAGGCGATAACTCAAGTGTATCAAAACTCCACAAAGTTAACCGATGCACAAGTAAGGGAACTCTATAAGAAGGAGCAAGGAAGCTCAAATGGAGTGGTAAATTTTGTTCTGTACGCGGATACGGATCCTACGACATATGTTGAAGCGAGCAAAGAAGCAATTTGGCAAGAAGCCATGGATAAAGAAATGGAATCAATCACAAAAAATGATACGTGGGAACTAGTAGATCCACCTCCGAATCAAACACCAATAGGTGTTAAATGGATATATAAGACCAAGTATGATGAACATGGGGAAATAAGCAAACACAAAGCGAGGTTGGTCGTAAAAGGTTATAATCAGAAGTATGGAATAGATTATCAAGATGTCTTTGCACCCGTTATCAGGTTTGATACTGTTCGACTTGTACTTGCACTAGCAGCACAACATGGATGGCACTTACATCAAATGGATGTAAAAACTGCCTTTTTAAATGGATATCTAAAAGAACATGTCTTTATCGAACAACCGGAAGGATATGTTGTGAAAGGAAAAGAAAAAAAGGTGTGTAAGTTAAAGAAGGCGTTGTATGGTTTAAAACAAGCTCCAAGGGCATGGTATAGTAGAATAGAAGGGTATTTTACCAAAAATGGTTTTAAGAAGTGCACTTACGAACACACTTTATTTACCAAAATATCCAAGGAAGGAAAATTAATCATTTGTCTGTACGTAGATGACCTTATTATTGCAAGTGACTCATTAACAAGTCTTGAATCTTTCAAAGATTTAATGAAAACCGAGTTTGAAATGACCGATATGGGGATCCTACATTATTTTTTGGGAATGGAAGTCTTATTCGACAACGGGAACATCTTCTTATCTCAACAGCAATATGCAAAAGGTTTATTGGACAAGTTCAATATGTCGAACTGCTCTGGAATTTCAACTCCAATGGAGTATGGATTACGGTTGTCCAAAAATGATCCAGACGATGAAGTAGATCCAAATCTATATAGGAGATTAGTTGGAAGTCTTATGTATTTAACCAACACAAGGCCGGACATAATGTTTGCAGTAAACAAAATAAGTCAATTCATGGAGCAACCCAAACGAAGTCACTGGGAAGCTGGGAAAAGAATACTTAGATATGTCAAAGGAACATTAAATCAAGGGCTTGTATATTCAAAAGGAGGCAAAGGAACACTAATTGGATATAGCGATAGCGATTATGCAGGAAATGTTGATGATAGCAAGAGCACATCAGGATATGTTTTCCAATTGGGAAAAGGAACGATAGCATGGCAATCGAAGAAACAAAAAGTAGTGGCTTTATCATCAACGGAAGCCGAGTACATTGCTCTATCCATGGCTGGTTGCCAAGCACTTTGGCTCAAAGGGATCCTAGATGAACTTCAAGAAGGGATCAAGGATCCAGTCACGATATATTGTGATAACAAATCTACAATTTGCCTAGCTAAGGACCCTGTGTTTCACGGCAAGAGCAAACATATAAGGATCAAATATCACTTTATTCGGGATCTGATCAAGAATAACAATGTTGATGTCTGCTTCTGTTCCACAGGAAATCAAATTGCAGATGTTCTTACTAAAGCTCTGCAATACAAAAGTTTTTCAAGATTAAAGAGTCAACTGCAGATATGTGATGATTATCCGGAAGAGTCACCTACAAGTTGATCTAGCTTACGGGAGGGTATTAGACGGAAATAAGTATTAAGCTAGATCATATTATAAGTTTATATGTATTTATATTAGGTATAACATAAGTTCTGTTATGTTTTCTATTATTAATAGGGTTAACCTAAGTTAGGGCGGTTATTCTTGAACCCCTCGGTTGTATATATTAAACGACGTATGTATCATTCAATTTTACCAATTCAATATCTGAACATCATAAACATTCTGATCTATATCAGCGAATTCATTCCAATAATATGGATATAAAAGAACCTATAGGGTTTGTATGAATAACAGATAACAACTAACTGATGTGGAAAATAAAAAATCAGAACATACCTACTTTTTAAACTACTTTCAAAGTGAGCATTAGCAGCCTAAAAGATCCAAATGAATCCCAAAGATATAGTCCAATTAACAGATTAAGTGACCATTTCCAATAGCAATCTGCATAGTACATATGATGCAACATACAAATCTATACACAGCCATCAAACTAAACTTCCACTTTATGAACAAATAACATAATTAGTTAATAAAAGCTCATAAACTTTCCTGAAAAAGAAACGGGTTAGTGGGTCACTCGTTCAAGTGTATGCGAAATGTATACATATATAAATATGAGTCTAGGTATCCATATAACCTGTTATTTACAAACTTCTTTGTCTTTGAATCAATTAAATGGAAAACCTCGACTTTTAGGTTCAAGAACCCTAATTTAGTACTCATCCCCAATTTAGACATGAAAAACGATCTACTGGATACTACGACATGAATGTCGATCTAATTTACAAAAGAAGCTCAGGAATACACATGATCAATTTTCTGATTTTATTAAAAATCTACACTACATACACACTGAAGTCGATTGAACCAATAGCATGAAAGCAGTAAAACAAGTAGAAAAAAAGTCAAAGTCAGTATAAGAGTTTTTATGCTCCCTCAGTTCAGCAAGAATGTATTGTCTATCAAAATGATGCATAAATTATAAACTAAAAAAAATATTAACTTATAAAAGCTTAGACAGAGTGAACTGGCAAGCATGCATGTTCCCCAAACCCCACAACTGAATCTATATATTATATAAAAGAAACCTATGGGGACGCTTGTCACTCCCATAGAACAAAATACCCAAAGCCAGAATGAAACTAAAATCAAATATATGATCAAATATACTGGTGTGCACTCATTTCACGAAACCTTAGTTATTCCCAACATACAGAAACCAATGGTGTTACTTTCGTCTCTTCATTTATTTTACCAAGTGTTCAGTTACATCTATGATTTAGATATGAATAGAACAAAATACCCAAAGCCATCATCTGATGTTTTAAACAAATTAACAACCTGAGATCCGCTCCAAAACGCCACATAGTTACACACTGAAAACAGAGTCATTTCAAAAATTGCAACAAAAAGAGGCATCTTTCATTGAGGCATTAAACCAAACACCTGGTGTGCATGCAAACTCAATAGCTAAAATCCCTTCCAAAACAAGCAAAACCAAAACCAACAAGAGCGCAACATACATTCCCAATTTCACATCTGCGTAAAAAACCCTACGGACCGAACACAAAAAACCCTCTGGTTCATAAATTAACCGCAAAAAACACGAACAAGAAAACACTAGTCACAAATAGCAGAAATTTACAATAAAAAACAAACCCACAAAGGGGGCAACGATTGAAATCAAAACAGCAACTAAAACGGAGGCATAAATTACTTTTTGGGAGCGTGATTATGGGGAAAAGTGGTGGTTCGAACGCACGCACCTGAGGTGAAGAACAATTGCAAGCGGCCCACTGTGATTGTTTTTAAAAATATGTACTGCATGCATTTGGGCTGCTGGTTTGAGCCCAACAACAACTATCTATCATAGGCAAATGGCCACTTAATTTCCGGTTTTCAGCCCTTGTACGCCCAAATTGTATCAGGTATAGGAGGAGTATATACACGTTGATTAAGTTAACTACATTTTTATAACAAAAATTACAAAACTAACGATTTAAGCACTTTGATATATTAAGAATATATTGTATATATCTATTAATTGATAACATCCGACCGAATGAATAGTGATCATTTGACTTTGTCTTTTTCTTTTTCTGTTTGTTATATTTATAAGAATTTGAAGGGCTCAATTTCAACAGTTTATAACTAATCAAACATCTAATTAAATATTATATACTATATACTATATAATTTGCAACATTTTGTTGCATTAAAACTTGTACATAAAGCTTTGTAGATATTTTGTTGCATTAAAATTTGTACTTCAAGCTTTTTAGATGTATTATGCATCTTATAGTTGTACCCAATGTGGGTTTACAACTTTGAGGCACAAGAAAGTACAAGTGATTATTGCGTATGGTGTCCCATGATAATGTGTGAGTCTGTAGCAAGCATAAGACTATGTGTAGTGGGGGCTTGAACTTCAAGCCCCTTCCATGTGGCTCCTACTATAGATATAATTTGTAACATTTGTATGCATTAAACTACTGTACATCATCATTTAGAGTTTAACCTCACAACTTTTATACTTTCAACTTTGAGCCCCCATACTTTTCATTTTCCGCAAAATTTTCGCTTTACGTTCCGTTCTAAATTTTGCAAGTTAACACGGCGCAATGTGCGTGTGTGGTTAAACATTTTTACATTGTCTATTTTTTTCCGTTTGACAGGTTCATCATAACGCGCGAGTCCTAAATCGACTTAGTTATTCTTTTATATGTTCAACGTTTCAGTTTAATTTCTTCGCATTAACACGCCGCAACTTTAGTATTGGTGGTCGTTGGCAGTAGTGTGACATTGGTGTTCGCCCCCACCGCAACGCGGGGGTGCTTAATCCTAGTTTATATTAGTTAGTGTCATAAATCATTATTAATGGACATTTAAATACCATCATTACTCTCACTTATATTGAACCAATGGATGAGCCTACCTGAAATCATCATTTAATAGAGCAACGTCAATCACCTTACCTGCCTATGTATATATCATTGTTAACTTATTGAGTCATCTTATGACATCCAACCGGTCACCGATTTGAGAATATGCTGTCAAAACATGGAATCAAACTTTCAGCTATCATATCTCACATTGTTAAAACATCCGTAAATCACACCTTGTTCAAGCATTGCTGCTTTGTTTCCTAGTGAGCGTTGGCCTTTCAAATTGGTTACCTTTGTAATATGTATCAAGGGGGTGGTATAACTATACTATTGTGTTCGTTTACGCTAAATTAAATCATCAAAATGAATGGTCAAGTTTTCTAGTCGTACAAACTTCATATTAGTTTATTTTCATTCAAACTCAATAAACAATTTCTTTCATCGGACCATGGGTATGGCAGAGCAATAAAACGATTTCTTTCTGTGTTTTGTAGCATCTCCGTGTTAGTTTCTCGTTAACTGTGGTTGGCCTCTTTGGTTCGTTTTAATGAAAGTTGCCGTTCAAAAAGAAGAAAAAATCGATTTCTTTAACCATTGACAACTTGACATTAATTATAATATAATTCATGAAATTTACAAAGTATAAATTAGCAAGATATTGTTGCTATGTATTGTTGTAACTTATGCATTGGGTGTTTTTCAAAAAAGTTTTGTATTTTTCATTTTGAACCCAAATGTCCTTATTTTTTTCATTTAACCCCTTTAACTCATCTTTTACAATTCAATCCCCACACTTTTTATTTTTAACTTCCGTCCCCCATACTTTTCATGTTTCGCAAGTTTTTTGTTTCGTTCTAAATTTTGTGAGTCAACACGCCACAACGTGCGTGTGTGGTTCAACCGTTTTTCGTCTGTTTTTTCCCGTTTGACAGACCAGTCACAACGCGTCTATTTTTCTTCGTTTAACAAGTTCGTCATAACGTGCGGGTCCTACATCGACTTAGTTATTATTTTCAACGTTTAACGTTTATGGCTAATTTCCTCGCATTAACACGTCGCAACGGGCGGGCGTGTGCGTGCGTGGTTGAACGATTTTACATTTGTTTTTCGTTCGGTGTTGTTTTTTTTACTGTTTTTATTTTATTTTTACGAGCTCTTCTAATGTTGGTGGTCGTTGTTAGTGGTGTAGCATTAGTGCTACTTGTCACGATTTTAAGAATTTAAGAACGTATTTAGTCTATAAAGTTATTACTAATAATTTGTTTCGAGTTTACCACTATACCCCCTTTACTTAAGAAAAAACTAAATTTTTTACGTGCATATTTTTGTGTACGTGTCAACATAAATTCGATTTGCTCTACATTTCGACGTAAACTTTTTCTGGAAACGATTCAGGTTAAATGTAATACATTTTCATTTAAAAAAAACGATTTTTTCGTCCACATTTTTGTTTACATTTCGGTATAAATTCGAGTTGGTGTATGTTTCGACGTAAACTTTTTTGGAGAACGACTCAGGTCAAATATAATATGTTTTCGTAATTATTTTATGAATGCTTTGTAAATTTTGTTTCGATCGGAGTGGAGTCAAATTGTGGTTTCTTTTTTTCCCTTTTTTTAAACGCTCTAATTAATCTCTTTTGATTATACGTGTCAACTTTTTCGTTATACCCGTTACATTTTGTATGTATAACTAGGGTCACATGTAAAACGTTATGATTGTACACTATAAATTTGATTACTTTACGTTTTGATCCAATCACATTGTTTATATAGGTTACATTGAGTTAAATAGATTATGTCAAAACACGTGTTTTCATATGGTTAACGCATCACATAACGTTTGGACTAATTTATTTGATGTTTGCGATGTACCTGCGCTGCAACGCGCGCGGGTGTTATTGCTAGTTTTATAAAAAAGTACAAACCGGCCAATTCATTGTTATGTAGCTAGCTGACAACTATATATACCTACACTTTACCTACTCCCAAACAAAAGAATTGTTAATTTATGTTAACCAAGAGGACAAGAACATCGATAAAATCACTATAAACAAACGTGAATTTAGAACATATATAGAGACACACATATATGCATAACAACTAAGAACGAGAGAGAGGCAACCTGAATTAAACAAGACCCTGTAGCATTAGTGGATTTGCATCTATTGCTTTAACTTTTTTAACCTAGAAAAAAAATGTTAAAGTGATTATCAGTGGATTTGGCATTAGAAAAAAAAATATGTTCACATGGTTAGTGATGTGGATGATCATTGACGATTGACCACTGACCAATTGGTTGACGATGTGGAATGCCACATCAATGAATAATTTGAATGTCATGTACACAAAATGACTAAATAACGTAAGTTGTATATACATGATCAAGATGAGTTATCATCTAACCCTATAAGATCAACAGGGGTTACTTTTAATTTACTAAAACAAGCTTCTAATCTTTGTAATCTTGTAGAATGTTTTTTGGTATGCATCTGTAGGAATTTTGGGTTTTTTTTTTTTTTTTTTTATGTTACAGCGTGCCATTTTTAGAAAATTCAATTGCAAAATCTCATATTTTTGCGATGTTCTTTTGCAAATTATTATAATAAATCACTATTATTACCATAACTTCTTAACCATATGCTTATTAAAATCTGGTTTTTTCAATCCAAAAAAAATAAAAATTAAAATTAAGATAGAGAAAAGAGCATATTATAATCATTACAAAACTTATTATTATGTTTGTTAGTTATTGTGGTCATTTAAATGTCACATTATTCTATCACTTGAAACCAAGTGTTCAGGATATGGATGAATTTTTTTTTAAAGCAATTCATTATGAAAATTTTAACTACAATCATAAACAGATTTTATGACATCTCTTTTTCTCCTTTTTATGTCAAATCATAACACTAGTACGGGTTTTGTTGCTGGAACTCATGTATAAGTCAGAGAAATTAAAACAAAAGCAGAGCGAAATGAAGATACGGGATCAAGAAATATGCCTTGACAATAAGAAGTTTATCTTTTTCAAAGAAAACATAGCAACCACTATATTCAACGGGATCTGCAAATGCTGTTTAACGCGGAACCATGTAACAACCAGTATTGTTAATTGAAAACCGACAAATCTCTGGATATTAGAACCATATGACAATCACTATTGTCCGAGAATTGTCAACTCGATACAGGGATTTAAGTCAAGAATTTTGACATGTTAAGTAACCCAATTTTCTTACTGCTGCTGTGAAGAGATACAAAAACCTTATTCTTAAAAGAAATTCAGATTAAAAAATAGTAAAATGTACATTAAGTGCAACACAAGTGGTAATTAGTAAATTTAATGGCTGCAACTTGACATCATAGAATATCAAATAATTGTGCAATATGCACAAGAATATTTAAAGAATTTGTTGAAATGTAAGCATCCTTGTTTTGTCCACCGCTTTCTTGTCTCCACTCATATCTTGTACCTAATTAACCACTCCACTCATATATCTTATTTACATACATTCATAGCCTACATACCAACTATTCTTATTCCAATTCATAACAGCCATTTCTTTAACTTATATAACCTAGAAAAATATATGTTCGGTGCTTATCACAGGATTTCACATCAGAAAAAAAAAAATAACATGGTTGGTGATGTGGACCATCATTGATCACTGACCAATTGGTTGATGATGTGGAATTCCACATCAACAAATATTAGAATGTCACGTCAACAAAAATACTAACAGAGGTAAACTGGATGAACAGTTATTTAACCCTTAAAACCGATAACGGTCTTTTTAGTTTAACTAAACTAACTTTTAATCTTATGTTGATACATGTTTGTGGACGCGACTCGACTTGACGCATGTCGGCTCGGGCAACGGCATTCCTCCGTCGTTGTGAATCAAGATCAAGAGCAAGCCAAGACACATAAAGGACTTGAACTTGATATTTGGGCTAAGCAGATAAGTGAAACAAGCAAACAACACTTGGGCTTGTAACTGTTTGGCGAATCATCAATTGGGCCCAAGCCCATTATTGACGAAACACAAGGGAGTCGACAAAACAGCCTTATTTCGTCGACCAATACTCCCTTTCGTCGACAATGTTCCACTTTCGTCGTCTGTTTCTCCATTTCGTCAAGTTGTGATTCGCCAAGTTCCATTTCGTGGTGCTGTGACTATAAATAGTCAGTCAGTCTCTGGATAAGATAAGGTTGAACACAGAGAGCACACACACACACACACACGAGAGAACTTTGAGAGTTTACAGAGTATATTTGTAAACATTGAGCTTGTAACTGATCTTTTCATACGTATTAATACAGAGGTGTTAATCGGTGAATCTTGCGTGTTGTGTATTTGCGTGTTTTTATCTCGGTTGGATTCCGCACAACCGGGGTGGTTTGTACACAAGGATTGCGACTAGATCCTCCTAGCCGGACCTACAAGTGGTATCAGAGCCTTGGCTCTTCTCCTTGTTAAAACCGAGGTGTTCTTGTTTGTTTTTCGGGTTTGAGAAGTTTATATTTTTCTGAAAAACATTGTTATTTTGGTTTAAATCTTGTTGTTGGCTGGAAGTTCTTATAAAAACCACTTTATTTTTCATGTTCACATATTAAAAGTTGATTTTTAGTGAAGTTTCGAGCAAAAACGCATTCCGGAAAGTTGTCGGGACACCGGAAAACTCACTAGTTTACCGGAAAACATAAATATTCTGGGTTTGTTCTTGATATCTTCATAAAAACTTCAAAGTGTTCTTGGTATTTTTCAACTTTTTAATCTTTGAGATTGAAACTTGAAAGTTGTTTGTGAATTGGAAATTTTGTTTAGATTAAAATATTAGGAACCTTACTTGTTTGGTGAAAAACATCATGCCTTAGCCGAAAGCAGTTCCTGTTGTGTCAGTAGAAGATAAAGTCAAAAAGTTTACCAACCCCTGACATCGTTTTCGACGAAACACAGGTCGACGAAACACATTTCAGAAATCTTTTGACGAAACAAAAATCTTTTTCGCCGAAGTATAGTTGACGAAACAAAAGTCTTAGTTTCGTCGAAATTCAAAGATTGGGCCTGTTCGTCGAGGAGCCCAAAAGCGTTAAGTTCTGTTTCGTTAAGCGTTTTGGGCCGTTTGTGATCTTGGGTTTTTGTTTCGTCAGGCCCAAAACTTACAAATTTATTTCGTCATTTTACAAAATACAAATCTGTTTCGTCGTTTGAGCCCAGAATTTCGTTTCGTCGAGTAGTGTTGGGCTACCAATTTGGGCTTTATGTTTCGTAAATTATCAAACTCAATGTTATAAAACTGTTTCGTCGAGGCCCAAAGAAACAAATACATCAATCTGTTTCGTAAAGATAACCAAGCCTGTTTCGTGGAATTTTGGTTTCGTCGAAACACTTGGAATTTTTAAACAGAAAGTTTGCATTTGTGATTTAACTGTTTGATTTAAGTGTGTTTCTCAGGTTATCATTCATAAATATCAACGATGAATCCGAGTTGGTGGGGAACTCCGTCTCTGGATGAGGGAAAGTACAGAAATACTAGTTTATCTCCCTCATGGGCCGAATCACTCGTATCCACTTCTTCGCAAACAAATGCTATAACAACCGGTCAATGGGCTTTCGTATCAAATCAGACGCCCAGTATTCAAAGCATTTTATTGAGCGAGAGCGAAACCGGAAGCTTGAATCGGCCTCCAAAGTTGATGCATTTAAATGAATATCCGGGATGGGTTGATCGGTTCTACACATACGTGCTGGGTCAAAATACAGAATTGTGGTTACGTTTCACCACAGATTTCGATCAAACAATAGAGGTTGCCGCTTCATCTGCTGCTACGTTTGCCGATCTTCCAGAAGATCAGAAGAAGACGTATGATCTGGAAAAGAAAGCATACGCCATTCTTACTCAGGCGTTAAGCAAATATATTTACCATCAGTTTGTCAGTTTTAAGACAACGAAGAAACTGTGGGATGCGTTGAAGACCAGAGGGGTAGGTAATGAAGCAACACGTCAATTGCGACACGATCTACTCAAGAAAGAATTCGATGGCTTCACGTGTATGGATAAGGAATCGTTGGGAGACATGACAAGTCGGTTCTATCACTTGCTTACAGAGTTAGGTAATTTTGGGGTTGTGACAACTCCAGTTGAGGTAGTGAAGAAGTTTGCTGATGCGTTGCTACCCCAGTGGAATAGTTTCTTGGAGATTTTGAAATACAACGAGGTTTTGGCTACAACAAACATCAAAGACTTCGTGCAGCTTTTGGAGAATAAAGATCAGGAAGAAACTTTAAAGGCAAAGAAGGTTCCAGTTCCACAGAATCCAGAGATGTATTATGGAACCTCCAGCACCTCTTCTGCAAGACGAGTTTCTCATGCTCCTCTTCAGACAGCTTTTGTCACGAGCACAGATCTTTATGGCAATCAGATACAAGTTCCTGTCAAGCCAGCTCCAACTACAGACTTGTATGGAAATCCTCAACAGCAAGCCTATCGGCCATCTACTGTAGCAACTGATCTATATGGGAATCCACTTCCTGCTCAACAACAAGCTTGTTATGGAAGCACGTCATCTGCAGGTCAGCAATCAAAGCCAAATACAGTACGGCTCGACACCTCAAGCTTTTCTAAAGTCAGTGTGGAAGTAGCTAAGGAACATATGGAGCTGCTAAACACTTTGGTGAGCGTGTATTGTGGGTTAGTGGAAGGTCAGATTGGCAACATTAATCTGACACAAGAAGACTATCAGCAAATTGACAAGGAAGAGATGGATTTGATGGATATCAAATGGGCCTTTGCAAGTGCTGTAAGGAGGGCAAAGGATTTCATGGAAAGAACTGGCAGGACCAGCTTGGAAAGCAAGAAAGACACCAAGTATGGGTTCGATAAGCAGGTTGTAAAGTGTTTTAACTGTGGTGAACGGGGTCACTTCAAAAGGGAATGTACAAAGCCAGCACAACATGGGAACCAGAATCCCTTCAGAAATCAAGGTAACCAGCAAAATCAAAACAGGAACAATGAGAGTACGTTGATACCTGTCAACAACCAAGGTCAAGCGGGACCATCAAATGCCAACCAGGCACTTGTGGTTCAAGTAGATGAAGGTTGTGATTGGTCGATCCAGCTGAGTGGTGATGCTCCGGATGGAACAGCGTGTTTTGCTGAGGTTGTCAAGGCTTTAAATCATGCCAGTGGTGGAGAATCTTCCGCCAATGGTGGTGAATCTTCCTAGGATGAAGACTCTTCTGGTTACAGTAGAAGTTCAGATGAAGAATCCTCGAGTTCAGGCGATGATCAGGTGGATGACACATCAAGTGCGCCAGTCGATGCAGATATTGATGAGCTTTTGGAGGAAGCTGCAGCAGGAACTGATAGAAGATCTATTCTGGTGGATCAAGCAGCTTATTCTTCATCTTCTCTCCATTCAGCCTTTATGGCTAATGTCGACAGTTCATCAAGTCAGGTATGTGTCGATGAACCCACTGCTGTTATCTGTGATAATTGTGATAGTTTGAATGTTAAATGTGCTGATTTAGAGGCAGACATGTCTAAGTTGCAAGGCAAACATGATGCTTTACAAGCTAGTTTGTTTGATTTGCAAGACAAACATGTTACATTGAATGATAAGTGGTGTGAGTTACAAAGCAAACACGAGACTTTGCAAGAGAAATATGATGTGACGTTTATCCACAACCAGAAGTTGACCGTGGATTTTTCAAAGTGCACTGAAGCCAACATGTTTTATGAAAACCATGAAAAGGAGTTTAAATCGGTAATTGAGAAATTAAAGAAAGATAAAACCGAATTAACTAAAATAGTTTCCAGAAAACAAACTGACATTAATTTGTATATAACTCGCCTTGAGATTATGCAAAAAGAAATGGCTTGTGTGAAAACTGAAAGTGAGGCGATCCAACTTAAGCTAGACAGTTATTTGAGCTCTAGCTATGTGTTGGATCACATCATCGACGTTCAGAAAGAGAAACGGGATGTCACATGCATAGGTTACAAGAAATGTCCACCACATGTGAGACACAATTATGATGCCATGCCTGATGAGGAGGATAGAACTTTCTTTGAACCGTCTGTTCCTCTAGATGTTAAGGAATTTGCAACAGGACTCAGATACAAGAAAGAAGTATCATCCGATTCAGATGTATCAGCAGATACATGTGTGTCTTCTGCTGAACCGTATCAGGATCCTCCAGTTATTATTGAGGATGCTGATTCTTCTGATGATGAATCCGATGATATTGACGCAGCAAAGTCTGATGCGGAAATCAAAGAAGAGGACATACCTCTTGAGAATCATATTCTATGTGATCCTCCTACAAAACCCGCTAAGACTATTGCAATCGAGTCCTCGTCTGCAAAAGAGTCAGAGAGTGTGAATTTGTTGTACACTCTTGTTGGCGATGATAGAATTTATTCCGACAAAGATTTTCCTATTAAGAATGTAAATCAATCTTTAATCAGTAAAGTCTTTGAAAATTCGACAAGTAAGTTTTTGGGAAAGACAGGACCACATGTTACAGTTACACAGTGTCCTCCTATTCCAAAGGCCGAAGTTCGAAAACAATATGGCAATAAGAAATTACCAACAGAGAAAAGGCAACAAAATCATACCAAAGCAAAAGGAAAATCACTGACTCAGGGTCAGAGGAAACAAACCCAAAAGAAGAACAAGCAGGTGGACTTTGTGAATCAAAGGGAACGGACAAAATCGAAACATTTGAAAACAAATCTAACTTAGATTTTGTTAAACAAGCAACAATGTTGAAAAGAAATGAACCAAACTGTTCAAAACCTAGTACCTCGGGATCACAAAGTTCATCATCATCAGCAAGACGATCACATGATACTTCGGGGTTTGTTGAACGAAGATCATGTTTTAAATGTGGTACAATTGGACATGTAATTCGAAATTGTCCATATCTTCATAAACAAAAAGGCAAAGTTGATGATCCCCGTGACAAAACTGACCGCAAGCGATCTGTTTCTGTAAAACAAGATCCCCGTCTTGTAAAAGAAAGAGAAAAGAAACAGAAACGTCAACAGGTCAAGAAAATTGAAAAGGCAATTAAAGCCGATGTGGTTAACAAAACATCTGTTTCTGTCAAACCAGAAAATTCAAAAACTTCTGACAACCATGAAGTTAAGATTTTAAAGAATGACACTGGTAAAACAAAACAGACATGGAAACCAAAAACGGTTAAAGAATCAGGGGGATCATCACAATTTACAAATCATCAAAGAATAGAAGTTATTGTTGTTGATGAAAATGGAAGACCCAAGACCACAATGGCTTGGGTCCCCATCTCCAACTAATCAAGTGAGTTCATGTGCAGGGTGTTCCAAGAGGAACTATCAGTAGTCATTGGATTGTTGATAGTGGGGCATCCAAGCACATGACAGGCGACATGAAGCTTCTCTACGACGTCAAATCTATTAGAGGAGGTTATGTTGCTTTTGCTGGAGATAAAGGCGGATATATTATGGGTGAAGGAATGATATCCAACGGGATTGTCAGCTTTGATAAGATCAACTTTGTGCAATAACTTGATCACAATCTTCTCAGCGTTTCACAAATCTGTGATAAGCAGTTCTCAGTACACTTTGATGCTAATGGATGTTATGTGCTGAAACCCGGCTTCAAAATTCCAAAAGAATGGATTCTCTTGTCTGCTCCAAGGATAAATGATCTGTATGTCCTTGATATGAGTCAAGCTATTACTACGTCTGCACAAGCAACATGTTTCGTTTCCAAAGCCACAGAAAAAGACTCAATCTCTTGGCACAGACGAATGGGTCATATTCACTTACGCAAAATGAATCATTTGGTATCAAATGAATTGGTGAATGGTGTTCCTCTTAAAAATCTCCATCTTCAAGACGTCTGTGTTTCGTGCCAAAAGGGAAAACAAACGAAGAAGCGACAACCTACAAAGAAGATCAACACGATGGCCGTTCCTCTTAAACGTTTGCACATGGACTTGTTCGGTCCTGTGAAGCACAAAAGCATCAGAAACGATCAATATTGCCTCGTGATAACTGATGATTATTCAAGATTTTCTTGGGTGGCATTCATGGCACACAAGAGTGAAACCTTTGGCATTATCAAAAACTTGATCATTCAGATTGAGAATTTGTATAAGTTGAAGGTTAGGCGTATACGTAGCGACAATGGTACTGAATTCAAAAATCATGCCATGGCAGAGTTTTGCACTTCAAAAGGTATTCTCCACGAATTTAGTGCAGCTTATACTCCTCAACAGAATGGCGTCACTGAACGTAAGAACCGCACATTGATCGAGACTGCTAGGACTATGTTGGTAGAGTCGCAGTTGCCCATTCCATTCTGGAGTGAAGCTGGGGCTTCTGCATGTTATACGTTGAACCGAGTCCTTACAGTCAAAAGGCACAACAAGACCTATTATGAGCTTCTTCACAAACGGAAACCGGATTTGTCGTATCTTGAACCGTTTGGAGCTCCGTGGACAATCATCGATCCTAATGGAAAGTTTGGGGCAAAAGCAATTGAAGGATACTTTCTTGGGTATGCCACCCCGAACTTAAGAGTCTGGAATCTAGAGGCTAAAAGGGTTGAGGAATGGTCTGAGATCAGAGTACAAAGGCACACTTTACCAGTAAAATGTCCTGGTCAGCCTTGGATGTTTGAGTACGATGACTTTTTCAATTCAATCAATGTTGAAGCCGTTGAAGAAAATGCTGCGGCAAGGATGTTTTTCGAGAGTGACAATGCAACAGTTTCACCGGTGGTTCGTCCAATTCTTGTCAATCAAGAACCATCTTCAGTGAACAACAATGCTCTCGACAATGAGGATTTTCACGATGCAACCGAATTGAACGAATCTTCAGAGGATGATGAATTTCTAGATGCAGATCAAGAAGCTCCAACAACAGCAGTTCATGGTACTTCAGAGGGTACTCCTCCAGTGGATGCCCCTAGAACAGCTGAAGCTACTGCATCATCCTCTTCATCAATTCCGGGCATTGATTTGGTTGTTGATCTCAATCTCAACAACCTGGGTACAAATATTCCAGTTCGAGATAATTCTGAAACAAGGATTCATAATACCCATCCTCAACAAAACATCATCGGAAATGTGCAAAGTGGCATTCAAACAAGAAACATGTTGCAGAACAACAACAATGCAGGCCTGTATGCAGCTATTCGAGAATCTGGTCAACAAAACGATTGGTCTTTCGCGTGTTATGTCTCACAGGAAGAGCCAAGAACTTGGAAAGAAGCTATGAAAGATAACTCTTGGGTTGAAGTGATGCAGGAAGAACTGCAACAATTACAGAAGCTTGGTGTATGGAAACTGGTAGAGAAACCTGCTGGTTACAAGAAGATTGGTACCCGTTGGGGGTTCAAATGCAAAAAGGATGACCGTGGAGTTGTTATCCAGAACAAAGCACGTTTAGTCGTTCAAGGTTTTCGTCAGATTGAAGGGATCGACTACAACGAAGTTTATGCACCTGTTGCACGTCTGGAAGCAATTCGAATCTTTCTGGCTTATGCGTCATTCAAAGGATTCAAGGTTTACCAGATGGACATCAAAAGTGCATTCTTACATGGTGTGGTTGAAGAAGAAGTGTACGTCGAACAGCCTCCAGGTTTTGAAGATCCTATCCATCCCGATCGGGTTTGGTTGCTCAACAAAGCTCTCTATGGTCTACATCAAGCACCACGAGCTTGGTACGCAACCTTATCAAATTATCTGCTGGAGAATGGATTTCGCAGAGGTCTAATCGATTGTACTCTTTTCATCAAAAAACAAGATGGGGATCTTCTTCTGGTACAGGTATACGTTGATGATATTATTTTTGGTTCTACTAATGATGTTTTGTGTAGGAATTTCGAGCGCATTATGCAGGATAAATTCGAGATGAGTGCTATGGGGGAATGACTTTCTTTTTGGGCCTACAAGTGCAACAAACTGAGTCTGGGATATTCATCCATCAGACTAAATATGTTGGTGACATCTTGAGCCGGTTCCAAATGTCTGATGCAACACCCATCGGTACCCCATTGCCACAAAATCACGGAATTACTCCGGACTTGAAGGGTGAAGTTGTTAGCCCCTCATACTACCGCGCGATGATCGGATCTCTTATGTACCTCACAACATCAAGACCAGATATAATGTACCCAACGTGCCTACTTGCCAGATATCAAGTCAACCCGAAGGCCTCACATCTTGCAGCTGTAAAAAGGATTTTTCGTTATTTGAAGGGTTGCCCTGACACCGGTCTATGGTACCCTAGGGATAATAACTTCGACTTGATCGCTTTCAGTGATTCTGATTTTGGCGGATGCAAAATCGACGGCAAATCCACAACGGCTGGATGTCAGTTTTTGGGAAATCGCCTAGTCACATGGCAGTGCAAGAAGCAGACTTGTGTCGCTACATCAACATGCGAAGCTGAATACATTGCTGCCTCAAGTTGTTGCTCCCAAGTCCTTTGGATTCAACAACAATTACGCGACTACGGTTTTGAATTCCTAACTACTCCTGTTTACGTTGATAATTCTGCTGCTTTATAGATCACTAGAAATCCTGTACAGCACTCAAAGACCAAACACATCGAAATCAAATATCACTTCATACGTGATTGCTTTGATAAAAGGCTAATCGATGTTGTTAAGGTCCACACCGATGACCAACGTGCCAACCTTTTTACCAAAGCATTTGACAAATCAAGATTTGACTTCTTATTATTGGTAAACGGCATTAAGGTCAAGCAAGAGTAAACCAACATCGGAAAATCATTTTTGTAAATACCTTTGTGTCTTCTAAATTTTATCTCAGTTTGTTGATTTTAGGGGGAGTAAATCCAAAAATCTGAAAATCCAAAAACATCGAAAAATTTCAAAAACACAAAAACAATAGAAAAACAAAAATGAGTTTCCTGGCGAGCAAAAGAGAAAATGATAGTACATCAGTGGTCTATCCAAACCTCTTTAAACCTTAAATGAAAAACGATAAGCAGCTCTATATAAGATGTATCGGTAGGCTCACAATCATTTTAAAGTGTGCAGGGTGATATAAACTTAAATCGACTGAAGACCAGGTGGGAACCATTCATTGGCATATGGTCTTAGTAACGAAATTTCGTTTGATATATTGCCGAGGTTCTGAGATATTCGGTCTTTATGCTGCTTATCATCTGGGTATCATGGTTGTATCTTTTACCGAAAAATAATGGGGACGCAAGTCTAGATCTTCCATGATACTATACATACGTGTACATACTGCATGCGACCTCAATAAGTGATAAACAATCACATGTCCAAACAAATAAGTGATAAAATATCACATTTATCTGGGAGTCAAGTTCGTCTCTCTGCTGTACGGAAGTACTGACCTGTTCACGGACTTGCTCCTGTGCCCTCATGCATCGAAAATCAAGTTCCTCATCAATAAGTGATTCTATCACATAGGGCTTGTTTTCAATCAAAATAAGTGAGTTTCTCACATCATATACGGTCAAACAGATGATAATCGGTATACTCACCGGTAAGATGAACCCTCGTGCATACCTTGATACGGGAATGTGTCGTGATGTGGATGTGGATGAACACCGGTCGGTAAGTATAAATCATACCTTAACGTATCCCTTCGCCATGATTACATCTGATAAGTTGAGCTTACGTGGACAACAATACCGATAATTGTTATAGGATGCTTATCTTAATGTTAATTAATTGAACAAAGACAGCGTTTTGGCATGATCGTACACTGATATGATTCTCTTACCCTCGAAACTCACAAAAAGAATGTCTGTAAATATTTATTTACTGCTTTCAGTCTTTACATTTGAAATATTCAAAAATTCCAAAAAGATTTTAGGTGTGTTTTAATATAAACTTTATAAAAGCCAAAAAGATTTTATTTCTGTCTTATTTTCGATTGTACGATGTTGGATCTCGAGTCTTCATTACCAGAAACCTACCTGATTGAAAACCAAATCGACTAAATCTTCATAAACGGTCGAAATTTGCAAGTTTTGAAAGTTAAAATCTAAAATTGATAAATTTGTTAAACTTTCAAACTGTCGGACGGTAGTTGATTGAAAATATGGTCACATTTGTGTCGTTTGTTTATGTTAACTATATTCCAAGCAGTTGTTCTCATTATGCGTTTAGATTTCTTGCATGTGCAGATGCTAAAGGCAAGGAGAACATGGTCAATGACAAGCTTCGGAATGAAGACACGACGTGAAGGCACTCAAATGATAAAGATGATCGAGTTGTCGTTGCCCATCATCAACACCACAAGGATCTCAAGTTATAAAGATCAAGTCTTTCACGAGCATAACTCAAGGGGGAGCTTATGTTAAGGGGGAGTTTGTCAACACACTTCCTACATGAAACGGGTAGTTTGTTGATACACTTTCTGCTTTCAAGACGTGAAGACTTTGAAGATCCTCCGACATAGAAGACATGAAAGGCGAATCTCGCGAGTAGCGTCCAAGGGGGAGTTTGTTGATACATGTTTGTGGACGCGACTCGACTTGACGCATGTCAGCTCGGGCAACGGCATTCCTCCGTCGTTGTGAATCAAGATCAAGAGCAAGCCAAGACACATAAAGGAATTGAACTTGATATTTGGGCTAAGCAGATAAGTGAAACAAGCAAACAACACTTGGGCTTGTAACTGTTTGGCGAATCATCAATTGGGCCCAAGCCCATTATTGACGAAACACAAGGGAGTCGACGAAACATCCCTTTCGTCGACAATGTTCCACTTTCGTCGTCTGTTTCTCAATTTCGTCAAGTTGTGATTCGCCAAGTTCCGTTTGGTGGTGCTGTGACTATAAATAGTCAGTCAGTCTCTGGATAAGATAAGGTTGAACACAGAAAGCAAAAACACACACCCACGAGAGAATTTAGAGAGTTTATAGAATATATCTGTAAACATTGAGCTTGTAATTGATCTTTTCATACGTATTAATACAGAGGTGTTAATCGGTGAATCTTGTGTGTCGTGTATTTGCGTGTTCTATCTCGGTTGGATTCCGCACAACCGAGGTGGTCTGTACACAAGGATTAGGCGACTAGATCCTCCTAGCCGGACCTACATCTTATTATTGTTGTAATAGAAAGTCTTTGGTTTCCATCACTAAGACGTGCTGTTTTTATGTCACCTTCTTTGATATTTGCCCTTTGTTTTTGGTGCAGCGTTCCATTTTTAGCAAACTCAATTGCAAAATCTTATATTTGCTCATCAAAGGTTACTGCGATTATTGTAAAATTAAGAGTGATGTTTAGGGGGTTTATGATGATTACTGAGACATCAAAGGTTGAGATACTTGAAGTTAACCATTATTGAGTACAATATATAAGCATATGCAAGTACAGGATATTGACAAATGAAAGTAACCAAATTTTTAAATTAAATAAAAGAACTCAATTTTGAAAAATAGTAAACTGTTTTCTGAGAGAAACACAATTATTAAAAATTAGTGCTGGCACCATAATATAAAATGATACACGGTCATTTGATAATAATAAATTCTCCATTATGAATAGGAATTATAAAATAATTCGTTAAAAAGACTTCTTTCTTGTCTCCATTCCTATCTTGTCTAAAATAAACCACTCCAAATTATCTCGATTCATGTTATCTTATTTACCTACATACATTCATACCGTACAAACCAAAAACTACTCTCATTCTAATTTCCAGTTTACGTTTTCACTGTTAACAATGGCTGAAGCTGCTGCTGCTGCCCTCGTCAAAGTCATTTTTGACAAGCTAGCCGATGAAGCCTTCAAGAAATATGCCCGCTCTCAGAATATTCACTCGGAGCTCAAGGAATTGGGGATCACGCTGTCCCAGATCCAAGCTCTGCTTAATGATGCTTCAAACAAGGAAATAACTGATGAGTCTGTCAGACTATGGCTCAACCGTCTCCAACATCTGGCTTACGATATCGATGACATGCTCGATGATGTGGCTACTGAAGCTATGCATCGTGAGCTGACCCTGGAATCAGAAGCAAGCACCAGCATGGTAAGAAAGTTCATCCCAACTTGCTGCACAAAGTTCTCACTAAGCCATAGGCTGAGTCCCAAGTTAGACAGTATTACCACTCAGTTGCAACATCTAGAAAAACAAAATCCTGGTTTGATTGTGAAAGGTGAAAAGCCAAAAATTAATACTAATAGAAGAAACGAAACCTCTTTGCCAGAACGTGATGTTGTTGGAAGAGAAGTTGAGACAAAGAAATTGCTCAACCAGTTGTTAGTAGGTGAATCATCTAAGGAAAACTTTAGTATCTTACCCATAGTTGGTTTGGGTGGAGTGGGAAAGACCACTCTGGCTAGAATATTGTATAACGATACGCGGGTGAAGGATCACTTTGAACTCATGGCTTGGGTTTGTGTTTCCGATGAGTTTGATGTATTCAAAATAAGTGAAACCATCTTTGAATGTGTGGCTACAGAAAACAAACAGTTCAAAGATGTAAATCAGCTTCAAATTGCTCTTAGAGAGCAATTTAAGGACAAACGATTTCTGCTAGTACTTGATGATGTGTGGAATCAAAACTATGATGATTGGGAAATACTAGTGCGTCCATTTCATTCTGGGGCTGCTGGAAGTAGGGTAATCATGACAACGCGCCAGCAGGATCTGCTTAAAAAGATAGGTTTTAATCATGTAGACAATCTCGAGAGTTTGTCGCATGAAGATGCTTTGTCTTTGTTAGCTCTACATGCATTAGATGTAGATAACTTTGATTCGCATGAAACACTTAAACCACAAGCTAAAGGTATCGTGAAAAAGTGTGGTGGTTTGCCTTTAGCTTTAAAGGCAATTGGAAGATTACTCAGAACAAAAACCGAGGGAGAAGAATGGGATGACGTGTTGAAAAGTAAGATATGGGATTTAGAAAATGCTGATGCAATTGTTCCAGCCCTAAGGCTAAGCTACCATGATCTTCCTGCTGATTTGAAGCGCTTGTTTGCATACTGCTCTTTGTTCCCAAAGGACTTTATGTTTGACAAGGAGGAGTTGATATTACTATGGATAGCTGAAGGGTATCTGAACGAGTCAACTGCAAACAAATCACCAGAACGCTTGGGCCATGAATATTTTGAGAAATTGCTATCAAGGTCCTTTTTTCAACCCGCACCTAGTGGCGAACCCTTTTTTGTGATGCATGATCTCATGAATGACTTGGCCACATTTGTTGCTGGAGAATATTTTTTGAGGTTTGACAGTCAGACGGAGACGGCAGAGGAAGCTTTAGGCAAGTACCGACATATGTCATTTATGCGTGAGCACCATGTGGGTTTCCAGAAGTTTGAGGCATTTCAAAGAGCAAGAAGTTTGAGAACCCTGTTAGCTGTATATGTTGGGGTAGAGCAAAGCTGGAACAAGTTTTACATATCCAATAAAATTTTGGTTGACTTATTTCCTCAGCTAACACTGTTACGGGTTCTTTCTTTGAGTCGTTTTGATATAAGTGAGGTACCGGATTCCATTTGTAGTTTGGACCATGTGAGGTATCTTAATTTGTCTCGAACAAATATCTCAAAGTTACCAGAGAATGTTGGTAATCTTTACAATTTACAAACATTGATCGTTTTTGGTTGTAAGAGGTTGAGTACATTGCCTAAAAGCTTCCTAAAGCTCAAAAAGTTGAGGCATTTTGACATCAGGGATACTCCACTTTTAGAGAAGCTACCCTTGGGGATTGGTGAGTTAAGAAACCTTCAAACTCTCACCAAGATTATCATTGGAGGTGATGGTGAATTTGCAATAACCGAGCTTAAGGGATTAAAGAATCTCCATGGAGAAATTTCCATCGAGGGGTTGAACAAAGTGCAAAGCTCAATGCATGCACGAGAGGCAAACTTATTATTAAAAGGGATTAATAAGTTGGAGTTGAAATGGGATGATGGTTCTATAAGAGAAATACTTGAGAAGGAGGTTCTCAATGAGTTGAAGCCCAATAGTGACAAGTTAGAAATGCTTGTAGTTGAGTGTTATAAGGGAATAGAGTTTCCAAGTTGGGTTGGGGATTCGTCTTTTCATCGACTGGTTCAAGTGTCGCTACGCGGTTGTAAAAAATGTACATCTCTACCGCCACTTGGGCAGTTACCTTCACTTAAGGAGTTGTTGATTCAAGGAATGGATGATGTTAAAGTCATAAGTTTGGAGTTAAGTGGGAGTACTGATGTTACCTTCCCTTCACTTGAAATTCTAAGGTTTGAAGATATGTCGAGTTGGGAGGTATGGTCAGCCAATAGCGAGGAAATGTTTCCATGCCTTCGAGAGCTTCAAATAGAAATTGTCCCAATTTGATTGATGTCTCACTTGAAGCATTACCTTCACTAAGGGCTTTAAGAATATATAAATGTTGTGAAAGTGTGCTGAGAAGTCTGGTTCGAGCAGCTTCATCAACCACAGAGATAGAAATCGGATCTATTTTAGGGCTTACGGATGAGGTGTGGAGAGTTGCTATAGAGAATTTTGGGGTGATGGAAACAGTAAAAATCATGGATTGTGATGAAATAAGATACATGTGGGAATCAGATGCAGAGGCAAGTAAAGTTCTTGTAAATTTAAAGGAACTGAAGGTATGGGATTGTAAAAGATTGGTGAGTTTAGGAGAGAAAGAGGAGGATGAGGATAAGATTGGGAGCAACCTCCTATCATCTCTTAGGACTTTGGATGTACAACATTGCCCTAGTATGGAGCGTTTGTGTTGTCCAAATAGCATGGAGAGTTTAGACATCGGTTGGTGTAGGTCAGTTAGACATGTCTCCTTCCCAAGAGCAACAACAACAGGTGGAGGAGGGCAGAATCTCAAGTCACTTACTATAAAAGGTGTTGATCACATGCACATGGAAAAGATTATCAACACAAGCATGCCAATGCTTCAAGTTATAAATATAGAGGGCTGGAAAAATTTGAAATCAATAAGTCAGTTGAGTAACTCCATTCACCTCACCTCTTTGTCCATACGTGACTGTCAAAGCATGGAATCATTTTCCGATCTTCAGCTATCAAGCCTCACCAGATTGATAATAGAAGGTTGTGAAAGCATAGAGTCATTTCCTAACCTCCATCTTCCAAATCTCACAGATCTGGAGATATTACATTGCAAAAACTTGAAGGCATTTGGTGACCTGCAGCTACCAAATCTAATCAGTTGGATAATATGGAATTGTGAAAATCTGGAATCATTTCCTGACCTTCAGCTATCCAATCTCACCATGTTAAAAGATATGGATATCATCAGTTGTCCAATGATTGATGCTTCCTTCCCTCGTGGGCTTTGGCCTCCCAAATTGGATTCCCTTGTAATAGGGGGGTTGAAAAAGCCCATCTCAGAATGGGGCTATCAGAATTTCCCAGCTTCCCTTGTTCACCTAAGATTATCGGATGAACCACATGTGAGGAATTTTAGTCAATTGTCCCAATTTTTCCCTTCTTCTCTTACATCTTTGGAAATATTCGAATGTGATAATCTCGAAACAGTTTCAACGGGACTCCAACACCTCACATCTCTTCAACATATTGGAATTTGGGGATGTCCAAAGCTGAACGATCTACCAGAGACGCTATTACCTTCACTTTTGAGTTTGAGAATCATTCAATGCCCAAAATTGAAAGAAAGGTGTGAAGGAAGAGGCTCCCTCTACTGGCCACTCATCTCTCATATCCCCTGCCCTGAAATAGACTTCAGGTACTTTAATTTATACGTTGGAACTGATTTCACAATGTGTACTAATTTTGATTTTTGTGAGTTAAACATGCCAATTAATTATTATTATTATTGTTTGTTGATCTTGCTTTTGTAGGTTGATAGGGTGCGGATTTAAGTTGTTAATCAGTTGATTTGTGTGATAGCACGGTTAATTTTGTTTTTTGGATGTGAGTTGACTTTAGTTAGGGTTTTGGTGTGGTTTGTGGAATTATTGAAGTGTTATAGTAATAGATAATGAAATTTGATTGAAGTTACTTCGAGTCTCCATTACAAAGTTGAATCTGATTCACAAGTTGAAGATACAAATTAGGGTTTAGATCTGCATTTGTTTTGATTAGTTTAGGCATTTTGTTTGCTGCGGAGTTATGTTAAAGAAAACAAACTTAGCTAATTTGATTAGTTGTATTAATACTTGATATGAAGTCTGTGAATAACTTATATATTACAACTAAACTTTTGCAGGAACATTCACAGTTGACCAGGTCAAATTCAAGAACAGAGAAAAGTCTCAAGGTGTGAATTTTCAGGGAAAGTATCTTGAGTAAAGTGCGGTAAAACTGCACACATAATTACTGAATCAGCTAATAACAGACAAAGTGTCGATGACATAAGTGTAAGTTCCTTTTAAGTCAACAACATTTGACTACCCCATAATATAACAAACTGGTTTTGATTATTAGTATTGATGATATAACACAGGATTTATTCATGAAAATCAGTTGGATTCAATATTCAAAGTGATCAAGGTCTTAAGGAATTGTCAAATATCGGACCAGAGGCAAAGTTAAAGGAAAGGGTCAAAGTGCTTGATGATGGACAAGATCATTTCTGGTAAGCTTATACTTTTTTTCCCATAAAAATTATGGGTGGGTTGGATAACGAGTCAAAACAGGTTCGGCCATTAATATCAAAGGGTATTGTTTGACCCTTGAAGTTTTTTAATTGCAGTTGAAGAAAGAAGACATTCTGCAAATCAACAACACACATCCAAAATAACTTCATAATTGGTGGAAAGGAGGCTGGCTACATCTATTGGCATAATTTGGTTCATTTACATGCTCTGCAAACATCCTGAGATTCAAGATAAGGTTCAATAATAAATCAAAGAAGCAACAAAAATTATTTTGATTTATGACTTTTTAAAAAGTAGTTTTAAAAAAAAATGTTTGGATTAGCTTATGGGGTGGGAAAAGCCAATAAGTTAATAAGTTATTTTAAAAAAGAAATGTTTGGATTAGCTTATGAGTGGATTAGCTTAGGGCAGGGGGTAATTCTGTAATTGTGTTTTGAAAAGTTATAAAAAGTTCCAAAAAGTCACAAAATAGTAACTTTTCAAAACTGACTTTTCCTTCTGTACAAAAAAGTTATTTAATAAAGTCATTTTTAATTACCCAAACATTATTTTGACTTATTGGCTTTTTGAAAAAGCCAATAAGTCAATAAGTTGTTTCAAAAAGCTTAGCCAAACATCCCCTAAATCGCTGGCAACATAGTGTCTAGAGGTGCAGAGGTGCACAAAATGGTTTCATTATCATTATGACAACCCATAATCTTATACATTACAACTAAATGTTGCAGGGACATGTAACCATTACATCCTAAAGGTTCTTCAAGGTGATGGAACATTCACAGTTGACTGGGACAATATGTGAGAACAGAGAGATTTTAGCGGTGTAAGTTCCTTTCAATCAACCAGGTTTTGATTATTGGTATTAATTATATAACACAGGATTCATTCATGAAAGCATGTTGGATTTGACATTCAAAATTGCTTTGTGAATTGATCTTGAAAGCAATCAGCATAACCAGGAAATTTAAGGAATTTTTAAATATCACACCAGAGGCTAAGCTAAATGCATCAAGATCAAAGTGGTTGATGAGTTTGTTTATTAGCTGATCTATACCAAGACTGAACAAATGAACAGGGGACAAGATGATTTCTAGTAAGCGGATACTTTTTTTTCCCATAAAATCATTGGTGGGTTGGGTAACGAGTCGAAAGAGGTCTGGGGTTTTGAAAAATGGTTACCTTTTTAGTAGGGTTGAAATGGGTCGGGTCAGGTTGGACTGTTTGACTGAGATGAAAACATTTTAATTTTCTTTAAACCTTATATCTAGTTAATGTTTTAAGTATGATTACACAAAACAAACCATTTTTAATAATAGTCTAACTTTCTTTTAATAGTGTTTAGAATGTGATGATTATAATCTTGTTATTTTTAATTTGAAAGCGATGGGTTTGCCTACTAATGTCAAATTGTGTTGTTTGACTGTTGACTGCAGTTGAAGAAAGAAGACATTCTATCAAGGTTTCTGCATAGCAACAACACACATCCAATGTCACAGATATTGAAGAATTGCAGTTCCCATGGTATGCAATCTCAAATCTTTATCAATTTTTCATACTTTGGCTTAACTGGCCGGGTCTTTGACTAATCAACATGGTTACTACTAGTATTTATTGGAGTAAGAGGTTCAAAATGGATCTCATTGGGTCAACCCAAAGCTCTTTTTGTAAAAAATTTAAAAAAAAAAGTTATTGATAATTAGTTTTAAAGAAGTATTATTTCAATTATAGCCTAATTTTGTTTATTAAAATATTTTCAGGGGATTTATGTTTCAAAAAAACACATTGGATAACTTTACATCCTAAAAAGGTAATAAAAAAGAGAAGTAAAACAGATGTTGCAATTTTTCATATGTTGTTGTCTACTAGGATAAAACAATACCATCATATGCCCAATTTTACAGATATGGATGATGCATGATGTATCTGATGGTAATGTTGTGAAGAAAGAGGATACTGCAGCTTTATCAGAAAAATGGTTTCGTCAAATTGTTATTTCTCTGAAAGCTTCTTCAAGTTTAAGGATTTTAAGGTCAGTACAATACAACCCATATCGACCATTTCCTTTTCATTTGGATCATGTAACTGAACTCTTGATTTGTAAAATTTATATGCTTCGCAGATGATGATGATGATGCATGATGTATGTATCTGGTGGTTATGTTGTGAATGAAGGGGATATTATTGCAGCTTATCAGAAAAATTGTTGTTTTCATCCAGAAAGCTGATCCCTTTAAGATTAAGGCTTCTAAGGTTAGTACAATACAAACCATATTGACTATGTGCTCTAGTTTAAAAGTCAACCTTCAAGCTATGTCATTTGACCAATGCAAAAGTACCTAGATTATCATAAAAGTATATTGTCCCAGTACGATTTTGACATGATTTCCTGTTTTGATGTAGAAAGCACACGCAGGACAAAGAATTTGTTTGGGCCTGAGAATTCGCTTATAGGCAGATGAAGATCTTTACTTCCATTTTGCTAAGTTGCTATATTTTCAAGCTGAACAATGAAAACAAAACTGCAAAGCACAGAATGACGCTTAATCTTCACACAGATGGTGATACCGAGTTGATCATGATTTTGCAGACCCTCATATATGGAGCAAATAGACATATTGCAACTGGGCTAAAAAGGGTTCAACCTAAAGATTCCATTACTTTCGTGACTTTTTCAGTTATTGTTATACAGGGCATAGGTAATGGACATACATAAGCGTCTCAATGAGCCACACGCTTGGACAAACTTTAATCTTCTGTATTCTTGTATAATACACTAGAAAAGGATAAACTTTAATCTTCAGACTTACTTTAACCGGTAGGAAATATCCAGTTACAATTGGGTTTAACCGTTATGACGTGTTACCTAACCCGACCATCTTATCAATTGTTTCTAGTTGTAAGGTCTTTTCATCTATATTTATTCCAAATAAGAGTTTTGTATTAGGATAAATGACCTTGTGATACCAAACCAAAATAAAGATGGATAACCAAAATCCAAAAATCAAAAATCAATTACAGAACTCGATTGCATAATCAATTACCTCAAAGCAAAAATCAATAGAACTATAGTCTATAACTTAAAAAATTTGGTGATGATAACCTTAAAAGACGATTACTTTAAGACTTGATGGGTTAATTTGAATTAAAGAAAATTATAATTTATATAAAGCTATGACTTATGTCGAGTAAAATAAATACAAAAAATATTTCAAATTCAGCTTATTAGTTTTAAGCCCAATTTGATATCAAGGTAATACAAAGAAAAATGATTAGTTTTCCTTTTTCGACCTTTTCTCTTCGGTCATTAGTTTCAAGCCCAGTTTGATAGGCTCACAACAATTAATAGAACATAACTAGGGGTGTTCATGAGCCGAACCGAACCGAACGGAGGTCTGCTCGTGCTCGGTTCGGTTTGAAACCGAGCCGCTCGGTTCGGTTCGGATTTAGGAAATCGAGCGGAAATCTTATGCTCGTGCTCGGTTCGGTTTAGAACCGAGCCGCTCGGTTCGGTTCGCTTTTGCTCAGTTTTATTTAGAATTCCTACATAGCCATTCATTTACCAAAATTTACCAACTTGTATGTCTCACACACACTTAACAATTTAAAAAAATACCAACATAAAAAGTCCCACAAAAATAAACACAAAATGTCATCCAAATGTTTAATGTTTAAGAACATCTAGTTTTGACATCGGTACATAAAGACCTATGAGTGTATACCAAACCTCAACAAACGACCAGGAGATTTCCTTAGATACTTGACACTTTCTCTTATTTTTAAAAGGCATGCTTCAATAGTCCCTAAACCATCTTGTACCACCAAGTTTAAATGGCCGGTTGATGGCCGGCGGACGAGGGATGTGGCCGGTGGAACTGGATGGCCGGTCGACGGTGATACTTGCAGACGAGGGATCTGTATGGATGTCGGCTGGTGACTTGAGAGTTGAGAGAGATTAGGGTTTTTTTTTTTTGAACTGAAGATATATGAAGATATGAGGATTCTAGGGGCTGGATATGTTACATGTTTATTATATTTAATAAATATAATATATATATATTTAATAAATATAATATATATAATAATAATAAAAATAAATTCGATCGAAACCGAACGAGCGACGAGCGAGCGTACCTATGCTCGTGCTCGGTTCGTTTTTAAACCGAATCTAGCTGCTCGGCTCGGTTTTAACCGAGCAAGGAATCAAACGAGCAAATTTCCGAGCTTTTTCGAACGATCGTCGAACGATCTTCGAGCGCCGAGCAGTTTGGACACCCCTAAACATAACTGAGCCAAAAAAAAAAGAACGAAAAAAAAATCAGTTTACAGTTTCCAAATTGTATTTCGCAGCCCGTTCAAAATTAATTGATTTAATTAATCGCTGCAAACAAACTTGCAATCGACTCTTCCTGCAATCGTCAATCAGGAGCGTGTAATTGTTTTTAAGTCTGCTATTATATATGTATTTAACAGTTCTGGTACAGGGTATTTTAGGGTTAACAAATTAACCCAATTGTGTTGAAGGGCTAGTGCTCAAACTCCTAAAGTTTCATTTTTCTTCTTCTTAACGAGAATCTTGAACAATTAGGGTGAGCAATGGAGTTGAATTATAAGGAGTGTGGTTAATGCACACCACCTGTTCGATAAAAGGTCTGTGTGAGTTTTTAGCTTATTTTCTATAGCAGATTAACAATGGTGTAACCATAATTGACTTGGGTACTGTAGTTAAAGACTCAAGTTATGAAAAACTTAGATATAAGAAATTAAGAATGAAATGGGAATTATTCTTGGAATAAGGTTACACTCCAATACTCCATTAACAAATTCTATCTTTTTATACGTTAATCATAATCTTATATAAGAAATTAAATTCTATCTTTTCATACATTAATCATAATCTTATATAAGAAATGAGGTCTCTTTCAATTAGCTTCTTAAAGCATGTGTAATGGGGCTGTATATGGCGCCCTTTTCCTTCATAACGCCCCCATAGCGCCCCGAACACCACTACGGGGGGCGTTATGGGGTAAAAATTTTCTCCTCCCGTTATATATTTCGCGGCGCCATGCTTGTTGTTTCTTTTCTCTCCACTCACACAGACATATATATATATATACATATAGAGAAAGTATAATGTACATCAGGGCTTAACCTACATTAACATACATGACAAAAAATATAACGTGCGTTATTATCATAGAACGTGCGTGATTATAGTCCCATGCGTGATTATGTGGTCCCATGCGTGATTATGTGGTCCCATGTGTGATTATGTGGTCCCATGCGTGATTATACCCCTGATCCAACGGTTACCATTGTCTCTTACGTGATGTATGATAAGGCTTTTTGTATGTTAACCTTACTCTATACATATATATGTATAGTTTAAGGGTTTATTAATTAATTGGGTAATGATTAGGCGGGGGCTTTATGACTACGGGCTTAAATGCATAAGTCCCCATAACGCCCACACGCTGACGTGGCGCGCCACGTGTCGCATAACGCCCACAAAGGGGCGTTATGACTACGGATGGCCTTAGTATGAAGTGTTGGGTTGTAGGGTGTCTTGGAATTGAGAATGGAAGAAAGATGTGGGGCAGTGGAATGATGCTGAAAAGGCGGATCTTATTAAACCAACGGGTGATTCTTGGAATCGGGTAAATGATAAAGGAGGCTCGTGGTATAGTAAGGATAACTTGTAAATATAGATGGAATAATTGGGTCCAGCCTAGCTAACGTTCGTTACTTCGCCTGGAGAACGAATGAAAAATAGCGACCCTTCTCTCTTTACAGGCTAGAGGAATCCCCCTACATTCCCTGTTGTGCAGTAACTGTGGAATTCATAATGAAGATCCGGACCACCTCCTTGTCTCTTGTTTGTACACAAAAGCGGTGTGGTGGTCGGTTTGCACATGGTGTAAAATCTCTGTAAGAGGCATGCTGGAGGCATTAGAGGGATAGCGAATATCGGGTGCAAGGAAAAAGCTCACTCGTGTGATTTTCCTTGCTTCTTTTTGGAAAATTTGGCTAGTGCGAAATGAAAAAAGATTCGAAAATAAAGTTACCTCAATTCACAAATCTGTGGAAGATATAAAGGAGCTTTCCTTCATGTGAGTGATAAACAGACCCAAACACAACCTGTGGACGTGGACTGTTGGCGTCTTTGTCTAGTTTTTCCTCAGGGTTCATCACAGAAATCAGACGTTTCTCAAGGAAAAGCTATTGGCATATCTTTTAGTAAGGGTTGCATATGAATGAAGTGTTACATCACAGAATCTAGTCCTTTGAAGGCATCAGGTGTTTCTCAAGGAAACGTTTTTGGCATATCTTTTAGTCAGGGGTCTCCAATCATCCTGTTTCTAGCTATTAGTCATTAAGATTCATATGAATATCCTAATCTCGTCCATTTGGTTGGTTTTCCACAGCTGCTGCTATAAATTCTTGTCTTCAGCTGTCTTGGTGCAAATAAAATGGTTGGGTCACATAATGCTAAGGGTCGGTTCCAAGATTTTATTCACACGAGTTCGTGTATAATTCGTATAACTTAATTATGTATTCATTTTGGTACATAAAAATAAGATTAAAACATGTTGCTTTGGAATAGGCCATCAATTTCAAAGTATTGGGTTAACTATTAAATGCATTTCCAGGTGGACCAACCCGGCCCAATATATAACTTTGTCATTAAGTATTGGGTTAATAGGCTCACAGTTGTGTTGAAGGGCTAGTGCTCAAACTCCAAAAGTTTCATTTTTGTTCTTTTTAAGCAGGAATCTAGAACAAGTAGGGTGAGGAGTTCCCGCATTAACAGCCTTCCCATGATTTGGTAACGGATGAAAATGAACATTGGATTCTAAGGCAATGGTGCGTGGCTAAACAAAAATGCAATAGAGTTGAATTGTAAGGAGTGCAATGAATGCACACCACCTGTTTGATAAGATGTTTGTGTGAGTTTTTACCTTGTTTTCTATAGGAAATTTGCAATGGTGTGCTCCAAATTGTAAATTGAAATTAAGCAATGAGGTCTCTTTTAACTGGTTGGTTAATTTACTAGATGATTCCTGGATCAGCTGAATGAGTATCAGCTAGTTTAATAAACGAAAGAAACGAAGAGAAATAATTTAAGGAGAGAAAACCTGAGTTAGAAGGAAATGAAAAGAGAAGTTAGGATTTAATGTATTACAAATCATTTTCTTTCAAATCTCTCCAATTTGAAAGGATTTACAATGAATGAAATAAAAATAAGTTTTTCTTTCATTGTTCTCCATTTCCTTCCTTAAAAAATTATGTAACATGACTTTCTTTTGACATTTTCAAAAACTCGGGAACACAACGTAAGAGTACAATAATTCATGCATGTTTAGCTCTTAACACATCAGTTCGGGATGGTGTTATTTCACTAGCAATGTGATATTTTAACTACAACTAATTTGAAGGCTTTGTCCTTCAAAAGATATAAATTTGGCCACTTTGAACCATATGACGTGTTTATTTATAACTACTTTGTTATATTATGGTTAAAAATACAATACAATACAAATTGGCCTACCCATAAGTAATGTGAAATTGACCCTTTTTCCAAGTTGGCGTCTTAATTTTTTAGTCACCAATGGATATTATAAAAATTATGTACAGCAAAATACAATTTAAATTTTAACCTTATTATTAATAGGATATGATAAAATATTTCCATCTTCATTGTAATAATGCAATCCATCAAATATTATGAAAATATACAAGTGGCATTCTTTTAATGACTACCTACTCTTTTTTTCTAATAGCTACCGCCAGAACATGCAAAATAATACACAAAAAAAAAGGGATTTGACATGGCAATTGCAGCAATCACTAAAAACAAGTTGTAGTCTTATTTAGCTTCATTTTGTATTATGGTAATTATATGGTGGTTTTTGTGAAGTTTAAAGAAAAGTTAATTTTATAAGTGCTTGATCTATATTTTTATATGGTGTTTTACCCGTCCGTTTTAAACCCAGACAAAAAGATATTATAGTTTCAGCTTTTACCCAAAATCCATTATGATCATGTCTTATTTTCCTATGGGTCCTACACCATATACACCGGGTGATGTTATCATATGGGCGGTGTGTGAGGGAAAAAATGTCTATACGGGCCCTATGACTTTCGTAGTGGTCAATGTCAATTACTTTTATGTCACAGCACCACATCATACAATCTATATGACTCTCTCTCAGTCACTATTGTTTAAGTGAACCACATCACACAGGAAAATGGTTATATTTGTCGTATGATTTTGTCAATGATTACATTAGTCATCTGGTGTCATTTAATACGACCCATACGACCAACTTTCCCTTCTGATACGACCCATGCGACCATTTTTGCCTTCTCATATGGCTCATATGACATGTTAGTGGTGTCGTGTCGGTGTGTTTAGACCGACCTTTTTTCTTAATCAACAAAGTCTTAAGTTGTTGTATATAACCAATTTATAACGATAAATCCAAATATTGCCTTAGCCACTGTCATCAATGTGGATTTTTTTTATGACTACCAACTCCTCTTGGCTGCCGCCCTATATTATTTAAATGAAAGGAACATTGACCATAACAATTGCAGAAATTATTGTTTAGTTTTTGGCTGTGTTGGTCATCTTTTGGCAACATGTGAATAAGAAAAGCTTCAAATTTTGAATTCCCTTTTTGCCCTTCTTCCATGGTGGTATATACCGACTGCATTTAAAAATGATTTCCACCCATTTAGTTACAAATAAACTCATTTTGTATTGTCTTTTACCATAAATGAGTCGTTCCTGAAAGTAAAGATAAAAAGGTTAATGGGTAAACTAGCATGAAAGCCGTCCAAAGTTCATTTCCAATGCATACAATCCTCTAAATTTAGTGATATCGAAATATTCACATTACTAGTCTAGACCTTTAGAACCACCACAAGTGGCCTAGTGGTGGAGTGACTTGGGTTCTCCAACGGAGACCCAAGTTCAATTCCTATTAGTGCCACTTTGGTGGCCACCGACGCCCCCTTTAAAGCCGGACCGAGGACACTCGAGGTCTCGGGTTTGAAACATGTTTCTTACCCCTCTTTGATGGCTATGGGTATTTGCCGCCAGGGATCCTTGTCGGGTGGTGAACTGGGAAGGGAGATCCCTTCCGCGATCAGGGGTATCGTGCAACTACCCTTTTTTCAGTCTAGACCTTTAGTCTTTTGTATTCCTGATTGACGCATTGTCTAAACCTTAGTCTTTTGTATTCCTGCTTAACGCATTATATTATTAATAAAAGTTTTTTAAAAATGGACAAAATAGTTTTTTTCGAGTCAATGCAACCTGATCTGCTCTGTTCTAACCATACCAGAACTAGTAGTAAACCTGTCCGGTGGACGGATCTTTTAGCGTCATAATGACAAGTACTATGGACTTATAAAACATAAAAACATAGATAATCCGTTGAAGTAAAACACCAAGTAACAGTTAAGTTATGTATGAGAGGCAACCACGTAATGTTGGCTATGTGTAAACATAATTGAATATTTGATTTGTGTTTATTTGCTTTTTTTTTCCAGTATAAAACTGTTTTCTTTTAAGTTTCCAATGCTATTCACATAATGTTTCTCTTTTCTTGCATTCGTTTTTGTTAATCGTGAATCGTTGTAGGTCCCGAAATCGGAGGATCGATAACAACAACCTAATCTTTGTTTATAACAAACAATGTTACGGGTGCGGAATCCCCGTAACTATGCCAAATCAAACACAGTTATATAAGAGCAAAGTTTAACCAATGATACACACTCTATTGATTAAACGGATGAGAACAAGATCAAACTGATACACACATAATTTGACAGAGTAACTTTAAGGGTATTCTCTCATCTCTGAGTTCTAAACGAAACAGAGGGTGTCTATTTATAGCAGCCTGGGCCAGAGAGATCGGTGAAACACAAAGTGCGCCGACGAAACACAAGGGTCCATATACTTGGGCCTGAAGAAGCCCAAAGTCTGATGAAACAAGTTTGTTTCATCGCAGACCACGACGAAACACAGTGAAATGGACAAGAGCCTGTTTCGTCGTCCTGTGTTCGACGAAACATCCTGTTTCATCAAAGGCTGCAATAGTTCAGTTGTTTGCTGCAAACAGACAGCAAACAACAGTTAACAAATAAACACCTACAATGACAGAACTACCCTTTACATGGAACATGCATTGTTCATAGAGCATTACAAACCAAAAGGAGACAAACAAGTCGGACACAAGCGGATAGGAGGATATTCGACTTGGTCGACGACAAATACATACTAGATAAACGATAAAAGACCGTACAAAATACATTGTAAATTACAAGGCTAGTGACATACACAAAAATGCATCAACAAACTCCCCCTTGTCTGTTACTCGTCTTCGGTCTTTGAATCTTCCTTCTTCAGTGTCGTTCGAACCACGAACTGCCCGAATGTATTCCCCTGTAGTAGCAGAAGCAAGCGACGTGCTGAAACTTCAACGCCTGATGCGCGTCCTTGTCTTCATAGAATATGTCATGCCGGTATAACTTGTTAATGTCGGATGCGGACATGTTGACGATCCACATCGGATCCAGCATCCTGAAATTTTCTTGATCGCCATTAAAAACGATCACTGCCTCGTGTGTGTCGGAATCATAACACCATAATCGCATTTCACCAAGAAAGTCTTGCCTCATTGGCATCAAGGGTATCTTGTCCACCACTTTCGCTGGCTCATAAACAAGCTTGTATCTGCTAGTGTTGGTTGCCGGATCAAGCGTAAACTTGATTTGTTGATAGATGGGAAACTGAAGTTTGTATGACTTGTCCTTCCACCCAGACTTCTTGTTCAACTTAATCAGTCGCTCGAATAACGTTGCACCATCATATTTTGAGTGATTTATGAGCTCTATCTTTGTCAATGCGGCCACGTCATAGAATGGCAAAGATAGAATGGTCAGCAAAGACCGAAAGTACTGGATTCCAAACTCCCGCTTAATGGCAACACAATGTATTTCCTTCACAAACATCCAACATAGAATTCTTCCACTAGGCTTCGCTTTCTCAAAACGTAAGTAGTCAACTTGAGCAGCCTCCGGCACAGGCTTGGAAACCTTTGAAAAGAATCGTTGGCGCCACGCAGAGAACGCATCGGTGGCATTTACTGATGTATCGCGGTTCTTCAGATGCTCATCAATGTCTTCTACATTGTCTTTTAACCAATCCTCATCCAACAGGGCGAACTCAGTTCCGTCTTGTCGAACATACGAAGACTTCTTCACATTTCCCTCGAAGACAATTTCTTCAGTGTTCTCAACATTAGTAGATTCCGGCTCACTAGGCATCTTCTCAATGTCATCGTCATCAATATCTCTCATTGCTTTTAGAGTAATCAACTGCTGATGTGAGAGATCTTCAACAATTTCACCTTCTTCAAGAAGTTCTCTGGTAACTGGATGAATAACCTGCAATGCCAGATCAGCTGAACTAGGAACAGAGGATATACCAGTCAAAGCTTCAAGCAGTTGTTCTTCAGCAACTGTTCCACTGGAGGTTCCTTGAGAAGATCCAATCACTGAAGGCTGAAAGACGACCATTGCAGAGGATGTAGTGGCTGGTGGCTGCTGAGATGTAGCAGAAGGATCAAGATTTCCTTGATCTTCAGGATCATCGTCCCTTCTCTGCATAACTTCTTGCTGCTTACATCTATCATCCCATAGTGTAGCAACCCGTTTTCGAAGAAACTCATATCCAGCAATTATCTTCTTCACTCCCTCAGCTATAGTTGTATTTCGTGACTCGTACCAATCTTTCATGAAGTCATATCTACCTTTCAGATCTTCAGCCAACTTTTGAAGTACAGAACTCCTTCTCTCCCTTTTTGGGTCTGCAGCTTTCAAACGGACGTTTCAGCCTTAAGTTGATCAATCTCAGCTTGTTGGCGTTGTATTACAGCTTGTTGTTCACCAACTGTAGACTTCAAGTGATCTATGTCCACCTGATGACTGGTCTGATCATTCTTCGTGATTCTAATGAAATCAATCTGTCTTTGAATACGATCTGCAGCCGCTTCAAGTTGCATGAATAGGAAGTTATTCTTCTCGTCTTGAGTCATTTCCGAGAAAATCCTTTGACGCTCACCACTAGGCTGAGAAGTAGTTGCTCTAATTGCTTCAACCATTGATCTTTGTGGAATAGCCTGAGGAGATACTGTTTGAGTTTCAGGAGCTGAAGATACTACATGTGGTTCTTGAACTGGTGCTTGAGGAACAGATTCCCGAGTAGAGGTACTCAAGTATCTTCGAGCTTTCTTCTTCTTCTGATGTTTTGCAGATTTTTCTGCTTTTCTTTTCTTTAAACGTTCCACTTCAGAATCAGAAGGAACGTATTCTGGATCATCTTCCTGTCGAATCTTCCTGAATCTTTTAACTCCACGTTCATCGAGATACATTTCGTATCCATGCTCGATTAGATGATCATCATCAGAATCAGAATCAGCCTCGTCATCCCCACCGGCTGATGTATCACCTGCCGATGCACCACCCGCTGATGTACCACCTGCTGATGTACCACCAATAGTTCCAACACTAGATGCACCAATGGTACCAGTATCGCCACCATCATCACCTTCATCATCACTATCACTCTCCGAATCAACTGGATCTGGACCAAACTTTTCACTCATTTTTCTTTTCAACTCCGGCTCTTCGTCATCGGATTGACTATCATCGTGACGCCATTTATTTTCATCAGGAGCAACGTAGGCAGTATTTCCTAGCGCACCGATCAACTTTCTTGGATGATCGCTTTCTTTGTATCTTTTGTGTGCCAGATTCTTGATTATCCTCAAGGAATTGAAGTTCATTGCCTCTATCTTCAGAATATCATTGTCAGCTTTAGGAAGACCAGGATGTTGAATATTCATAATCATTTGAAGAAACCGCGGATACATCCAGAACTTGTTCCCGGGTATTCTACTTCCAGTTCTCGTCATGTTTTCTTTCATGTTGCCGAAGATGTACTTTGAGATGCTAAACGGTTTGGTTAGCACCAACGCCACCATAAAACCAACTAGATCATTGCCATCCATGTCATATCCGGCACGTCTATCGCTAAGGCACTGAATGAGAACATGTAGCAGAAACTTGTAGCGTAACGACAGATCACCCTTGTTGATTTGAGTGCTGAAGATGTCTCCGGTACACTTCATACGTATCAAGCAGCCTCGCGTACACATGATTGGAATAGAATCTGGAGCGTCCGGATGGTCTTGTAGTTATAAAACTTCGTTCAGAATATCCGGAGATACTATCACATCCAAATTGTTCACACGGCCTCTGATAACATCCTTTCCATCCACTTGCACAACGCTTGCGGAATCCCAGAACGCTTTGATAAGAAACTTGTAAACCTACGTCGAGAAAGTGACAGCATAGTTTATCCGCGACTCCCTGATCCATTTCGTGATATCTTTCAGTTCAACAAGTTTTTCTTCCAGATCCAAATAGGCAATTTGATTATGACGCTTTTCAGACATAATCTCCTCTTTTGTCTTGTTCTCTTTCTTTGTCGCGGGTTTCCGTTTGCCTTCTTTCGGTGCCATCTGTATATGAAAAACGTCCACAATAAGTCACTATGTCATAATAAGTGTATTAGACTTATATACAAACATGTTCAAACATCAAATGGACATTAAGCACATAATTACACACTTTCTGTGAACAAGCACCACACAGAAAATTTCACTAAGGCATGGACGACGAAACAAATATCACTCGACGAAATAGAATTAGCTTCGACGAAACAGAATATGACAGTTGACCAGCTCAGTTTCGTTGACCACTTTGTTTCGTCGACCAGTTCATCGACGAAATGGATCCAATTCGTTTCGTTGACTGTCCCGTTTCGCCGTCTGCCTGTTTCGCCGTGATTAGGGTTTTGAAATTTGGGCGTTTCGCCGTATGGGGTTTAAACAAGTAGCAGATCATCATTTATCAAAACCAATACTTTGTATAACCCAAACCAAGTGGGAAACATGCCCAAGGACTACTGAAGATGTGAAATCCGGTAAAAACCCGTCTAAAACGGCAAACCCAAAACAATCAACAATCCCCTGTTTTAGTTACATAAACCCAAACCCAAAACACAGTACATAATTGCACATACACCCTAAATCTATCTATTATTGACATAAATCAAGACAAGTTCAACATCAAATCATGAAACATCAAAGAGACAAGAAGAAAATAAGATCTCCGATGTATTTCGACAAAACCGACGGTTCAAAATGTTAAACCAGTGATCGGGAACATCTTTGTACCTTTGATTTTCGTAAGACTTGACCGAAAAATGAGGGTTTTGAGGGTTTGAGTAGGTAACCGAAAGTATGGGGGTTTTTGAGTGTTTAGAGAAGATGAATAGTGGAAGTTTGAAAAAGTGAACACCTATCTGACAGACAGTTGGGACCTTTATACACCGACTCCATATCGACGAAACGGATGTCTTCGACGAAACAGAACACGGGCCTCGACGAAACGGAATTTTGGGCTTGGACTTGGGCTTGTAAACTTAGCCCATGACGAAACACACATGGGCCATTCCGTTTCGTCATGACCTCAACGAAACAGCCTGTTTCGCCGAATACAAACTGGGTTTGACCAAGTTTGACACTTTGACTTTGACCAATCTGTTTCGTCGACCACACTTTTGATTCGTCGACAACATTTTTCAGATATACCAAGGCATGACAATTTTGCACACTGCACAGATTTTGATTAATTGAACATTTTGCCATTTTGTTTGAGTTTTCAAATGCAAGGACGTTTTATGAAGTAGGTTTCAGGCTTCCGGTATAAACACCAAGCTACAACTTTGGCTTAATAAAAAACGAACTTGCAAACTACACTAAGAACAAATTTAAAGCGTGGAAAACTAAACGAAAAGCAATTGATAGAAATAAACAAATGTACAAGTGCAACTTTTTGTGAGTTTCAAGGAAAAGGAATCATACCAGCTTACGGTCTTAGTCAACATGATTTTGATTTTCTGTTTAACGCTCTCGATAAGTATACTAGCTCAATTATCGATATTGTTGTCCACATAAACTCAAGCTTATCAAACGTAATCACAATTAGGAGATACGATTTACGGTAAGGATTATACTTACAGGTCGATGTGAATCCACTCACGACACATTCCCGTATCAAGGTATGCACGAGGATTCATCTTACCGGTGAGTATACCAATTATTATCTGTTTGACCGTATAAAGATGTGAGATACTCACTTATTTTGATTTGAAAACCAAGCCCTATGTGATAGAATCACTTATTGATGAGGAACTTGATTTTCGATGCATGAGGGCACAGGAGCAAGTCCGTGAACAGGTCAGTACTTTCGTACAGCAGAGAGACGAACTTGACTCCCGGATAAATGTGATATTTTATCACTTATTTGTTTGGACATGTGATTGTTTATCACTTATTGAGGTCGAATGCAATATGTACACATATGTATGGTATCACGGAAGATCTAGACTTGCGTCCCCGTTTTTTTCGGTAAAAGATACAACCATGATACCCAGATAATGATCAGCATAAAGACCGAATATCTCAGAACCTCGGCAATCTATCAAACGAAATTTCGGTACCAAGATCATATGCCAATGAATGGTTCCCACCTGACTTGAAGTCTGTTAGGTTTGTATCATCCTGCACATTTTAGTTTGATTGTGAGCCTACCGATACATCGTTGGTAGAGATACTTATCATTTGTTTAACATTTTTGAAAACGTTGACCGACCACACCAGTGAATATCATCATCTTCCTTTTTCCAAGAAACTCATTTTTGGGTTTTCTAATTTTTTTGAATTTTTCAATTTTTTTTTAATTTTTGAATTTTTCAAACGAAAAGACAGAACATAAAGACATCTTTTTGGATTTTTGATTTTTTCAAATGTTTTTGTATTTTCTTGAAATTTTCTCCCCCTAAAATGCTAAAAGGTTACGAAAATGAAAATCTTTTTATATTTTCAGAGTTTTGAAAGAAAATATTTACAAAAACGATAGCCAAAGAAGTTTACTCGGTTATCACCTTAATGCCATTGACCAAAAGTAGATAATCAAACCGTGATTTATCAAAAGCTTTTGTAAACAGGTCGGCACGTTGGTGATCGGTGGGGATATGAACGACATCGATTAACCTTTTGTCAAAACAATCACGTATGAAGTGATATTTAATTTCGATGTGTTTGGTCTTGGAATGCTGCACGGGATTTCTAGTGATCTGTAAGGCAGCATTGTTATCAACAAAAATAGGAGTAGATAGGAATTCAAAACCGTAGTCGCGCATTTGTTGTTGTATCCACAAGACTTGCGAGCAACAACTGGAGGCAGCAATGTATTCTGCTTCACAAGTTGATGTAGCAACACACGTTTGCTTCTTGCACTGCCACGTAACCAGGCGATTTCCTAAGAATTGACATCCTGCTGTTGTTGATTTGCCATCAATTTTGCAACTACCGAAATCAGAATCACTGTATGCAGTCAAATCAAAGCTATCATCCCTAGGGTACCAAAGACCGGTGTCTGGGCATCCCTTCAAATAGCGAAAAAATCCTTTTAAAAGCTGACAGATGAGAGGCCTTCGGGTTGGCTTGATATCTTGCAAGCAGGCACGTTGGATACATGATGTCAGGCCTCGAAGCAGTGAGATACACGAGAGATCCGATCATGACGAGATAATATGAAGAGTTGATGCTTTCACCCTTCAAATCCGGAGTAATCCCGTGATTCTGCGGAAGTGGGGTACCAATGGGCGTTGCATCTGACATCTGGAACCGGCTCAAGATGTCACCAACATATTTAGTCTGATGGATAAATATCCCAGACTCGGTTTGTTGAACTTGTAGGCCTAAAAAGAAAGTCATCTCCCCCATAGCGCTCATTTCGAACTTTTCCTGCATAATACGTTCGAATTGCCTGCACAAAGAATCATTAGTAGAACCAAATATGATATCATCAACGTATACCTGTACCAACAGAAGATCTCCATCTTGTTCCTTGATAAAGAGAGTGCAATCAATAAGACCTCGTCGAAATCCATTCTCCAGAAGATAGTTGGATAAGGTTGCGTACCAAGCTCTAGGTGCTTGATGTAAACAATAAAGAGCTTTGTTGAGCAACCAGACCCGATCAGGGTGAATAGGATCTTCAAAGCCTGGAGGTTGTTCGACGTACACCTCTTCTTGAACTATCCCATGAAAAGCACTTTTGACATCCATCTGGTAGACTTTGAATCCTTTAAAAGAAGCATAAGCAAGAAAGATCCGAATAGCTTCCAGACGTGCAACTGGTGCATAAACTTCATTGTAGTCAATCCCCTCAATCTGGCGAAAACCTTGAACAACCAGTCTCGCCTTGTTACGAATAACTACTCCACGATCGTCCTTCTTGCATTTAAAAACCCAGCGAGTGCCAATTTTCTTGTAATTTTCCGGCCTTTCGACAAGCTTCCAAACACCAAGCTTTTGAAATTGCTGCAGTTCGTCCTGCATAGCTTCAACCTAAGCATTATCTTTTAAGGCTTCTTTCTAAGATTTCGGTTCTTCTTGTGAAACGTAACACGCGAAGGACCAATAATTTTGAAGACCAGATTCTCTAATGGCTGAATATAAACCAGCATTCTGGTTATTCCTCAGCTGATTACGCGTCTGCACACCGCGATGGACATCCCCTATAATGTTCTGCTGAGGATGGGTATCGTGAATCCTAATTTCAGGATTTTCAGGAACACGAGTATTGATACCCAAATTGTTAAGATTAAGATCAACAACCAATTCCACACCTGGAATATGCGTAGAAGTGGATGCATTCCCTTCAGCAGTATCTACATTCTGCACATGAGGAGTTTCCAAAGAAGCACCTTGAACAGGAGCAACTGGAGATGAAGATCCTTCTGCCGCATCATGATATTCATCATCTTCCGATGACTCATTGTAATCAGTAGCATCTTCAAATACTTCATTTTGTACCGTATTGTTAACCAAAGAAGAACCTTGAGGGTTAACGATAACAGGTCTAACCAATGGCGAGTCAACAGCGTTGTCACTGTCAAATAACATTCTAGAAGCTGCAGATTCTTCATCAAAGGTTGGCAGATTAAAGGAGTCAAATAGTCCATCGTAATCGAACATCCAAGGATCACCCGGAGCTCTAACAGGACTTGCGTACCTTTGAACCCTTACTTCACTCCATAGTTCAATCTTTTTGGTTGCCCGATTCCATACACGAAAATTTAGAGTTACATATCCAAGGAAGAAACTATCGATCGCTTTCGCGCCAAACTTTCCATCCGGCTCAATCATAGTACATGGAGCGCCAAACGGTTCTAAGTAAGAAAGATCCAGTTTCCTTTTCTGTAGAAGTTCGAAACAAGTTTTGCCATGCCTCTTAACTGTAAGAACTCGGTTTAATGTGTAGCAAGCAGTCGACACAGCCTCCCCCAGAATTGAACAGGGAGTTCCGACTCCACCAACATTGTTCTTCCAGTTTCAATTATCGTTCGATTCTTCCTCTCAGCGACACCGTTTTGTCATGAAGAATTCCCTTAGAAGTACAGAACTCATCCATCACATGATTCTTAAACTCCGTTCCATTGTCGCTTCTGATCCTCTTAACTTTCAACGTGTAGAGATTCTCCAACATTGTAAGAAGATCTTTGAGGATGCCAGGAGTATCACTCTTGTGTGCCATAAAAGATACCCAAGAAAATCTAGAATAATCGTCAGTAACCACTAGACAGTAAGCATTCCCGAAAGTTGTCTTGTGTTTCATAGGTCCAAAAAGGTCCATGTGAAGACGTTCGAGAGGCATGCTAACAGTGTTGATTTTCTTCAAAGGGTGAGACTTCTTTGTTTGCTTCCCTTTCTGGCACGAAACACATATATCTTGTAGATGAAAACTTCTCACAGGCACACCATTCACAAGATTGTTTTTCACCAAATGGTTCATCTTCCTTAAGTGAATGTGCCCCATTCTTCTGTGCCAAGATATAGACTCCTTTTCTGTGGCTTTTGAGACAAAGCAAGTGACTTGTGCAGATGTCGTAATCGCTTGGCTCATATCAAGAATATAGAGATCATTAACTCTTGGAGCCGATAAGAGAATCCATTCTTTAGGAATCTTGAAACCAGGTTTAAGCACATAGCAACCGGCATCATCAAAATGCATGGTGAACTTTTTATCGCAGATTTGCGACACACTGAGAAGATTATGATCAATCTGACGAACATAATTGATCTTATCGAAACACACAATACCATTGGAGATACTTCCATCTCTAGTGATGTATCCGCCTTTGTCTCCCGCAAATGCAACATAGCCTCCTCTAATATTTCTCACATCATACAGAAGCCGTAAGTCGCCTGTCATGTGCCTGGATGCTCCACTATCAACAATCCAATGACTATTAATAGTTGCTCCTAGAACATCCTTCACATATCACTCAAAGATCAGTTGAGGATGGGGACCCAAGCCTTAGTGGTCTTGGGTCGTCCCTGAGCATCACGAAAAGTGATCTCAATTTCTTGATGATTCTCAAAAACAACAGCTCCCCTGAGCTATCACCCGTCTTAGGTTTCCAAGTTTGTTTTTGTTTACCAGATTGAGTGTTGTAAACAGATTTTGAAGTTTCTGGTTTTAATGGTTGTGAAATACTTGGTTCCCTTTTTACTGGTTTGACTTCAGATTTTAAAGCCTTTTCAACAGCTTTGATGTATTTACGTCGTTGCTTCGTTTCTTGTTCTTTAACAGTTCGTTTATCATGTTTTGGTGAAACGGGACGACGTTGAGGGTAAACCTTTTCACCTGGCACTTTCTCAACAAATTTATCTTTTGGAGTCTTTGTGCAGTTCTTAATGATATGCCCAAACTCCCCACATTTAAAACATGTTCTCCTTTCCACAAACTTAGGAGAATTTGATTGACCAACAGATGTCGAACCCGTAGAACCTGAGGTACTTGCTTTCTCATCACACCTGTTTGTATATTGAGTGTAATTGTTTTCACTATTACGTTTTAAAATCGTGACTTGTTGTACAAAATCGGTGTTTGATTTGTTTTCAAAAGTCTCAATTTTATCCGTACCCTTTGATGCTACAAATATGACATTACTGTTTTTCTTCTGATAACGAGCTCCTTTTGTTTCAGATTTTGATTGAGAAACGTTAGGCTTTTGAGCTCGCCTTTCTGGTTGTTTACCCTTAGAAGCAATAGGTTGTTGCTTTGTTGGTGGTTTTTTATTCCCAAATTGTTTTCTAATCTCAGCCTTAGGAACTGGATCACATTGAGTTACAACGACTCCTGGAATTGTTTTTCCCAAAAACTTGTTTGTATTATCTTCAAAAACTTTATCAATCGAAGATGGATTGACATTTTTAATTGGAAAATCGTGATCTGAATAGATTCTAGAATCACCAACCATAGTGTACAACACATTACTGCTCTTAATGGTAGACACAGATGTCTTGTCATTCTTGACAGGATTTATCACTTGTTTGACAACAGGTTGAACAGCAGGAGTATCAGGATTACAAAGAATATGATTTTCAAGTGGAATTTCTACTCCTTTCATCTTGTCAAGTGATATATCCTGATCACTAATATCTGATTCTGATTCATCATCTGACGACTCATAGTCCTCAATGATTGGAGGACTTTGTTTCGTAGATGTTGAGGTTTCTGGTTGTTGAGATGATGTACTTGAAGAACTGTCCGGTTTGAACCCTAGGCCAGTAGAAAATTCCTCATAATCAAGAGGCACACTGGGTTCATACCGTGGCATATCCTCTTCATCAGGCATATGAGTATAATTATGTCTTAAAGGGGGCAGACATTTCTCATACCCTACGCCTTTCTTGTTTTCTTTCAGTTGTTGAACATCAATGATGTAATCAAGCACAAATCGGGAGTTAGAATAAGTTTCCAATTTTTGCTTGATAGCATCATGCTCGCATTTGGCAATGGCTAGTTCCTTTTTGGTTTCCTCAACAATATTAATGTAATCATTTATGCTAACTTGTTTATGATAAACCACTTTGTTAACTTCGGAAACGCTTTTCTTTAAGGTTTCAATTACAGATTTAAATTCCTTTTCGTTTCGAACTAAAGCCATATTTGCCTCCTTGCACTTAGACAATTCAATAACCAAACTTTGATTATGACTATGAAGTTTTTCGGATTCAAACTTCATATCTGCACAAGATTTACAAACACTAGGAGCAAGAGTTTCAGAATTTACCTGACTCGTAGAGGCCGAGACATTTGCCATAAAGGCAGTATGAAAAGAAAAAGATGCATCTTCAGAGAAGAACTTCTCCATTTCCTTAGATGCAACAGCAGCCTTCTTGATCAGAACTGATTTCTGACTTTTCAACTCCTCAGCTTCATTTAATAAGTCTTCAACATCAAAACTTGCTTCTTCCTTCACATCAGAATTAGAGTGATAATCTCCCGAAATAGAACTTTCTTCATCAGAACTCCTGGTATAACCCGAACTGTCGTCACTTTCATAAAATTCCTCCTTGTGAACGTGCTTGATGTGATTAATGATCTTTGCATAACACGTTGTTCCTCCTCCTTGATCGCCCTCCCCAAATTGTACAGACCAGTCACACCCTTCGTCAGCTTGGACAGTCAATGCTCGATTGGGATTTGATGGTCCAGACTGGTTCTGATTGTTATTCACTGCTACCATTCTCCTTTCACGATTCTCTTGATGGGCATTGACATTGGAAGTACTCGTCTGATTTCTGAATGGGTTCTGATTGCCTTGTTTGGTTGGTCGGGTGCACTCACGTTTGAAGTGCCCCTCTTCGCCACAATTAAAGCATGTGACTGCATTTATATCAAACCCGTACTTTGTATCCTTTTTGCCTTCCAATGAGGTTCTTTCGGTTCGAGCCATGAAGTTCTTTGCCCTTCTAACTGCACTTGCAAATGCCCATTTGATATCCATTAACTCCATTTCATCCCGGTCGGTTTGTTGATAATCTTCATTGGTCATATTGATGTTTCCAATTTGACCTGCGACCAACCCGCAGTAAGCACTGACCATTGTATTATTGAGTTCCATATGCTCCTTTGCTACTTCAATGCTAACTTGTGAGAGGTTTGAAGTATCAACTCTGACCGTGTTAGGGTTTAGGGGTGGAGGATTGTTGGTATAATGAGCTTGTTGTTGTTGTGGTTGGGCTTGAGGTGTGGGTATTGATTATGAAAGATAGGCACTTTGATCGAACTGTGGTTGAGTAGTGGTAACTTGAGGTGGAGGAATGGATTGTGAAAGATAAGCACTTTGATCCCACTGTGGTTGTGGTTGGGCTTGATTGAATTGTGGAAACGGAGAAGAGTTTGTATTGGATACAAACGCCGTTTGAAGCTTCGGTTGCTGAACGGAACTAGAACTAGCTGAAGGACCAAAACCAGGCAAATACATTTCTGTGTTTTGAGGAGGTGCAGCTGCAATTCTTTTAGCCTTCCGAATTTCCTCTTCGTTCTTGTGCTCCAACTTCTGAATGAATTCATAGAGACTGGCATTGGCTGCATCCAGTGCACCCGTATGTTTCAGAAGTTCAATGAATGGACTCCACTTAGTAGGTAGAGCATCCGCAAACCGAGCAATCATTTCCTGATGGGTTGCATTAACATTATAAGAACTCATTTCACTAATCAAATGATAGAAACGAGAAGTCATATCATTTAGGGTTTCATTTTCCAAGAACTGAAATGATTCAAACTCTTTCTTTAACAAATCATGGCGTGTCTTCCTAGAAGCTGCATTCCCTTCTCCTCTCGCTACCAATGCATCCCATAAGCTTTTCGTGGTCTTACAATATCCAAATTGATGATAGATTTCTTTGTGAAGCGCTTGTGTAAGAATCGCAAGCGCCTTTTTCTCCAAGTCATAGGCTTTCTTATCATCTTCAAGCATATTAGCATAACCTGCTGAACTTCAAGGGCAGGGTTAGCTGCTTTAATGAAACACGTCCAAAGTTCGGTGCTTTGCCCTTGAATGTAGGTATGGAAACGTCCCTTCCATGATGGATAGTCATTCATGTGATTTAACTTTGGCGGGCGATTGTTGCTACCCGTCTCACTCTCGCTAAGCAAGAGATTTTGAATGCTTTAATTTTGATTTGATACCAAGGCCCATTGACTTGCACTTATGGAAGGTTGTTATTGAGGTATGGAGTTTGCTAAGTATGAGGCCATAGAGGTCTGATTCGTATTTTGACCTGGTCGTGGGTCCGTACTCCAGTCCCACGGACTTGTGCAACTCATCTTTAATGTATACAAGTTGAATACCTGATCAAGTACTTGAAAACACAATGTTAAGACAGCTTTGCAAACCTTCTGTTTAAAAATGACACCACACACGACGAAACACTTTCCCACGAAACAGATTTCGTTTCGTCAAAATCACCTATGACGAAACCCAATGTGTTTCGTCGCAGATTGTTATCGGCGAAACGTTTTTGTTTCGTCGATTGTTTGATTTGCCGTTGGTCTGTTTCGTTGAAAAAGGTAACAAGAGAGTTGGTGAGGTAGGTGAAACCTTATCCTCAAACAGACAAAGTACACGACTTTTGTCAACTCAAACCATGGTTAGACTACCAACCTAGAGTTTTTAATTCTTTTCTGTTTTTAACCTTCTAATTTAAATTCAACTATTATTCAAGAACACTTGAATGATACTTGAACATATGAAGACCAAGACCCAGAAATATGAATTTTCCGATCACCGGAAAAATTTTCGAACAACAAGTTTTGCACAATCTTTCACCAAAAACCCCGGTTTAACACGTGAACAATTACTAACAAGGTTTTTAACAAAACTTTTAGCAAAACAAGCAAGAACTACAGATTTTTCAGAGAATTTTTCAGAAAACTTGAATGTTTGAAGATGACAATTTCAGATAACACTTGATAAAAACCGAACTATGTTTGATTTTAAACAAGGATAAGAGCCGGAGCTCTGATACCACTTCTAGGTCCTGAAATCGGAGGATCGATAACAACAACCTAATCCTTGTTTATAACAAACAATGTTACGAGTGCGGAATCCCTGTAACTATGCCAAATCAAACACAATTATATAAGAGCAAAGTTTAACCAATGATACACACTCTATTGATTAAACGGATGAGAACAAGATCAAACTGATACACACACAATTTGACAGAGTAACTTTAAGGGTATTCTCTCATCTCTGAGTTCTAAACGAAACAGAGGGTGTCTATTTATAGCAGCCTGGGCCAGAGAGATCGGCGAAACACAAAGTGGGCCGACGAAACACAAGGGTCCATATACTTGGGCCTGAAGAAGCCCAAAGTCCGACGAAACAAGTTTGTTTCATCGCAGACCACGACGAAACACAGTGAAATGGACAAGAGCCTGTTTCGTCGTCCTGTGTTCGACGAAACATCCTGTTTCGTCGAAGGCTGCAATAGTTCAGTTGTTTGCTGCAAACAGACAGCAAACAACAGTTAACAAATAAACACCTACAATGACAGAACTACCCTTTACATGCAACATGCATTGTTCATAGAGCATTATAAACCAAAAGGAGACAAACAAGTCGGACACAAGCGGATAGGAGGATATCCGACTTGGTCGACGGCAAATACAGACTCGATAAACGATAAAAGACCGTACAAAATACATCGTAAATTACAAGACTAGTGACAGACACAAAAATGCATCAACAATCATTCCACCTAGTTGCGTGTAGGTCATGATGACCTATAAAAGTTAATGTGCATTTTACTTGCATTCATTTTTATGAATCTAAATTTTGTATTTAACAATGGTGTAGTTTGTGATTAAACCGAAAAGGTTGACCCAACCAAATTAGATATCTTTAGAACTGACCTGGTTTGGCCTTTACCTATTTTCTCAAAAACCAGTTTCGACCTGTTACCCGTCCGACCTGACCGATCCGTTTTACAAGGTATTAAAAAGCATCATCTTAAGTGGAATTGTGGCCTTTTCATTGTTTGGTGGATTTTGGTCGGTTTTGATTGGTTCTTGTTTTTTATTAAAAAACACCACTAACCACGCTGCTCACACTCCTTTTTGCACCACGCCACTTTTTTTACTTGTACCGACCGACCTGGCAGCCACATGTCGAATAACACCACTGTTCCATGCCTCTTCACTCTCTATATTCTAAAGAGTGCCTCAACATGTGACATGTTACACCAATCAACCCCGGTCAATGGTCAAACTAAGGAATTCTTTTAAGACCAATCCACGTCAGTCTTGGGAATCTTGGGAGTGGCATATGTCGCCCAGGGTAAGAACTCGGCATGGGGAAGTCACCGTGGAGCTAGCTTGGTCGGGTAGTGGCTCCCGGAGTGAGATCACTCCGGCGGTTGGGAGGACCGTGCACTACCCCCCCCCCCCCCCCCCCCGCGCGTCATCATCCATAGGAAAACCAAATTTGTTTGCTTATTCAATTATGCACCCCTTGGATTCGCTAAAAGCAAGTTATTATTTTAAGCAAACCCTTAAATAGTATGACGTTTATGTCCTGTTTTTTAATCACTAAAGTTCCCAATGGATTTCATAAAAGTATATATTTCTGTACCATGTAAACATTTTATTAGGATCTAACCACTTTTCTATTAAAAACAAGTTTTAAACATAGATACATACTAATATTCATGCATGCATCTATGTGGTAAAACTGTCGGGTCAGTTAAAAGTTAGGGGTCAAATTTGTTTCTGGTTAAAACGGGCTGTTTTATAAAGTGTTAATTTGGTTCGGATTAAAGCTAGATGGATTATGAGCAAAATGGGCTCGCCTTTGTTGTCAAACACTAAAGCGAATCTTATTAGGAAGATTTTAACATTTTTCATAATAAAAAAAAAATGTGGTTGAATCCATAAATATTTGATTGTTTAATCTGGGAACAAAAATTTGATCCATCAAATATTAAGTAATTAAATACACAAGTGGTTTTTTTTTAATGACTACCTACTCCCTCTCTAATGGCTGCCAGCCAGAAGATGCACAATAAGATTAAAAAAAATAAAAAGATAAAAGTTTGACCAAAAATTTGCAGAATTCACTATAAACAACAGTTTCAATCGTTGTTTGATCTGTGCACTCATCAATTCATTCAGATCCCTAGCTATTACACACACACACACACACAGCTCCCAGTTAAAGTAATCACTATAAACCATGGCTGAAACTCTTGCAAATGAACTCCTCAAAGTTCTTGTTAAGAAGATGACCGATGAAGCCTTCAAGCGAATTGCTCGTGCTCATGGCATTTACAACGAGCTGAAGGAGTTGAACAAGACACTCTCCAGGATCCAAGATCTGCTTACCGATGCCTCTCAGAAGGAGGTTACCCATAAATCTGTCAAAGAATGGCTGAATGCTCTCCAACATTTGGCTTACGATATCGACGACGTACTCGACGACGTGGCGACTGAAGCTATGCGTCGTGAGCTCACCCTGCAGCAGGAACCTGCAGCATCCACCAGCATGGTAAGAAAGCTCATCCCATCATGCTGCACAAATTTCTCACTAACTCATAGGCTGTCTCCCAAGTTAGATAGTATTAACAGAGACTTAGAAAATCTAGAAAAACGAAAAACGGATCTAGGTTTGCTTAAGATTGATGAAAAGCCAAAAAACACTAGTAGAAGAAACGAAACCTCTTTGCCAGATGGATCTAGTGTTATTGGAAGAGAAGTTGAGAAAGAGAAATTGTTGAACAAGTTGTTAGGGGATGATGGGTCATCTAAGGAAAATTTTAGCATTGTACCCATAGTTGGTATGGGTGGGGTAGGAAAAACCACTCTGGCTAGAATTTTGTATAACCATACTAAGGTGCAGAGTCACTTTGAACTCCACGTATGGATTTGTGTTTCTGATGATTTTGATGTCTTTAAGATAAGCAAAACCATGTTTCAAGATGTTTCTAATGAAAACAAGAATTTTGAAAATTTAAATCAGCTTCATATGGCTCTTACAAATCAGCTTAAAAACAAACGATTTCTACTAGTACTCGATGATGTGTGGCATGAAAACGAAAACGATTGGGAAAACCTAGTGCGCCCATTTCATTCATGTGCCCCTGGAAGTAGGATAATCATGACAACTCGTAAGGTGGAACTGCTCAAAAACCTACATTTTGGTCATCTAGACTCCCTTAAGAGTTTGTCACATGAAGATGCTCTATCTTTATTTGCTCTACATGCTTTAGGCGTAGAGAACTTCAATTCACACACAACACTTAAACCACATGGCGAAGGCATTGTGAAAAAGTGTGCTGGTTTGCCTTTGGCTTTGAAGGCAATTGGAAGGCTATTGGGGACGAGAACAAATGTAGAAGACTGGGAAGACGTGTTGAACAGTGAGATATGGAATTTGGAAAATAGTGATAAGATTGTTCCAGCTCTCAGGCTTAGCTACCACGATCTTTCTGCAGATTTGAAGCAGTTGTTTGCGTACTGCTCCTTGTTCCCAAAGGACTATTTGTTTGACAAGGAAGAGTTGGTATTATTGTGGATGGCGGAAGGGTTTTTAAGCCCATCAAATGCAACCAAGTCACCGGAACGCTTGGGCCAGGAATATTTTGAAATATTGTTATCAAGGTCATTTTTCCAACATGCACCTAATGATAAATCACTGTTTATCATGCATGATCTGATGAATGACTTGGCCATGCTTGTTGCCGAAGAATTTTTTCTAAGGTTTGACAACCATACGAAGATAGGCACTGATGATTTGGCAAAGTATCGCCATATGTCATTTTCTCGCGAGAAGTATGTAGGTTACCATAAGTTTGAGGCTTTCAAAGGTGCCAAAAGCTTGAGAACACTTTTAGCGGTATCTATTGATGTGGATCAAATTTGGGGCAACTTTTTCTTATCTAATAAGATTCTGGTTGACTTACTTCCTAGCTTAACATTGTTAAGGGTTCTTTCTTTGAGTCGTTTTCGAATAACTGAGGTACCAGAGTTCATCGGTGGTTTGAAGCACTTGCGGTATCTTAATTTATCTAGAACTAGAATCAAAGCGTTACCGGAGAACATTGGCAATCTTTATAATTTACAGACATTGATTGTTTTTGGTTGCAAAAGTTTGACTAAGTTGCCTGAAAGCTTCTCGAAGCTTAAAAAGTTGCTACATTTTGATACAAGGGATACTCCGCTTTTGGAGAAGCTGCCATTCGGGATTGGTGAGTTGGGAAGCCTTCAGACTCTCACCAGGATCATCATTGAAGGAGATGATGGCTTTGCAATAAATGAGCTCAAGGGATTAACAAATCTCCATGGGAAAGTTTCCCTTGAGGGATTGCACAAAGTGCAAAGCGCAAAGCATGCACGGGAGGCGAATTTATCTCTAAAAAAAATTACTGGATTAAAGCTGCAATGGGTTGATGTGTTTGATGGCTCACGAATGGATACACATGAAGAGGAAGTTCTCAATGAGCTGAAACCTAATAGTCATACGTTGAAAACGCTTTCAGTCGTGTCATACGGGGGAACACAAATTTCAAATTGGGTTGGTGATTGCTCTTTTCATGAGTTGGTTAATGTGTCAATACGTGGTTGTAAAAGATGCACATCTCTACCCCCATTTGGGTTGCTCCCTTCACTTAAGAGGTTGCAGATTCAAGGCATGGATGAGGTTAAAATCATAGGTTTGGAGTTAACCGGAAATGATGTTAATGCCTTCCGCTCACTTGAAGTTCTAATATTTCAAGATATGTCTATTTGGGAGGGGTGGTCAACTATAAATGAGGGTTCAGCAGCAGTGTTTACATGCCTTAAAGAGCTTTCTATAATCAGTTGTCCAAAATTGATTAATGTCTCACTTCAAGCACTGCCTTCACTCAAGGTTCTTAAAATTGACAGATGTGGTGATGGTGTGTTGAGAAGTCTGGTTCAGGTAGCTTCTTCAGTCACTAAGTTGAGAATAATTTCTATCTTAGGGCTTACATATAAGGTGTGGAGAGGAGTTATAAGGTATCTTAAGGAAGTTGAAGAATTAAGTATCAGGGGATGTAATGAAATAAAATACTTGTGGGAATCAGAAACAGAGGCAAGTAAGCTTCTTGTGAGATTAAAGGAATTGAGATTACAGTATTGTTCAGGTTTGGTAAGTTTAGAAGAGAAAGAGGAGGATGGCAATTTTGGGAGCAGCTCCGGCCTGTTATCTCTTAGAAGTTTGTATGTAAATGCTTGTAGTAGCATAAAGCGTTTATGCTGTCCAAATAGCATTGAGATTTTGCTAATTCTTGATTGTTCAGTTATTACAGATGTCTACCTCCCAAAAGGAGGGAATAAGCTCAAATCACTTCGTATAGTCAATTGTGATAAACTTGAGGGAAAAATCAACAACACAAGCATGCCAATGCTTGAAACCCTATATATTGATAAATGGGAAAATCTAAGATCAATCAGTGAATTGAGTAACTCCACTCACCTCACCAGCCTGTATATAGAAAGTTGTCCACATATCGTGTCACTTCCAGAGCTTCAGCTATCAAACCTCACCCGTTTGGAAATTGGTAAATGTGAAAATCTTGAGTCATTACCCGAGCTTTCAAACCTCACCAGTTTGTCAATTTGGACATGTGAAAGTCTGGAGTCATTACCTGAACTATCAAATCTCGCCTTTTTGTCAATTAGTGATTGTAAACGTCTGGTGTCATTACCTGAGCTAAAGAATCTCTCCTTGTTAAAAGATCTGAAAATCAGAAGGTGTCCAGGCATTGATGTTTCCATTCATTGTGTGCATTGGCCTCCCAAATTGTGTTCCCTTGAACTAGAAGGGTTGAAGAAGAAGCCCATATCAGAGTGGGGGGATCTGAATTTTCCAACTTCCCTAGTTGACCTAACGTTATATGGTGAACCCCATGTGAGGAATTTTAGTCAGTTGTCCCACCTTTTCCCTTCTTCTCTTACATCTCTGGACATAACTGGATTTGATAATCTGGAATCACTTTCAACCGGACTCCAACACCTCACATCCCTTCAACATCTGGCCATTTTCAGCTGCCCAAAGGTGAACGATCTACCAGAGATGCTGTTACCTTCACTTTTGAGTTTGATAATAGGTAATTGCCCAAAATTGAAAGAAAGGTGTGAAGGAAGAGGCTCCCACTACTGGCCACTCATTTCTCATATCCCCTGCATCGACAATTGAAGACTAATTGAAATAAAGGTACATACATGTTTATTAAATATCAGTTAATAATTATTGCTAGACGTTGTTTTAAATAAATAACCCTTACCTTCTTCTTCTTTCTCTGTAGTCACTGGAAACAGATTTCCTGTCGTCAATACCAAATCACCGGAGACATCGTACCACCATCTTCACACATCATATCGGATTTATAAAGCCATCACAGCTTTTCCGGCGACCTGTCAGGTAACAATTAACATCGCCAAACCTCTAATTATTTATTTTCAATGTTTTGGCTACTGGTTTCTTTCTAGTTTGGGCCTGTTTTAATGTTGGAAGCCCAACTTGTTTACAATTAAGGAATGTTATTTAGCCCAACATAATTCATAGTGTTCATTTGGGTGTTTAGCAAAACCAGCTCGGTTTGGTTAAAACCGTTTTGAGTCAAAATCGGTTCAGTCGTAAGCCGGTTATGAATTAAAATATTTGATACAAGTCGGTTTGGGTCGCATTGAAAGAGTTTCACCTTTTTAAACCCCTAGTTTTCTAACATCAAAGAGTGTTGTTTGACCCTTGAATTTTTAAAATTGCAGTTAAAGAAAGAAGAAAATCTATCAAGGTTTCTTCAAATCAACAAAACAGATCCAAGACACATCGTAATTGTTGGAAAGGGCACTACGTCTACTGTGTTAACTTGGTTCACTTACATGCTTCAAACATCCTGAGATTCAAGATAAGGTTGCAACAGAAATCAAAGAAACAACAAAACTGAGAAACCATGCCACAAATGTTGTAGAATTTGCAAACGCTGTGAAAAAATGCAAAATCTTCATGCAGATTTCAACGGAACTATCAAGACTATCATGCAGTTCCAGTGGTATGCTATTTCAGATATTTAGCAATTTCTAATACTTCGACTTACAGGAGAGTCTCGTACATGTTAGGCCGACCCAAAGCTCTTTTTGTCTAAAAATTATAAATTATAATTATTTTTAATAGTTAGGGTCTCAACAAAAGAAGTAATATTTCAAAGATAGTCTAATATTTTTATTAAAATAATTTCAAGGATCTTATTTTTAAAAAAATACACTTTGGGTATCTTTATATCCTATAAAGATAAAAGTGAGGTAATTAAAATGTTGCAATTTTCATATGCTCTTGTTTACTAAGATGAAATGTTTAGGTGGAAACAATACCATCAGATGCCATATTTATGTATGCTTTCCGGTGTGATGATGTATCTGTTGGTTATGAGGTGAAGAAAGGAGATACCGTACCATATCAGCCATACGCAAGGGTTAAGTTTGATGAGTTTGAACCAGAAGATGGTTTCATCACATTGTTGCTTTCATCCAGAAAGCTCCTTTAAGTTTACAGCTTTGCAGGTTAGTAAAACACAACCCATATCGATCATTTCTTTCTCATTCAGATCATGTAACTAAACCCTTGATATGTAAAATTTTATGTGGTCCGGTTTACCAGTCAACCTTCAAGTCCTGTCATATGACCAAAGCAAAAGTATCTAGATTATCATAAAATGTATATTGTTTGTTTACGATTTTGACATAATTTACTGTTTTGATGCAGAAACACAAGCAGGACAAAGAATTTGTTCGGCTCAAGAATCTGCGTATGTGCAGATGAAGATCTTTGTTTCTATTTAGTTAAGTTTCATTTTCAAGGTGAATAAAAAACAAAAGTGCAAATGCTTACTCTTCACATTGATGGTGATACAGAGTTGATCCATGATCTAGCATACTCGTATTTGGTGCAACTAGACACACGGAAGTGGACTGGAAAATGGTTCAAGCTAAAAAGGGCATAACTTTCATTATGTTTGAAGTTATACAGGGATAAATAATGGACACAAACGCCTCAACGAGCCACATGAATGGACAAATGCTATAGGCGGGTTTTCTGACTCTCGGCACCCAATTTTGAACTCAAGGTTTTCCCCAATTTTAGCAGTTTTAACTAATTTCGACTGTTTGTAAAAAAGGGATTGATTTTTTAACTAGATATTTATTCGTTGTTTTTAGGCTGTTAATTTCAAGGAACCCTTGGAGCGGTTACAGGTTGCGCCTGGTGGCACTTGTCGTTCATGGTCCAAGTTACATACCTTTTATTGGAACTTATAACCAATGAAGAATTAATGGAATTTTGCCTCTAATGGCGAGTTACCACTAATGAGGATTATGGAACTAGCCTATGATGTCAAGTTACCATCTGATGAATATTAAAGGAACTTACCACTGAAACAAGTTACCTCTAGTGAAGATCGATGAAGTCTCGCTAATGAAGAAGAGATATCACGTGTTAGCCTATCATTTGACGAAGACAATCGGTTGAGAAGATGTTATACGTAACTGTCACTTGTCAATTTTGTACATCTCAACAAGATAACAAAAACATGATCCGCATTGAATTTATTATCACTCGACCCCATAGATTATTGTGTCAAGTAGTTGAGAGTGAATTCGGTGCATGAACTTATGTGTGCAAACTTCAGAGGAAATTTGCAAGTCGTAGAACCTTGCATAGCTAGGATATCGTCTTGAATTTCAATTGTGATTTGTGACTAGCTTTACATTATGTATTGAAACATTCGATTTAGTAATGTAGTTTTTAAAAGACTTGGTTTTTCTATTCAAAAAGGGATATTCGTGTAGCTTGTTGCCCGTTTACCTTCTATCTTGATATAATTTTTAATTGACAAGTAAAATTTCAAAATAAATAGAAATTACTCAAATTAGAAGCTGAAAACGAAAAACATTTTTTAATTAATACCTCTTTCTTAGAAGCCATACAAGTCCAACTACATAAACTTTCTTTGTTAGTCAACAATCCTACAATAATAATGCTACATAAAAATTACATTTGCACGAGTTTGAGATCAACATCATATAGCAACAGTTGAAAACAATATAAGTTGTTTTCAAAAAGTACAAAATTAACAAAAGAATCATGCTGAGTATATATATCAAAATGAATAAGAACTCAAGAACAAGTTTACCACTTTTTGCCTCAATGATCACCTTTATTTCCCGAACCATAATACTTCTCATACCATCTAACAAACTTATTCAACCCCATTTGAAGATCCGTCGTTTGTTTATACCCAAACTCCCTTTCCGCCAAACTAATATTGGCACGAGTAAACGGGACATCACCATTTCGCTTTCACTTTCAACAACTTCTCTAAAATACTTGCAAGATCCGAAACAGGAACAGGCATAGTATTCCCTGAATTAAAAATTCTAAACTGTGCAGCCCCTTTTTTCTTCCCACCACTTCCTGTACTCTTTTCAGCATTGTCTAACGCACCTAAACAACGCTTTCAATATCATCAATATACGTAAAATCACGCGCAACGATCCCATGATTACTCGACTCAAAAATGGGAATCGGTTTTCCTTTCAAGATATCTTTAGGGAAGGAAAAGTAAGCCATCTCCGGTCTACCCCACGGTCCATAAACCGTAAAGAACCTTAAACCCGTTAGCGACAACCCGTAAATATTATTATACATATGCGAGATTTCTTCACCCGCTTTTTTCGTTGCAGCGTATAGGCTTGCGGATGGGGTTGATCTGTTCGGTCTTTTTCTGACAGAACTAGAAGAGGCCCAAACAATTGCAGGCTGTGGGTTTGCATTTTTACAGACTTCAAGAATACTAACAAAACCAGCAATAAAAATCCCACTTTTTTCAAAAAATTGTTGACGAGCCCTTTTGAGGGTAGAATTGTAATAATCGTTAAAATTATCTAACCCTAAAACACAGTCGTTTCAAGGCGGCGCTGATGTGGGTCCTGCCGAAGCCGGCTGCTTCGATGACCAAAACAGAGTACCCTGTTTTTGATCGGATGTTGACTAATTACTTAACCGTTTTCCCCATCTGGATCCCTATACACACAAACAGCTCCTGGTTTAACCTAATCGAACAGAGAGTGAGTGGTCATGTAAAATATAGCGATATTAGAAATGTAACATAGGACAAACAAATTATTAAGGCGTTGTATAATAATACACTAGAAGGAACCCGCACGATGCAAATGGTTCAAAAGGTTTCGGCTTAATTTAGACAGAATGAAACTAAAATCAAATATATGATCAAGTACACTCATTTCACAAAACCTGAGTTCTTCCCAAAATGTTAAATGTCAGTTTTGGTCATTTTACCTATTAGTTTCATAAATAAACAGGGCTTGCCTAACATTTAAGTATCTAAATTTTACAACTTCTAACATAAGCATTTCGAAACGCATCCAAAAAGAGGTGTATAGTTTCAATATTTTCAGATCGAGGTGTGAATTCTTCTTATAGTGTAAAATTACCACAAGAAAAGTAAGCTTCATAGTTCACCATAAAAGATCAGCATGCAATACAATAACAATCTATTAAACCATATGTGACAACTCAGCAATTGAAACTCAGTAATAGCTAGAGGTGGCAAATTCGACCCGATTACTTATAAATGAATGATTAGTGTTGTATTTAATCTAATTGTACTAAAAAGATGAAAGGGCTGAGAGTAGCCAAATGTCTATTTAAATGCATGCATCATCCTAAATTAACTTATTGCAATCTGTAAGCTGAAAAATAAACAAAACAGCTTTAGAAAGTTAATAACACTAAAAGTGATAATATCGCATTCAAAAAAATATCTGAATTTAATTTAATCTCAAACCAGCCTATTCTAAAAGCGGATAACAAAACATTGTGAAACCAATGGTGTTACTTTGGTCTGTTCAATCATTTTACCAAGTGTTCAAATTCGATCTATGAACGAGCGGAAGTTGAACATTTAAACTTGAACGGAATTCGCTAAAAGAAAGGTGATGAAAAGCCCTCTATGAAGATGTTAGCATACTAGGTGTTCGACGTGAGATGAAGAATGGTAGTAGACATATTGCTATTTTTTCACAAAGTATTCATCACGAACAAGAAAAATAAGAAAATCACCGTCTTTAGTCATAACATGGGCACTTATATATGTTTCAGATAAACCCAAATTACCTTACACATTCAAACCTGGTACTCATGTGTTACGGCATTAACACCAATATTTTCGGTATTCACAGCTATGTTGTCAAAGACGCAAGGCGCAGGCGAGGCGCATCGGCCTCACCCGGAGCCTAGGCGCAAGGCGCAAAAAAAGCGTGGGTTTTTTTAAGAAAAGCGCACATAGAGAAAAAAAAATATAAGAAAATATGTTATGCTTTGAAAATAAATAAGATTCCACATATAAAATAAAAAAAACTATTATATATGCCATTTAAGATCATGTAGCTAATAGTTGGTAGCAAAAGTTTAGGACTTATATGTTGTAAGTTTTGGGTGTGTGAATGAAAATCTCAAAAGGTGGTAAATACTTTGTCCCACTTTGGTGTGGGAACAAAGTGAGTGGTTGTTTATAAGGTAAAGCCTTTACTACTCCATTGTAGCTTTATGACATGTTTTACCACAAGTCCTGCCCGCGCACGGGGGGCGGGGGGGGGGGGTGCAAAAATGAATTTCTGAGCTGGAATTTGGTTTAACTCGTGCGTGCCCACACGAGCCAGCTCCGAAAACCCGGGCCCGCGTGAGGCAGTTTTTGCACGCACTCGGTTTCGTTTTTAATGGTTATTTGTGTTGTTTTACCTTTTTTCCTGCGCCTCAACAACGTTTTTTGCGGCTAGGCGCGAGCTTTTTGCGCCTCAGCACCGTTTTTTCAAAAAAACTCCCGTTTTTGCGCCTAGGCTACCATCAGGCGCAATAAGCACGCCTCGCTGCGCCCGGGCGCGTGCTTTTTGCGCTTTTGACAACATAGACTCACAGTAATATTACAAAATGGTAGTATAGAAAGATTCACCTAAAACTTTATATGCAACAGGGTAGGTACACATATCACATATGAGTATACTATTTAAAAAAGAAGTGATATCAACCACCAGAGGAGTAAAGAAGCCACACAGATTCAGAGATCAGGAAGTATCAGAAGAGTACGAGTACTGACCTTTTGATCAGAGAACTTCCGTTCCAGAGGCTCATGAGAGAAATCGCTCAGGATTTCAAAACACATCTATGATTTCGGCGCTCTGCTATAGCTGCCCTCCAGGAGCCTGCTGAAGCATACATTGTTGGACACTAATCTGTGGGCGATTCATGCTAAAAGAGTAACAATCAAGCCTATGGATATCTAGCTTGAACCCTATCATTCTGCGTTGGGTTTATCGTCTGTAACTTCATTTAAAGACGCAACCAAGATTTCAGCAAGGCTAGGTTGTGAACTAGACATTCTTGGAGATTCTGAAACTCGAGGTTTTTTCGCATTAACAGGTGGAAACCACTGCTTTTTGAGTGACTTCCAAATTACAGGTTCTAGAAACTTCCAAGGGTCTTTCCACCATTGACTTATTGTAGAAACGATCGAGCCGGTCTTCTGCAGATACATGATTATGGCCCCGTCCTCGCCCTCCACCCTATCCAGGCCCACCGCCTCTCCCTCTCCCGGAACTTGGACCTGAGCTAGGGTACCCTCCTTGACCCGAGCCATGGTTGAGGCTATTCCTGAAGTTGGGTCCAGGACTAAGGTAGCCGCGTCCTGGACCATGACCTGGGCTGTTGGCAAAATGGGGACTATTTCTGAAGTTGGGTCCAGGGCTAGGGTAACCTCGTCCTGAACCACTGGGCGGTTGGTGAAATGGGGACTAGAGCCAGGACTAGGGTAGCTGCCTTGTCCTGAACCACTGGTGAAGTGGGTTTGCGGGCTAAGAAAACCGACACCTTTTGGGGCAGAGTAACCTCTAGAGTGAGGACTATTGCTCCTCCAACTCGGGTAGGTTAAAGAGCTACTTTGTGGTGGGTTAGATGAATAAGCATGATTAGAACTTGCATAGGATCCCTGTGGTTGTTGCATTTGCGCATTTGGCGAGTGGTTTATATGGGGTTGAAGGAAAGGTGAGGGAAACGTTTCATTGGTCTGCAAACCTGTTGAACCAAAAAATAATTATGTAAATTAATAAGAATGGCAATTTAATGCATGCCAAAGATAAAAGAAAAATGAATATAAAAAAAATTAAACTACTGTTGTATCAGAAGTGGCAATTCAACCTATTTACTTATTATTGGGTAAATTTCAGTTACAAATGAGTAAAATAATGTTTTTTAATGGCATGAAACTTAAAAGGAAACGGGTCAAACAAAACTAAAAGTTGTCCAAAGTGTAATTGAAATGCATAAACCCTCCTAAATCAGTCACTCAGAAATAAAGAATATTGCTGTAATAATACATTTTAACTAAGATGTGGATAAAACCGACCCGTTTAGGTTCGCCCAACATGATCAACCATTTGATATTCATATTGCTACCCTATAGAAACAGAGCATCAATTTTAATTTCTTCATACTTGTTTCGTGACAGTATTAGAAGTTATGTGCCTCAAGTAGTCAAGTCCAATCCTCTTAAAAGGTCAATTAACTAAGCACAGATTCAATAATTATCTGTTTAATCCACAATAAGTCATGTCAAGAGGTAAAATTTAACGTTCAAAAAGAGAAATTAAAAATATAAAGACAGCACTAATGAACTAACATACACAAGAAATTCAAAATTATGTGATAACAATATGGTAATATGGTATTACTGGGATCAGTGGATGAATAATTCTGTTATATCTGAGGGCTGACCTGGCTACTATGCTTGTTCCCAGAATATGCAGCCATTGGGTTGGTGTAATAATTAAAGCTTTGAGAAGTCGTCTGCACCTTAGTTTCAGAGTTAGTTGTGGATTCAAGTAACGGGTTTGAGAGACTAACAGCTGAATGGTCATTATTATAAGTTGCATCCTCCTGTGAAGCTTCCATTCGCATAGCTTTTAGGCTTTCTCTTCCCTTAGTTGACTCTTCCATTGACCTTGCTGTGAATTATCCTACAGAATATATATAAAAAAAATGCATGATTGTATACAGCAATATAAGGAATGTGAAATAAGGATGTGTTTGTGATATTAGAGGCGTCGAATAGGTGAAATTTTACAACTTGGCTAGAAAGGAAACATGTTAAAGGGGATAAAAAAAACTCGTCCTAAATGGACAAGTTGCTTTATATATTTGAATTTTGACAGAGAGCAGACTGTATTATTAAAATAACAATAATTCCAATCCATTTGGACCCGTATAAAACTTTACCCATGTGACCAGTTAGCCAACCGACCCACTTTACCAACTGAGGAAACTAACTACATGATATATAAATGACAATATTACTTTGGTCTTACTTTCATTGAAATATAATGAAGTTACATAAACACACAAAGAAGCACCAACAAGATAAATAAGAAAATCACTGTGTTTAACAAATGATGTGCACTTATGCTTTTAGGTAAAACCAAATTACCTTACACATTCAAAAGATTCACAGTAATATCACAAAACTGTTGTATCGAAAGATTCACTTTAATTTACATTAGTTTAAGTAGTTTTGCAACAAATTAGGGCTTGAATGAGAAATTAGCGAACCCTAGAAGAACACATACGGAAACATATATTAAGGGCATGTTTGGCTAAGCTTATTAGAGTTAAAAAGGACTTTTGGGAAAAGGACTTTTGAGAAAAGGAGTTTTTAAAAAGGAGTTTTTAAAAAAAGTGTTTGGATTAGCTTATGGGGTGGGAAAAGCCAAATATAAGGGGTAATTTAGAAAATTCATTTTTGATAAGTCATTTCTGGATATAAGGAAACAAATATAAGGGGTAATTTAGTAATTTCATTTTTGAAAAGTCATTTCTGGATCCAAAAGTCACCAAATCTTGGCTTTTCAAAACCTCATGTTTCCTTCTTTGCAATAAGCTATTTTGAAAAGGACTTCTTGGTTATCCAAACATAAAAACAGCTTATTGACTTATCCATAAGTCAATAAGCTAATAAGCTGGTTTGAGAAGCCAATCCAAACATGCCCTAATTATATGCATAACAATTAGAAATTGAACGACCTTGTAAACAGATACGAGAGAGAGAGAGAGAGAGTAGTAACCAGAAATCAGAGCAACAAATCTTCAAAAAACGGAAGATTTCAAGGTCGTTTTATGAGAACATCGTTTACATTAACTTCATTACAAGTTTGGTCCAAATTTATAGTTTGTATACACAAAAGAACCTGAAGTATCAGTGATTCGTATTTTTTACTTAGTTGTGTCAATAATGTTAAAAACGTGATTATATTTATGACTAGAGTTAGTTGTGTCTGTTAAAAAGTGATTATGTTTATGAATAGACTTTCACATCATAAGAAAAATGTTGGAATGCATGGTTGATGATGTGAATGACCGCTAAAACTAGGTGTTGTTGGTTGACGCCCTATTCCACCTCAGATTAGGTGCTCATTAAACTTTTTCTTATATGCATGTAAGGCTGTAAACGAACCAACGAACACGAATAAGGCAATGTTCGTGTTCGTTCGTTAAGGAAATTAACATGTTCGTCAACTATTCACTAACGCGTACCGAACATAAGAATATGTTCGTGTTTGTTCGTTAAGGAAATTCAGTTGTTCACGAACAGTTCATGAACACTGGTCTCGAACACAAACGAACACAAGCAAATAACAACAAATGTAAACGAACGTTTAACTTGAAAATAAAAAATAAAAAAACATTGTTATTCTTAAACATTGGATATAAGTAGTTAAATACAACCATCAAATAATAAATCAAAACACAAGAAGTCTACTACACCACATTTTTGTAAGAATGTCATGATTACCTGGCCATGCAAGATGTTTATGCCTAGTGATTAGCATAGCAGCACTCTGGATTTTGGAAGGTGAGTGAACCGTTTAGATCGGCCTTGTGAAAGTTATGTTTTCACATGTCTAATTACTCTCTTATATTCACAGGTTATATCATTCCCCGTTGATGCAGTGACAGATACATATGGAACATTTCTACCTGATGGAACAGCTTTACAGTTTCAGCAGATTCTGAGCTTAAGTGTTTTAGAGGTGCCAAAATGGGTTGGTTGGACGGGTTGAAATTTGAATAACAGGTCAAAGTGAGTTAACTTTGTAATGGTCAAACATATCGTGTATTGGGTTGACCTAAAAATACTTTGTCAAACATTTTAAATATGTTTATAAACCATTAGTGTTTTCAAGTCTCAAACCTGATTACAAAAACTATGTTAGTTGGATAAACAACTTTTGACCCGTTCCAGCCATTTTCAATTTAATTACCCATTTGACCTTTTCGAAAATAAAACATAGCCCCAGTCTACATGTTCTTAAGTAGTGCATTGGAATTGTCATCTCTACCTTAACCCATCAAATTCTAATCTTGGTTTGTTCCCAGCAATTTTTTTATTAAAAGATTCTCATGTCAATCATACCATTTTGCATGATCCAGGATTCCCGAATCACCTCTTGCGACACAAGCAGTCCAGGTGGTGACAGCAACGGTGCCGCATCCCAAAGCCAGTACACCAAAGAAGATGTTCTTACCAGAGCCTAGAAAAGACGCAGTATCTTCATACAGCTTTAAATGAACAGTTCCAATGGTATACAATCTCAGATATCGCAATCTCTCATACTTTGTCTTAACTAGACCTTTGACTAATCAACATTGTTACTTAGGCTAAAGGTTGTGGTCATGACCCTCATGACTACCATGACCCTTCACATAGGCATCATGTCACCGACCTCTAAATCTCTAATTTACCATCCAAAACCACTACCCTAAGGGTGTGGTCATGACTAGGGGTGGCAAAATGGGTGGGTTGGGTAGGTTTGGGTAATGGGTTAGGGGAGGAGGGGTGGTTCACTAGTGATAGTTTCTATCACTCCCACTATCCAATTAAATCATACCATGTCATCACCCAATATTCTATCACTAGTGATAGAAATGTAGGCGGGGTGGTATCACTAGTGATGGAATTCTATCACTCCCAATTTTTTAATTTTCATTTTAAAATTATAAATTAAAAATAAAACACTAAATTATAAATTTCATTAAACTTTAAAAATAAATTACATAGCCAAATAAAAAAACAACTAAACGGGTGGCATCTCCCAACCCCACTTTGCGCAAATCACGCGCTTTTGTTGAATGACAACTGACTTGAATGGTTCGTCGAGATGGGTATGCTTTTCACACAAGATTTTTAAATCATTTTGTCTTTCAATCGTTTTCAAGTGTTCCTTGTACGTCTGCTCGCGTTCAACTTTTAGGGACATAATTGTTTCTTTTCTTTGTTCGGCCTTCTTGAATTGGGTTATTTTCTCCTCTTCGATTCTGAAGATCGACTCCGCCACCGCTTCCTTACCTTTGCTTGACGATTCACCACCTCTCCTGCGTCGTGGCCTTGTGGGTGTATCTTCTTCAACGGGTCGTCAACGGGTTGATCGGGTTCGTCAAGGGGGTCGTCGTTTAAGTTCATTTCGGGCAAGTTATCCGACGCGGAAGTCGTGCAGTTCCCCGAATCGGATGTCTTTGATCTTTTCGAACCGCCTCGTTTTTTTGGAGCCGTAGGACCACGCATGTCAACCAACTCAACGGGGACCCACTTCGGGTGATGTCTCGCAACTTCCCATGCCCCCACGTGTGGAAAAGTTCTCTTTTTGTACAGTCGGCAATACTATTCGGTGGCTTGTTGCATGATTGTCGCCTCGCTCGCTCCACTTTGTGGGTTTCGGTTCTACAAAAAATATAAAATGTTATGTTTTTTTAAAAAAAAATCTGTTTTTTTAACTGTTTTTTTTATTTAATTAAAAAAACTGTTTTTGTTTTATTTAAAAAAACTGTTTTTTATAAAACTGTTACTGTTTTTTTTATAAAACTGTTACTGTTTTTTTTTTAATTAAAAAACTGTTTCTGTTTTATTTTAATTAAAAACAGTTTCTGTTTTAAAAAAAAATTGTTTTTTTATAAAACTGTTTCTGTAATTTTTTTAAAAAAAACTGTTTCTGTTTTATTTTAATTAAAAACTGTTTCTGTTTTTTGTTTAAACTGTTTTTTTAAACTGTTTCTGTATTTAAAAAAAACTGTTTTTTATTAAACTTTAATAAAAAAAGGAATATTGGTATTTAATAAACCAACCTTTGCCCAGTTGGTAAATAATAATCCAACCTACAGAATTGGTATATAATAATCCTACCTATCAATATGTTGGTACTCAATAAACCTCCGTAAGTTTTTTTTAACTGAAGTTAGTTTTTAAGTTTTATTTATTACACAAACAGTCTCTATAGTTATAAGTTACTAGTTTTAAGTTTTATTTATTACACAAACAGTCCCTGTAGTTATAAAAAAATCATAAAAATCATAAAAAATCATAAAAATTCTAAAAAAATAAAAAAAAATCTTAAAAAAATCATAACTTTCTGTTCCCACCACCACCACCACCCAGCAACCACCATCACTCAACCACCACAACAACTGCCACCACGCTGCCACTGCCCACCCCAAACAACAATCGTTGTGATTTTAACCCCCCTTTCACTCTCTACATCCCTCCCTTCCTCCCTCTGCCCGATTACAACAGCCACAACTAGCCTCCATCATCGATGGACTCGGCCACAATTGTTGAAGACGACCACTTCCACAATCAGATCGACTCTCTGGCGAGGTTCAGAGCGATAGCGGCCAGTGGCGTCTAGGGGAAATTAGGTACAAAACCAGATCGACTCTCCGGATTCGTACAGTCTCACAACGCGGAACAGGTTCGTAAATCGTTCGAGTTCGAAATTAGGGTTTTAGGCAACGACGAGACGTCCGTTAGATCCGTCACGGCGAATTCAAACATTAGGTTGAGAATCGATATCGGAAACGACGTCGGTGTAACATGAATCTGGATTTTGCGTTACTGCACAAACAGTCCTGATTGATTCCGATGACTTGAGCGACAACGATTGCGACGACTTTGTGTGCCGGTGGTGAATCGTTGTAGTGGAGTTTGTTACAACGATTATTATAGGAAGGAGGAGTAGGGTAGAGTAGTGGTGATGGTGAGGGTGAGGGTTTTACGGCGGCTCGGTGACGGAGATTGGCCGGAGATGGTGAAGGCAGGTGTGAGTTTTAGAGATGTGTGTGTTTTAGAGGGAGAGAGAATTAATAAATAATACATATAATCAATTTTGTTTTAATTATTAGAATTATTAAAATAGTTTTTAAGTAAATAAAGTAAAATGACAAAAATACCCTTGTCATTTTATAAATCGAAAGACGTTAATTTTATAAATCGATTTTTTTGATGTTTTAGAATTTTTATGATTTTTTAGAATTTTTTGGATTTTTTAGAATTTTTTTTGATTTTTTATATTTTTTTATTTTTTATACTTTTTTTATTTTTAAGATTTTTTTTGATTTTTTTAGAATTTTTATAATTTTTTTGATTTTTTTTAGAATTTTTATGATTTTTTTATAACTACAGGGACTGTTTGTGTAATAAATAAAACTTAAAACTAGTAACTTATAACTACAGGGACTGTTTGTGTAATAAATAAAACTTAAAAACTAACTTCAGTTAAAAAAAACTAACGGAGGTTTATTGAGTACCAACATATTGATAGGTAGGATTATTATATACCAATTCTGTAGATTGGATTATTATTTACCAACTAGGCAAAGGTTGGTTTATTAAATACCAATTTTCCATAAAAAAAAACATACCTTTTGAATGAAACAAGCGTTGAACTTGCTAATTTTCTCGTTCAAATCCGTACACTTCGACGTCATTTGGTCCATGTTTCGTATCCTTGCACCGGGAAGTTGCCTAAAATGATTAATGACCCGTCTCCAAAACGCATCCTTTCTTTGCTCGTTGCTATGTTTCCTATTCTCCGAGATGTGCAAATACGCCTTCACCAAGGACACCTCCTCCTCGCTCGTCCAATGTTGTCGGCCGATTGGAGCGATTTCTTGAACGTCATTTTCTTCTTCTTCTTCCTCTTCCTCTTCATCTTCTTCTTCTTCTTCTTCTTCCTCTTCCTCGTCAAGACTTTGTTGTGGTTCACGGCACGCGCTTGCAAAATGATGGATGAGGGTGTTGTCTTCTAGTAGTGGGTCGAGTGTGTGGGGTTGGGTTTGATACGTTTGGGGTTGAAATTGGTGAGGTTGAAACGGTGGAACGAACGGTTGGTTTTGGTACGTTTGCGATTGAAATGGTGGATATTGTTGGGTTTGAAAGGATGGATATTGTTGGGTTTGAAAGGGTGGGACTTGGTCGGGTTCGTCTTGCAACCTAAAGCGCGTTGGCTCGCCAAGATTCGCTCGAACCTTGGGTCTTACGGGATTTTTCTTCGTACTCGAACCTTTTTTTTTCGAATCCCCACCTCTCTTGCTTGAACCTTCCATGTTTCTTGTAAAATTATTTAGATTGAGTTGGAGAGTTTTTTGATTTTTTGTATTGAGTGTGAGAATAGTTGGAGAGTTTGTTGATTTTTTGTATTGAAATAGGTTGGATTTATATAAAAAAAAATGGTTCAAATATCATCCAAACGGTCAAAAAAAAAAATAACCCAAACGGTCATTTCCAACGTTCCATTTTCAAAGTTCAACGCGTGATATGTGTAACGCGTTTAAAAAATAACGCGTGGTGAGACCGAAGGCGGCGGTGTTCCGTGATAAATCAACGCGTTATGGAACTCCATAACGCACCACCCCGTCCTCTCTTAGAATGGGTATGGGTTAGGATGGGTTTATTAAGAAATGGGTTAAGATGGGTTTAGGTCAAGATGGGTTTTTGTCAAGATGGATTTGGGCATGATAAAAAATCCAAAAAATTATAAAAAAATCCAAAAAATAATAAAAAATCAAAAGATTCTAAAAAGTCAAAAAATAATAAAAAAATCCAAAAATTCTAAAAAATATAAAAAAAATATAAAAAACCAAAAAAATTCTAAAAGATCAACCAGACCCGAACCCGAAAATTTCACACGAACCCGAACCCGAAATGTATCATACATATGAACCCCGAACACGACCTGAAATTTCGTGGGTTGACCCGAACACGACCCGTTCAACCAGAAATTTTTATTTTTTTTTTAAATTAATATATTAAAAGTAAAATTTACTTAAAAAACACAAATGTATATATAATATCATATTTAAATTATAAATCTAAATACATATACATACAGATTCAACAACTGAAAGTTACAAAAAAGGAACATGATATTACTTTATGAAACACTGTCACAGTCACTTGTTAAACAACAAAGCTACATGAGAATTACATCTACAAGTTTAAAGATGGAGAAGACTGTAATAGTGGATTACAATTTACAACTAACAGATTGTTTAGAATGAAATTTAGATACGTGACAATACAAGATGTTACAGTAGCAAACCAAGTAGACACACAAATGACAAAACCATCTATCAGAGATAAATTGAAGTAAATATCCATTATATTATCGATGAATATGCTAAAACATTACACTTAGAAGCTAAGCAAAATCAGGCAATAAGAAATTGTACAATACTTCATACCTATGTGAAGTGTGAAACATATAACCAAACAGCTTGACAAATGACGCATCAAAAGCTCATGAAAGTCAATAATCAAATACAGATTATAGAACACACATAACCAAAGCTAATTAACTACGAAACAAAGAAAATAACACACATGACAACATTTTAGGGTTACAGTGACACAATTAAAACATCTAAACAGATACTGATAGTAAAATTGTAATAGAAAATGTAAATGTACACTTTAAACAGACCGATCTTGATGTAGCACGTGAAACGGAAAAATGAAGATTACACGTTGATTCTACGAATACCCGTGTAGTTCTTCCCCAACCCCCAAATTGTAACCCCAAAGGCCACGGAATTTGAAGTGAAAAGTCGAAAGTTTCAAAATTCAATTCCGATTCTTCCAATTACTAAAGGGACATATAAATAAGGACAGAAATTCGAAATGGGCCTAAAAAAGATAACGGGCCAAACACACAGCCTAAGACAAAATGCCCAAAATAGTCCAAAAAACATAAAAATGCAATAAGTAATGGAAATAAACGTTTTTTTGGCCCGGACGACGACCCAAAACGCCATAGGCGGTTTGCAGCAAGATGGAGCTCGTTCTCACGTTCGTTTCGCCTGGTCGCACGCCTAAAACGGACCCTCGTAGCCCAAGTTAGAGCCATTTTAGTGAAGCCCCTTTTGTTACACGATCTTGAGCCTCCAAATACCAAATAGCCCGCTCCTCCACACTTGGGCCCACATCAGATCTAGAGCCACAAACAACAAAATTCAGAGTTGGTGCCCAAAGACTAACAATATGAATAAACTAGAATAGCCCAAAAATTACACTTGGGATACATAAGATGTTTAGTGTTTTAGGCAGCCAACCAATACTATAGTCAAGTTCAAAAATATCTCAAGTCTCACATGTTAAATAGTAATTTTATATTTATTGGTTTGAACGTGTTCTTTTTTGTAGCCTGATCATCATACTTTCAGAAGATAACTTTTTTTTTTAATTTAAGAGCATGTGTGACAAGTGGTAAGGCCTTATAAGGGGGGTTATATAACAAGTGGCGAAATATGTAAGAAAGGGGGGGGGGAGGGGAGGTTATATAACTTGAGTGTGTAGTGGAAAGGGGGCTATATAACGTGTATGCATATTCATGTGTGTGAGAGAAATTATAGATATATATGTGTATATATACGTGTGATAGAGAGAGAAACAAAAGTTCACGACACTATGCATATAACGCCATGCTCCATAACCCCCCCCCCCTCCCGATAACGCCGGGCGGGGCAGTGTTCCGGGGCGCCATAGGGCGCTATGGGGGATGGTGGCGCCATATGAGCTGCGACTAAGGATGGCCTAAGATGTTACCTTAAATCTATCGTTTCAATTTATTCCTAGGTTTTTTTACTCATACTAAAAAGACTATTTGTATAGTTTATTCTTTCTATACTCTTTTCACAAAAATAGTAAACTGCTGGCTGATTTAATAGTGGGAACTACCCCTTGTACAATAAATTAAAAACTGTTGACTATAGATGAGCTCGGTACCGTCCGGTATCGAACCGGTACCGGTATCGAAAATCCTCAAAAGTGGGTAGCGGTACCGAATATACCCGGTTCGGTACCGGTACGGTACGGGTATTTGAGGGTAAAAACCGGTACCGAACCGGTACCGAAAATGTTAAAAGTCGGTCCCGAATCGGTGCCGAAAAGGTACCCGGTTCGGTAAATTCAGTACCGGTAGTTCGGTACCGGTACCCGGTCCATTTTGCTCATCCCTAACTGTTGACCAAGACCTTTGGTTCACATGTCTAAAAACTAACCCTTGTTTTCTGTCCACTCATTTCTTATCTCCAATCACAACACAACACTCCTTTCTTTCTTATCTTCACTTTGATCTTGTTAACATTCATAGCATTCAGACCAGACCAACCACTCTCATACCATACTAATTTCCAGTAAACCTCTTCACTGTTGGCTAACAATGGCTGAAGCTGCTGCTGCTGCCCTTGTCAAAGTCATTTTTGAGAAGCTAGCCGATGAAGCCTTCAAGAAATATGCCCGCTCTCAGAATATTCACTCGGAGCTCAAGGAATTGGGGATCACGCTGTCCCAGATCCAAGCTCTGCTTAATGATGCCTCCCACAAGGAAATAACTGATGAATCTGTTAGACTATGGCTCAATAGTCTCCAACATCTGGCTTACGATATCGATGACGTACTTGACAAGGTGGCTACTGAAGCTATGCATCGTGAGCTGACTCCAGAATCAGAAGCAAGCACCAGCATGGTAAGAAAACTCATACCAACTTGCTGCACAAAGTTCTCACTAAGTCATAGGCTGAGTCCCAAGTTAGACAGGATTACCACCCGGTTACAACATCTAGAAAAACAAAATCCTGGTTTGATTGTGAAAGGTGAAAAGCCAAAAATTAATACTAATAGAAGAAACGAAACCTCTTTGCCAGAACGTGATGTTGTTGGAAGAGAAGTTGAGACAAAGAAATTGCTCAACCAGTTGTTAGTAGGTGAATCATCTAAGGAAAACTTTAGTATCTTACCCATAGTTGGTTTGGGTGGAGTGGGAAAGACCACTCTGGCTAGAATATTGTATAACGATACGCGGGTGAAGGATCACTTTGAACTCATGGCTTGGGTTTGTGTTTCCGATGAGTGTGATGTATTCAAAATAAGTGAAACCATCTTTGAATGTGTGGCTACAGAAAACAAACAGTTTAAAGATGTAAATCAGCTTCAAATTGCTCTTAGAGAGCAATTTAAGAACAAACGATTTCTGCTAGTACTTGATGATGTGTGGAATCAAAACTATGATGATTGGGAAATACTAGTGCGTCCATTTCATTCTGGGGCTGCTGGAAGTAGGGTAATTATGACAACGCGCCAGCAGGATCTGCTAAAAAAGATAGGTTTTAATCATGTAGACAATCTCGAGAGTTTGTCGCATGAAGATGCGTTGTCTTTATTAGCTCTACATGCATTAGATGTAGATAACTTTGATTCGCACGAAACACTTAAACCACAAGCTGACGGTATTGTGAAAAAGTGTGGTGGTTTGCCTTTAGCTTTAAAGGCAATTGGAAGGTTACTCAGAACAAAAACCCAGGGCGAAGAATGGGATGACGTGTTGAAAAGTAAGATATGGGATTTAGAAAATGCTGATGCAATTGTTCCAGCCCTAAGGCTAAGTTACCATGATCTTTCTGCTGATTTGAAGCGCTTGTTTGCATACTGCTCTTTGTTCCCAAAGGACTTTATGTTTGACAAGGAGGAGTTGATATTACTATGGATAGCTGAAGGGTATCTGAACGAGTCAACTGCAGACAAGTCACCAGAACGGTTGGGCAAGGAATATTTTGAGAAATTGCTTTCAAGGTCCTTTTTTCAACCCGCACCTAATGGTGAATCGTTTTTTGTGATGCATGATCTCATGAACGATTTGGCTGCATTTGTTGCTAGAGAATATTTTTTAAGGTTTGAAAATCAGACGGAGATGGCAGTGGAAGCTTTAGCCAAGTACCGACATATGTCATTTATGCGTGAGGACTATGTAGGTTTCCAGAAGTTTGAGGCATTTCAAAGAGCAAGAAATTTGAGAACACTGTTAGCTGTATATGTTGGGGTAGAACAAAGCTGGAACACGTTTTACATATCCAATAAAATTTTGGTTGACTTACTTCCTCAGCTAAAACTGTTACGGGTTCTTTCTTTGAGCCATTTTGACATAAGTGAGGTACCGGATTCCATCTGTCGTTTGGACCACTTGAGGTATCTTAATTTGTCTCGAACAAATATCTCAAAGTTACCAGAGAATGTTGGTAATCTTTACAATTTACAAACATTGATCGTTTTTGGTTGTGAGAGCTTGAGTACATTGCCTAAAAGCTTCCTAAAGCTCAAAAAATTGAGGCATTTTGACATCAGGGATACTCCACTTTTAGAGAAGCTACCCTTGGGGATTGGTGAGTTAAGAAACCTTCAAACTCTCACCAAGATTATCATTGGAGGCGATGGTGAATTTGCAATAACCGAGCTTAAGGGATTAGAGAATTTACGTGGGGAACTTTCCATTGAAGGATTGCACAAAGTGCAAATCCCAATGCATGCAAGGGAGGCGAACCTATCTCAAAAAAGGCTTACAAAGTTAAAGCTGAAATGGGGTTATGGTTATCAGAGAGGAACACTTGAGAAGGAGGTTCTCACTGAGCTCAAGCCACACATTGATACGTTGAAACATTTTGGAGTTGAGTATTACGGGGGAGGAGAGTTTCCAGGTTGGGTCGGGGATCCCTCTTTTCGTGAGTTGGTTTATGTGTCGATAATTGGTTGTAAAAAATGCACTTCTCTACCACCATTTGGGAAGCTACCTTCACTTAAGGCGTTGTTGATTCAAGGAATGGATGATGTTAAACTCATAAGCTTGGAGTCAACTAGGACTAACGATGTTACCTTCCCTTCACTTGAAATTCTAAGGTTTGAAGACATGTCTAGTTGGGAGGTATGGTCAACCAATAGCGAGGTAATGTTTCCACGCCTTCGAGAGCTTCAAATAATCAAATGTCCCAATTTGAGTGATGTCTCACTTGAAGCATTACCTTCGCTAAGAGTTCTGGATATAGAGGGATGTGGTGAAAGTGTGCTGAGAAGTCTGGTTAAAGCAGCTTCATCAACCACTAAATTGGAAATTAGATCGATTTTAGGGCTTACGGATGAGGTGTGGAGAGGTGTTGTAGAGTATCTTGGGGCGGTTGAAGAACTAAGCATACAACATTGCAATGAAATAAGATACCTGTGGAAATCAAATACAGAGGCAAGTAAAGTTCTTGTAAATTTAAAGGAATTGGAGGTAAGGTATTGTAAAAAGTTGGTGAGTTTAGGAGAGAAAGAGGAGGATGAGGATAACATTGGGTGCGACCTCCTATCATCCCTTAGGAAGTTGGAGATACAGTCATGTGAAAGTATGGAGCGTTTGTGTTGTCCAAATAGCATTGAGAGTTTAGTGATCAAGTGGTGTAGGTCAGTTAGAGATGTCTCCTTCCCAAGAGCAACAACAACAGGTGGAGGAGGGCAGAATCTCAAGTCACTTACTATACATTGCTGTGGAAATCTGAAATCAATAAATCAATTGAGTAACTCCACTCACCTCACCTCTTTGACAATAAGTGGCTGTGAAAACATGGAGTTATTTTCTGATCTGCATCAGCTATCAAATCTCACCTGGTTGTCTATAAATGGTTGTAAAAGCATAGAGTCATTTTCTGACCTTGAGCTATCAAACCTCACCAGGTTGGGAATAGCTTGGTGTGAAAGCATAGAGTCATTTCCTAACCTCCATCTGCCAAATCTCACACATTTGTATATAGAAAGTTGCAAAAACATGAAGGCATTTGGTGACCTGCAGCTACCAAATCTAATCAGTTGGAGCATATGGGAGTGTAAAAATCTGGAGTCATTTCCTGACCTTCAGCTATCCAATCTCACCATGTTAAAAGATATGTGGATCAGCAATTGTCCAATGATTGATGCTTCCTTTCCTCGTGGGCTTTGGCCTCCCAATTTGTGTTCCCTTCGAATAGGGGGGTTGAAAAAGCCCATCTCAGAATGGGGCTATCAGAATTTCCCACCTTCCCTTGTTAAACTAGAGTTACAGGGTGAACCTGATGTGAGTGATTTTAGTCAATTGTCCCACCTTTTCCCTTCTTCTCTTACATATCTGGAGATAAACAATTTTGATAAACTGGAATCAGTTTCAATGGGACTCCAACACCTCACATCCCTTCAACATCTCAACATTTGGAGATGCCCAAAGGTGAACGATTTACCAGAGATGCTGTTACCTTCACTTTTGAGTTTGAGTATAAGTAATTGCCCAAAATTGAAAGAAAGGTGTAAAGGAAGAGGCTCCCACTACTGGCCCCGAATCTCTCATATCCCCTGCATCTACATGGACGGCAGGTACTTGTTTATTAAATACCCTCTGATTTCCATATGATAAACTGGTATTCTCAGACATCATGTGCGTGTTTTTATTTTTGTTGGAATAGGATTTGTTGCTCAAAACCTAAAATTGAATTTTAACGATGACATTAATTTATATGTTGAAATCAGTTATCACTTTTCATGAGTTAAACTTGCCAATGAATTATTATTATTATTATTATTGTTATTGTTTTGTTTGTGATTTTTGTTGATCTGGCTTTTGTAGATTGATAGGGTGGGATTTTAAGTTATTAATCAGTTGATTTATGTGATTGTACGGTTAATTTTGTTTTTTGGTTGCTAGTTTATCCAATGGATGTGAGTTGACTTTAGTTATGGTTTTGGTGTGGTTTGTGGAATTATTGAAATTTGACTGAAGTTACTTCGAGTCTCGATTACAAAGTTGAATCTGATTCACAAGTTGAAGATACAAATCAGAGTTTAGATCTGCATTTTGTTTACTGCGGAGTTATGATAAAGAAAAACATAGCTAATTTGATTAGTTGTATTAATACTTGATATGAAGTCTGTGAATAACTTATATATTACAACTAAACTTTTGCAGTCACATATCCTAAAGGATCTTCTGGTGATGGAACATTCACAGTTGACCAGGTCAAATTCAAGAACAGAGAAAATTCTCAAGGTGTCAATTTTCAGGGAAAGTATCTTGAGTAAAGTGCAGTAAAACTCGCGCATATAATTGCTGAATCAGCTAATAACAGACAAAGTGTCGATGACATAAGTGTAAGTTCCTTTCAAGACAACAACATTTGACTACCCCATACTATAACAAACTGGTTTTGATTATTAATATTCATGATATAACACAGGATTTATTCATGAAAATCAGTTGAATTCAATATTCAAAGTGAAGGTCTTAAGAAATTGTCAAACATTGGACCAGAGGCTAAGTTAAAGGAAAGGGTCAAAGTGCTTGATGATGAACAAGATCATTTCTGGTAAGCTTATACTTTTTTCCCATAAAAATGATGGGTGGGTTGGATAACGAGTTAAAACAGGTTCGGGTTAATAATATTGTTGACTTTTTAGTAGGGTTGAACTGAGGCGGGTTGGAGTGTTGGACTTTGGTACAAACATTTTAGTTTTCTTTTGACCTTATGGCCAATTCATGTTTTAACTATGATTATAGAAAATATACTATTTAGAATAGTCGTCTAAACATTTTCTAAAGGAGTGTTTAAAAAGTAACATGTGTTTTGATTATGTTTTAATAACTTCAGAACCACTTGTATGGTTGTTCCTATTCTTTTGTAAGTTTTGGGGTAAAATGTAAATAAGGTTCCCCCTCCTAATATATATTTTTTGCCTGAAAGATCACAGAATTATATTACACACACATATTATTTATATTACACACACATTATTTGGTTGAACCCATCAAAATATCACAGAATTATATTACACACATATTATTTGGTTGAGACCATAGCTTATTTGTTGTATATAATTGAATTGAATATAAAATAAATAGAGGTTGGCTTCTATACAAGACGAGTCTTGTATGATGAAGCATACGTGAGTATTTAAGCCATTGATCTTTTTAAGATCTATGGCTCAAAGTAATCCAGTGGCATTTTCGTAAATATGAGATACAAACAATTAAAGAAACAAATAACAAAAGGGTATTCTAGTCCTTTCCCACTTGAACTCCTTCCCCCTTGATTTTCAAATGGCTATAAGTTTTTCGTACGTTAATATTTTTTTAATCATATTGAACGTGTAATCACGTAGTGGATTTATACTGAATGTGTAATCACGTAATAAGTATTCAAAATCACGTAGTCATGTGCTGGGTATTCAAAATCACGTAATGAACTAACGGGTATTCAAAATCCTGTAATTGTTTTAAGGAAACTATAGCAACGGGGTGCTCGAATTAAAGAGAATGAAATGCTCGTTGTTAATACGGTGTAATTTTTTTTAAAAAAAAATATTAACGTATAAAAAAGTTATATCCGTTAATGGGTTAGGCCATTAATATCAATGTGTAATGTTTGACCCTTGAAGTTTTTTAGTTGCAGTTGAAGAAAGAAGATATTCTGCAAATCAACAACACACATCCAAAATACTTCATAATTGGTGGAAAGGAGGCTACATCTATTTCCATTATTTGGTTCATTTACATGCTCTGCAAACATCCTGAGATTCAAGATATGGTTGAATAAGAAATCAAAGAAGCAACAAACATGAGAAACAAATTCAAGATAAGCTTCATGTAACTTGGAACAAAACTCTCGCGAGTCTATCCTGCATCTCAGTGGTATGCAACTCAAATATTTAGCAATTTCTCATTCTTTAACTTAACCAAAACTTTGACTAATTAACATGGTTACTAGTAGTTGTTGGAGTCGTTCAAAATGGATCGGATTGGATCAATCCAAAGAACTTTTTGTCTAAATTTATACAAAAATAATTATTATTATTATTATTATTATTAAGTGATAGGGATACGGAGCTAATCCATGATCTAGCAGACTGCAGACTCGTATTTGGTGCAACTAGACAAATTGAAGTTATACGAGGATAAGTAATGGACAAATGTCTCAACAAGCCACACGCGTGGACAAATGCTATAGGTGAGTTTTCCCAACTCTCAGGGACCCAATTTCGTCATCTAGAATTCTAGAGCTCCGATTTTGAAGTCAATGTTTTCCCCAATTAAGCATTTTTAATTAATTTCGCTTGGTTGTAAAAAACGGCTGGATTTTTTTAACTAGATATTTATTCGTTGTTTTTTAGGCTGTCAATTTCAAGGCATCTTGGTGGTGGGATAAGACTTTGGGACCAATAGGTCTTGGGTTCGATTCCCACAAAGGGGGTTTTCCCATATTTATTGGGTTTCCTCCTGAATTGGTGTATAGGCATTATGCCTAGTGGAGATGGATATGATCGGGTGGTTCCGCTGGTGGCACGATGATACTCTAGTGCCCGTCAGTGATCCAAATTTGCCGTTCAAAAAAAAAATTCAAGGAACTTATAATTGATGAAGAATTAATGGAGATTACCTCTAATGGTAAGTTACCACTAATGAGGATTATGGAACTAGCCTATGATGTCAATTGTCAAGTTACCATCTGGATGAAGATCAAGGGAACTTACCACTGAAGCAAGTTACCTCTAGTGAAGATTGATGAAGTCTCGCTAATGAAGAAGAGATGCCACGTGTTAGCCTATCATTTGACGAAGACAATCTGTTGAGAGGATGTTATACATAATTCTCACTTGTCAATTTCGTACGTCTCGACAAGAATATAGATACACGAGTTTGCATTGATATTATTATCACTTGGCCCCATAGTTTAATGCGTCAAGCAGTTGAGTGTGAAGTCGGTGCATGAACTTATGTGTGCAAATTCAGAGAAAATTTGCATGTCACCCTCTTCATAGCTAGAACGTTAGCTAGAAAACCATATGTAAATTCAATTTTAATTTATAACTAGTTTTACATGATGTATTCAAACAATCAATTTTGATTAATACTTGTGCTTATAGCAATTGTTCTTCTACTCTTGTTTATTGTTTTGCATATTGTGAATCAGTTGACGATGAAAGAGTGATACCTGACACATTGATTTACTAATATCCCGCTGCAAACTAACTCACAATGTATGTAGGGTATTAGCTAAGTTCTAGCTTGATTGCGATGCACACAAATTTAATCTCCCAACAACATTGTATCCTTGAAAGATCTAATTCTCTTGGTAGTAACTCGGAAGGTATTCATGCAGTTGCAATATGTTATAAATAATGGATAAACAAAGTAGACATGACCTGGAAAGTTTACACAACTATTGCCCTAGGTTGTTAATAGATTTATGTAACAACTGCTGATTGCGATTTAGATGGCAAGAATGCATAGCTACTATTACGACACGCAGGGCCGGTCCTGAAAATTCGTGTACCCTGTTCGAGCTCGAAAAAATGTGTCCTTAGGGCTTAACGAAATTGGGTATCTGGCTCACTAAAGGTCTAAACCTAATGTCAAAGGGATTAATAACTAATCTAAACCATAAGAATAGTTTTGTAAGGGGGCCTATGTTGATGTTTGTATGGATGTACCCGATTAAAAAATATATTTTACATATACATATCAGATATTTTCATAAAAAACGTGCCCCTCGAAATATCGGGCCCTGGCCGGTGGTCCTCCCCGCCCACCCCTAGGGCCGGCCATGACGACACGATTGTTTGATAACCCTATACTAGCAACTTCAGTTGACAAATTACAATAAAAAGAAGGCAAATTGGATTAAAATAATTTCAACTTTCTCAATTTGGTTGATAATAATTCCAACTCAGTTATTCGGCGATAATAATCCGAAGTGGTCCATATTCGGCCGATAATAGTCTGCGTTAAATATAGCTTAACGGAGTTAAGTTTTTTTTTCCGAATTACAACCGATGTTTTAGGGCTTTGGCTTAGAACGAGGATACGAGTTGATTGATGTAAAATTTACCTCGAAATACTGCCTCAAACGACGAAAACGGTGCTTTAATTCGGGTGTTTAAACTTCCAATTAACAAAAATCAAGCCGTTTGAAGCACCGTTTCGAGGTAAGTTTTACATAAATCGACTCGTATCCTCCTTCTGATCAAAATCCATAAAACATTGGTTTGTAATTATGTAACACCTCGTAAAATCGTGTCCAATAATGCATTGACACGTGTCCCAAATCCTAGTGATGCCTAATGTTGGCTAGGAGGGACTATTTTTGCCAAAAACGAAAACTATGAATGTAGAGGGACTAAAAGTGTCAACATGCTAAAACTATGCCTTTGAGTGGCCTTACACAGTGTTCGTATTCTCAAATGAGCCACTTGTTGGACGAGAGGAACCGTTTGAGGAATTGTTTGAAAGTTTGTAAAAAGAAGGGTTAAAAGCGTCAACATGTTAATTTATACCTCTGAGTGACATTTTGACGAACCGGGAGCTTTATGATGTTCGGTCATACTCTCGGGTGTGCCTAATATTGGCCATTAAGGGCTTTTATGCCTAATATTGATAATACATGAGAGTTTAGAAGTTTAGGGGCTAGAAGTGTCAAAGAACAAAATTAAATTTGCTGACCAGGGTCCCATACGGACCATATGGATTGACCTTTACGGTCCGCAAGCACTTGCCCAGCTCTGAAAAATTGCTTGCAGTCCACACCAAGGCTGCCAAACCCCCTAATTCGAATCTATGGGCTTGTTGGCTGTTTATGACACGTTTAGGGACGCTTGTTACCATCCCATGAAGCCTCTAAACACCTGGAATGATCAAAATCATCCTCAAAAACTATAAATAGGTGTTGGTTTTCATTGTAAACTTGCACCATTTCTTGTTTTCCCTTCTATACTCTCCTCTGGAGGTTCCTGAGCATTTGGGAGCTTTCCTTCAAGTTTTAATCAGTCCCTTAGATCACATGTAAGTGTTCCTTTCTTTGCTTGTTCGTTTATTAGGCTTTTAAAGCCGAAAGTCAAGCGTTTTTTATAAACGCTTTGACTTTCGGGTTAGACCTTAATGGTCCAGCCATTGTTCGCAACAAACATGGCTACGTGATAGTAATTAGGTAGGTGTTAATCCCTCAAAAGGGCATCTCCTGAAAATCACGTATGCTTGGTCAATTGACAGGTCAAACTTATTGTCTTAAAAAGTCAAACTAAGCAAATTTTGAAATATTCATAATCTGAGTTTAGAGGTGTTCTAAAATATGTTTCTAACACTTAAATAACTTGGTAATAATTATTAAAACAAGTGTAAACATGTTCGGCTCATAATTCCAATTTTAGGATCGGTTTGCAACCGAAAGTCGCGAAGTTTGACTTCTGCTTTGACTTTCGATTCTGACCAAATTAGATTAGTTTGCTACTGATTTAAGGTTCCGTTATGACTGTAAACGCCTCGAATCAACATCGACCTCCCACTTTTCAAAACCAGACTCTTTGACCTTCCCAGAGGATGACGAGAAAAATACAAAGACTCGAAAGAACTGCAAGGATGCAACCCGAAAGAACACAAACAAAAGAATCAGAAGAAGCGCAGGCCATACGTATGAGAAATGAATGAACACAAACAAAAAGAACACGTGATTCTTTCAGAAGAACGAAGGTAGATATACACATCCAAGTCCTTTACAATTAAACCTTCCTCCTATGAAAGTAACAAAACCAACACAAGATACATCCAAACTATTATCGTTGACACCTATTCCAAGCAAGTTGCATACACAAATACACGAGAACTATAACACCAATATGAACTATAACAAAGAATAGAATGGAATGACTTTTCGATAATAAAAATCTTCTCATTCGCCTAGTTTGCAACCCCGAACATACGGGTGGTCAAACTTTATGTATTTGACCCAATATGAACGGTACTTTGTCATTGCCAACTCTAGCCACGGTTTCATGTTTCCGTTATAGTGAATCACAGCTGCTTTCTCGATATCCCTTTTATCAATGCTTGGGTTGTACCCGAGACCGAGTACATGCCATGACTTGTCGAGTGGATGTGTTAGCCCGTAAAATGTCATTAGTCCAGGTGGCAATGTCCCGAGCTTCCATAGAACCCGATCTTCATTCTGATAACAACACAATCAGTAAATTATCTAACAGTTAATGAAATATATTGAGCCCAGATTGTATTGATGACAAGCATGTAGGCATGTAAATGAACCTAACGAACACGAAGAGAAGCATGTTCATGTTCGTTCATTTAACTTTAACCGAACATGAACACGAGCATTTAATCCAACACATTTAACCGAACATGAACATGAACATTTAATCTAACACATTTTTTGTTCATGTTCATTTATCGAGAAAATGGGCATGTTCGTGTTTGTTTATGTTCGTTCATTTAAAACATAAACAAACAGTTCAAGAACGTAAACGAACATAAACAAACATAATTTAACAAACAATAGACAACACAAATGAACAAACATAAATGAAAAAAATAAACATAATTGACTAAACATAAACGAACATAAAGTATGTTTTTATATGAATTGGTGATAAATTAAGATAACTTCCATTGCAAACCCATTTTTATTACTAGAAAACCCAATTACTAATTATACTTATATAAGTAGTTAGAAAGTTCCTTTTGTGTTTAATATTCATATAAATATAACTACTTATGTATTTAAACTGAAACGAACATAAACGGACGTTCATGAGCATAAATGAACGAACAAAACGTGTGTTCATGTTCATTCCTTAAAGAGTAAAGTACATGATGGTCCCTGTGGTTATCCAAAATTTTGGATTTAGTCCAGAGTTTTTTACAGTACGTTTGTGGTTTGCAATTTGCAACGTATTGGGACCATTTGTGTACTTTTGGCAAAAGTTGGGGACTAAATGTGTTACAAAGTGCAAACCACAGGGACCGTCCGTGTACTTTAAAAAAGCTAAGGACTAAATCCAAAATTTTGGTTAACCACAGGGACCATCCGTGTACTTTACTCTTCCTTAAATTAAATCAACACAAAATTGTGTTCATGTTCGTTCATTTATTATATAAACAAACATAAACGAACTTCACGTCAAACAAGTTCTTACGAACAGTTCATAAACGTTCGGTTCATTTACAGGCCTACATGTAATAAGAATCTAGAGATTAAAAAAATACTACTGTAAAAATCTTACCATATTTTGCCATTTGTGGTAAATACCAGTTATATCCTTCTTCTTCCACACATCAAGATCAAACATATTCATCCCGTAAGCCCATCCACACGCATTCGGGTCAAAATTTCTCGCAATATGAGGATTCGAGAAATTCAAATACTTATCAAAACGGTGAAAGCTTTCCCCACACGTTTCAACAGCACCGTTCACTTTCCCATTCAGATCGACCTTCCATAACCCCGTTAAGTCTTTTTGAACCACAATATCATCATCCAGAAAAAGAATTTTGTTCAATTTGGGATAAACTTGAGGGAGATAAAACCGAAGGTGATTCAACATTGAAAGATACTTCGGGTTTCGGTATTTTAAATTTGATGAACCGGTTGTTTGATGATCTGATTTGAAATAGTATTCTTTCATGGCGGCGGATTCGAGTTGTCGAAGAACCGGACAGTAGGATGAGTTTAGCCATTTGAATTCGTCGACGTTTTCCACGTGGATTGTAGCTTTGCCAGGTGGATTAAGTAAAAACCACATGTTCATTGCTCCGAAATTTAATTTATCGGAGACGAGATGAAAAACATGTTTCTCTGGTTCCTGTATTAGATATAAATAAGATCATTAGAACCATTAAAAAAAGAGCCTCCAAATTAAATTTAAAAAAATTATACTTAACGTAGTTTTTGCAAATGAACAAAAACTATCGAAATTTACCCGCGCTACGCAGCGGGAATTAGGCCAGTATCGGTTTGGTTCATTACGGTACCGGCACTCGTTATGACAACCGAAAGAGAAAACCAAAAAAAATGAAATTGTTATAAGCCCAAAATGATTTCGACACGTATTTTACATTGATCAAAAACCATAAAAATGAATATCGGCACTGGTTCCGTAAGTAAATACCGCTACCGATATTGTTCAGTTGAAATCAGTTTGGTTCATCGCGTTATCGGCACTCGTATAGTATAGCCTGTGCTACGAAAAAAAACTATATTTCGAATACAACTGCGTTTTCGAGAAATTTATATAGCAATGTCGAGAATAAAAAGATGAACACAATTGTATTCAGTTTTTTTTAATTAACGAACGCGAGTTATTGAAGAAAATCATAATAAATACAAATTAAATGGGTTAAAAGCGTATATTATTAATAGTATAAGGGGAAAACTCAAAATAAAGCCAAGTGACCAATCAAAGTGAACTCTATTCACAAAACTTGCAAGTCAATGCAACCTGGTTCATACAAAAGGCATGTTTTGACATATGCTTTATGCTTACTTGGACTGTAGGCAATCAAAATATTACCGTTCACAATCTGCAAAGTATTTATGTTTGACAGAACGTTCAAGAATCAAGATTAATTACAAGTAACTGATATTGCAAATCTTTGTATTGGTTTATAGACGATAACCCATTGTTAGGTTGAAACGTATGCCATGATATATGATGCTTATAAATTAAAAAAAGAGTAAAATGCCATTTTTGTCCCTGAGGTTTGGCCAGTTTAGCGACTTTCGTCCAAAGGTTTGTTTTTCCAAATCTGGATTCAAAAGGTTTAAAATCTTGTCATTTTCATCCGGCTCGTTAACTCTATCCAATTTTCTCCGTTAAGTCAAGGGTATTTCCATCTTTTTTCTTAACTTAAAGAGCAATTCAGTCTTTTTCACTTTATGTACAAGCATTTTGCATAATGTACAAGTATTCAAAATACCCTTAACGGAGAAGAAAAGATAAAGATCCCTCTGACTTAACGAAGAAAAATGGGTGGAGTTAACAAGCCGGATGAGAATGGCAAGATTTCAAACCTTTTAGATCCAGATGCGAAAAAACAAACCTTTGGACGAAAGTCGCAAAACTGGCCAAACCTCAGGGACGAAATGGCATTTTACTCAAAAGAAAAAAGGATACATAAATATAAATACCTTAGCATTCTTGATAGTCGAATTCACAACCACCGATGCAGCCAAAACATTATCAGAGAACAGAGCATAATGATAGAGATCTGGATTCTCAAGATTCTCCCTCCTTGGGAATACGCGTTTCTCCAACGGAAGAAGATAATAATCGATTGTTAGGCGCATGGATAAGCAATGAATACCGTTTGGGATTGTTTTGGCAGCGATTTGACTCAAAAACATGCTCTGTTTCTTCAAGCTACGAACTTGTTCATCTGCTGACTGTAACATAGCTCTCAGCTTCCCCGTGACTAACTTACAATCATATAGCTGTTCTTTAGCTTTAGACAGTAGTTGACCCATAGCTTTTATTTTCTCCGCAACACTAAGAATATTTTCATCAACAAAACACACTTAAAATTGTGCTATAGATGGCAAAATAGGAGGTCAGATGGGTTGCTATGCAGTTAATATTGGTGATATATCACCGATATATCGGTCAGAATATCGGCACTGGTATTACCGATGATATTGACCGATACATCACCGATTTTCCCCATATCTTCCCCATATCAGTACCTTTCTTTTTATTGCTGCTATTAGTGTTTTAAGTCTTAATGAGTTCCTACTTGCTACAATTGTTAGTGTTTTGCAAATTGTAAAAGGTTAATTTGTTAATGGTAGGAGAGTATACTAAATTGTTAGCGTTAAATTGCTATCTATCTATCTATCTATATAAATTCTGCATGATACTAAAATTACCGATATCCCACCGCAATAACCTATATCTCAAATATCGGTCTTTGACCGATATCCTTTTAACCACATTAACTGCATAGGTAAATGGTCAAAATGGATAAAGTAGGACCAACATGCCAGCACTTTTCTTTTTGTCAATTTCTATTGTAGTATGATAAATACTTAATATAATGTGTAAAGTACAGTGGTACACGAAGGTCCCTGTGGTTTACCATAATTTTGGATTTGGGCTCTAGCTTTCCAAAGGTACACGGATGGTCCCTGTGGTTGGCATTTTGTAACGCATTTAGTCCCCAACCAACAAATCTAAAGGTTTTAGCATGTCCAAGTTAGGGACTAAATGTGTTACAAAGTGCAAACCACAAGGACCATCCATGTACTTTTGGAAAAAATATGGGGACTAAATGTGTTACAAGTGCAAACCACAAGGACCATCTATGTATTTTTGGAAAGCTAGGGACCAAATCCAAAATTTTCGTAAACCACATGGACCATCTGTGTACATTACTAAAACTTATTAAAAATAAAAAAGAGCCAAATTTGTTGATCTAAACATTAAAAACTAACAATTGTGTGAGCTAATAAGTTTAAAAAACGAATCCAAACAACACCGTATAAAAATACTGAATCAAATCTGTAAAGAGTATGTATTGAGTAATTTGTGTGAGCTAAAAAACTTTATTTTATTAGTTTGACCAATTATTAATAACATATAGCTAAAGTTCATCCTTGCAATAATAGGCACCTACTGACCTGTGATTAAGATCAGCATCAGCAGTAGCATCTCCTAAAGCACGTTGACTTTCTTTAAGTTGACTTTGTAGTTCATGTGCTAATTGTGTCTTGTTTTTCATTGTTGCAATGCTCATATAAACCCTAGCCATAATCATTTGATCCCGGACCAATCGTATAGTTGTGTCAATGTTCTCGTTATCGTTCTCTTTTCTCCAAATACTGTACTTCCCAAGAACAGCAGAGTCAACCGACTTTGACCGCTCGATGGCCGCATTTTCAAGCTTTATGATGACATTGTTGTCGTTTTTCACTAAATCAGCCGCTCGATTTTCGCGTCTTTTATCTCTCAGTTTCTTCTACAATGGTAAAAAAGAGTAAATTTAATCATCTCATAAAGGGTATACCGTATATGTTACTATGGGACTACACTCGTGAAACATTCGGTGGGAAGTTCGTTTGTGTTCGTTCCTTTATTGGACAAACGAACACGAACAAGAAATTTTGTTCGTTTAGTTAAATGAACGGACATGAACAGAGGCCGCGTTAGTTCATTTATGTTCGTGAACGTGTTCGTTTAAGTTCGATTGTGTTTGATAGTTAATTAGTGTTTTTAGTTTTTAATACAGGGGCTCCCCAAGGAGAAGAGCTAGGACGAATGAAACCCCTGTCTAGTAACTCTTGAAGTTGATTCGATAATTCTTGCAACTCTCCTGGTGCAAGACGGTATGGAGCACGAGCAATCGGTGCTGCTCCTGGCTGGAGATCAATCTGAAATTCTACCTGACGATGGGGAGGTGGACCAGGGAGCTCTTCAGGAAAAACATCAGGAAACTCTCGAACAACAGGAAGATCTTCGAGTTTCCTCTCGTCAGTCTGAGAGTCAGTAACAAGGGCCAAAAGGGAAGGATAGCCCTTACGTAGACAACTTAGAGCCTTCATGGCTGAGATAATACTTACTGTAGCACCGCTACGATGACCCTGCACCGATAGCGACTCACCACTAGCAAGGGGAATACGAACGACTTTCTCTTTGCAAAGAATTTCTGCCTGATATTTGGATAACCAATCCATCCCGACCATTACATCAAAGCTTCCGAGAGTGACAGGAAGTAGGTCAATGTCAAATACTTGACCTAAGAGATCTAATTTGCAACCCATGAGGACATGAGACACTTCAATGGTTTTACCATTTGCTATTTCCACTACATGCTTAACAACGAGAGGTGTAGGGCTCAATCCTAGACGACTACTGAACCCCGTAGACACATAACTCCAATCGACACCCGAGTCAAATAAAATAGAAGCATAAACACCATTCACAGAGAACGTACCAGTAACTACATTGCCGTCGTTCCGAGCTTCACCAGCTCCAATCTGGAACACTCTGCCTCGAGCACCATTTCCCCCATTGTTGCCGTTGTTGTTGTTGTTCCCAGCATTGTTATTATTCGGGCGATTGTTGTCGTTAGCGTTCTGGTTTAGCTGAGGGCAATCCCGCTTAAAGTGGCCCTCATCCCCACACTGATAGCACCCCTTCCTGAAACCCTGGTTCTGCTGGGGTGGTTGTCCCTGTTGTCTTTGATTCTGCTGGTTCTGTTGCTGCTGGTGTTTGGGCTGTGGGGCCCTACAATCCCTGGCCTCATGGCCCGCTTTGCCACACCTGTTACACATTCGCCCACACGGCCCGAAATAATGATAGCCACACTTGTTACACCGTGGCTTTCTCCCCGCATACTGACCCTGACTCTGGCCACTTCCCTGGCCTTGATTGACAGAAGACGACTGGCTGATGCTGCGATTGGTATTATTGTCTGGCCTCTTCTAAGTCTGACCGGCACTGGACGTTTTATCATAGTCGTTCCACTTCCGTTTGTTATCATTAGCAGATGCAGTAACAGTGGGTGCAGCAGCAGTAGTTGTTGAAACACGCGACGGTAACGAGCCACTCTCTACCTCTTGATCCACAATCTTGTGGGTTAATCGAACAATCTGTGTCAAATCATGGAGATGGGCTGCAGCGACTAAACTCTTCACACGCGGAGGCAGTCCCTTGATGAACAACTCAATCCTCCGAGACATAGGCCGGGACAAGTTCGGACACATGTCGGCCAGTTCATACGATCGCTTCACATACGCTTCAACCTCAGATCCAACCATCTTCAGGTCATAGTACTCGTTTTCCAACTTCTGGACCTCATCCCGAGGACAATACTCCTCTCTGATCAGTTCTTTAAAGTCATCCCAAGTTGTGGCATTCGCTGCCTCAATGCCCAGCAACTGCACTTGGGCATTCCACCACGTTAGGGCACCATCCGCCAAGGTACCCGCAGCATATTTCACCCTGTCCCCAGCGGGACAATTACAGATAGCAAACACGGACTCAGCTTTCTCAAACCATCTCAGAAGCCCCACAGCCCCTTCAGTCCCGGTGAAGGTCTGTGGCTTGCAGTCCATGAACATTTTGAATGTACAAGCAGGTTGGTTGGGCTGGGGTTGCGCATGCTGACCTAAACGACGGAAGGAAACACATTATAGGAGTGAAAGGACGTGTACGTGGTATAAGAGTAAAGAGTACTTGGTACATTCCGTACCAGCTTGATAGGCTGCTAAGGCCTCAGCCACACGGGTATTGATTAAGTCAGTCAACTCAGCCTGAGTCATGTTGATGTTGCCACGTCCGTTTCCTCGTCCACTCATGATTCTATATATAGAGATGAACCAATTCAGGAAATTGAAATAAAATGGGGATCGAGTATCATGTTGATATCTACGTACTACCAGGTTCACACATAATAAGGCAGAACCCTTCTCACGCTCTATAAGCCTCATTGGGACTTGCATGCACCCCGCGTTATTATTAAGTGTGCACCCATAATAATAAGGCAATTTGCATGCTTATCTCAGTGCCTCTTAGCTTGCGTTCGAAGTTTCCCCCGTACAAACATTACAACAGATGGTATCACAGGTCTATGATTCACATGAGTCGAAGAGTAGTGTCACACTATCAAGTTACTAGGTCGTTTAATGTTTCATTTCATATATGTTGTGAGTGTGTGACTATTAAGCAAGTAATGTATAAAGTGAGAGAGACGAACCTTGCAATCTGGAGCTGAGTGTCATGATCGATTTTCGAAGGTGTTCGATTATAGTCTGGTTTTACAAACGTTTTAAAACCTAGTTCACTATAACCAGTGGCTCTGATACCAAACTGTAACACCCCCAAAATTCCACCTGCGGAAACCCCGCGAGGCGTGTTACGCATCAGAGTTCGAGCCACCAATCACATTGAACCAATGGTAAATACTTAAATAAACATGTAATTAATTACTGATTTAACTGTCAACATGATATCAATTCCCAAAATGTTGTGTAGCGGAAGCAGGTAAATAATCGTTTAGCAAATGTTTCATAGTAATACTTAAAACCAGTGTATCAAATGTAAGATAATCCGAAAGCCTCGATCCATGATCACTCCAGCACTCCCAGATAGCAAGTCCATGCTCCAAATGTTAACGACCTACAAGCATGCAAACAAGTGTGTCAGACTACGCTGGTGAGTTCAAGTTTTAGTTAACAGGTTGTGTTACCATATGTATGTTAATGCGATTCCACGTTGCAACACGAAGTTGCTCATGCTAGATACCCTAGGGAGTGTGCCCATATGTATCCGGGGAGTGTGCCCCTTAACAACCCCAATGCCCCTAACCGAGCATTGGTAATGATCGATCCCATGTACAATAACCAGTATCCATGTTAATCGTTTACCCAGAATTTCCCTTCCAAATGTTTACCAGTTGTCCCAAACCACCGGGACGCATGCTTAGAGAGATGCAATGAACTCACCTTGATTTGCTCGGTATGTTATAGTAAGTGCTCACAAACAATCAGTCAAGTCCTACGGTACGTATATGTATATGATCAGTTGGTATTCACAAAGTTGGCACGTATGTGTAATCACACAGGACAATGCATCGATGATCACCAAGTAGCACATTATACGCATTCGAAGTCATATATGTAACGTCTTATACTTAACAGCAGTCATATATCTCAGTTAACTTCTAACAGAGTTAAGTCAGGTTACTGTGCAGAGTATTCTGTTTGGCGAAATACACTTTTGGCGAATCATACTTTGGGCGAATCACATCTTTGGCGAAACACAACTTGTTTCGTCAATTCTGCCTTTGGCGAAACAGAGTTCTGTTTCGTCAATCATCCCTTGGCGAAACACATTCTGTTTCGCCGAGATTTCTGTTTCGTCAAACCAGTCCAGTTCGTCAAACATCAGTTACGTCATTGATCAGTTACGGTTTCAAAACCCTAATTGCCGTCACACGTCATCAACCATTCAGTCATCATGTAACACAGAAATCGCAGGAACCCTAATCATGGCTACAGCCGTTATCGACATCAACATCAACATCAGTCATCAAACAGTAATCACATGATCATCAATCAAACATACGGACTCATACAGAAATCGTTATACTAACTGTAATAAAACTGTGTGCCAATCGTAGGTAATCTAGCATATATGTTAATCATGAGAATACATCCGGTTAAATGCTAAACAACCCTAACAATCATGTTCGTATAAGTTATGAAACCGATTCATATAAACAACCGTGCATACTAATTTGAAACCACAATACTCATATAAACACATTTATTCTAGAGATCGAACCAGCACATACACACGCAAAGGTTGAGAGATCAAAGTATCATAAAAACCGATTATACTAACCGAGATACAAGTAAGGATGATGCGGGTCGTTCGAGAGAGCTTGGGAATACAAACTGCCGTCGCACAGAGTGTTCTAGGGTTTTTGGTAGTTTTGATAAAAGTGACGAATGAACAGAGAATTTCGGTACATATGCAATTACGTAACGTGTTGGGCCCTTACTGGGCTTCGACGAGACTGGGCCGACGAAACAGGCTTTGTTTCGTCGAAGGGTTCTTGGCGAATCACAATCCTGATTCGTTGAGATGTGCTTGGCGAAACACACTTGTGTTTCGTCGAGTTATTCAAGAGTTAACAGTTCGAGACTAAGTTTTCTGATAAGCCACATGTTATACATATACAATCAAACACCAAAACCAAGCAAACACAATTCGCCTCATTATAACATAACGTGTGCCGTTACAAGTCAATAAATCAAACACTAACAGTCAAAGTCAACGTGCATTTAATGTGAAAATGAAGGTCGAAAACTCGAGTTGTCACAATTCTAGTGTCCGACAACAGAGGTTGAAAAGGAGCAAATGAGCCAGATACCTTACGCGTCAGTAGTCGGGAGCCTGATGTATGCTCAAGTCTGTACTCGCCCAGATATCGCTTATATTGCTGGAATGCTAGGCCGTTATCAGACTAATCCTGGCCTAGATCACTGGAAAGCAGCTAAGAAGGTCCTCAGATATCTGCAAGGGACGAAAGACTATAAACTGACTTATGGAAGAAGTGATCACTTAGAAGTGGTAGGTTATTCTGATTCTGACTTTGCCAAATGCAAAGATGACAAGAAATCCACTTCGGGCTACATCTTTATGTTAGCAGGCGGACCTATCTCATGGAAGAGTCATAAACAACAGTTAACTATAACTTCCACAATGATGGCAGAATACATTGCTGTTTACAACGCAACCTGTCATGGAATGTTGCTTAGAAATCTGATCACTGGACTCAAAATCGTTAATTCCATTTCTAGACCATTGAAGCTTTACTGTGATAACTCAGCTGCCGTCAGTTTCTTGAACAGTAACAGTTCGACTGGAGCTGGTTTATATCTCGATACAAAATACTTGTTCGTACGTGAACGAGTTGAGGAAAATAATCTTTGTATTGAGTATATTAGTACTAAAGACATGCTAGCGGATCCGATGACTAAAGGTCTCCCACCTAAAGTTTACGAAGAACATGTAACGAATATGGGACTTACTAAAGACCTTATTTAATGGCATATTGTACTAGCTTATGTTTTAATTAATAAAATTTCCTCAGTTTGATTTTGTATGTCTCTAACATATGTTCTGCCGGTGTAATGACATATAGACAAATATAAATACAAATCAGACGCTAAAGGGCTTATACATATTTTGATCGTAACTATTAGGTTTTTAATTGAGGCTATAGTATGATTAATGGGGGTCCTGAGTCGAATGATGATTCAACGGCTGTATTTCTCTGCTATAGTTCTTGGTTTAAAGCTAAAATGAGTGTTAACTCCTGGCCAGGCTTACCTAATACTCATGATAAATGATTACTTGGGTGTATAAATAAGGGGCTTATTAGAGAGTTAAATATATAAATATAATATTTAATCTTGTAGCCTATATAATCATTTATATTATATTAGATCAAAATATATTTAATAACCTATTAATAATTAGTTGGTAATTGTTGATGGACCATATTACCCTTATTAACTAATTGGGTTTCCTCTTGGGTGTATAAATAAGGGGCTTATTAGAGAGTTAAAGGGTTACACACATTACACAATCACAAACCCTCATTAACATCAAATTCGTGACTCTCTCCCTAAACCGAAACTACCCTAATTTCGGTTTCATCACCATCATAACTTACACCCTAAGGAGTAACCAGATTGTAACATCCGTCAAATTTGGTTTCCAAAAATCCAACCCGTTTTGAATTTTGGATCCCAATCCTTGAAACGAATTATATATATAGTTATTTATATTCCTAGTTAATTAATTTAAATAATCTTCACATTTCAAAATTTTTTTTTATTATTTCTTCTATAAAAATAAACTAGATAATTTTGTAAAGTTTCAAAATTTATTTAACTTATATGAGTTAACCAAGATATTTAGCTAGTTAATTACTTAATTAACTTAATTGATTTAAAAGTAAGGTTAGTTAACTATGTTTACAAAGATGAAAAGTACAAATTATGTGATAATTTGAAAGATATATTGAGAGTAAGTGTCACAAACTTCAAGGGCCAATATTGTCAATACAGCCATACTTCACCAAATTCAAACATGACTCCTTGTCCAGCAAGTTGGCCGCTCAAACAGGAAGCATCAACAACTTCCATTTTTTTTTCTTCACATTTCGCTAATTATTCGAGATTCCGCATTTCCTTTTCTTTTGATTTATGTGCTGATTTTTCGGAATTAAAGCAATTATGCGTTTCCTATAATATGCCATCCATGAACCTAGACTACAAACCAAAACCCATTCATTTTTCTTTGTTTCGGAAACTTCGACATTTCCTCAACCCGAACCGCTATATATACGAAACCACTCAAGCTCCAAATGGTGTACCAATTTCCCCACCTCTCACTAAGCCACTCTCGACACCCTCACTCAATCATCCCACCTTTCGTATCACCCGCACGCGCAACCGGAACATCGCAGGAGTCCCTCAACTTCACCGGACTTACGCCGGAGAACCCGACGCGACTCGGAGACACTCGAAACACGGCGAGTATTACCGCCAAGCTTCTCGAAGACACGGCGCCGGAGCCAGCTGAAGTTGTAACGTCGGGAACTCGGAACCCTCGTCAGAACTAGCCGGAGATCCAACCGCATTGTTTTCGGTATACCTTATCTCCCGTTCTTGTTTAAAGTTTGGTTACGAGTTTATACGTAGATATACTTTCTGTTACCTTTCTATTTTCTTTTAAATCCTCTGTTGAAGTCTTAAACTTTCTTTTCGACGATAATAATCACTCAGACAATGGAATATGGTAGATACATATGTTGTTTTGTTAAAAAAAAATGAAGGAGATGGCCACCTCATTTAGTCAACTATATTCTTTTATTTTTGTCTTTTACGTTTACTATTATTATGGCATATCATAATAATCATCCAACCCCAAACTTGAAATATAAAGTTTTACAACAGTAGGTTTTGTCTCTTAAAATGAAGTTAAGAACTAGTGTAAATGATTAACTGGTGAAGCATACATTTTGATCAATATTAAAGACTTTGAGTGGTAACATACGTTTACTATTATTGATTTACTAGATAATGTATTTTGATCAATATTAAAGACTTTGATATTTTAAAGTAAAGGTTAGAGATATCTTTATGTAAATTAAAGATCATCATAACTTATTTAATTTCAGTTCCATTATTTTATTTATTTGTTATGTATCTGTCTATTGTTTTAACTTGCAAATTATGTAAAATACATAACATTTATGATAAAAAAAAATAAAATAAAATAATAAGACAAAGAAATTTGCACTAACGAATGTAAACCCCCTTTTTTTTACTTAAACCAAATTTGACCCGTTATCTTTCTATCGTTTATATTATAATGTGATAAAAGAAAATAATTAAATAAATAAAATATCTAATGAAACAAATTGTATTTTTTTTTAAAATGTTAGAAGTTATATTAATCTACAACTTTTAACTAGACCGTTATGTAACATTTTAACATCTAGGATAATTGCTTTGCTCGTTCTCTTGGGTCTTCCAATCTTACTCGTGCGCTTCTACAAGAAATCGCAACGCAATCAATGTGAGTATACATGACCCATTTTCGTTTTACACTTTTGGGTGCAATATGTATTACATATCAAACATCACAACACATTAAACATTTTATGCACACTCATTCCATATTCTATGTGACACACTCTATTGATGTTAGACATGTTATGCTACTGTAAACACCTAATGACTATGTGTTCATTAACTTCGTACAAGCCTCCCCTAACAATGGTAGCGCTATAGGTTGAGAAACGCCCCTCCTGTTCTATGAGCAGGTATTGTTAGGTTTAAACTATGTCAAACATACTCAAACTCGTTTGGGTACACTTTAATTGCGTTAAACTTTGGTTTGGACACATAGAGTAACATCGTTTCGAGTATATACTGTTTACATGATATTGTATTTCACATTTGGATATGAGCAACATTTTAAACACGTACTATGCTATGTATGAAAACTTGTATACTCGCCAACATGCTTTTGTTGATTTATTTTAATACATATTGCAGGTTGAATGATCAAGAGAACAAGAATCAAGTTAGGATGGACATTAGAAACCCACTTAGCATTTTAATTATTGTTAAATGTCATGTTTATTTAATTGGAACTATGTATCCCATTTTGAGATTTAATGAAATAAATTAATTCATATTGTCACAATAGTGTTATGTTGTTTTGAGCAATTTGTACGTCTCATCCCGATGTTTCCGCCATCGGTTGGGGTGTGACACAGATCATCCTGACAATCATGTCGAACTCAATGGCTGCATCTCTGACTGGATTCTCTGCTGGCCTGTCTGCTGTAACAGGTATTATTCATGTTTTCCATTACATTTAAACAGAACTGATCCAACAATTGCTACATGTATAAAAACATAGCATCAATCCACAATTTATAATACTTGTTTAGTTACAACCTCTCAAAAGTTATTTGCCTCCAATCCAATCATCTTAAAAGGTCAATTAACTAAACGCAGATTCAATGATTATCCGTTTAAGCCCCAACAAGTCACGCAGAGATGAAAAACTTTCACGTTCAAATGGTGAAATGAAGAATATATATAGAAGACCAACGAATTAGCACACGTAAGAAATTCGAAAGTATGTGATAACAATAAGGTCATATGGTATTACTTGGAGTGGATGAAATATTCTGTGATATCTGAAAAACGACCTGGCTCCTCTGCTTGTTGCCAGAATTAGTTGTGGATTCAAGTAACGGGTTTGCGAGACTAACAGCTGAATGATCTTTATTATGAGTTGCATCCTCCTGTGAAGCTTCCAATCGCATAGCTTTTAGTCTTTCTCTTCTCTGAGTTGACTCTTCCATTGACCAGAGAATATATACATACACTGCACGATTGCATACACACATATAAGAAATGTGAAATCAGGATGTGTTTGTGATATTAGAAGTGTCGAATGGGCGAAAATTTACAACATGGCTAGAAAGGAAACAGGTATAAGGGGTGAAAAAGTCATCCAAAGTGATTTTAAATTCTTAAAAACCTCCTAAATCAACAAGTTGCTTTATATTTTTAACAGAATATATATTATTATGATAACAATTCTAGCCCGTATAGAACTCTACCCATGTGACCCGTTACCCAACCCATGCACTTTGATTGAAATAAATATAATGCACTTACATAAACACGAAAAGAAGTACCAACAAGAACAATAATGTGGCTTAGAAACAGGGTCATATTTCTAAGAAAAGAAACCTATGCTTAATCAACTAATTAATCCACTCAAAAGTTCACAAGAATTTATGCATGTATAAGTGAGTGAGGTAACTAGCTGATATCGATTTAGTTAGCAGTTTACATTAATTTAAGCAATTTGGCAACAAATTAGGGCTGAAATCAGGAATTAGCGAACCCTTGAACAAAACGGAAACATACATATACATATACATATACATAATTTTTAAAGGTTTGGAGCAAAACCGTTAAAGTGACCAAACCACAGGGAGCAAAACGAAAGTTTACTCAAGTTTTTTTTTTCGGACATTGTTTATATTAATTTTGTTACTGGTTTGGTCCAAGTTTAAAGTGTAACTACCTAAAAAGACCCTGAAGTATTGCTACATTTAGAAGCCATCCATCGCTTTGAGTTTATTTATTTATTTTTTAATTTGTTGTGGAAAAATGTTAAAAAGTAACTGTGCTGTTTTAATGTTGGAAGCCCAACTGGTTTACAATTAAGGAATGTTGTTTAGCTCAACATAAACTATTTCATATATAGAATGTCGTATAAGTGTACATTTGTTTTTATTTTTAGAAAAACCGGCTCAGTTTGGTCAAAACCATTTTGAGTCAAAACCGGTTATGAAGGAAAATATTTGATCCTATACAATCGGTTTGGGTCGTCCCAAAGCTCTTTTTGTCTAAACGGTTTCAAAAAATTAATAAATAATGTGTCAACAAAAGTTTCATCAATTCAATGATACTCCATTTTTTTTTACCAAAATAAAAAGGTTAAACAGTACAACCCGTATTAACCATTTTCTTCTAGTTGAGATCATGTATAAAGTTGGACGTGGTCTAGTTAAATAGTCAACCTTCTAAGTTATGCCATTAGAGTGAAACTTGAATGTGAAGGGTATTATTGTCATTTGCGTAGATACAAAAGTAAACTGATGATCATAAAATGTATTTTTGTCAGAAAGGGCAGAATTCAGATGTTGGTTTATTGAATTCATTAGCATATGATCATGAGCTTCATATGCCTGTAACTTGGATTCCTAGTTTAAACAATCTGCCCAGTTTTACCAATAAATTTCGAGAATCACATGACAATATGAATAAAACATGTGCATCCTTTGAAAAGACCAGAGTGTTGGTATATTACTTGTTTTGAGAATCTATATGTCCCCTTTTCAAATAAATTACATTTAAATAATAGTTACTTTCTTTTAGATCATTAACTGGTACAGTTTTTATTGAGTCGAGGCCCAGACTTGGTTTCTTTTCTGCTTAGCTGAAGCCCACCCACGAAGAGGAAAGGAAAAGGGCTGGCCACGGCCCATGAGGGGTTTTTTACTAGGCCAATCAATTTTGTTTGTAAACTAGATTAATGTAGTTAAGTTTTCCATAGTTCATCATTGTTCTAATGTTCTTAATACATAACAAGTTGATTTGCATAGACAAAAAGGGATTAAAAGAAATTTTCCTTTCAAAAAAGTCATTTTTTCTAAGATGATTACATTCACGTGCTAGCTAAAGGATTTAGTTAAATTGTTTTCTTAAATATGAGATCATCCCTTTGTAAATATTGATATAATTATTGGTGTGTACCTTCATGACCTTTTTTCCCCATCAGCATTGCACAAATGGTTTTATGCCGTAGAAATTGTGCATTATTGGTGTGTACCTTCATGGCCATGGGCATAGCATAGTGGGGGCCGGGGGCGTCCGACCCCTCGAACTTTTCGCTCAATAGTGTCCGGTATGTAGTTTTCGTATAGAATTTTTTAAGTATATACGTTTTCGCCCCCCCCCCCCCCCCCCCCCCCGGTTTTATAATTTTTTAGGTATAATTTTAGGTCCGGTGACTTCTGACCCCCCCGCTCAGAAATCTCAAGCTTTGCCACTTTTCATGGCCATTTTTCAGCAATGGGAGGGGTTTATTACATGGTGTTGGAATGCTTTGATCACCAGTTGGTTAACAATAAAGAGGGATTTGAGTTGATTTAGTTTTTTTATTATATTTTAAAATGTTATGAATTTAAATCGCGATAGATGGTAAACGGTTTCTTTTAGATTATTAACTGGTACGGTTTTTATTGAGTCGAGGGCCGGTATTGGTATCTTTTCCACTTGTCTAAAGCCCACCCACGAAGAGGAAAGGAAAAGGGCTGGCCACGGCTCAAGACGGGTTATGGACTTGGCCAATAAAATTTGTTTGTAAACTAGATTAATGTAGTCAAGTTTCCCATAGTTAATCATTGTTCTAATTTTCTTAATAGTAATACATTAGGCCATGGGGTATGGGGCTTGGGTTGGGGCGTGGGTTGGCTGAAAACGCCCAAGCCACCACCCCGGGGGCTTGGGTTGGGGCGTGGCCCCATTGGCGTGGGTTTGAAGCCGGGCGTGGGGCGGGCTAGTAAGTGACATGGCAGGCTTTCAATGGCCAAACCAAACTCATGCCCCCCAACCCAAGCCCCCAACCTAAGCCCCACCATACACTATGGGCGTGGGTTTGAGTGGTGGGGGGCTCCCATTCCACGTGTCAACCAATGCCCCAACTCAAGCCCCAACCCAAGACCCACCATACCCCATGGTCTAACAAGTCGACTTGCATATTTGTCAAATCTAATTATTCATTTTTTTAAATGATTTCATTCACGAGCTAGCTAAAGGATTTAGTTAAACTGTTTTCTTTAATATGAGATCTTCCCTTTGTAAATATTGATATAATTTTACGTGTGTAACAAAATTGGATTTGAATTGATTTAATGTTGTTAGTATGTTTTAACGTGATAACTTCCACGCTTATAATGAACGAGAAGATGGGTTTGAGTAATTTAAATTGAATATAAATGATTGATATATTGCATATACACATGCGTAAATATTGGGAAATACATGAATCATGACAAATAGGAAAAGCTTGGAATTGTTAAAAAGCAATTTTGAAATCGTCAACCGCAATGATATGAAAAACTTTCATTTTTAACCAGCGGACAGACTACCGAGCATATTAGGTTGCTTGGTTGTAGAGATGGGCATAATAACCGGTTCTAAACCCGACCTGGACCCGGTTCCGGTTCCTACCACGCTAATAGTAGAACCGATTCCGGGTTCAAAAAACCCGTTGATTCCGACCCGGTTCCACATTTTATAAATAAAATCGGTTCGTACCCGGTTCCTACCCGGACCCGGTGCGTACCCGGAACCGGTTCCGGGTATTACAAAAAAAAACCCGATATGCCCATCTCTAAATTATCAATTAATTGTTTAAATAGTAACTTTATGGTATTTACCAGATCCAAAGAATGATTCATCGAAACCAACCATTCAATCAAATACGTGAAGCAAACGAAATTGTACAGGTTATAAAAGCATAACATGATAAGATACAGATCAGTTCTACCAAAAATAAACATTAAAAAATACAAAACCAAAAATAGCAACAATCCTTATTAAACCTAAGACCTTTACAAACTGATGTTTACCACAAAAATGAGTTGACATGTGTTATTGGTTCCGTTCGGTAGAAAAAGTAAAAAAACAGCTTTTATTGAGTAAAAACAAGAGGAACCGGTTACGTACAGTATTGACAGCTTTTTGTATCGAAAAACTCAAAAGGACCGGTTTCAAACAATACCCGTACCCGGTTCCAAACAGGACCCGTACCCGGTTCCATTGTACCCAAAACCGGTTACGCCGGTTCTAAATATATTGATGTGTACCCGGGTTGTACCCGGAACCGGTTTCACAGAGAACCCGGTTCCACTCACTTGTATCCATACCCGGTTCCGGGTTGGAACCGGTTCCGGGTTTTAAGAATACCCGATTATGCCCATCTCTACTTGGTTGCTGTTTTGTTTAGGCTTTTTTGTTGAGTCAAAGCCCAGTCATGATTTCTTTCCTGATGAGCTTGAAGCCCACCAAGTAAAAGATAAAAAAAAAGTAGTGGCCATAAGGGGTTAACCAATTGGATCCGCTTAAGATTCAATAATTAATCACTGTTCATATTTGTTTTTTTTGAAAGGCTAACTTCATAACACCACCAAAAAACGGATTATCTCCAAGACGGAGATAACCACAAAATCCACAATCAAGTTACATCAAAATTACACCATTTTTTCCACTCTATCCTCTCCTTTTTCGATCTACTATTGAACCAAAGATAACTAATCGCCTTTACATCCGAAAGCATCTTAGTCACATTCGCACTTCCTTGTTTGAAAATAATCTCATTCCGGGTCACCCATATCTTCCAACACACAATAACAAGAATGCCGTATATGATCCCTTTCCTCGCACTAACAGTATGCATAAAGTCCACAAGGCTCAAAATGTCTTTTACTGAAAAAATGATCATGGGGGGAATTTTCAGCCACGACGCGACCCCAAGCCATAGCCCATTGGAAATCCTGCACGCAGTAAAAATATGTTCTGTAGTCTCCTATACCTCACCACAGAATCGACACAAACCATCACCAACGAAAACATTCCTGTGAGCCAAGGCAGAAGCCGTAGGAATCCTATCCAAATTAGTCCTCCACATGAAAACGTTGCACTTACTAGGAATCCACTTACACCACTTGTACTTGTAACCCTCCACTCCCCCTTCATCGTTTCGTAGCCATTTCCGAGCCTCCTTGACCGTATACATAACATTCGAACCGGTATTCCATCTCCATGAGTCGTTCCTATGATTGAGCTGAACTACCGCAACCATTCTATGACAATCAACCAATTCCACCCTCTCGTTATCCGCAGAAGGATAACGTTTCCACTCCCACTGAATAACACCATGTCCGTTGATATTACCAATGCGATCCGCAACTTTGCACCATTTATTTTTTTCAAGACGGAACAAATTCGGGAACAAGTCTTTCAATGGTTTATCATTAATCCATGTATCCAGCCAAAAACGAATATCCAACCCATTCCCAACCGTGCCACGAATCATATTTATCAAACTAACTCCTTGGATTTTTGTCGCGTACGCTACCTTCACCATCTTACTCCACGGACAGCTAGATTGTTTGTTCCAAGGCACCATATCCCATCGGCGATTTGAAACATGTAGCGCATCTATAACCCTCTTCCATAATGCATTCTCTTCAACTTTGTATCTCCATATCCACTTGAACAGCATCGAGTGATTACAGTCGAGCAATCTACTCAGACCCAACCCACCCACTAACTTAGGTTTCGCCACTCTGTCCCATGCCACCCAATGGATCTTACCAATTTCGTCGTTCCCACCCCATAAAAACCGCTTAATTAATCCTTCAAGCTTGTTTACGACCGCAACGGGAGCCTTATACAAAGAAAAATAGTAAGAGGGGATACTCTCCAAGACAGACTTGACTAGAACCAATCTCCCACCCATAGAAAGAATGCGAGCCTTCCACAAGGATAGCCGTTTTTTAAATACCTGGATCACCGGCTCCCAACTGTTTATTCTAGACATGTTCCCACCAACCTGAATACCCAAATACTTAAAGGGCGTCTCTCCATGACGACAGCCTAACCAAAGCGCTTTATCTTGGACCTTCACACAAGCTCTTTCCCAATACCAAACAAAGTGGATTTATGAATATTGATTCTTAGACCAGAACATAAATGGAACACACGCAGCAATCGCCTAAGAGAATTAAAATTAAACTGCGACCATTCACCCATCATCATAGCATCATCCGCATACAACAGATGAGATAAAACCGGTCCGTCATTAGGCAATCGCACCCCCTCCATCAAACCCATATAGCACGCCTTTCGAATAATACTAGAAAATGCTTACATAACAAAAATGAATAAAAACGGAGATATAGGGTCGCCTTGCCTAATACCTTTACTGCACGAGAACTCGAACGTGGGAGATCCGTTAACCAGAACAGAGGAAGCGGCCGAAGCTAAAACTCCATAAATCCAATCACACCACCTATCCGGGAAACGCATTTGTTTCATAATAGACATCAAAAAATCCCAATTAACATTATCGTAGGCTTTTTCGAAGTCTATTTTGAACATAAATAATTCTTTACCCCTCCTTTTCGCCCAAGACATAACCTCACTAATAATCATAGGACCATCCAATATATATCTACCCGACAAGAACGCCGTCTGAGTCTCGTGAGTGACCGAGTCCATCACCGTCTTCAGTCTATTAGTCAAAACTTTTGATATCACCTTGCTGATCACCCCTATCAGATTAATAGGCCGATATTCTCCTAATCCCACCGGATTCTCCACCTTAGGAATCAAAGTTATGAAAGAAGACCCAACCCCCCGACTGATACTCCCAGACTCATGAAAATGATGGAAAATCTTCATAAAATCATCTTCAAATAAATTCCAAAACCTTTTAATGAACCGAAAATTGAACCCATCTGGGCCCGGGGCTTTGTCACTACCACATTCGAATACTGCCTCTTTGACTTCTTTTTTCGTAAACGAACCAACAAGATAATCAGCTTCGGCTTCCGAAATAGTCTTCAAGTCTTCGTAAACCAGCTTTGGCCTTTCGACCATGTCTTCTACAAACTTGTTCCTGAAGAACGAAAAAACTTCACATTTAACTAAAGTGGGTTTGGATATCCAAACCCCGTTAGCCATAACCCCTGGAATACAATTCGAGACCCTCCTTTTATTCACCACCCCATGGAAAAAACTAGAGTTCTCGTCACCATCCCTAGCCCACTTCACCCTCGCCTTTTGTCTCAAATCCTTTTGTTTAAAAACTTCAATCTCTCTTAATCTCTTATTCCCTTCGCAAATGGTCCACTGTTCATCCTCCGTTAAGTCACGATTCTCCACCTCTTTGTCCAACTCCTCCAACTCCACTTGAATGCCGTGAAGCTCCTCCTCCTCCGCTTTCAAGTATCTAGACTTCCATTTCAAAATAGCACCCCGAATATATTTCAGCTTGTGAAGCAAAAAAATGTCCGGGACCGAATCTTCAGAAAACCGATTAGCGGCATTACTGACCACCTCCTCAAACCCATCACGTTCTAACCAAGAGTTAAAAAACTTGAACGGTTTTGGACCATAGTTCCTATACTCGACCTTAAGAACCAAAGGGCTATGATCCGACTTGCCCCTCGCCAAAGCTCGGTACTCCGCATTAGGCCACTTATTAAGAAAATTCAAGGACACAAAGATCCTATCAATCCTGCTACATTTGTTGCCCGAAACGAAAGTAAACTTTCGGCCTCTTAACCCATACTCATGCAAGTCCGCCCCATCTAAAAACTCATTAAACTCGTTAGTAGACGCTGCATTAAACTTAGAACTCTTCCTTTCGCTTCTATCATGAACACAATTAAAGTCTCCACCAACAATCCAATAAGACGAGTCCTGTTGAAGAATCCGATCCAACTCCAACCACACTACCCTCTTGTCTTCAATCTTTTGCGGAGCATAGACGTTCACCATCCCTACTTTGACTCCACAATTTTTTAGAACACCATGAACAACAAGAACATTTCGATGATGGACCGAAAGTTTGTGAAACACTTTCTTATCCCACATAGAGACGATCCCCCCTGACCTACCCGTGGTGTCCACCCAATCCACATCAAAATCTCCTCTACCCCAAAACCTATCTAAGTTGACATTTAGCATCGACTCCAACTGGGACTCTTGGAACATAACAAAACCAATCTCATTTGCCACTCTAATACTCGAAATCCAATCCGCCTTATCCACCCTACCCATACCTCTAATGTTAATAGACATAACATTCATAGATCCACCGATTGAAAACTCTCTTCATTCACCACATTCACAAGTGGCTCCTCAAATCTCCCCATATTAGTAACACCAAGATCTTTAGCGAATAACATCGTATCTTCCACTTCCCTTCTAATCAACTCCTCGCGGTTCACAGTCACATTCCCAACCCCATCATACACTTTGTTAACCCCTTGTTTAACCGCACTTGTCGAGACAGATGCATTTAAATCTGGAGTAACAAATTCCTCTTCTTGAACCTGCTCATTACCATTGAAACCTGCATCCACCTGAGCTGGATTAACAAAGATAAACCTGTCAATATCAAATAAATCATTGTCTTCCCGAATCCGTTTTTTAGGTCTATCTTTATCCAAAGGGGAAGTTGATCTACAAATCACCCCTTTCTTCTTCGAATATCTACCTCCCTTTCTTTTACCACTTTTAGACACCGAAACTCCACCAACAGAATCAACGAACACTCCATTTAAGTGCGGCAAAACCGAACTATCATCCTCCATAGGCAAAGTGTGACCAACATCCGGAATGTTACCAACTTAAATCCTTTCAGGCCTGCCTACCTCCACTTGAGCATCCTGGACACCATCATCCTCCTCTTCTAGATCAACCACACAATCAGGAACCCACTCCTCCATATCCTCTTCTACGTGGACCATAAACAAGCAATCTTTCCAAAGCACTTTACATTTCCCACTTAAACGTTCATGCGATTTAATAAGAACCCCCACAATTGCATAAGAGATGTCACCTTCCTCTGGATATTGAGCCGCTTCAATAACCTCCCCAAACAAACCAGCAACGTTATTGTACACCTCCACCTCAGCAATGTGAATCGGCAACCCAAAAATTTTTATCCATGCAATCCTATCAACCGTCACATTTTGGCCATTCCAATGATCAACCGACACAAACCAATCTTTCCAAATATCATTAGATCCTAGGAACCTATCCTTTTCAACACCATTCTCAAAGCTCAACAATACTGAAAAACCCCCCAAATAACATATATTACATTCTCCTTTAAACCCTTCCTTCAATCTACTCTTCAAAGACGTAAGCACAGCCAATGACGTAACTTTAACAATAATACCACTCTCATATAGTTCATGCAAATGTTTACCTTCGGAATGAACGACCAATTCAGGAATGGTGGCTTCCATTTTTTTGTTCAGAAGCGTATCTCTAAACGACCTTTTTTCTACCCCTTCACTCTGATTAACATTAAAGTGCATGTCATCCCTTCCAACCTGAACATCCACGTTACCATGATCCATCTGCTCATTTACTGGCTTCCAGACTTTCTCCCCGTGCACCATACGATCAACCTTCTTCCCCTTGTCAACCGAAGATTTGTGTCCATCGATAAACCTTGCCGGGACAATGAATAATTTATAACTACCTATCCATACATCTTTAAGCCTTTCTTCCAGATCCACTCTATTTCGAGCCACTTTGAACGTAGCAAATCCGAATCTCTTCCCGAGTTTATCATACTTCCTTGCTATGTAGATTCCCTGGACATCCCCAATCCTACTCAACACCTCCTTCAGATCAGCCGAAGAACCTTTTTCTGGTAAGTTTGACACAAAAAATTTAACCCCATCACTCGAATCATTGCAATTCTGGTACTGGTTGTTGTTACGATTCTTCTTAATTGGCACATCATACCAAACGATGGACTTGAACTTATCACGAGTCGCCATGCATACGATGAAATCCTGTTCGCCGTCAATTCGCCAATTCGCCTCCCGAAAAAGTAGGAACTAGGGTTTTCGAAACTAATTTGTAGCTAACAATTTGGTCACTGTTCATATTTGTTAATGTTATAAACCAGACATTTTAGGCCCAACCCATTACTATGGGCTTTAGGGTTTACAGTTTTATTTATCTATATATTGTAATGAAACATTGACAATTGAGTTTATCCCTATTACTCTTTGGTTTTTATCACGTTATCAGCACGAAGACTCTAACTACCGGCAATCTGAAATCATCCACAAGTTGCTATCATTCAAAACATTCTCCAGTTCATCAAATCCGGGTACACTATCAATATCTCTTACTGTATTGAATATATATATATTTTTTTATTATTATTGCGAACAGACTTGTATCCAAAGAAAAATCTTGATTTTTTTTTTGTTTCATTCAATCCGGCGGTCACTGCCGCCCTAATACATGAACTCACCCTCAATTTTTGGGGCAGACTAAAACAATGCACGGAAAAATATCCAAAGTTTCTTGTATCGAATCCATATCCAAACGAATATACTTATCAGCAACAATCATAACCAAAAACCTGTTTTTTCGCTCGCAACAAACGCAAATCGATAGATTTTGATGAAACGACGAATAGGATACCGTTAAAAACGCCGTGAATAACGTCGACCAAACGCCGTTAGGGTGGAATACGTACTGGAGATGACGGAATCCGTACTGAAGATGACGGTACCGGCGTTGACAACAACGACCGCCAATACGTACCGGAGATGACGGTACCGGACCGGAGATGACGGCGGTCACTGCCGCCACTTGCAACCGAACAAAACAAAGGTTTCAATCCCCTAATTCATAAAATCTCTGACCCGAAATTTTTTTTTCCGGCGATTCATCGTCAGCGACAACTGCTCCGTTTTCTACAACCGTTTCCGGCGAATCGATCAATGACGGTTTTTTTTTAGAGATCCGGTGGGTCGGAAAGGTTTATCGGCGGTTTATCTGTTCCTCTTTTGCTATTTTTGCGCCGAACGATTCTTTGTTAATTTTTTTTTCTCTGCTCTTTGAAGTTTTATTTTGAAATAGTATATGACAAACTGTGAAAAAGAAAGGTTGATCGATCATATCTAGTGTTATCACTCTTTTCAAAACGATGGATATAGCTGTATCTCATTAACACTATTAATAATATTTTATTATAATTAATTATTAAATATTAAGTGTTACCACCTCACATCCTTGATGAGGAGTATTGTTTTTTCTCTCATAGCAAAAAGAATATATGGGCTCTGGCCTTCTCTTCATTCTATTAATATTAATAATAATAATAACTAACACTTGTAATATTACATTCAATATATAAAGTTGTTGTTGTACGTTAGAAATATATCATCAACATTATTATCTCAATATTATAATATTATATTAATAATATAATATAAACAAATTTGGTGTGATCTTAATTTTTAATGAGAAAAAAAAATCAAACTCATCACTACATATAAAAATTGTCTTCTTGAATAGAACCTGAAGTTCTAATCATAAAGAACCCGAAGTTCTAATCATAAAGAACCCGAAGTTCTCCTATGGTAATTCACATGCTCGTTATTAAATGCATCTTTCTTTCATTTGTAGATAAAATGTCGAACTTATCAAAACTTGAATTCACCGCACTTGACATCTCGGGTAACAACTACCTCCCTTGGACTCTTGATGCTAAAATTCATTTGACGGCAAATAACTTGGGGGAGACAATTAATGTTGATAATCAAACCTCACCTCAAAATAAAGCGAAAGCTATGATATTCCTTCGTCATCATCTTCACGAAGATCTAAAGCGGGAATATCTAACTGTTGAGGACCCTCTTGAATTATGGACAAATATCAAAGAACGTTTTGACCACCAGAAGTTGGTCTTACTCCCCAAAGCCCGCTATGAATGGCTTCATTTACGACTACAGGATTTTAAGACTGTCAGTGAGTATAATTCTGCTCTGTTCCGCATTACCTCTGAACTTAAATTATGTGGTGAGAAAATTACCGACGAAGACATGCTTGAAAAAACTTTCTCAACGTTCCATGCCTCAAATATGCTCCTGTCGCAGCAATACAGGGAACGTCAATTTACTAAGTATTCTAAATTGATATCATGTCTTCTGGTCGCGGAGCAAAACAACAAGCTCCTACTACAAAATCATCAATCGCGACCTGCCGGAGCAAGCCCATTCCCTGAAGCGAATGTGGCCAATTATCAAAGCGGACGAGGTAGAGGTAGAGGCCACGGCCCCAGCAGAGGTCGTGGTCGTGGTCGAGGACGGGGATATACATGGCGTCGAGAGTCCCAGAACACAAAACATAGCGGTGGTGAATCGAGTCGACACAATACGGGGCGACCTTCGAAAAAGAAAAGTAGCGGGAACCAAAGCAATATTTGTTATAAATGTGGGATGTCAAATCATTGGTCCCGCACATGTCACACCCCTAAACACCTCGTTGAGGCATATCAACGCATGATGAAAGAAAAAGGAAAGAATGCTGAAACTAATCTGATTGAGAATGCACCTTCAGCCACGATATCAGACGTTCATTTGGATGCATGTGATTTCATTGAAAATGTTCGTGATGTTTAAACATATTTAACGTACCTTTTATGTTTTACTTTTCACACTGTGACCTTTGGTATTTGTTTTGGTTTGAAACTCTTGCAATGTTTTATTTTTACTTTTTTGCATTAACTTTTATTTTTTTTTTATTTCCTGAAGAAATATACATGCTAGCTCCAGTAGAGCTATTATTGGTGATCAATGTTTGGTAGATAGTGGTAGTACTAACACTATTCTCAAAGATATGAAATTTTTCTCTGAGTTGTCTCCGGCAGAGACACCGATTAGTACTATATCTGGCGTCAGTAACCTTATCGAAGGCTCCGGCAGAGCACACATAACATTATCTTCGGGTACCAAATTAACTATTGATAATGCATTATATTCTAGTAAATCCAGAAGAAATTTACTCAGCTTTAAAGATATTCGAAAAAATGGTTACCACCTAAAAACAATATCTGAAAATAAAATTGAATATCTTCAAATTACTTCAAACAAAAATGGCCAAGAAACAATTGTTGAACAATTAGAAGCCTTATCCTCTGGATTATATTGTACTAATATCAATCCTATCGAATCATACATGGTGAGTAACCAAAAGCTGTTAGATAAAGACACATTCAATATATGGCATGACCGTCTAGGTCACCCTGGTAGTATAATGATGAGACGAATAATCAAAAGTGCAACTGGGCACCCTCTCAAAAACTTAAAAGTTTTGCTACCACAAGACTTATCATGTGCATCATGCTCTCTGGGCAAACTTATAACTAGACCCTCACAAACTAAATTGATACATGAAACCCCATCATTTTTAGAAAGAATCCAAGGGGATATTTGTGGGCCTATTCATCCTCCGTGTGGACCATTCCGCTATTTCTTGGTCTTAATAGACGCATCCTCAAGGTGGTCACATGTGAGCCTTTTAGCTACTCAAAATGTAGCATTTGCCCGACTTTTAGCTCAAATCATACAATTGAGAGCCAATTTCCCCGATAATCAAGTAACGGGTTTGCGAGACTAACAGCTGAATGATCTTTGTTATGAGTTGCATCCTCCTTTGAAGCTTCCAATCGCATAGCTTTTAGTCTTTCTCTTCTCTGAGTTGACTCTTCCATTGACCAGAGAATATATACATATACTGCACGATTGCATACACACATATAAGAAATGTGAAATCAGGATGTGTTTGTGATATTAGAAGTGTCGAATGGGCGAAAATTTACAACATGGCTAGAAAGAAAACAGGTATAAGGGGTCAAAAAGTCATCCAAAGTGATTTAAATTCTTAAAAACCTCCTAAATCAACAAGTTGCTTTATATTTTTAACAGAATATATATTATTATGATAACAATTCTAACCCGTATAGAACTCTACCCATGTGACCCATTACCCAACCCACGCACTTTGATTGAAATAAATATAATGCACTTACATAAACACGAAAAGAAGTACCAACAAGAACAATAATGTGGCTCAAAAAAGAGGTGATATATGAACCACTATGGCTATTTAAGCTGAAACAGGGTCATATTTCTAAGAAAAGAAACCTATGCTTAATCAACTAATTAATCCACTAAAAAGTTCAGAAGAATTTATGCATGTATAAGTGAGTGAGGTAACTAACTGATATAAATAAAAGGCACCCGAACTAAGAGTTTCAACTCAACAACTGTTATCAATGTGCTTAAAAGTTAAAGCATATAAAAATCAAACAAATTTTACATCAAATTAGCTTCTAAAAGATTTATAAACAACCATATCGATTTATTAGAAGCCATAACATAACCACAGAGATTGCAACTTCAAACCTCAAATACGAATTCAATTCCAAAATACCGCAATAACAATTACCTAAACGCGTATGCAGCAATCAGACTGGAAACGTTATAAGTTAGCAGTTTACATTAATTTAAGCAATTTGGCAACAAATTAGGGCTTAAATCAGGAATTAGCGAACCCTAGAACAATACGGAAACATACATATACATGTTATAAACATACTACGAATTAGAATTACGTTGCAGAAATCAAAGCAACTCTTCAACAAACGGAAGTTTTCAATATGCGGACATCGTTTATATTAATTTTGTTACTGGTTTGGTCCAAATTTAAAGTGTAATTACCTAAAAGACCCTGAAGTATTGCTACATTTTGAAACCATCCATCCTTTGAGTTTATTTATTTATTTTTTAATTTGTTGTGCAAAAATGTTAAAAAGTAGGTGTGATTAAGCCCAACATAAACTATTTCATCTACAGAATGTTGTATAGGTGTATTGTTTTTTTTAGAAAAACCGGCTCGGTTTGGTCAACTGTGGTCAAAACCATTTTGAGTCAAAACGGTTTGGTTGTAAACCGGTTATGAAGGAAAATATTTGATCCTATACAAATTGGCCGTGTAGTAACCGTTTCGCTTTTTTAAACCTATAGTTTTCTAACTATCCCGGTTTTTCAAACAGGTTCGAGTCCAAACTGATTTTAGTAACGAGAGTTGGAACTGATATACAAATTGGCGATTTGAGAATCTATATATGTCTTCTTTTCAAATAAATTACATTCTTTTTTTTCGATAAATATGATCTTACAAATTGATTAGTCCATTCCGCAACAAGGTTTATACATCAAATGGAAAAAGTTGTTTTTTAACATTCTTGTTAATTTGAACTTGGAAAGCAATGTGTTTGACCAAAAAATGTTTAACCCTTGAATTTTTAAAATTGCAGTTGAAGAATGAAGACATTCTAGCAAATCAACAACAAGACACATCCAACATACTAAGAGATACATAATCCGAATTCACTTATTTCGAGCCCGGATTTTGACTTTGATGACAACCTGTGCGGGGTTGTTACTCTTACGTTCGGCTTGTGTTGGGCCTTCAATTGTCATGTTGCGACATGTCATGAAGTACCAGAAGAGAGCACTGAGCTTTTGATCAAGAGATTCTGTTTGAGAGGATAGTGAGAGAAATCGCTAAGGTTTTCAAAACAGATGCTCTGCAGCGGTTGCTCTCCAGGAGGCAGCTGAAGCATACCTTGTTGGACCCATTGAAGACTCTAATCTGTATGCGGTTCAATGCTAAAAGAGTAATGATCATGCCTAAGGATATCCAGCTTGCACGAAGGATTCGTGGTGAGAGGGCTTAGAGTTTATAGATCTGTAACGCTATTATGTAGATCTCAACTGTTTTATTATGCTCTTATAATTATTATTGATTCATATTGAATGAAAGTTTTCAGTTTAGTCCTGTTAAATGATATTATGTAAGTTCGTTGTTATGATGTCGGTGTTGTATTTGATCTTCTATCAAACTATGCATCCATCAAAGTCTTTTGAAGGTACTCCTTAGTGATACGTAGAAAGTCGAGTAGTTGAGTGTTTTTAGAGTAGCTAGTATGTTTTGATCGCCATTCCGTTTAGGTTTACGTCAAAACTTCCAGGTCTATAATGAAAATGAAGATGCATTTGAGTTGTTTAATTTGAATATAATTGATTAATATATTTGATTGTTTAGATCATGTTGAAAAACCTTGGAATCGTTAATGATGGTTTTGAATGTGATGAATAAAATGAGAAGAAACATAGAATTTTCAGTTTTAACTGGTGGGCCGAGCAGCTAGGCTGTGGCTTTGTTTAGGCATTCTTTATTGGGCCCAAACCTAGTCATGGTTTCTTTGCTGATGAGCTTGAAGCCCACCTATTAAAAGATAAAGAAAAAGGGGTGGCCACGAGGGGTTTGGACTTTGGGGACTGCATAGGTTAATTTCCAATGTAAACTAATTAATAAATATGATTAAGTTTCAATAATTAATGATTGTTATATTGAAACAAGCAATTGATTTGTATGGGTATTAAATCTAATTATTCATATTTTTATTACATGATTTTTTTCTCACCATAAAACCTAACTAATTTAGTTAAATTGTTTTCTTGTACTTATTTCCCAATTTAAAGTTATTATTTCAATAACATAAACTTGTTAATGGTTTTGAGTCAACAAGGGTCAAAACCAGCTTTGTTTCGAAATGGCTTTTTAGGCGGAAAAAAAGTCGTTTCAAAATCGGGTTTTAACTAGTTTGGTTCGGGTTTTAACATTCGATGTATATGTTCCCACACCGATTACAACCCATATGCTTGGGTCGATTCAGAACCAATTTCAATATCAGTCCTGGTTCCGAATTACAAACATGCTCTTGTTAACCAGTTTTCTTTTTTTCACTTCCTTAACCCTAGTAATATTAAGCTGGGCTCAAATGACTTGTTTAAGAAGCTGGACTTGGCCTAACTTAATCAGCAATGGCCTATGTGCCTCAAACCACTTAAATTTTCTCCCCTTTGGAGACAAATGGAGTTCACTTTCGGCCACCATGTCGCCGTTATGCCTTACTTTATTTTCGTATATCTTTTTTCCAAACCAGTTCAGGTTTGAGTCAACAAAAGTCAAAACCAAATTTCTCTTGGAAGTGGTTTTTGAGTGGAAAAAGGTTGGTTTCAAAAGTAGGTTTAATCAATTGGGCTCAGGTTTAATTGGACCAGTTTGAAACCAAATACAAAGAAACCAGTTTTTAATCATCTCCCTGTAGACCCTAGTAATATTAAGTTGGGCTTTAAGTGACTTTGTTTAACAAGTTGGACGTGGCCCAGTTAATCTTCTTCCCGTGGAGACGAACGGAGTTCACTTCCGGCCATCGTGTCGTCATCGCCGATTCATACGAACATAATAAAAACCTAAACGAACTACGCAAACCCAACTATGTTTATCATCTTCTTCATCTTTTCATGAAATATCCTCTCTCATGGGTGTCGGTTTCAGTAATTGGTGGAGAAATAGCAAGTGTTGGTTGAAACTAAAGAGGTAGGGTTTTGAATAGGTGGAGAATTGAGAGGTTTGTGATGAGAATGAGGGGATGAAATTAGGGTTTAGAGAGTACACGAGAAACCATCCACACACGCATCCTGTAAGTATCACCTCAATTTTATGAATTCCAATTGCGTTTATGTGCTTGATTTCTGATTTAGATACAATTGGGTTTATGGGTTTGTTGATAATTGGAATTTCGATTAGTAACTTTACTATTTTTTGTGCCCTGATTATGATACTCTGTTTGCACTGTTTACATTGAAGCTCAATTGATGGGTTTGATTTTCTGATTAATACTTCAATTTTATGAATTTAAATTGCATTTATGTGTTTGAATTCTGATTTTGATTGAATTGGGTTTATGGGTTTATTGGAAGTTGGATTTTGATTACATGGGAACCGACAATTTTAAGGTTTCGTGTTCATGATTTTAATGGATTCAATGTAACTTTGCTTAACCTAACTTACTTAATTGTCATTCTGTGTTTTGTTCATCAACTGTTGTTACTGGTTACTTTCGATTCAAACTAACTTATGAGCAGAATGCCTGTTTCTTTTTTTACATGAGTTCGTAATTCAAATTGCGGCTTCATGGTCTTCTTTTCACATATCTGTATGTGTTCATGTATGTACTAACCGGTCTATTGGTTCAACCTATTTATATATATGTATGTGTATGTCTCTGTTTTGAACCTAATAAATCCAATTTGGGGGTAGCATTCAGGGCAAAAGTGCACGTTCTGCAGGAGCTTCAATGAGCACTAAAGCCACAAGGTGATGGTAACTTTAACTCACATGCAACACGAAAACCACAAGGTGATGGTATTGTGAAAAAATGTGCTGGTTTGCCTTTGGCTATCAAGGCAATCGGAAGGCTATTGAGAACGAAAACAGATGGTGAAGATTGGGATGACCTGTTGAATAGTGAGATATGGGAGGAAATGCAAATGAAATTGTTCCAACCCTTAGGCTAAGCTACCATGATGATGATGAGGACAATCGGAAGTTTCGGAACGCTTTAAAGGTGGATGAAGCCAAAGTTGTTCAAAGTAAACAAACACACAGGTGCTGCTGGAATAGAAGCTGCAGCAGGGCTAATGAATGCCAACGTTGCTCATAAAGAGGCTTCTGAAGGTTTGGTTTTATATTTTCATGTGCGTGTTTTTACTTCTTTTCCTGTATAATTAGAGGGGGCAATTTCCACGTAAACTGGTCATTTGGGTTATCTTCCATTTCCTTACGAGTCGAATGGGCCAAAGCATAAGATATTTTCTAGAAAGGAAAAGTCTTAATTTGGTGGAACGTAGACTCATACTCTAGTTTTACTGCAGACATCTTATTTGCTTCATCTAGAAAATTAGATTAGTGGTATATAAATCTTATTATTGTAAATTGTGATCTTCTTGAAAGCACTAGTTATATGTTACTACTAAACTTGCAGGGAAATTATACCCATGGCATGCTAAAGGATCTTCAAGACCAGTATTGAGAAAGATTTTAGCAGTGTAATATACAGCAAAATGGAGTAAACGGTCTCATATGTTCATTGAATCAGCATTTTAATAACAATCAAAGTCTCAAGTGTAAGTTTTTTTAACTCAACAACATTTGACCACCCATAAGTGGAGAACATAGATTTAGTAACTGACTTGAACCGTACACAACCCGTAACATCAGTGGGTGTTGGGTTTGAATTTGATGTTACAGGTCATGTACGGGTCAAGTCGGTTACAGGTTTTGTTTAAATGGGTCACGGAATAGAAAACTGGTCATGGGTTGTTAGGTAAATGGGCCTTTAACCATCCAACGGGTTAATGAAGAATCGGTCTATGTGTTGACCGAGTTTACCTTGGCCATTGAGATATAAAATGGATATTTGTATAGGAAGTTCTTGAATGTCTTATTTCTTGACTATTTTTGTTTGTGCTTCGTTGGTAACTTTTGCTTTTTTATATGTTTATTATAGTAGTTTTTATACAATGATAACAGAGGTAACAAAATATTTGGGTTTGGTGGTTAAACAGGTAACAAAATATTTGGGTTTGGTGGTTAAACAGGCAATCTTTCCTGTGTTGATTCACAAACACTTTTTCATCCCTTTTTCTTTAAGTATTTTATATAACTTAAATATTTAAATTACTGTTAAGAGCAGAGCCGGCCCTGGGGTGGGCGGGGGCCGGGGAGGACCACCAGACAGGGGACGTCTTTATCTCGGGGCTCATTTGCTTTTCCAACGCCCTTATTTCCTGCAAACCAATAAAAAATCATAAGCACGTTTCATAATCATGCAGAGTGATGAGAATTCTATGGATTGATTTTGTAGGTCATCGCCATTTGTTGACCCGTTTTCCCCTGTGAAGCTACCAGATAACTGGGAGAATACACCCCTTAGCCATTATAGTTGGTCCTACGGGACGTGACATGGTGGTTGTGGGCTTGATCTCTTAAAGGGTGGTTTTGTTCCAACGGTGGAAATAGAAGGCGGTGGGTGGTGGTTGATGTGGGCGGTAACAGAGCGAGAGATAGTGAGGTAGCGACCGGATATGGGTGACGCCCGCGGGGAGGGATTTATTGGAGACGGTGAGGGGTAGTCGCTGGTCTTTAGTCTTTATGACATTGCATCTAAATATTTTTAAAGGTTGCAAATAGTCCCTAACAAGATATAAAGTTGTATCTTATTATTGCAATAAAATTTAACCTTATTATTAGTTGGAAAAGATCAGTATATCAATATCAATATAAATAATAAAAATAAGGTAGAATGTTAAAAATTATTAAATGATATTGTAAAAGTATATAAGTCCAACTGAAATAAAAATAAGGTAGAATGTTAAAAATTATTAAATGATATTGTAAAGTATATAATCCCAACTGAAACAAAAACAAGGTAGAATGTTAGAAATTATTAAATGATATTGTAAAAGTATATAATTCCAACTGAGATGTGAAAAACAAGAATATATATTTGATAGGGATCCATAATAGATTGTTAGATATTGAAAGATGCGGTTATAAAAAGTTGAAGTCATGTGTGTTTTCAAGTTGCAAATGAGATGAAGAGGTATGGTGAAAGAATAAAAAGGAGACGAGCTAAACCGGGCGAAGAGTTCTAAAAAATGTGTTACACTATTCGATGAGTTGACTTGTTTAAATAAATGGGATGACGGGTCGAACTGTGTAATTAAATTAACGGGTTAAATAGATCAACCGAACATAACCGGTGTTATCATAACATCAAACACAAGCACGATTTGTTTATTAAATCAGAAACATGCCGATTCCGTTATACAAATATACCCTTTCTAGTTGTTTTTACTAATAAATGTAAATGAGTGTTGACAACCTGGCCATTTAATTCATAAAATGTCACAAAAATATATAAATGGAATATGCTAGAGAACAATGTTGACCAAGACCATTGTAGATAAGACCATGAACAGAATCGTTCTTTCAGTCCACTCATATCTTATCTCAACTCCTCTTGTCACCACTGGTTAAATTCACTGACTATAAAACCATGACTACATTCTGTGCACTCCACTAATATCTTATCTACACTCCTCTCTTCATCGATCTTCAGACCAACTACCCTCATTCCCATTTCACTTGTTAACCATGGCTGAAACTCTTGCAAATGAACTCCTCAAAGTCCTTGTTAAGAAGATGACCGATGAAGCCTTCAAGCGAATTCCTCGCGCTCAGGGAATTCACAACGAGCTCAAGGAGTTGAAGACCACACTGTCCAGGATACAAGATCTGCTTAATGATGCTTCCCAGAAGGAGGTGACACATAAATCTGTCAAAGAATGGCTGAATGCTCTCCAACATTTGGCTTACGATATCGATGATGTTCTCGACGATTTGGCTACTGAAGACATGCATCGTGAGCTCACCCTACAGGAACCTGCAGCATCCACCAGCATGGTAAGAAAGCTCATCCCATCGTGCTGCACAAATTTCTCACTAACTCATAGGCTGTCTCCCAAGTTAGATAGTATTAACAGAGAGTTAGAAAAGCTAGAAAAACGAAAAACGGATCTAGGTTTGCTAAAGATTGATGAGAAGCCAAGAAATACTAGTAGAAGAAGCGAAACCTCTTTGCCGGAACGCGATGTTGTCGGAAGAGAAGTTGAGAAAGAGCAATTGCTTAAAAAGTTGTTGGGGGATGATGGGTCATCTCAGGATAACTTTAGCGTCTTACCTATAGTTGGTATGGGTGGGGTTGGAAAAACCACTCTCGCTAGACTTTTGTATAATGATACAAAGGTGCAGGATCACTTTGAACCCAAGGCATGGGTTTGTGTTTCAGATGATTTTGATATTTTCAAGATAACTGATGCTATCCTTCAAGATGTGACTAAAGAAAACAAGGAATTTAAAGATCTAAATCAGCTTCAAAAGGCTCTCACTGAGCAATTTAAGGGCAAACGATTTCTACTAGTAGTTGATGATGTGTGGAGTGAAAACTATGGTGATTGGGAAAACCTAGTGCGCCCATTTCTATCATGTGCTCCTGGAAGTAGGATAATCATGACAACTCGTAAGGAGCAATTGCTCAAACAGATAGGTTTTCATAATGTAGACCGTCTCAAGAGTTTGTCGAATGAAGATGCATTGCGTTTATTTGCAGTACATGCATTGGGGGTAGATAACTTCGACTCACACACGACACTTAAACCGCAAGGTGAAGGTATTGTAAAAAAGTGTGGTTGTTTGCCTTTGGCTTTAAAGGCAATTGGAAGGCTTTTAAGGACGAAAACAGATAGAGAAGAATGGGATGAGGTGTTAAATAGCGAGATATGGGATGTAGAAATTGGTAATGCCACTGAAAATGGTAAAGATGTGGAAAATATTGATAAGATTGTTCCGGCACTTAGGATAAGCTACCATGAACTTTCTGCAGATTTGAAGCAGTTGTTTGCATACTGTTCCTTGTTCCCCAAAGACTTTTTGTTTGACAAGGAGGAGTTGGTATCGTTGTGGATGGCAGAAGGGTTTCTGAACCCATCCAAGTTACCAGAACGCTTGGGCCGTGAATATTTTGAAATTTTATTATCAAGGTCATTTTTCCAACATGCACCTAATGATGAATCATTGTTTATCATGCATGATCTGATGAATGACTTGGCCACTTTTGTTGCCGGAGAATTTTTCCTAAGGTTTGACAATCATATGAAGACAAAGACAGAAGCTTTGGCAAAGTATCGCCATATGTCATTTACTCGCGAGCACTATGTAGGTTACCAAAAGTTTGAGGCATTCAAAGGAGCCAAAAGCTTGAGAACATTTTTAGCTGTATCTCTCGGTGTGGATAAAGGTTGGTATTACTTATCCTCTAAGATTTTGGGTGACTTACCTCCAGAGTTAACATTGTTAAGAGTCCTTTATTTGAGTCGTTTTGAGATAAGTGAGGTACCGGAGTTCATTGGTACTTTGAAACACTTGCGGTATCTTAACTTGTCTCGAACAAATATAAAAGAGTTACCAGAGAATGTTGGCAACCTTTATAATCTACAGACATTGATTGTTTCTGGGTGTTGGGCCTTAACTAAGTTGCCTAAAAGCTTCTTAAAGCTTACACGGTTACGGCATTTTGACATAAGGAATACTCCGTTGGAGAAGCTGCCATTGGGGATTGGTGAGTTGGAAAGCCTTCAAACTCTCACCAAGATCATCATTGAAGGAGATGATGGTTTTGCAATAAATGAGCTCAAGGGATTAACAAATCTCCACGGGGAAGTTTCAATTAAGGGATTGCACAAAGTGCAAAGCGCAAAGCATGCACGGGAGGCGAACTTATCTCTAAAAAAGATTACTGGATTAGAGTTGCAATGGGTTGATGTGGTTGATGGCTCACGAATGGATACACTTGAAGAGGAAGTTCTCAATGAGCTGAAACCTAATAGTGATACGTTGAAAACGCTTTCAGTCGTGTCATACGGGGGAACACAAATTTCAAATTGGGTTGGTGATCGCTCTTTTCATGAGTTGGTTGATGTGTCAATACGTGGTTGTAAAAAATGCACATCTCTACCCCATTTGGGTTGCTCCCTTCGCTTAAGAGGTTGCAGATTCAAGGCATGGATGAGGTTAAAATCATAGGTTTGGAGTTAACCGGAAATGATGTTAACGCCTTCCGTTCACTTGAAGTTCTAACATTTGAAGATATGTCTGGATGGGAGGGGTGGTCAACTAAAAATGAGGGTTCAGCAGCAGTGTTTCCATGCCTTAAAGAGCTTTATGTAAAGAATTGTCCACAATTGATTAATGTCTCACTTCAAGCACTGCCTTCACTCAAGGTTATTGAAATTGACAGATGTGGTAATGGTGTGTTGAGAAGTCTGGTTCAGGTAGCTTCATCAGTCACTAAATTGGAAATAAGTTATGTATCAGGGCTTACATATGAGGTGTGGAGAGGAGTTATAAGGTATCTTAAGGAAGTTGAAGGATTAATTATCAATAGTTGTGATGAAATAAAATACTTGTGGGAATCAGAAACAGAGGCAAGTAAGCTTCTTGTGAGATTAAAGGAATTGAGATTATGGTTATGTTCAGGTTTGGTAAGTTTAGAAGAGAAAGAGGAGGATGACAATTTTGGGAGCAGCACCCTGTTATCTCTTAGGAGTTTGTATGTAGATTCTTGTAGTAGCATAAAGCGTTTATGCTGTCCAAATAGCATTGAGAGTTTGGAAATTCTTGATTGTTCAGATATTACAGATGTCTACCTCCCAAAAGAAGGAGGGAATAAGCTCAAATCACTTCGTATAAGAGATTGTGATAAACTGGAGGGAAAAATCAACAACACAAGCATGCCAATGCTTGAAACCCTATATATTGATAAATGGGAAAATGTAAGATCAATCAGTGAATTGAGTAACTCCACTCACCTCACCAGGCTGGATATAGAAAGATGCCCACATATCGTGTCACTTCCAGAGCTTCAGCTATCAAACCTCACCAGTTTGTCAATTAGTGATTGTGAAATTCTGGAGTCATTACCTGAGCTATCAAACCTCACCAGTTTGTCAGTTAGTGATTGTAAAAGTCTGGCGTCATTACCTACGCTATCGAATCTCACATTGTTAAAAGATCTAAAAATCAAAAGGTGTCCAGGTATTGATGCTTCCTTTCCTCGTGGGCTTTGGCCTCCCAAATTGGTTAGCCTTGAAGTAGGGGGGTTGAAAAAGCCCATCTCAGAATGGGGCAATCAGAATTTCCCACCTTCCCTTGTTGAGCTATCTTTATATGACGAACCTGATGTGAGGAATTTTAGTCAATTGTCCCACCTTTTCCCTTCTTCTCTTACATCTCTTGCTATAATCGAATTTGATAAACTGGAATCACTTTCAAGGGGACTCCAACACCTCACATCCCTTCAACATCTCACCATTCACAGATGTCCAAAGGTGAACGATCTACCAGAGACGCTGTTACCTTCACTTTTGAGTTTGATGATTGACGAATGCCCAAAATTGGAAGAAAGGTGTTCAGGAAGAGGCTCCCACTACTGGCCCCGAATCTCTCATATCCCCTGCATCTTCATGGACGGCAGGTACTTGTTAATTAAATACCCTCTGATTTCCATATGATAAACTGGTATTCTCAGACATCATGTGCGTGTTTTTTGTTTTTGTTGGAATAGGATCTGTTGCTCAAAACCTAAAATTGAATTTTCTTGATGACATTAATTTATATGTTGAAATCAGTTTTCATGAGTTTAAATTATTATTATTATTATTATTATTATTATTATTATTATTATTATTATTATTATTATTATTATTATTATTATTATTATTGTTATTGTTATTGTTTTTTTGGTTGCTAGATCATCCGAATTGACTTTAGTTAGGGTTTTGGTGTGGTTTGTGGAATTATTGACGTGTTATAGTAATAAATAATGAAATTTGATTGAACTTACTTCGAGTCTCGATTACAAAGTTGAATCTGATTCACAAGTTGAAGATACAAATTAGGGTTTAGATCTGCATTTGTTTTGATTAATTTAGGCATTTATTTTACTGCGGAGTTATGTTAAAGAAAACAAACATAGCTAATTTCATTAATTGTATTAATACTTGATATGAAGTCTGTGAAGAACTTATATATTACAACTAAATTTTTGCAGGAACATATCCTAAAGGATCTTCTGGGTGATGGAACATTCACAGTTGACCAGGTCAAATTCAAGAACAGAGAAAAGTCTCAAGGTGTGAATTTTCAGGGAAAGTATCTTGAGTAAAGTGCAGTAAAACTCGCGCATATAATTACTGAATCAGCTAATAACAGACAAAGTGTCGATGACATAAGTGTAAGTTCCTTTTAAGTCAACAACATTTGACTACACCATAATATTGCAAACTGGTTTTGATTATTTGTATTCATGATATAATACAGGATTTATTCATCAAAGCATGTTTATTAGCTGATCTAGACTAAGACTGAACAAATGAACAGGGGACAAGATGATTTCTAGTAAGCGGATACTTTTTCTCCCATAAAAATAAAATCATTGGTGGGTTGGGTAACGAGTCGAAAGAGGTCTGGGTTTTGAAAAATGGTTACCTTTTTAGTAGGGTTGAAATGGGCCGGGTCAGGTTGGATTGTTTGACTGAGATGAAAACACCTTAATTTTCTTTAAACCTTGTATCTAGTTAATGTTTTAATAGTGTTTAGAATGTGATGATTATAATTTTGTTATTTTTAATTTGAAAGCAATGGGTTTGCCTACTAATGTCAAATTGTGTTGTTTGACCCTTGACTGCAGTTGAAGAAAGAAGACATTCTATCAAGGTTTCTGCATAGCAACAACACACGTCCAAAGTCACAGATGTTGAAGAATTTGCAAACAGTGTGAGTGAAGAAAGCCTAGAAAAGATACAATATCTTAATGCAGATTTTAACGAAACTCTCAAGACTCTTTCATGCAGTTCCCATGGTATGCAATCTCAAATCTTTATCAATTTTTCATACTTTGACTTAACTGGTCTGGTCTTTGACTAATCAACATGGTTACTAGTATTTATTGGAGTAAGAGGTTCAAAATGGATCTCGTTGGGTCAACCCAAAGCTCTTTTTGTCAAAAAATTAAAAAAAAAGTTATTGATAATTAGTTTTAAAAATTTTGTTACTAATTTTGGTTATTAAAAATTTTCAGGGGTTTTATGTTTCGAAAATACACATTGGATAACTTTACATCCTAAAAAGGTAATAAAAAAGAGAAGTAATACAGATGTTGCAATTTTTCATATGTTGTTGTCTACTAGGATAAAACAATACCATCATATGCCCAAATTTATATGCTTTACAGATATGGATAATGCATGATGTATCTGATGGTTATGTTGTGAAGAAGGAGGATACTGCCGCTTTATCAGAAAAATGGTTTCGTCAAAGTGTTGTTTCTTTGAAAGCTTCTTTAAGTTTCAGGCTTTTAAGGTCAGTACAATACAACCCATATCGACCATTTCCTTTTCATTTGGATCATGTAACTAAACTCTTGATTTGTAAAAATTTTTGTGGTCTAGTTTAAAAGTCAACCTTCATGTTATGTCATTTGACCAAAGCAAAAGTATCTAGATTATCCTAAAACGTATATTAATAATTATTTAATGAACCCTCATTGTTACTTGTAGTTAGAGTAATGCAATTTTAACAAAACTCTCAAGACTCTATCATGCAGTTCGAGTGGTATGCAATCTCAAATCTTTATCAATTTCTCATACTTTGATTTAACTGCAGGGCCTTTGACTTATCAACATGGGGTTACTAGTAGTCAGAGGTTCAAAATGGAACACGTTGGGTAAACTAAAAGCTCTTTTTCTCTAATATGTCCAATGATTGATGCTTCCTTTCCTCGTGGGCTTTGGCCTTCCAAATTGGTTACGCTTACAACAGGGGGGTTGAAAAAGCCCATCTCAGAATGGGGCTAAATCTGAGTTTTAACGATAACAATAATTTATATGTTGAAATCAGTAATCACTTTTCATAAGTTTAAACTAATATATATATATATATTGTTGCATAGAATGTATGGTGAAAGATTCTATTTATTACTCTGTTTATTTTCAAGTTGACTTTCAATTTCGTTTTTTTTTTTAATCTTAGCCATTTTCATTATCCTTTTTGCAGCTTGGTGCACTGAGTATGTTCAATGATTACATTTCAATACGGAAATTACGTTAGCTGATTTGATTTTGGTAAACATGTAAATTAAGCATTTCCATTATTCTTTTTTAGATGAGAAGCTTCTGTATAGCGGAACAACAGAATATCTTATATATTACAACAAAATTTTGCAGGGACTTAAGACCATGACATCCTAAAGGATCTTCTAGGTGATGGAACATTCACTGTTGACCAGGAAAAAAATGAGATAAGAGAGATTTTAGCAGTGTAAGTTCCTTTCAGTCAGCAACATATGACTAGTGCATAATACAATGACCTGGTTTTGACTATTCGCATTCATGATATAACACAGGGTTTATTCATGTAGGATTTGATTTAACTGAAGGAGGTCTTAGATATATAATGCTTTTGATGATGTAACTGCATTGACTCTCAAATGGTATGTTGACATAACAAGGAAAACTAAGAAAGCTTTAAATATTAGACCAGAGGCTAAGTAAAGGAAAACTAAGAAAGCTTCAAATGGTATGTTGCATTTGGTTTGATTAATTTAGGCATTTTGTTTACTGCGGAGTTATGATAAAGAAAATAAACATTTCTAATTTGATTAATTGTATTAATACTTGATATGAAGTCTGTGAATAACTTATATATTACAACTAAACTTTTGCAGGAACATTCACAGTTGACCAGGTCAACTTCAAGAACAGAGAAAAGTCTCAAGGTGTGATTTTTCAGGGAAAGTATCTTGAGTAAAGTGCAGTAAAACTCGCGCGTATAATTACTGAATCAGCTAATAACAGGCAAAGAGTCGATGACATAAGTGTAAGTTCCTTTAAGTCAACAACATTTGACTACCCCATAATATAACAAACTGGTTTTGATTATTAGTATTCATGGTATAACACAGGATTTATTCATGAAAATCAGTTGGATTCAATATTCAAAGTGAAGGTCTTAAGAAATTGTCAAATATCGGACTAGAGGCTAAGTTAAAGGAAAGGGACAAAGTGCTTGATAATGGACAACATCATTTCTGGTAAGCTTATACTTTTTTCCCATAAAAATTATGGGTGGGTTGGATAACAATTAACATCGTCAAACCTCTAATTATTCATTTTCAAAGTTTTGGCTACTGGTTTCTTTCTAGTTTGGGCCTGTTTTAATGTTGGAAGCCCAACTGGTTTACATTTAAGGAATGTTATTTAGCCCAACATAAACTATTTCATAATTCATAGTCTTCATTTGGGTGTTTAGCAAAACCAGCTCGGTTTGGTCAATTTTGGTTAAAACCGTTGAGTCAAAATCGGTTCGGTCGTAAGCCGGTTAAAGGGAAGGGTCAAATTGGTTGACTGAAAGGAACTTATGCACAAGGTACCAGATGATTTTTGGTATGAGGATAGTTTTTCCCCATAAAAATTATGGGTTGGGTGGATAACGAGTTGAAAGAGGTCTAGTGGTTAACTTTTTAGCAGGGATGATATTGGTCGGGTCAGGTTGAATTGTTGGACTGACATAGTGACATGCAAACACTTTTATTTTCTTATAAGCTTATTTCTAGTTAATGTTTCAACTACGATTACATAAAGAATATATATATATACTATTTATAATAGTAGTCTAACTTTCTTTTAATAGTGTCTAGTAAGTGTTATGTGTTTTGATTACATTCTTGTTAAAATAATTTGAAACGCAATGGGTTTAATTGGCCACTAATGTCATAATGGGTTGTTTGACCATTGACTGCAGTTGAAGAAAGAGTTTGCAAGGTTTCTGAATATCAACAACACACATCCAAAGTCACAGATGTTGAGGAATTTGCAAACAGTGTGAGTGAAGAAAGCCTAGAAAAGTCATTTTTAATTACCGAAAAACATTATTTTGACTTATTGGTATTTTTAAAAAGCCAATAAGTCAATAAGTTGTTTCAAAAAGTTTAGCCAAACATGCCCTAAATCGCCGGCAGCCTAGTGTCTAGAGGTGCAGAGGTGCACAAAACGGTTCCATTTTCATTATGACAACCGATAATCTTATACATTACAACTAAATGTTGCAGGGACATGTAACCATTACATCCTAAAGGTTCTTCAAGGTGATGGAACATTCACAGTTGAATGGGACAAATGTGAGAACAGAGAGATTTTAGCGGTGTAACTTCCTTTCAATAAACCTGGTTTTGATTATTGGTATTAATGATATAACACAGGATTCATTCATGAAAGCATGTTGGATTTGACATTCAAAATTGCTTTGGGAATTGATGTTGACAGCAATCAGCATAACCAGGAAATTTAAGGAATTTTTAAATATCACACCAGAGGCTAAGCTAAATGCAAGAAGATCAAAGTGGTTGATGAGTTTGTTTATTAGCTGATCTAGACCAAGACTGAACAAATGAACAGGGGACAAGATGATTTCTAGTAAGCGGATACTTTTTTTTCCCATAAAATCATTGGTGGGTTGGGTAACGGGTCGAAAGAGGTCTGGGGTTTTGAAAAATGGTTACCTTTTTAGTAGGGTTGAAATGGGTCGGGTCAGGTTGGACTGTTTGACTGAGATGAAAACACCTTAATTTTCTTTAAACCTTATATCTAGTTAATGTTTTAACTATGATTACAAAAAACAAACCATTTTTAATAATCGTGTAACTTTCTTTTAATAGCATTTAGAATGTGATGATTATAATCTTGTTATTTTTAATTTGAAAGCAATGGGTTCGCCTACTAATGTCAAATTGTGTTGTTTGACCCTTGACTGCAGTTGAAGAAAGAAGACATTCTATCACAGATGTTGAAGAATTTGCAAACGGTGTGAGTGAAGAAAGCCTAGAAAAGATACAGTATCTTAATGCAGATTTTAACGAAACTCTCAAGACTCTATCATGCAGTTCCAGTGGTATGCAATTTCAAAGTTTGAAATGATGCTTAATCTTCACGTTGACAAAAGGTTACTACTTATAAAGACTTGTCACTAATAAGGTTTTGTTGCTAATGAAGAAGACTCACCAAAGGAACCCTTGAGCTGTTGTTACAAGTTGTGTCTGGTGGCATTTGTCGCTCATGGGCGAAACTTATAAGCGATGAAGAATCAGTGGTTAAGAAACTTGCATACGATGACAACTTACCAACTGATGAAGAGAAAAAGAACTGGCAAATGAAGCAAATCACCTCTACTGAAGATTAATGAAGAAGACTCGCCAATGAAAAAGAGATGTCACATGTCAGCCTATCATTCGATGAAGACAATATGCTGAGAAGATGTTATGCGTAACTGTCACTTGTCAATTCCGTACATCTCAACAAGAATATAAACACATGTGTCCACATTAAATTTTTTTATCACTTGACCCCATAGCTTAGTGTGTCAAGCTTTTGAGTGCGAGTTCAGTGTGTGGCCTATATGTGTAAAACCTTCCAAGGAAATTTGTAAGTCACCATATTCATAGCTAGAGTGTTAGCTAGGAAAGTGTATGTAATTATAACTTTAATCCTTGGTTTAAAAAAGCAGGAAGCACACAAAAGCAATGAGGTCTAAAACCGATTTGTTAAAACCGATTTGGTTCCAAACATTTGCCGTCAAAAGAACGGCTCGGTTCCAAACGGTTCGCGTCAAAACGGTTTGGGTGAAAATGGTACGGGTCAAAACGGTTGGGTTCCAAACCCAAACGATTCGCGTCAAAACAGTTCAATTCGAAACGGTTCAGGTCAAAACGGTCTGCGTTAAAACGGCTCGGTTCCAAACGATTCGCGTCTAAACAGTTGGAGTCGAAACGATACGATACGGGTAGAAACCGTTTGGGTTGAAATGGTGCGGGTTGAAATGATCGCCGATTTCAATGAATTTGCTTTAATTCCTTCACATATAGGAAGAGGTTTTGAATTCCTTTAGTTAAAGGAATTTGACTGAATTCATGGTGAATTTCAATTCCCTTGTCAACCAAACACATGAAGATTGGAATTGAAATTCCAATTACAACAAATTGTGTGAATAAAACATCTTAAGAGATGAAATATAGATTCAAATTCCCTTAAATTCCATTGAGTTTCTGCGAACCAAACACACCCTACATGGATGGATCGTGAGGGAGTTGCTACAAGTCCGTTGGTTGTTGGTAAAACAATAATGTTATCAATAGCTCATATGATGATTGGCTATTTTTCTTAAAGAGTGATCCCATAAAACCAATTATATATGGCAATACTTGATCATGTGAAGAACATTACGAGTGATCATGTGAAGAACATTACGAGTCAGGTTGAGTAGTATGCTGAATATAAAAAGCTTAATGAGCTAGCAAACATTACTATAGAAGTTGTTTTCAATGATGTGAATATATCTTATCTAATGAAAAAGTTCATGATCTTTGCAAAAGATACAAATTAGTTGGTCAGGTGAGATACATTTCATCACAAACAAAACATACAAGAAATGGTGAACTTACCTCTATATTGCTAATGGAAGGGCAATCTTTGTACATGTATAATACAATAGTTTTTGTTTTTTTTTTCTTTTGTTTTTTGTTTTTGTTTTTCTCATTTGAGACATGAGACTTCTTTTGGTACATAAGAGTTATTAATGTAAGATTAAATATATTACGTATTAATATTTAATCTATAGCCATCATAATCATTTACATTATAGAGATCAAAATATATTAGAACCTATTATTTAATTAGTTGGTAATTGTTGATGGACCATATTACCCTTAGTAACTAATTAGGTTTCCTCCTGGGTGCTTATATAAGGAGAGTTATGTGGAGGTTTAGGGGTTACTCAGTTACACAATTACACCACCCCATTAGCCATAACATCATCACGAAACCTCCTCTCCTAACCGATACCCTTTTCGGTTTCTAAGCCCCATCATCAGTCAGCACCCTAAGGAGGAACCAGATCAAGATGACAGGCATGTCGAACTCCCTCACTGGATTCTCTTCTGCACTATTTGCTGTGACAGGTATGATTTATATGTTTTCCTTCATGCATAAACAGAACTGAACCAACATGTGGTATCAGAGCATATGTTGATTAGTCAGTTCTGTTTTCGTATCCATAATTCTGGGATTGAAACTTGGAAAACGGAATTTTTGAAACCTTATGAACATAACAGCCGATTTCGAGTCATGGAGATCGACTCGAGATCTTTGTTTTCGGGAAAAAGAATTAATTGTATGTTCAATCGAATTTAACTGGTTTATGTTTTAGCCGAAATCTGTTTAGAAAAACTATTAAAATTCAGGTTTCGGGTTCCAGAATTTATGTTTTATGTTTTAGGGTTCATCATGTTCTTGAGAAAATTCGAAGTATTCTGTTATGTTTTGGAATGATTTAGGATTAATGGGTGTTTTTTCCATGTTTGATCTAATTTTATCTTTTAATTTTATTCGAAACGGTTATTAGATAAACAGTTATTATTTTTTCGAAATATGTTGATAAAATTAGATCACTTTAAAACAGGAAATAATATCCCATAATCCCTTAATTTCGAATTTTTCGGTTATGATATCACAATTAACAGCTGTTAGCGAGGTTGCTACTCGCAACCATGAGGTTGCTACTCGCAACCATAACGTCATCACTCGCAACCATGAGGTTGCTACTCGCAACCATAACGTGATTAGTCGAGACTGTAGGTCCCTTTTCTCGGAGGATCGAGAACAACCTAAACCTTGTTATACTAACCCACTAGCGAGTGCGGAATCCAAGCTAGTAGGCAAACCGGGATGAAGCAAGAACAAACACAAGAACACACAAAGTTCACCGATTAACACCACTGTATTAATACGTATGAAGGTTACGGTTACAAGCACAATGTTTACAAAACCAAAGATGTAAACTCTCAAGTGTGTGTGTTTCCAGCAGAATGCTCTCAAGCTCTCTATGTGTGCATCTCTTGTCTGTGTGCTCTCTGTCTAACACTAACACACTGCATGGGTATTTATACCCATACATAGCAGATCTGGTCGAAGGACTCGATAGATGGTCCGAAGGATCATCTATCGATGACAGGGAGCTCGAACGATCAGCATGGACATCGAAGGATCATCCTTCGATGTCTAATGGTTGAACCATGGTCGAACCATATCTTTCGAGCACCTCGAAGGATCAGTTGTATCCTTCGAGGCTATCCTTCGATCCAGACAACATCATGTTGTCCAAGTCAAACTAGGAGGATAGTTGACTTGGTCAACTTACAGACTGACTTAGGACATCGTTTTCATACAGACCGAACACAGACAAAGTACAGACACAAGTGCACCAACAAACTCCCCCTTGGCTGTAGCTTTGTCTTTATCTTCTATAGTTGCAGACTCGTCTTGAATTTCGACGGTCTTTGGTCTTCGAGTTACCAAAACTCTGATGTCCTTTCAAGTCTTCAATGTCGGAGGATCTTCAAAGTCTTCACGTCTTGAAAGCAGAGAGTGTATCAACAAACTACCCGTATCATGTAGGAAGTGTGTTGACAAACTCCCCCTTAACATAAGCTCCCCCTTGAGTTATGCTCGTGAAATACTTTAACTTTATGAAGTGAGATCCTGGTGGTGTTGATGATGGCCAGCAGCAACTCGATCATCTTCATCTTTTGAGCGCCTTCTCGTCGTGTTTTCACTCCAAAGCTTGTCATCGACCATGTTCTCCTTGCCTTTAGAATCTGCACATGCAAGAAATCTAAACGCGTAATGAGAACAACTGCTTGGAATATAGTATAAACAAATGACACACGTATGACCATGTCACAATCAAACACCGTCCGACAGTTTGAAAGTTTAATAAAATTTGTCAATTTTAGTCTTTAACTTTCAAAACATGCAAATTTCGACCGTTTATGAAGATTTAGTCAGTTCGGTTTTCAGTCAGGTTTCAGGTAACGAAGACTTGAGCTCCAACATCGTACGATCGAAAATAAAGCAGAAATAAAATCTTTTTGGCTTTTATAAAGTTTATATTAAAACAAGCCTAAAATCTTTTTGGTATTTTTGAAAGTAAAAGACAACAATTTAAAATCCTTTGAGTGTTATCAAACGACATCACCGCTAATGTCGTGCTGATATGCACCAAACGACGAAACTGTTTAAAAGAAGAACAATAACGGTTAAGCAGTAAATAAATATATACAAACATTCTTTTTGCGAGTTTCGAGGGTAAGAGAATCATATCAGTGTACGGTCATGCCAAAACACTCTTGTTGTTCAGTTATTTAACATTAAGATAAACATCCTATAACAATTATCGGTATTGTTATCCACTTAAGCTCAACTTATCAGATGTAATCATGGCGAGGGGATACGTTAAGGTATGATTTATACTTACCGACCGGTGTTCATCCACATCACGACACATTCCCGTATCAAGGTATGCACGAGAGTTCATCTTACCGGTGAGTATACCGATTATCATCTGTTTGACCGTATAAAATGTGAGATACTCACTTATTTTGATTTGAAAACAAGCCCTATGTGATATAATCACTTATTGATGAGGAACTTGATTTTCATATGCATGAGGGCACAGGTGCAAGTCCGTGAACAGGTCAGTACTTCCGTACAGCAGAGAGACGAACTTGACACCCGGATAAATGTGATATTTTATCACTTATTTGATTTGGACATGTGATTGTTTATCACTTATTGAGGTCGAATGCAGTATGTAATATGTACACGTATGTATAGTATCATGGAAGATCTAGACTTGCGTCCCCGTTATTTTTCGGTAAAAGATACAACCATGATACCCAGATGATAAGCAGCATAAAGACCGAATATCTCAGAACCTCGGCAATCTATCAAACGAAATTTCGGTACTAAGACCATATGCCAATGAATGGTTCCCACCTGGTCTTCAGTCGATTAAGATTTATATCACCCTGCACATTTTAAAATGATTGTGAGCCTACCGATACATCTTATATAGAGCTGCTTATCGTTTTGCATTTAAGGTTTAAAGAGGTTTGGATAGACCACTGATGTACTATCATTTTCTCTTTTGCTCGCCAGGAAACTCATTTTTGCTTTTCTATTGTTTTTGTGTTTTTGAAATTTTTCGATGTTTTTGTATTTTCCGATTTTTGGATATACTCCCCCTAAAATCAACAAACTAAGATAAATTTAAAACACACAAAGATATTTACAAAAATGATTTTCCGATGTTGGTTTACTCTTGCTTGACCTTAATGCCGTTTACCAATAATAAAAAGTCAAATCTAGATTTGTCAAAAGCTTTGGTAAATAAGTCGGCACGTTGGTCATCGGTGTGGACCTTAACAACATCGATTAGCCTTTTCTCAAAGCAATCACGTATGAAGTGATATTTGATTTCGATGTGTTTGGTCTTTGAATGCTGCACGGGATTTTTAGTGATATCTAAAGCAGCAGAATTATCAACGTAAATAGGAGTAGTTAGGAATTCAAAACCGTAGTCCCGCAATTGTTGTTGGATCCAAAGAACTTGGGAGCAACAACTTGAGGCAGCAATGTATTCAGCTTCGCATGTTGATGTAGCGACACACGTCTGCTTCTTGCACTGCCATGTGACTAGGCGATTTCCTAAAAACTGACATCCAGCCGTTGTGGATTTGCCGTCGATTTTACATCCGCCAAAATCAGAATCACTGAATGCGACCAAGTCAAAGTTATTATCCCTAGGATACCACAGACCGGTGTCGGGGTAAGCCTTCAAATAACGAAAAATCCTTTTGACAGCTGCAAGATGTGAGGCCTTCGGATTAACTTGATATCTGGCAAGTAGGCACGTTGGATACATTATATCTGGCCTTGATGCTGTGAGATACATAAGGGATCCGATCATCGCGCGATAGTATGAAGGACTAACAGGTTCACCCTTCAAGTCAGGAGTTATTCCGTGATTAGTCGGCAGTGGGGTACCAATGGGCGTTGCATCGGACATCTGGAACCGGCTCAAGATGTCTCCAACATATTTAGTCTGATGGATAAATATCCCAGACTCCGTTTGTTGCACTTGTAGGCCCAAAAAGAAATTCATTTCCCCCATAGCACTCATCTCGAACTTATCCTGCATGATGCGCTCGAAATTCCTACACAAAACATCATTAGTAGAACCAAAAATAATATCATCAACATATACCTGTACCAGAAGAAGATCTCCATCTTGTTCTTTGATGAAGAGAGTACAATCGATAAGACCTCTTCGAAAACCATTCTCCAGCAGATATGTAGATAAGGTTGCATACCAAGCTCGTGGCGCTTGATGAAGACCATAGAGAGCTTTGTTGAGCAACCAAACCCTATCAGGATGGACAGGATCTTCAAAACCTGGAGGCTGTTCGACATATACCTCTTCTTCAACCACACCATGTAAAAACGCACTTTTGACGTCCATCTGGTAAACCTTGAATCCTTTGAATGAGGCATAAGCCAGAAAGATCCGAATAGCTTCCAGACGTGCAACTGGTGCATAGACTTCGTTGTAGTCGATCCCTTCTATCTGACGAAAACCTTGAACGACTAAACGAGCTTTGTTTCGAATAACCACTCCACGGTCGTCTTTCTTGCATTTGAAGACCCATCGTGTGCCAATCTTCTTGTAATTCTCAGGCTTTTCAACAAGCTTCCAAACACCCAGCTTGTGAAATTGCTGCAATTCTTCTTGCATGGCTTCAACCCAAGCACTGTCTTTCAATGCTTCTTTCCACGACTTTGGTTCTTCTTGTGACACGTAACACGCGAAGGACCAGTCATTTTGTTGACCAGATTCTCTTATAGCTGAATATAAACCAGCATTCCGGTTGTTTCTCAGCTGATTACGCGTCTGCACACCGCGATGGACATCTCCTATGATATTCTGCTGGGGATGGGTATCGTGAATCCTCATTTCAGGATTGTCCGGTACACGAGCATTGATACCCAAATTATTCAGATTAAGATCGACAACCAACTCCACACCAGGAATGTGGTTAGAAGTGGATGCATTCCCTTCAGCAGTATCGACATTCTGCGTATGAGGTGTATCACCAGAGGCACCTTGAACAGGAGCAGCTGGAGCTGAAGATCCTTCGGCTGCATCATGATATTCATCATCTTCCGAAGAGTCATTATAATCAGCAGCATCTTCATAAACCTCATTTTGAACCATATTGTTGACAGACGTAGAAGCTTGAGGATCAACAACAATTGGTCTAACCAATGGCGAGACAGCAGCGTTGTCACTTTCCAACAACATTCGAGCCGCTGCTGATTCTTCGTCAAAGGTTGGCAGATTAAAGGAGTCAAATAGTCCATCATAATCGAACATCCACGGATCACCCGGAGCCCTAACAGGACTCGTGTACCTTTGAACCCTAACTTCACTCCATAGCTCAATCTTTTTGGTAGCTAGATTCCAAACACGAAAATTCGGAGTAGCATACCCAAGGAAGAAACCCTCGATAGCTTTTGCACCAAACTTTCCATCCGGCTCAATCATAGTACAAGGAGCACCAAACGGTTCAAGGTAAGAAAGATCCGGTTTCCTTCTCTGAAGGAGTTCGAAACAAGTCTTGCCATGTCTCTTAACTGTAAGAACTCTGTTCAACGTGTAGCAAGCAGCCGATACAGCCTCTCCCCAGAATTGAATAGGGAGTTCCGACTCTACTAACATTGTTCTTGCAGTTTCAATAATAGTCCGATTCTTCCTCTCAGCGACACCATTTTGTTGTGGAGTATAACGAGAACTGTACTCATGAAGAATGCCTTTAGAAGTACAAAATTCATCCATAACTTGATTCTTGAATTCAGTTCCATTGTCGCTTCGGATCCTTTTTACTTTCAACGTATAGAGATTTTCTAACATTGTAAGAAGATCCTTGAGGATGCCAGGAGTTTCACTCTTGTGTGCCATAAAAGATACCCAAGAAAATCTAGAGTAGTCATCAGTAACTACTAAACAATAAGCATCACCAAACGTTGTCTTGTGCTTCATAGGTCCAAAAAGGTCCATATGAAGACGTTCGAGAGGCATGCTGACAGTGTTGATTTTCTTCAAAGGGTGAGACTTCTTCGTTTGCTTTCCCTTTTGGCACGAGACACAGATATCTTGCAAATGAAAACTTCTTACAGGCACACCATTCACAAGATTATTTTTCACCAAATGGTTCATCTTCCTCAAGTGAATGTGTCCCATTCTTCTGTGCCAAGATATAGACTCCTTTTCTGTGGCTTTTGAGACAAAACAAGTAACTTGTGCAGATGTTGTAATCGCCTGGCTCATGTCGAGAATATAAAGATCATTAACTCTCGGAGCAGATAAGAGAATCCATTCTTGTGGAATTTTGAATCCAGGTTTCAGCACATAGCAGCCAGCGTCATCAAAAATCACTGAGAACTTTTTATCGCAGATTTGCGACACACTCAGAAGATTGTGATCAATTTGCTTCACATAATTGATCTTGTCAAAACACACGATGCCATTGGAGATACTTCCTTCTCCAGTGATGTACCCTCCTTTATCACCCGCAAAGGCAACATACCCTCCTCTTATATTTCTCACGTCATACAGGAGCCGTAAGTCGCCAGTCATGTGCCTGGATGCTCCACTATCAACAATCCAATGACTATTAATAGTTCCTCCTAGAACATCCTGCACATGTCAATTAAACACATCAGTTGAGAATGGGGACCCAAGCCTTAGTGGTCTTGGGTCGTCCCTTGGCATCACGATACGTAAGCTCTATCTCTTGATGGTTTTCAAGAACAACTGCTCCCCCTGAATTGTCACCCGACTTAGATAACCAAGTTTGTCTGTGCCCACCAGTTTTTGAATATTCTGGTTTTACAGGTTGTGACACACTTGGTTCCTTTTGTACTGTTTTAACTTCAGATTTTAAAGCTTTTTCAACAGTTTTTATGTGTTTACGTCGTTGTTTAGTTTCTTGTTCTTTTACCGTTCGTTTATCTTGTTTAGGTGAAACTGATCGACGTTGAGGGTGAACTGTTTCAGGTGGAGTTTTCTCAACAAATTTCTTCTTTGGAGCATTTGGGCAATTTCTGATAATGTGCCCAATTGTTCCACACTTAAAACATTTTCTCCTTTCAACAAGCTTAGGAGATCTTGACTGACCACAAGATGTTGAGGTCGTGGACCCAGAGGTACTAGCCTTTTCATCACACCCGTTTGTGTGTTGAGTGTAATTGTTATCACTGTTTCGTTTTAAGATTGTGACTTGTTTTACAAAATCTGTATTAGATTTGTTTTCAAAAGTTTCAATCTTATCAGTACCCTTGGATGACACAAACTTGACATCCTTTTCTTTCTTTTGAACTCGAGCTCTTGTTGTTTCAGGCTTTTGAGCTCGATTGATTGGTTGTTTACCTTTAGAAGCACTAGGTTGTAGAGTGGTTGGAGATTTCTGATTCCTAAACTGTTTTCTAATTTCAGATTTAGGAATTGGATCACATTGTGTCACCACAATTCCTGGTAGAGTTTTTCCCAAAAATTTGTTTGTATTGTCTTCAAAGACTTTATCAATCAAAGATTTATTTACATTTTTAATTGGAAAAACGTGATCTGAATAGATTTTACTATCTCCAACCAAGGTATACAACATATTACTGCTTTTAACAGTAGACACCGCCTTCTTTTCAACCTTGACAGGATCTATCACTTGTTTCTCGACTGATGAAACGGCAGGAGTGTCAGGATCACACAGGATGTGATTCTCAATGGGAATGACAGCTCCTTTCATCTTGTTAAGTGAGTTATCCTGTTCACTCACATCCACTTCTGGTTCATCATCCGATGTCTCACAGTCCTCAATGATTGGAGAACTTTGATCCATGGATGTTGATGCTTCTTGTTGCTTTTCGGATGTGTTAGATGAACTGTCCGGTTTGAACCCTAGGCCAGTAGTAAATTCCTCAAAATCAAGAGGCACACTGGGTTCATACCGAGGCATTTCCTCCTCATCAGGCATTTTGGTATAATTGTTCATAACAGGGGGCGGACACTTCTTGTACCCTATGCCTTTCTGATTCCCTTTCAATTGTTGAACATCGATGATGTGATCAAGCACAAATCGGGAGTTAGAATAACTATCCAACTTCTGTTTGATCGCATCATGCTCAGATTTGGCAATGGCTAGTTGCTTCTTAGTTTCTTCCACAGTGTTAATATATTCATTTATACTTACTTGCTTGTGGTAAACTACTTTATTAACTTCGGAAACATTTTTCTTTAAAGTTTCAATTACTTCCTTAAAATCTTTTTCGTTCCGAGTTAAAGCCATATTCGCCTCTTTGCATTTCGATAGTTCAATAACCAAACTCTGATTATGACTATGAAGCTTTTCTGATTCAAGCTTCATCTCTGCACATGATTTACAGATAATAGGAGCAGGAGGTTCAGAAGTTACCTGACTAGTAGAGGCTGAACCATTTGCCATAAAGGCAGTTTGAAAAGAAAAAGCTCCATCTTCAGAAAATAGCTTTTCCATTTCCGTTGATGTAGCAGCAGCCTTCCTAATCAGAATTGATTTCTGACATTTGAGCTCATCAGCTTCATCCAGAAGATCCTGAATATCTTCACCTTCTTCATTCACATCAGGCTCTGAGTGATTATCCCCAGAAACAGAGCCTTCTTCATCCGAACTGCCAGAATAACCAGAACTGTCATCGCTCCCAGAAGATTCTTCTTTATGTACCTGCTCGATGACCTTAGCATATAATGCAGTTCCACTTCCCTGATCTCCTTCACCAAACTGAACTGACCAGTCACATCCTTCATCAGCTTGAACAGCCAAGGCCCGATTGTGATTGGTAGTTCCAGGCTGTCCCTGATTGTTGTTCACTGCCACCATCCTCCTCTCACGGTTTTCTTGTTGGGCATTCACATTTGTCTGGTTTCTGAAAGGGTTGTGATTGCCGTGTTTTGTTGGTCGAGTGCACTCACGTTTGAAGTGCCCTTTCTCGCCACAGTTAAAGCACGTGACGGCATTAATATCAAACCCATACTTCGTGTTTTTCTTTCCTTCCAACGAAGTTCTTCCAGTTCGTGCCATGAAATCTTTTGCCCTTCTAACCGCACTAGCAAAAGCCCATTTAATATCCATCAACTCCATTTCTTCCTTGTCGATCTGATCATAATCTTCATTGGTCATGTTGATGTTTCCAAGCTGACCTACTACCAAACCACAGTATGCACTGACCATGGTGTTGATAATCTCCATATGTTCCTTAGCAACTTCAATGCTAAGGTGTGCAAGATTTGAGTTGTCGACTCGGATTGTGTGATGACTTTGGGGTTGAGGTTGAGGATTGCTTGTATAGTGAGCTTGCTGTTGTTGTTGTTGAGGTTGTGGTTGTGGCTGTGTTGGAACAGGAATGTAGGACCTCGGGTCGAATTGAGGTTGTGGTGGAGCAGCTGTTGATTGAGAAAACGGAAAGGAACTTGAACTTGTATTGGACACAAATGCAGTCTGCAGCTTAGGTTGCTGTTGCTGAGGTGCAGCAGATCTTGCCAAAACATCGAATCCTGGAAGATACATTTCTGTATTCTGAGGAGCTGGAGCACGCCTTGCTTTCCTAATCTCTTCATCATTTTTATGTTCCAGCTTTTGAATGAACTCATAGATGTTGACTTGATCTAGAGTTCCAGTATGCTTCAACAGTTCAATGAAGGAACTCCACTTTGGAGGTAAGGCGTCAGCAAATCTACTCACCATTTCTTGTTGAGTAGCGACAACTCCATAAGCACACATCTCACTAATCAAATGATAGAAACGTGTGATCATATCATTCAGAGTCTCATTTTCCAAAAACTGAAAGGACTCAAACTCTTTCTTCAACAGATCATGCCGAGATTTTCGAGCAGCTGCATTGCCTTCTCCTCTAGCAACTAAGGCATCCCACAATGCTTTCGTGGTCTTGCAATATGAGAACTGATGGTAGATGTCTTTGTTGAGTGCTTGAGTAAGTGTTGCAAAGGCCTTTTTCTCCAATTCATAAGCCTTCTTGTCATTTTCAAGCATATTTGCATAACCTTCTGAAGTTGACGCAGCAGTCTCAAGATTAGTATTGAACGCATTGATGAAACACGTCCAAAGATCAGTGCTTTGCCCCTGAACATATGTGTGAAAACGGTTTTTCCATGATGGAAAATCGTTCATATGGTTCAACTTAGGTGGACGATTGTTGCTGCCAGTTTCACTTTCACTAATCAGAAGGTTCTGAAGACTTTGACTTTGATTGGATACCAAAGCCCATTGACTTGGACTGATTGATGGCTGTGGTACCATACTCTTTGCCCAATCTGCAGCAGTCACTAACTCTTGACTGTTTCGTGAGTCCAAACTCCAATCCCATGGACTTGTACAGCTCATTTTGATCAAATAGAAACACCAAACCTACACACCACAAACTGTTAAGTGTAAAACAGATAAGGATTGAAAGGTCCAACCTGTTCGAAAGATCAATACTTGTTCGAATGATCAACAGGGTTCGAAAGATCCTTGTTGAGTTTCGAACAAAAACTTCGAAGGATGACTTCGAAAGATTGATTTATACGAAGGATCCTTATCTTTCGAAAGATAATTTCGAAAGATTCTCCTTATGTTTCGAACACAGGTCTCGAAAGATGACACTTGTTCGAAGAATCAACAGTGTTCGAAGGATCACTGTTGATGGCTCGAACAATAACCTCGAAAGATAACCTTGAAAGATTCACCCAACACGAAGGATCCTTATCTTTCGTAATGAACAGTGACTCGAAGGATGTATCTATCGAAAAGATTCCTTGACTCGAAGGATAACACACTGACTTCGAAGGATGTTCGAAGGATGGTTATCTTTCGAATCTCCTTGATCGAAGGATGATCCTTCGAGCTCGAAAGTTATCTTTCGACGTCTGACACACTGCCGAAAGTACTGATGGGTTGGTGAGAAAAGTGACAGGTTGGTGTACCAACTTTCGGCAGAAAGGATGTTCTGCCACCAACTTTTCACCAAACAATTTGACTTTCAAAAGTTTACCCAAAATGGCAACCTTATCCCCAAGTGCAGTCACCGGAGACAAACCGGAAGAATGGCCGGAAAATCAAAGTTTCACAAAAACGATTTTTATGTTACCCAAACCGACCCCGAACACTCCGATAGGTTTAGTATCCGTTTTTCAGTTTCAAAATGCAAGGAAACTACCAAAACGAGTGCTAAACCAAGTGTCCAAACACACCAAAGCACTCGAACAAACCGGTTTTAAACAAGGTAAAGAGCGAGGCTCTGATACCACTTGTAGGTCCCTTTTCTCGGAGGATCGAGAACAACCTAAACCTTGTTATACTAACCCACTAGCGAGTGCGGAATCCAAGCTAGTAGGCAAACCGGGATGAAGCAAGAACAAACACAAGAACACACAAAGTTCACCGATTAACACCACTGTATTAATACGTATGAAGGTTACGGTTACAAGCACAATGTTTACAAAACCCAAAGATGTAAACTCTCAAGTGTGTGTGTGTGTTTCCAGCAGAATGCTCTCAAGCTCTCTATCTCTTGTCTGTGTGCTCTCTCTACCTTTCACACTACACTGCATGGGTATTATATACCCAGCTCATGATGCCTGGTCGAAGGATCCGAAAGATGGTCCGAAGGATCATCTTTCGGATAGAAAGCTTTCGAAGGATTAGCAAGGACCTCGAAAGATCACCTTTCGAGGTCTATTGTTCGAAGCCTATCTTTCGATCACTCGAAGGATCAACAGAATCCTTCGAGTCTATCCTTCGACATCGACACATATATCAAACATAAGTTAACTGTTGGCCAAGTCAAACTAGGAGGATATTGACTTGGTCAACTTACAGACTACCGAGGACATCGTTTATATACAGACCGAATACAGACAAAGTACAGACACAAGTGCACCAACACTAGTTGAACGTAAGTTCATGCATCTCAACTTTCTTCTTTAAAATACTCGTAATCTTACAGTTTTTAGCACTTCCTTTCAATTCCTTATGCATGGCAGTTACTTTCTTTAACTCATCTTTATGCGTTTATGTTCATGTGTTGTCTCCATGTACTACTTTATGTCCAATGCACCTTTTTAATCAAGCACAAGTGTTTCAAGGTGGTAAACTTATCGTGTAATAACCCAACTTTCATGCCAAAACCCAAGAATGCTTTCAGGTACTTATCCCATTTATCAAGCTCTTCCTAAGCTGTGTTAAGCTTGCACTTCTTAATTTCACCAGCAATCTCTACAGTTAGAACGATTTATACCCACCACTAACCTGTCATACACGTCTCCCGGATGAAAAAATTTCTTTCTTATACAAGCATAGTTTGTAGTAGCCCATTCTAACATCATCGGTTAGCTGATGGTCGATCCTGACTCCATTGACCAGAACAAGTATTCAAAAGAATTGATTTCTTCGAATGAAATTTGGGGTTCGGTTGTCTATAATATTCTAGAACCTCTGAACCACCACTTCATTACCGTTTCCAAGATGTCCGATAAGGTACATTCTCGGAGATCTTGGAAACAGTATTGAGAGGACGGTTAAGAAGTTCTAGACCAACCGAACCCCATCTTTCATTCGAAGAAGCCAACTCTTATGAAGACTTCCGTATTCATATTCTGGTCAATGTAGTCAGCATTGACCATCTGGTAACCACCGATGATGTTAGGATGGGCTACAACAAACTATGCTTGTATAAGAAAGAATTTCTTCATCCGGAAGACCTGTATGACAAGTTAGTGTTGGGTTTGATTTGTCTACTAACCGTAGAGATTGCTAGTAAGATTAAAGTGCAAGCTCACCACAACTAAGGAAGAGTTTGATAAATGGGATAAGTACCTGAAAGCTTTTGAGAGTTTTTCCATGAAAGTTTGGTTTTTACGTGATAAGTTAATCACACTTGAAACACTTGTGCTTGATTCAGAAGGTGCATTGGACATAAGGAAATACATGGAGGAAACACATGAACATAAACTCATCAAAGATGAGTTAAAGAATGTAGCTGCGATGCGTAAGGAGTTAAAGGGAAGTGCTAACAACCGTCAGGAGATTTTAGGTATTATAAAGCAGAAAGTTGAGAGGCATGAACTTAGGTTCTAGAAGTTGGTGAATGCTCCATGGTAGGCTCTATCAGAGAGTCATTAAGTTGGTTTTCTTTTATGGTGAACTGTAAAACCTATGAATTATGAACCACATTTAGTGAACCACATCTAGTTTTTCAGCTTACCATATCTGGGAAAAACTCCTTTGTGAGAATCGATAGAGCCTACCATGGTGCATTCATCACCTTGTTGAACTTAAGTTCATGCATCTCAACTTTCTTCTTTA